>NC_139254.1:58999542-60199542 GCF_977018435.1 Lepisma saccharinum | reverse complement strand
CCCCTGTAGAATTTAATGTACTGTACCTCATCAATGCATTATTATCATTTGCAGCTCTTCTAAATGTAATTCTTAACCCCCCCTTCCACATAATTTCTTTGTAATCCGAGAAGAATCCTGGCAACAGGCGCATGGGGAACAGCACTGTGTGGTTCTTAGATAATATCTTATCACCAGCCTCAAATCCACCTATTTTGTAGTATGAAGCTTCGGTTTTGGATAATTTTAGTGTGGCCAAAGCCGTGGAGGTAATGCCGGGATAATCCACTCTGTTTATAACAACGCCATGCTTTCTGATCTCAGTTTCAGAGAAGAGATGCGGCACAAAATTATCCACCAATCTTATGTTTGAATTTGCCGGATAATCTGTTCCATCGAGCTTTACAACATCAAATTTGATGTATAGATCTGCTCTGTGGGGGTGTATAAAGCCGTCCCCTACATCAAGATCAACCTCGATTTCTGTGTTGGGTTGATTTAAATTTGCAAATGTCCTCCTGTTTGGGGGGAATGATTGTAGCTCATAACTCTCAATATTTTCCATTGTATGTATTTTTATTTAAATGTTAATCTCTATGATAGCAGTTGTTGTGGCTCCAGCAAAATCAACTAATTCTTCTTTTTCATTAGTGACCATCAATTCAATGTTATCTATTCTATTATGGCACACAGGAAAATATAATGTTGGGGATGGATTGTAGATGATTGGCTCCATAAATTCGGAATTAGGTTTGAATGTTGCAATGATGCCTGTTTGTTTGTGAGTGCCTATGCCATTTGATTTGGTGATCATACCCTCAGCCACATTACAGTGAATATTCAGAGTCTCTATGGCTAAGAATTTAGGTATATTCATAGCAGTGTGTTTGATGGCTGGTTCAAGTTTTGTGTTGTTCTCAAATCCTAACAGCTCTCCTATAGTACCCAGATCCACTGTTTCTGTAGCAGATACAATTTCTACTCTGTGAGTGACAGAATTTTGACTTAACACTATACCTCTGGGTAATTGAGCATTTAGAGTGGACAGATTATATTGCCCTGGAGTGATGACAATATTTTGATCCCCAACTGCAATTTTGTTGTTGTGGTGCGTAATATTAGGTATCAAGTACATCCCATAAAATGCTCTGAGAGCTATTGTTTTGGGATACACTATGTCATCATGCAATTTGAGTTTCAATATTGAATTTTGGCTGGTGAGATGGAATACCCCCATGATGTTTCAAATACCACAAGGCCTTTTGAAAATTTTCAATTGATGGTTTATTTATTTGAGACATATATCTGAGAACAGATAAACACAAATGTCCGCAATTAACATCTTTGAAATTTTGAACACGGGCATTATTGTAATAAAGATTAGCTGAATTTAGATATTTTACTAAATTTTCAGGTGGAACACCTCCAAATGAATCAAACACAAATGCCTCATTGTTTAAATATTTAAGATAACAGATCCAGTGAGTGCCCTGATTTTTGTACTCATCCAAATTAACAATGCCACACTCTTTGTTGAGTGGTTGCTCCGGTAAAGAATCAGACATGTACACACCTCTAAAATTTTTGATGCCCAGTGGCTTGATTAAAGCTTCAATATCTTGGTTTGTAAGCGGCTCTTGTTTTTTTTAAACTTATTCATGGCTCTCTTAACACCTTTGCCTTTTTTCTCCATGGCGAGGTTATGGCGCTTCTGCTCATCTAATTCTGCCCTATTCTTCTTGGCATCTATTACTGTTTTTGCTATGGCAGCTGATCCCCCAGCCAAGCTCCCAACAGCCCCGAGTGCTGCTAAGATGGCCGGGATGGTAAATATGAAACCCCCCACATGTGATTTTTTTCTTGATTGCTGTAATTGTTTTAATTGGGGGGTGCTAAGCAACAATTTCATACCATGGCCCTTTGCAAGACAAGAGCTTTTTTTCTTGCGCTGCTTTTTGGTTAAAAGACTGTCAATAGTTTTAAGAGATTTGAGACCTGCATAAGGTATTTGATACATAACACCCTTGGCCTTCATTGTAGGTTTATTATATACATATTCACAACCCCCACCCCAGTTTTTGTTTGGTGTTCATAGCTATGGTGGTCCCCAATGCTGCTATTTTTTTCACTTAAAGAAGCATCTTTGCTTACAAATCTACCAAATGCGGCCTCTTCTAATTTCTTGTCTGCAACATGTCTCTTGTCAAGATCAGTATGTGTGTTGTATGTTATGTCATGGTCTCTACAAGCAGCATCTAGGGGATTAACACCAGGGTCCCCTCTGTTTAATCTATGATCCAATTTTGTGCCTGGACCACAATACTGATAGCCTGGAATGTGTAGTTCAAATGGCAGCTTGTTTATAATGTCATTAACCAACCCCCGACCCTCAGAAATATTCCAAAATTTAGGTGGTAGAGTATTAATAATTTTTATGAGATATCCAATCCCCTTAGGGTCATTCACTATAAAATTAGACAATTTTGTGCTTATCATGTCCATAATTCCAACCTTTTCATTGTAAAAATTGTGGTTCCCAGCATTTTCCTCCCCAGCTATCACCAATAACCTATCTACAAGTTTCCTGACATCATCAACCCAGACAAATTCTTTAGGCAGGGTGTTGTATTGTTTGATTCCACTGCCAGTCTTGATCTGTGACCATATGGGCTTGATTAAATTATTGTATTTTGCTCCACTGCTCGACTTGACTCTTTTTTGTGTGGGATCATTGTTCTGGTATAGAGCATCTGATTTTATTAATATTTCTTTGTAATATTCATAATCTTGATCTGTATAGCTGCCAGGCCTTTTCCTAGTCATCAGTTCCCACAATCCAGGTGTGCCGGTGTACTTAACAAAAGCACCTTTTTCTCCGAGACGAGATTCTGAATATACAATTATATCATCCCCCATAAAAGTTACTCTGAAATTGCCAATTCTGTGTATGATGCTGCCATCAAGCTCTGTGTCAGCATATAAGCCAAACACCTCATCTTTGTTGTCTTTAGGTGTGGTTAAATATTTTTGAGCAAGAAGACCCAATTCAATAGGATCCTGAGTAGCTTCAATTCTTCTAGGAGCAACAGGACTAGGTGTATGAATACTGGAAAGTGGGGTGAATGGATAATCTAATATGTTCCTAGCAGCTACAGGTACAAGCTCTGTGATCAAATTTTGATTTTGCTCTGTAACAGTTTTGATATTCTTACCTAAATTATTAATAGCATCAATGACAGGCTGTTCTGTTTGTTTGTGTTTTTCATAAATTCCTCGGTTCTCTGATTTCCATCCCTTAAATCTTTTTACAAGATAATCTCTTAACTTAAGATCATCAATGATTGGCCTTTTCATGGTTATTTATTTATGTCTCAACGTCTAGAAAATCGTTGATTTTATTTCTGTATTTGCCACTATTGGGTGTTCTTGTCATATCAATAGTGACAAACCCATAACTGTCCTGGTTCCAGCACCTGCTGCAAAACTTGGAAAAATCATTGTAGCTCAAGTCCCCACCTACATATTCATCATGTATGTGTTTGAGGTTGGTATGATCTTGATGAAACACACATATAAAATTGCTGTTGTCTCGGATCAGTTGCTTCGGTATTTTTGAAAAAGTCTGTGCCAGGTAGAAGCAATCAATGTTTTTGTGCCGCCCCTGTGTAAAGAAATTTCTAACCTTGTTTTGATTATCCAGTATAATGTCATCAAACACAACAACAGAATTATCGAGACATTCGTGAAGAGGCTTAACATCTGATTCAAAAGTAGCAATATCGAATCCATCATATAGCTTCATCAGCTGCTGATATTTTAATTGTTCCAAGCTCTTAGAGAAGACATACAAGTGCCTGTTTTTCCAGTCTAACCAGTTGGGTGCCAATAAAAAATTATCAACCATTAGTGTAGTTTTACCACAAGCAGATGGCCCAACAATAAGACACCTAATATTATCAGGTAGCAAGTTGCCATTTCTCTTATTCTGCTGTTCAGGTTCTGGCAGCCTCTTTATAACATCCCAGGTGCTCATATTATGATTTTGTTTGCATCGATCCAGCTGTTTTCCGGATGACCTAGCCATTTGACATGTAACTTGTTGCCTTTTCTGCGGATGATTTTTTCTATGAGATATGTGTCAGGCTGTTTAGTTTTGCTGAGCTCTTGTTCATAGAATCGGCCTTTGAGAATTTCTCCTCGATGATCTTTTATTATATATGTGTTAAGGGTCCCAGGTTTAACTTGAACCACTGTAAATAATTCGGTGCTCCAGTTTCTTGTAAAGCCTCTCTTGAATAAGTGCTTATATTTGCTGATTCTTACTTGATCCCCCACCCTGTATTTGGCCCTTCTTGTTGTTGGCTGGTATCTAGGATAATAAACAGTCCTGATCAATTTTTGCTCATCAGTTGAAGTTACTTCAGAGGGTTTCATGTTGATTGTGGAATGAACCGAGTTGTTATATTTATGTACAAGTTCTGGAAGAATATTAATCCATTTATAATTACCTTGAAGTGTAAATTGTTTATACATAAGATTTTTTAAGGTTCTGTTGAATCTCTCTACAATTGAGGCCTTGAGGTCACTGTAACTCGAGTAATGTTTTATTGCCTGGCTTTTAATAAATTGTTGAAACACTGAATTATAAAATTCTTTGCCATTATCTGTTTGCAAATAGCGCGGTGATCTTCCACTCTGATTGATGATTGTCCTGAGGGCTTCTGTAACACATTTTCCAGTCTTGGATTTGAGTGGCACAGCCCAGGCAAATTTTGAAAATGTGTCTATCACAGTGAGTAGATACTTGTAGCCCTTGTTGATTTTGTCTAAGTTTTTCAACTGCCCACTTGACAACTCAATCAAGTCGCTCTGCCATAAATCATCTATGCCTTTTGTGACTACTGGGAGTCTCTTAAAATTATGTCTGGCTTGTCTGTGTAATTCATCAACAATAATTTGTCTAGACATAATATGTAAACAAGAATATTGCAACTATGGGGTGTTCAGCAGCTGAAACTGCAGGATTTTCTAAATATAATTTGTCCCCTATTTGTATATTAAATTCCAGAGTGCCATCATCTTCAGTATAGGCTGTTTCTAATGTATTGGGGTCTGTAAAATCCTCTAACTCTACACTGGTGATTTTTGGTTTGTTGTCAGCATTTGTTATTGATAAGGTGGGGTAGTGGTGTGCCTGTGGTTGATGCCAATATTTGATCTTGATTGGTCTCAATATGCCCCCAACAAAAAATTGGTAATAAAATTGTGCAGGGGACAGCATATATATTTTGCCACCTGGTGTAAATGGAGAATCATATTCTTTGTTGGGGATACTGTACAATTCAAGAATTACTGTATGTTTTGGATTCTCGATTATGCCCGTTATTTCCTTTTCTGCTGTAAGCAATCTGCTTGTTACAGATTCAAGGTGCTCATTGATGGTCCTAACAACATCATCATGGCCTGGCTTTATTTTTATGTCCACAACAAGTTTCTTGTATTGTTGCACAATTTCTTGAAGCTGGGTGGCAAAAACAGACAGGGCATTTGCTTGATTGGATTCCATGGTTCCTAGCTGTTGCTTGATATTAGCTACAATTTGTTGCAAATTTTCAACAATTGACAATTTTGAATTTTGAGCAGTAAGATCATGGACCTGTCTTCTGATATCCTCAAACAGGGCATGCAGTTCATTAATATGTTGATTTGTTGGTAGAGTGGCCACTGTCTGAGTGAGTTGTTTGATCTCTGTCTGGATATTCTTGATATCTTCTGATTTCAATATGCGATTCACTGCTCTCTTAATATTTTTAAGTTCCTGTGATGTAGGAAGATTTGTTACAGTATTTTGCAAAGATTCAAGTGCCAATTTCACATCATTTAATTCAGAAGCATGAGCCACATTTTGCATAGCATTTTGGAGCAGGGCTATATCTGCCTGAGTGGGTGTGGATTGTTGTAAAATTTCAAGCTTTGTTTGGATATCATCAATCAAATGATGAAAATGAGATAGCTCAGATTCAGTATTGAGGTTTTCAAGCTTTGTGATTTGTTGCTGGACACTAACAAGGGTATCTACAATCCCGGGCAGGCGAGATTCTTGTACATTTGTCAAATCACTTTGCACTGCTGCTATTGTACCTTCAAGATGGGTTATGGTACTTTGAATTTTTCCAAAATCTTCATATGTTTCAAGTTGCAGCTTAATATTGGCAACACTCCGAGTTATTGCATTCAAAGCATCAGAAGATGGCAAGTTGTTCATAAAATTTTCAAGAGTCTCAATTTTTTCTTTAACCTCGGCTATGGCATTGTGCAGAGGATCCAGATTAGGTATCTGGAGTGATTGAATCTGTTCCTTTAGAGTGGAAATCACTAGATCAAAATCTTCTTGTGATTTTATGCTTTTGACAATTGTTTGGAGCTGTGCCTGGACATTATTTATTTGCTCTTCCAATTGTTGTTTCAATTGCTCGGAGTTGGTAGCCTGGGTCTTAAATTTGGCTTGAAGAGCTGCTACAGCTTCTTCTAAACTTTGAAAATTATCCAATGTTGCCAAATCAGTATATTTCTGAAGCAGCACTTTGAGTTCGGAATCAATTTTAAGAAGAGGGTCCATGCATTGTGATTGTAAATTTGTAATTTCTAATTGAAGACTGGCATTGAGTGTGGTCTGTAAAGCTTGTAAATCACTTCTTAATTTCTTGACTCTGACATCAAGCATCAGAATCTCATCACTGTGATCTTCATGTCTTGTATGGCCAAATATATCATTAGGCATTTTTGTTTTAGTGGTTATTTATTATAGAGTATCTGATTCTTAATTCTATAAAAAAGGGTATAAGCTTGTCATAGGATCCAGGGACCTCAATATATAAGCAGTCACCAGCAGAAACCGTATATACAGTGCCAGAAACCATGTTTGAGTGCTTAATTCTATAAATATTTCTCCCTACTGAAATTTTAACATCACCCTCAGGGGTTGTAATAAATTGCAATTGCCCACCTACAGGTAATTGGTAATGATTTAAATTATTGTTAAATATGTACAATATTTTGCCTGTTTCATCATCAACATCTGTAAGTATGCTGTTCAGATGAATAATTAACAAGCCACTCAGTTTAGACAGCATATCAGAAGAGGGTTGTGGTGTTGGCAGCTACATAATAGCCTGTTTTTTGAACCCAAATAAGTTCATAGGCATGTTTATTTATTTCAAATCATGCTCTGTAATTGGGCATTGTTTGCCATTTTTCAAATCACAATGCCCCCAAGGTAAAGTATGTATGTCACATGATAAAATGCATCTCTTATCATCATGTGGGTCCAGGGCCACTTTTCTTACAATATTTGAAGTCAATAAGTGATCCTCACTCTGAATTCTATTTTCTGATGTTCTAATTGAACTCTGTGATTTGATGCAATTTTTATAATCTTCAAATACAAGCTCTTTTTCCACAACTACTTTGCCAATGCCCTTGGCCTTTTTGACAACAGCACTACATGTTTTAAAACTATACACCTTGGCACTTAACCCAGCAAATTCCACAATAACATCACCAAGTGTCTCATCTTTTAACTTGCCAGGCACCTTTTTGTTGTGGTGTTGAATCTTTGTATGTTCACTGGTATCAAAGTATTGAAACAATTCAGGCTGTGACATATCTTGATAAACATCTTCTGTTTGAATATCAAGAATAAAACTATCCGTGTCCATGTACAATAATTTTACACGATCACCATAAAAAGGTTTCAGCACATCATAATACAATATTAACATATGTAATTTGGACAATTCCAATATCGCAGCCCCTACATAAATAGGTTTATCAAACTTAATATTTGTTTTCATCATGTTGAAAAGTGCCATGTGCTCATCATAAATTCTTCTATAATTGAAGTTGGGCTTTGCAACCAATTTTTTGCTCAGGCTGGGGTCAGTAATTATTTTAACATCGGTATGTTTCCTGACATTTTCAATTGTTTTGCCATATACTGAATTCACCATCAATTTAAACAAGCCCTTACCAAATTGGCTCTTTGCCGATGTTCGAAGCTCCGTGTTTGTATCAATGTATGGTTTCAACCATTCTGAGTGCTTGAACCTTAAGACTTTTCCAACTTTGGTCACTTGAACACCATGTTTCATCAGGAACTGGAGGTTTTTGTAATATATGACATAACCCTGTTTCGGCTCCAGAGTCATCATGAGCTTCTTTTGTTTAGAGCCAGGTGAGCACTGAACCTCGGAAATTGGGGGCAGATCAGAAAATTTGTTGTGTAAATTATCAGGAATTGTCAGATCAACCTCTAAGAATAGGCCATATTCACTGTCATCAAAATTCTTAAGATCTTCAATATTGAAATCTTCAACCCACTCAAGCCCTGCATATGGCAGTTTATCCATCATGGCATGACCATAGAGGCTGTTTGCATCTACATACAGTATAAAATTTGATGGCCGTGCTGGATCATAATCAATCATATATTTGTTATTTGCTCTGGCATATCTCTGGGAACATTGCACCATCCCTCCTCTTATACCTTTCTCCATAAACAGATACATATCTTGATCGTGGATCAGATCCAATTGCTTTTTGGTGTTGAAAAACGTTGCGGCCCATGCTAGGCCCGGGGCACTGTAAAAATACACTGGGTCCAGTCCATAATTTTGCATAGAAGATTTTCTGAATGCCTGCAATACATCAGCTAAGAGGGTGACATCAAGTTTTAAATATGCCATGTGATAATCACCAAATGTCTTGCATTTTAAATTGTTCCACATCAACTGGGCATGGTGATAATCTTCATCAGTGATTCCAGATCCTCTGATTTTGCTGTAAAATGCTTGTTGTGGTGGCAGGGAACACTCATCAAATTTAGAAAAATCTGTAACATAGTCATATGGATATACACCCTTCCGCCTAATTAATTTCAGGTCCTGATTTGGAAACGAGGCACTTGTGATTTTGAATTTATCATCAGGTAATTGATTTGCCAGTGTAGCCAGGCTAGCAGATAAAAATCTGTAAGAATCAAGAAATCTTATGTGAATAGGAACCCCATCAACTTTAATTATTTTGCTAATAGATATATATTTCTCATCATTTTCAGCTAAAATATTTAAATTCTGCTTCTCAAACCCCTCGTACCTGATCAGATGATGGAAATCATAATTGGATGCTCCATGGCAAAATATGGGGACAAATCTTGGTCTCTTGATCTTAATATTACAGCTATTACACAGGGCCTGTTTATATCGACCATCTGTATGAGAATGGTGTTTCACCTTGATATTTGTATCTGAAAATTCAGAATCACATACCGGGCATTTTTCTGCATTGTTGAAATCCTCAATCTGTTTCTCTGTTAAAGGCAACATAGGCTTTGATTTTAATAAGATGTTAGATGCTATGTCACGGCACTCATTTTCTATTCTATGTGCAAATATTTTGATGGCATTTGGTCCCTTGTATAAGTATGGCTCACTAGCTACACCATCCTGTACAACCACATAACAAAAGCTGGAAGGTTCATGTAGCTGGTATGGTGTAATTGAAGATTCTTCGGGATCTGGATTGCAGAATGCAAGAGATTTGAGATTTGATTCAGAATCCCAGACAATATATGCTGGGTGTTCCAACAAGGCTTCATTCTTTTTGAATTTGCAATTTTCACTTGGATTGGGCATCACCATATGAACAGGTTTATGATTCCCACAGTATTTCAGATGCTCAATTAACTTGTTTTTAGCAATTTCTGCATTTTTTTCACGAATCCCATTTACCATTTTTTGACCATCAAATACAGTTAAACATCTTCTGCACAACTTGAATATTGTATGAGTTTTGTCTAGTTGTGTTCTCACTAAAGCTTCAAGATTTTGTATCAGAGTGTAATGATAAGTGCCATCCCCTTCAATTAAGAGCAGATCAATCGGAACAGTAGAATCATCATCAAATGTACTGATTCTGAGAGGTTCTATCAAAGAATTGCCATGGCCAGTGGAACAAATAAATACATTAATAGATAATTGTTTGCCATTGATGTGCCTGGCCCTTTTTTCAAATTTATCAATATTCTGAACAGACATTGGATATTCCAAACCCTCCATTGCATCGTCAAAAAGATGTTCATGTTGCTTGTAATAAGTTATTCTCTGAGGATCCCTTGAAACTGGATACAGAGCAGCTAAAATACACCACAAAAAGCATTTCTGGTCGGCATTTTTTATATTGACCACGGCTCTTTTGTTTTTGATGTTGGCAGGTAATGGCACATATGTAGATCCTTGTAATGGGCTGAATTCAGTAATATTAACATATAGCTTGTGCGGAGAGCCGCATAGGCTCCATCCGGACTCTTTTGCCGCAAATTCAGAGTGTTTGATATTTAGTTGATCCATTAAACTGCTTATTATTGTGTCTAAATTTGGATTTGAATATACCGGTACAGTTTCTGTTACGTGGGGGTGTGTAAATTTTGTAGCGTTTGGCTTCTTATATTGTACAAACAATTTGAGAGAGAGCTTATAAGAGCCATTTTGTGCATTTAGAATTGCCTGCACTTTAGGATTTACACTGTTCAAGAAATTCTCAATGCCACATCTTGGCTCTGATACAAACCGGTGATCTCTTAATTGGCTATTAAAACTGCTACGGATAGGATCATGGCGTGGCTGCTTTGCTGCTCTGGCATTAAGAGGTGCTTCGTGCCTTCTTTTCAGACCAGATGTGGATGGTTGTGCAGAGCAAGTATCTTTATGTTTATATGTGAAGTATTCCATGTTATATTTTCTATTGCATTTGGGGCAAATTTTTGTGGGAGTTCTGTATTTGTCCGGGTTACAAATTTTTTGGTGTCTGGCCCAATTAGAGCTAAATATATTCTTATTACACTGATTGCAATATTTTTGATTTGGCATTTTTGCTGTTGTTTATTATATACAATTTCCTGGGATTCAATTCAAAACTTTATACTGGATAAAAATATCAGTTGGGTTCAGCTGTGTGATTTGTATGTGTGTGTATGTATGTATGTGTGTATACACTTAATATTTTTGGCTTTGGTATTTATATAAAATTTCCTGGGATTCAAATCTAATCTCTATGCTTATCTTATGACAGGTTGTAAAGCCAATAGCCCGCAAGTGTAAGAAGAGAATAAATATTCATTTACACTGACCTTCCGCAAATGCCTGCACGGACATGCATGTATAGAATGGCAATGACCTTGTTATGTATAACAGGCTGGGACAAATATAAGCTTGACTCTAAATATGAGTGGATTACAACAAATATCAGATTTTATATTGTTCAATATGAATATTTAAACCAGTAAGTATGAGAAGCACTGTATCAACACGTCTGTTCTCCTCAGTCAGTCTCACAATACTGGCTGATGCAATATTCGGGAATTTCTGTAAATACTGGCGCTGAGGAGAAACATGCAAAGCAAAAATCAATACTACCGTCTCGGGAATTCCACACACTGACACCGATGGGGAAACATGCAAACACGGAGCAATTCTAGAAGGGAGCTCTGCATATTACATTGTTTTAATATTAAATAAGCAAATTGAATGGTATCCAATTGAACTTAAACCTGAAGTAAATATGTATAGGTAGGTATGGATACAAGTTTATAGACAAAAATCTGCTTGAGGGGGGTTGATACTTTCCGATTACAAAACTCTTGGGTTAGGCAGGTACTACACTTGAACAAAAAACTTATATGGACATGTTGAGCAAGTTTTAAGTATAGCAAATCTGCATGTGAAGAGCTCTTCCTTTCTGAAAAATTCCCGAGGGCATTTTTTACAAAAATCTTGGATTAGGAAGAGCTCCACACTTGAGCAAAAAACTCATATGCTCATGTTAAGCAAGTTTTAAGTGTAGCAAAGCTGCTGGAGAGAAGCTCTTCCTTTCTCGCACTGTCCGTAGTATCAAACACACTACTCACCACGTCCCGATCGCATATATTCCCGCATTTATTAGAGGATGGAAGTTACAAAAATGATCTGACTCTAGATGATGTCCTAGTGCTGCTTTGCAACAAGCTGGAAAATGTTCCCTTTCCTTGTGATTAAAAGGAAATGTGGGTAATATACGAATAGAAATAGTATTTTGCATTATCAGACACAGCGACAGAGCGTGTATTCGCTTTTTGAAGCATTTTTTCTAGTCAAGAGACAATGTTTTTCAAAACTTTTTGCACCCAGTTCGATGACAGGTTTAAGCACTTGACCTTCCATCTTACCTCCGAAGTTTTCTGCAGTAAAAATGACGTAAAATATTATAAAATACATTTTTTGCGAGATTTTATTGTTACTGAAGCGAGATAAACACCTTGTAAGACGTAAAAATTAGTTTTAACTGTAACAAAATCTGAAACTTACCGACCGTTCCACTGGGACAGAAATGATGACAATATGCTGCTTTTGGTATTACATATTTCTTATTTCTGAATTACTTCAGTACACATGTTAAGTTATTGTTGTTATTGATTTGCTTTATTTTACTTCGCTTCTTGTGACACTTTTGGCTAATTTGCGAAGATGGGGATGAGTGATGATATGATGAAATTGATGATTGGACACTCACAAACATCCATGCCCAGGCCAGGATTCGAACTCTGGACCCCTGGGGTTGTAACGCGATGTGCTAACCACTCCGCCACGAGAGCTGGCGTTAAGTTGTTGTAATACGTACGTATATATGTATGTGCGTACTTTACTGTAAACTACATAATTATCTGGCCCTAATTATGAGTTTATTACTAAAGAGTGAGGAGGTCAGTGTTCTTTAAACGTAAATAATTTCTTCTTTCTATTTTTTTCCGCGATTGTACATGTGTTGATGCAAAAAAGTTCTGAAATATGCACTTGTATATAATAGAATAGAAATATGTATATTAAAACTCATATAATCTGCTAAATATTATTGCGAGAAATTGATAAAAATGAGATATTTGGTTAACTACATGAGAATGTTTCAAAATTTAAGTGCTACAATTTTTGCATACAGATATTACACATGCCCATACAGAATACGGATGTGATGTAAAATCTGCTTTAGTTGAAGCCCTATGTATAATTAGAAGTTTAGAATTATTGCACATGGTGTTCCTTTCTCTAATAACATTGTTGCAAATCCCTTCTCCGAATGATCATACATGGTAGAGCCAAATGAAATCCTTAATTTGTTTTTGTTTCTCATCTAGTGGATTTCCGTATGTAGTGTTGCACAAGTTTGCTTGACTTAGCACAGACCTATTGCTGATCTTCATATATTATCAACTTTGAGTTAAGAAGAATAAGTCTTTGGGGTCCACGTGCAGTCATTTAAGTGTCATACCAGACAGTTAAGGTTCGCGTCCGCTCACGCGCCCAGCTTAACCCGGTGCTGCAATAAAATGCGCAAGTCGTCGTGCTTTGGGGCAGCCTAGGACTTGACGCCACCACGGCAGTGCGAATGCCTTTCCACCCATCTGCCTGCGAACTGAGGCCATTGTCGAACATTCTCATCCATTAGTAAACTTGCTGGTGTGGTAAGCATGAACAGAGATATTGAATTTTCATTTGCCGAGAAAATTCTGAAGTTTTAGGCTGCCAGAGGGCAACAAGAGACTTCTCTTCACTGGTGCAAGTGTGTAGAGGAGGCGCCATCTTCAAAATGATAAAAATGGCGTTTTGAGGCTTATTTGATTAGTGTTGCAGCCGTGAGGTCGTTTTGAAAATAACAGTTGATCCCTCATGTAAATTGGAGCTGTTGAGCTGCCCTACGATTTTTATTGGATGGATTTTTAAGGTTTTCGTTTCACTATTGTAATAAAATAACATTACTTCCGATATAAGATATGTAAATTGCAGTTTGCGCAGTGTGGAATATTTACAGCATACCAGGAAGGCTGGAGAAACTTGTCGCTCATTGGCTGTCTCCTTAGTCACGTGCTCTATCGTCAGCGTCGACGTGTAGATTCTTTCCTCGAAACCCAAAAGTGTACTGAGGCACCCTAAAACGCCTGGATTAGCAATGCAAGAGGAGAAAGAGTCTTTCGGAGCTGCACTTAATTAATTACAGCGAACTCAGTTATTAATTAAGAGACTTGCATTGTGAGCCGCTCACTGCAGACAGAATCGCGCATTAATAACGCGAAGAGGAAGTTTATAGATTCGATACTGTCGTGTGCGTGGATGCTTTTGTTTCGCCGTCTCAAAGCTCGCCCAGTTAATTGCGAGTACATTACGTCAGAGACAAAGGAAACCGGTTCGTTGGATCCACGTAAACCTGGCTAAGCGATTATGCAACGCACACCGCGTTGACTAACTCCAGAAGCCGGCAGCTTCGTGGAAATCTCGACGTTTCCTCACCGCGAAAACACGATTCTTCCATCTTACCCCGTCGAGGAAGGGGAAATCTCATTTTCATTATCCGCCCTAATTTCTTTCGACCCAACTTGGACATTCTTTCTCCATTTTTCCCCCTTTTCCATCCAACCACACGTCCCGCTCATTTATGTCTTCTTGCAAAGTCTAATTATTCTAAAACTGCAAAGGGCAATTCCATTGTAACGGATGTGACATTCAGACAAATATACATTAACTAACTAACTCCCTAGCCTTCTTAAAGCCGAAGGTTCATGGCTGCAGCAACACAGGCCTTCCATCTGTCCCTATCTTGAGCGAGATCTATATACTCTTTTCCATCCCTACCGATTTTCTTTAGGTCCATTTCAACGTTGTCCCTCCATCTTCGTCTTGGCCTTCCTACAGGTCTCTTACCATCAGGTTTCCCAACAAGAATCCTGTAAACTCCTCTTTCCTCTCCCATTCGTGCCACATGGCCTGCCCACCTAAGTCTTCTTGATTTAATTATTCTAATAATACCTGGAGATGAATACAAATTATGTAGTTCTAAGTTATGTATCCTTCTCCACTCACCTGTCTCCTTATCCCATTTAGGTCCAAAGATTTTCCTAAGGATCTTATTTTCAAATACTCTCAATTTATGTTCCTCTTTCAATGTAAGGGACCAAGTTTCACATCCATATAATACTACAGGCAAAATTACTGTCTTGTATATTTTAACTTTTAGTTTCTTAGATATTAAACGAGAAGACAAAAGTTTATGAAGAGAGAAGTAACATGGTAAAAAAGTAAAAGTAAAAAGGTAAAGTGTTCCCCTGTGCATAGCACCACGCCATGAAGGCGTATAGGGGGTGTGGGGGTAACGCCCCACACTTTCTTGATCCGGTCGTGAGTGGGGTGATGTGATCAGCATCACGCCCCTGACCGCCTTTACCCCCCAGGGTTTCCCCCAGGTACCCATGTTATTCGACGCTGGGTAGGCGTAACATGCATTTCCTGAATTAAGCCTACTTTTTATTTCCTCTTTAATATCATTTTCACTTGTTAATATTACTCCTAAGTATTTGAATTTGGAAACTGGTTCAAACAAGTTGTTATCAATAATTAGTTTTTGATTATTTCCTAACACTTTGTTTCGGCCCGTAAGCATATATTTAGTTTTCTCTTTGCTAACTTCCAAACCTATCTCTTTAGCAGCTTTGAAAAATATTTTAGCATTATTAGACAAATTTACATTCATTTTTTTTAATTATTGTTTTGCACCTTCAAATATGTCACTCTTTTCAATTCACGTAATTTCGTTTTTCTTGGTGAAAGTTATTTATTTTCAGAATATTCCTCCTTCATCTCAGTTTTCAGCTACAGAAAATGCATTTTTGTACTTGTGACGGGTGTGACACTTGCGACACTTGACTTTAGGACCTTGCTCAGTGTTTCAGAAAACTCTGTAAAATATATGTGTTTACTGAAACCTTTTTATTTTTATTTTGACAAAGCAAACTTTACTCGACATTTAGATGTTTAGTGTGCTTTTAGGTGTGACATCATGCACATTATTTATTTTGTAGGATTATGTAACAATGCAAAGGCTATTAAAATTATCACAAATAGGTTTGTTTCAGATGTGAATAAGAATACTTCAGAACTTAAGATATAAGAACCATAAAAGAAACTATAGACATTTCCACTTTGACATGAAAAACTTTTTAAATCCCTTCATTTTACGGATAATGACACAAAAATGAGACGCGCAAAATATCTCGGAGATACTTGTTTTGGTTCTTCAGAAACACGCCTTCGAACACCGCTAAAATTCACCTCCTACGGCACTGATTTGAAAACGTCCTCTGCACAGACTAGACTGGCCTGACGTCATCACTTAGAAATACGTGCAGACAGGTCTTCTGCTCGTCCCGTAAACCTAACATAGGCCGTGAAAGTGAGAGCAAAAAGTCATTTGTTATTGTGGAAAACTATCTTATAACTTCCAATGTAACAATGTGTGCACCATTTCTTAGAGACGAATTATGCCCTAACAGTATAGTAGTATTTAATATAATTCAGCTACACGGTAGGGGGTTTTTCCATTAGGCTGACATAGCAAAACTGGTAACAGTCAATGGCTGAACACATCAAAAGCCTTGATCATTGCCAGTACATGGGTTGGTTCTGACTGGCAAGAACTTATTGTTACAAGAATGCCTTTTCTGGAATTAAAATTATTGTCGTCATAATATTTCCTTCGCATATTTCAATATAACAATATGTTTAGAACAGTCTGGTTTACAAGCCAATTTCTGCAATATAAGAGGTGATACGGTATAAAAAGGTAAGCGGAGTTTTTAAATTTCCTGCAGTAAACGACAGTTTTCTTCAGTTAATATATACAAATTTATGTATTTATCCTACTTTTCCGTAACTTCGTTTAACCGCAACGATGAGAACGCATGGTTAATTTAGTATGTATCTTCTCTAACGTCACATTTCTTTCCACTTTTGGCTAATCGCGACAATAAAGATGAATAACTACAAGAAATATTCGAAGTCGGGATGCAGGAGAACCCCCCCCCCCCACCGCCACACACAAACTACCACAGTAGTATAATTGATGCTATAACCAGAACACTTATAGCGTAGAAAAGAAGAGCTCATATGATTAAACAGCCCGATTTGCCCACACTTAAAATTATGCCAAGATGCCTATAAGCCCCAATCGGCCATGTGTGTACATATTTAAATCTAAAGAATCTTGAATTCTAGTGTAGAAATGAAGAACCCCCCTCAGACAGATTTGCCCACACTTAAAGTTATGTCAAGAGGGGGCATATAGCCCAATCGGCCATGTGTGTACATATTTAAATCTAAAGAATCTTGAATTCTAGTGTAGAAATGAAGAACCCCCCCCTCGGACAGATTTGCATATGTGTGTAAAAGCTGCATCTGCCAGATTGTTGTCCATAAACTTGTCAAAAATATGCCCCTCTTGATATTGTTTTGACTATACTTAAAACTAGGGCAAAAATACTTATATTCTCATCCTCTACAACTTACAGATCAATACAATAGGACAAGGGCAGGCAAGCAAATTGGTTTCATGTTTTTTCTAATCTTTGGTCAGTTTCATGTCCCGGCCAGCAATAAATTAAGCACGCCTGGGAGATTTTATATGCTTGCATGCATGAGATAAAATCTACACTGTGCCCTTTCAGGGAAAATTCCCCATACATGCCATCATGTCATTGACTCCAAGGGAAATTCTTAGTAAAAAGAACATTGGCCTCTTGCATGTTGTCATATATGCCTGAATTGGATTCAGGTTTTGCCTTGTTCTGATAATATATACCCGAGTGAGACTTACAGAATATTCATTGCACAGTTCAAAGTCCAACTTTGAATTGTATTTAGCTGATATAGAGCTCATAACTCCTGGGTTCTGATGCTCAATAGAATATGGACATAGTCCCATGGCTTATTGCCTTGTAAACAAGAGCTCTGGGTTTGAGCCCTGGTAAAATGTGAGGTCTCCTCTGATGGCAAAGTGTTAATATTGTTGCCTTGTAAACAAGAGCTCTGGGTTTGAGCCCTGGTAAAATGTGAGGTCTCCTCTGATGGCAAAGTGTTAATATTGTTGCCTTGTAAACAAGAGCTCTGGGTTTGAGCCCTGGTAAAATGTGAGGTCTCCTCTGATGGCAAAGTGTTAATATTGTTGCCTTGTAAACAAGAGCTCTGGGTTTGAGCCCTGGTAAAATGTGAGGTCTCCTCTGATGGCAAAGTGTTAATATTGTTGCCTTGTAAACAAGAGCTCTGGGTTTGAGCCCTGGTAAAATGTGAGGTCTCCTCTGATGGCAAAGTGTTAATATTGTTGCCTTGTAAACAAGAGCTCTGGGTTTGAGTCCTGATAAAATATGTAAGATTGAAATACATGTGGCAAAATATTATCTCCACACGTGAGATTTTGAGAATATTTACTGCTAGCTGATATACAGCTGAGGTTTGAAACCTGGTAAAGTGTGTTGTACAGCAGCATAAAAGAGCAAAACTATTTTATATTGGGGATCACCAGAGCCTAGTTATTGCTGTTGTTTGGGTATAAAAGCATCAGCTCAGCCACTAACTGCTGTTATAATTGTTTTGGCATATTGTCCATAGTTCTGTTTTTTTGGAGCAAGAAATTTTATATAAACAAACAATAAAAATGCCAAATCAAAAATATTGCAATCAGTGTAATAAAAATATATCTAGTTCTAATTGGTCTAGACACCGGCATATTTGTGACCCTAAGAAATGCAGAAAGGCCACAAAAATGTGTCCAAGATGCCATAAAATATTAAGCAAGGCTTATTACAAATGGCATAAGTGTATTTGTTATGAACAGTCATCAACATTGCCCCCACAACCATCTACATCTGGTCTGAAAAGGAAGCATGAAGCACCTGTTAATGCTAGAGCAGCAAAGCAGCCAAGCTATGCACCTATCCATAGCAGTTTTAATGGCCAACTTAGGGATCACCGGTTTGTATCAGAGCCAAAATGTGACATTAAGAATTTTTTGAACAGTATAAATTCTGATGTGCAGGCAATTCTAAATGCACAAAATGGCTCTTATAAGCTGTCCCTCAAATTGTTTACACAATATAAGAAGCCAAATGGCACAAAATTTACACAGCCCCACATAACAGAAACTGTACCGGTATATTCAAATGCAAATTCAGACAAAATAATAAGCAGTTTGATAGATCAATTGAATATTAAACACTCTGAATTTGCTGGAAAAGAGTCTGGATGGAGCCTATGCGGATCTCCACACAAGCTCTATGTTAATATTTCTGAATTCAGCCCATTACAAGGATCTACATATTTGCCATTACCTGCCAATATTAAAAACAAACGAGCCGTGGTTAATATAAAAAATAATGATGAGAAATGTTTTCTGTGGTGTATTTTAGCTGCTTTGTATCCAGTTTTAGATCATCCTGAGAGAATAAGTTATTATAAACAATATGAACACAATTTTGATGAAGCAATGGAGGGTTTAGAATATCCAATATCTGTTCAGATTATTGATAAATTTGAAAAAAAGGCCAGGGATATTAATGGTAAACAATTATCTATTAATGTATTTATTTGTTCTACTGGCCGTGGCAATTGCTTGATAGCACCTCTCAGAATCAGTACATTTGATGATGATTCTGCTGTTCCGATTGATCTGCTCTTAGAAGGGGATGATACACACCATTATACTCTGATACAAAATCTTGAAGCTTTAGTCAGAACACAACTAGACAAATTTAATAGAACATTTAAGTTGTGCCGAAGATGTTTAACTGTATTTGATGGTCAAAAAATGGTAAATGGGGTTCGTGAAAAAAATGAAGAAATTGCTAAAAACAAGTTAATTGAGCATCTGAAATACTGTGGCAATCATAAACCTGTTCATATGCTTATGCCTAACCCAAGTGAAAATGCCAAATTCAAAAAATTTGAAGCCTTGTTGGAACACCCAGCATATATAGTCTGTGATTTTGAATCAAACCTCAAACCCCTTGCATTCTGCAGCCCAGATCCTGAGGAATCTTCAAGTACATCATACCAGTTACATGAACCTTCTAGTTTTTATTATGTGATTGTACAGGATGGTGTTGTTAGTAAAGAATATTTATACATGGGAGCAGATGCCATCAAAGAATTTGCACCTGGAATAGAAAATGAGTGCCATGACATAGCATCTAATGTCTTATTAAAATCAAAACCCATGTTGCCTTTAACAGAGGAACAGATTGAAGATTTCAACAATGCAGAAAAATGCCCGGTATGTGATTGTGAATTTTCAGATATAAATATCAAGGTGAAACACCATTCTCATACAGATGGTAAATTCAAAATGGCCCTGTGTAATAGCTGTAATATTAAGATCCAGAGACCAAAATTTGTCCCCATATTTTGCCATGGTGCATCCAATTATGATTTTCATCATTTGATCAGGTACGAGGGGTTTGACAAGCAGAATTTAAATATTTTAGTTGAAAATAATGAGAAATATATTGCCATTAGCAAAATAATTAAAGTTAATAGTGTTCCTATTCACTTAAGATTTCTTGATTCATACAGAATTCTGTCTGCTAGCCTGGCTACACTGGCCACTCAATTATCTGATGATCAATTCAAAATCACATGTGCTTTGTTTCCAAATCAGGAGCTGAAATTAATTAGGCGGAAGGGTGTATATCCATATGATTATGTTACAGATTTTTCTAAATTTGATGAGTGTTCTCTGCCACCACAACAAGAGTTTTACAGCAAAATCAGAGCATCTGGAATCACAGATGATGATTATCACCATGCCCAGTTTATGTGGAACAATTTAAAATGCCAGACATTTGGTGATTATCACAAGGCATATTTAAAACTTGATGTGACCCTCTTAGCTGATATACTTCAGGCATTTAGAAAATCTTCCATGCAAAATTATAAGCTGGATCCAATGTATTTTTACAGTGCTCCGGGCCTAGCATGGTCTGCAATGTTTTTAAACACTAAAATGCAATTGGATCTGATCCAGGATCAAGATATGTATCTGTTTATGGAACAATGTATAAGAGGAGGCATGGTGCAATGTTCTCAGAGATATGCCAGAGCAAATAACAAATATATTCCTGATTATGATCCAACACTGCCATCAAATTATATACTGTATGTAGATGCCAACAGCCTCTATGGTTATGCTATGATGAAAAAACTGCCATATGCAGGGCTTGAGTGGGTTGAAGATTTCAATATTGAAGATCTTAAGGATTTTGATGACAGTAACTATGGCCTGTTCTTTGAGATTGATCTGACAATTCCTGATGATTTACACAACACATTTTCTGATCTGCCCCCAATTCCTGAGGTTGAGTGCTCACGTGGCTCTAAACAAAAGAAATTGATGATGACTCTGGAGCCGAAACAGGGTTATGTCTTATATTACAAAAACCTCCAGTTCCTAATAAATCATGGTGTCCAAGTGACCAAAGTTGGAAAAGTTTTGAAGTTCAGGCACTCAAGATGGTTTGTATATTGATACAAACACAGAGCTTCTAACATCTGCAATGAGCCAATTTGATAAGACCTTGTTTAAATTGATGGTCAATTCTGTGTATGGCAAAACAAAGAAAATGTCAGAAAATATACTGATGTTAAATTAATTACTGACCCCAGCCGGAGCAAAAAATTGATAGCAAAGCCCAACTTCAATTACAGAAGAATTTATGATGAAAATATGGCACTTTTCAACATGAAAAAAACAAAGATTAAGTTTGATAAGCCTATTTATGTAGGGGCTGTGATATTGGAATTGGCCAAATTACACATGTTAAAATTGTTTTATAATGTGTTGAAGCCTTTTTATAAGGATCGTGTAAAACTGATGTACATGGACACAGATAGTTTTGTTCTTGATATTCAAACAGAAGATGTTTATCAAGATATAGCACAGCCTGAATTGTTTAAATATTTTGATACCACTGAACATTCAAAAATTAAACACCACAACAAAAAGGTGCCTGGCAAGTTAAAAGATGAGACACTTGGTGATGTTATTGTGGCATTAGCTGGGTTAAGGGCCAAGATGTACAGTTTTGAAACATGTAGTGGCGCTGTTGCCAAAAAGGCCAAGGGCATTGGCAGAGTGACTGTAGACAAAGAGCTTGAATTTGAAGATTACAAAAATTGCCTCAAATTATGTAGCACACTCAGAACATCAGAATCCAGAATTCAGAGTGTGGATCACTTGTTGACTACAAATATTGTAAGAAAAGTTGCTCTGGATCCACATGATGATAAGAGATGCATTTTATCATGTGGCTTACATACTCTACCATGGGGTCATTGTGATTTGAAAAGTGGTAATCAATGCCCAATTACAGAGCATGATTTGAAATAAATAAACATGCCTATGAACTTATTTGGGTTCAAAGAACAGGCTATTATGGACCTGCCAACACCACAACCCTCTTCTGATATGATATCTAAACTAAGTGCTTTGTTAATTATTCATCTGAACAGCATACTTACAGATGTTGATGATGAAACAGGTAAAACATTGTACATATTTAACAATAATTTAAATCATTACAAATTACCTGTAGGTGGTCAATTGCAATTTATTACAACCCCTGAGGGTAATGTCAAGATTTCAATAGGGAGAAATATTTATAGAATTAAGCACTCAAACATGATTTCTGGCACTGTTTATACTGTTTCTGCTGGTGACTGCTTATATATTGAGGTCCCTGGATCCTATGACAAGCTTATACCTTTTTTATAGAATTAAGAATTAGATATTCAATAATAAATAACCACTAAAACAAAAAATGCCTAATGATATATTTGGCCATACAAGACATGAAGATCACAGTGATGAGATTCTGATGCTTGATGTCAGAGTCAAGAAATTAAGAAGTGATTTACAAGCTTTACAAACCCCACTCAATGCCAGTCTTCAACTAGAAATTACAAATTTGCAATCACAATGCATGGACCCTCTTCTTAAAATTGATTCTGAACTCAAATTGCTGCTTCAAAAATATACTGACTTGGCCACATTGGGTAATTTTCAAAGTTTAGAAGAAGCTGTAGCAGCTCTTCAAGCCAAATTTAAGACCCAGGCCACCAACTCTGAGCAATTGAAACAACAATTGGAAGAGCAGATAAATAATATCCAGACACAGCTCCAAACAATTGTCAAAAGCATAAAATCACAAGAAGATTTTGATCTAGCGATTTCCACTCTAAAGGAACAGATTCAATCACTCCAGATACCTAATCTGGACCCCTTGAACAATGCCATAGCCGAGGTTAAAGAAAAAAGTGAGACACTTGAAAATTTTATGAACAACTTGCCATCTTCTGATGCTTTGAGTGCAATAACTCGGAGTGTTGCCAACATTAAGCTGCAACTTGAAACATATGAAGATTTTGGAAAAATTCAAAGTACCATAACCCATCTTGAGGGTACAATAGCAGCAGTGCAAAGTTATTTGACAAATGTACAAGAATCTCTAGAATCCCGCCTGCCTGGTATTGTAGACACACTTGTCAGTGTCCTGCAACAGATCACAAAGCTTGAAAACCTCAACACTGAATCTGAGCTATCTCATTTTCATCACTTGATCGATGATATCCAAACAAAGCTTGAAATTTTACAACAATCAACACCCACTCAGGCTGATATAGCCCTGCTCCAAAATGTTATGCAAAATGTGGCTGATGCTTCTGAATTAAATAATGTGAAATTGGCACTTGAATCTTTGCAAAATACTGTATCAAATCTGCCTACATCACAGGAACTTAAAAATATTAAGAGAGCTGTGAATCGCATATTGAAATCAGAAGATATCAAGAATATCAGACAGAGATCAAACAACTTACTCAGACAGTGGCCACTCTACCAACTAATCAACATATTAATGAACTGCATGCCCTGTTTGAGGATATCAGAAGACAGGTCCATGATCTTACTGCTCAAAATTCAAAATTGGCAGTTGTTGAAAATTTACAGCAAATTGTAGCTAATATCAAGCAACAGGTAGGGACCATGGAATCCAATCAAGCAAATGCTGTCTGTTTTTGCCACGCAGCTACAAGAAATTGTGCAACAATACAAAAAACTTGTTGTGGACATAAAGATCAAGCCAGGCCATGATGATGTTGTTAGGACTATCAATGATCACCTTGAATCTGTAACAAGTAGATTGCTTACAGCAGAAAAAGAAATAACTGGCATAATCGAGAATCCTAAACATACAGTAATTCTTGAATTGTACAGTATCCCCAACAAAGAATATGATTCACTATTTACACCAGGCGGCAAAATATATATGCTGTCCCCTGCACAATTTTATTACCAATTTTTTGTTGGGGGCACACTGAGACCAATCAAGATCAAATATTGGCTACAACCACAGGCACACCACTACCCCACCTTATCAATAACAAATGCTGACAACAAACCAAAAATCACCAGTGTAGAGTTAGAGGATTTTACAGATCCCAATACATTAGAAACATCTTATGCTGAAGATGATGGCTCTCTGGAATTTCATATACAAATAGGAGACAAATTATATTTATAAAATCCTGTAGTATCAGCTGCTGAACACCCCATAGTTGCAATATTCCTGTTTACATATTATGTCTAGACAAATTATTGTTGATGAATTACACAGACAAGCCAGACATAATTATAAGAGACTGCCAGTAGTTACAAAAGGCATAGATGATTTATGGCAGAGCGACTTGATTGAGATGGCAAGTGGACAGCTGAAAAACTTAGACAAAATCAACAAGGGCTACAAGTATCTACGCACTGTCATAGATACATTTTCAAAATTTGCCTGGGCTGTGCCACTCAAATCCAAGACTGGAAAATGTGTTACAGAAGCCTTCAGGACAATCATCAATCAGAGTGGAAGATCACCGCGCTATTTGCAAACAGATAATGGCAAAGAATTTTATAATTCTGTGTTCCAACAATTTATTAAAAGCCAGTCGATACAACATTATTCGAGTTAAAGTGATCTCAAGGCCTCAATTGTAGAGAGATTCAACAAAACCCTAAAAAATCTTATGTATAAACAATTTACACTTCAAGGTAATTATAAATGGCTAAATATTCTTCCAGAACTTCTACATAAATATAACAACTCGGTCCATTCCACAATCAACATGAAACCCTCTGAAGTAACTTCATCTGATGAGCAAAAATTGATCAGGACTGTTTATTATCCTAGATACCAGCCAACAACAAGAAAGGCCAAATAAAAGGTGGGTGATCAAGTAAGAATCAGCAAATATAAGCACTTATTCAAAAGAGGCTTTACAAGAAACTGGAGCACTGAATTATTTACAGTGGTTCAAATTAAACCTGGGACCCTTAACACATATATAATAAAAGACCACCGAGGAGAAATTCTCAAAGGCCGGTTCTATGAAGAAGAACTCAACAAAACTAAACAGCCTGACACATATCTCATAGAAAAAAAACATCCGCAGAAAAGGCAACAAGTTATTTGTCAAATGGCTAGGACTTCCAGAACACAGCTGGATCGATGCAGACAAAGTGATAATATGAGCACCTGGGATGTTATAAAAAGGCTGCCAGAACCTGAACAGCAGATTAAGAGAAATGGCAAGTTGCTGCCTGATAATATTAGATGTCTTATTGTTGGGCCATCAGCTTGTGGTAAAACTACACTAATGATTGATAATTTTTTATTGGCACCCAACTGGTTAGACTGGAAAAACAGGCACTTGTATGTTTTCTCTAAGAGCTTGGAACAATTAAAATATCAGCAGCTGATGAAGCTATATGATGGACTGGATATTGCCACTTTTGAATCAGATGTTAAGCCACTTCATGAATGTCTCGATAATTGTGTTGTTGTGTTTGATGACATTATACTGGATAATCAAAACAAGGTTAGAAATTTCTTTACACAGGGCCGACACAAAAACATTGATTGCTTACCTGGCACAGACTTTTTCTAAAATTCCGAAGCAGCTGATCCGAGACAACAGCAATTTTATATGTGTGTTTCATCAAGATCATACCAACCTCAAACACATACATGATGAATATGTAGGTGGGGACTTGAGCTACAATGATTTTTCCAAGTTTTGCAGTAGGTGCTGGAACCAGGACAGTTATGAGTTTGTCACAATTGATATGACAAGAAAACCCAATAGTGGCAAATACAGAAATAAAATCAACAATTTTCTAGACATTGAAACATATATAAATAACCATGAAAAGGCCAATTATTGATGATCTTAAATTAAAAGATTATCTTGTAAAAAGATTTAAGGGATGGAAATCAGAGAACCGAGGAATCTATGAACAACACAAGCAAACAGAACAGCCTATTATTGATGCTATTAGTGAATTAGGTAAAAATATCAAAACTGTTACAGAGCAAAATCAAAATTTGATCACAAAGCTTGTACCTGTAGCTGCTAGAAACATATTAGATTATCCAATCACCCCACTTTCTAGTATTCATACACCTAGTCCTGTTGCTCCTCGAAGAATTGAAGCTACTCAGGATCCTATTGAATTGGGTCTTCTTGCTCAAAAATATTTAAGCACACCTAAAGACAACAAAGATGAGGTCTTTGGCTTATATGCTGACACAGAGCGTGATGGTAGCATCATACATAGAATTGGCAATTTCAGAGTAACATTTATGGGAGATGATCTAATTGTATATTCAGAATCTCATCTTGGAGAAAAAGGTGGTTTTGTTAAATATCCTGGCACACCTGGATTGTGGGAACTGATGACTCGGTAAAGGCCTGGCAGCTATATAGATCAAGATTATGAGCATTACAAAGAAATATTCATAAAATCAGATGCTCTATACCAGAACAATGATTCCACACAAAAAAGAGTCAAGTCTAGCAGTGGAGCAAAATACAACAATTTAATCAAGCCCATATGGTCACAAATTAAGACAGGCAGTGGAATCAAACAATACAACACCCTGCCTAAAGAATTTGTCTGGGTTGATGATGTCAGGAAACTTGTAGATAGGTTATTGGTGATAGCTGGGGAGGAAAATGCTGGCAACCACAATTTTTACAATGAAAAGGTTGGAATTATGGACATGATAAGCACCAAATTGTCTAATTTTATAGTGAATGACACTAAGGGGATTGGTTAATGACATTATAAACAAGCTGCCATTTGAACTACACATTCCAGGCTATCAGTATTGTGGTCCAGGCACAAAATTGGACCATAGATTAAACAGAGGTGATCCTGGTGTTAATCCCCTAGATGCTGCTTGTAGAGACCATGACATAGCATACAACACACATTCTGATCTTGACAAGAGACATGTTGAAGACAAGAAATTAAAAGAGGCTGCATTTGGTAGATTTGTAAGCAAAGATGCTTCTTTGAGTGAGAGAATAGCAGCATTGGGGACCACCATAGCTATGAACACCAAACAAAAACTGGGGTGGGGGCTGTGAATATGTATATAATAAACCTATAATGAAGGCCAAGGGTGTTATGTATCAAATACCTTATGCAGGTCTTAAATCTCTTAAAACTATTGATAGTCTTTTAACCAAAAAGCAGCGCAAGAAAAAAATTCTTGTATTGCCAAGGGCCATGGTATGTAATTGTTGCTTAGTACCCCCCAATTAAAAAAATTACAACAATCTAGAAAAAAATCACATGTGGGGGGTTTCATATTTACTATCCCGGCCATCTTAGCAGCACTTGGGGCTGTTGGGAGCTTGGCTGGGGGATCAGCTGCCATAGCAAAAACAGTAATAGATGCCAAGAAAAATAGGGCAGAATTAGATGAATTGAAGCGCCATAACCTGGCCATTGAGAAACAAGGCAAAGGTGTTAAGAGAGCCATGAATAAGTTTAAAAAAAAAACAAGAGCCGCTTACAAACCAAGATATTGAAGCTTTAATCAAGCCACTGGGCATCAAAAATTTTAGAGGTGTGTACATGTCTGATTCTTTACCAGAACAACCACTCAACAAAGAGTGTGGCATTGTTAATTTGGATAAGTACAAAAATCAGGGCACTCACTGGATTTGTTATCTTAAATATTTAAACAATGAGGCATTTGTGTTTGATTCATTTGGAGGTATTCCACCTGAAAATTTAATAAAATATCTAAAATCAACTAATCTTTATTACAATAATGCCCGTGTTCAAAACTTCAAAGATGTTAATTGTGGACATTTGTGTTTATCTGTTCTTAGATATATGTCTCAAATAAATAAACCATCAATTGAAAATTTTCAAAAGGCCCTGTGGTATTTTAAACATCATGGGGGTATTCCATCTCACCAGCCAAAATTCAATATTGAAACTCAAATTACATGATGATATAGTGTATCCCAAAACAATAGCTCTCAGAGCATTTTATGGCATGTACTTGATCGCTAATATTACACACCACAACAACAAAATTGCAGTAGGGGATCAAAAAATTGTCATCACTCCAGGGCAATGTAATCTGTCCACTCTAAATGCTCAATTACCCAGAGGTATAGTGTTAACTCAAAATTCTGTCACTCACAGAGTAGAGATTGTATCTGCTACAGAAACAGTGGATCTGGGTACTATAGGAGAGCTGTTAGGCTTTGAGAACAACACAAAACTTGAAGCGGCCATCAAACACACTGCTATTAATATACCTAAATTCTTAGCCATAGAGACTCTGAATATTCACTGTAATGTGGCCGAGGGTATGATCACCAAATCAAATGGCATAGGCACTCACAAACAAACTGGCATCATTGCAACATTTAAACCTAATTCTGAATTTATGGAGCCCATCATCTACACTCCATCCCCAACATTATATTTTCCTGTGTGCCATAATAGAATAGATTATATTGAGTTGATGTTCACTAATGAAAAAGAAGAATTAGTTGATTTTGCTGGAGCCACAACAACTGCTATCATAGAGATTAATATTTAAATAAAAATACATACAAAAAAAATGGAAAATATTGAGAGTTATGAGCTACAATCATTCCCCCCAAACAGGAGGACATTTGCAAATTTAAATCAACCCAACACAGAAATTGAGGTTGATCTTGATGTAGGGGATGGCTTTATACACCCCCACAGAGCAGATCTATACATCAAATTTGATGTTGTAAAGCTCGATGGAACAGATTATCCGGCAAATTCAAATATAAGATTGGTAGACAATTTTGTGCCGCATCTGTTCTCTGAAATTGAGATCAGAAAACATGGTGTTGTTATAAACAGAGTGGATTATCCCGGCATTACCTCCACAGCTTTGGCCACACTAAAATTATCCAAAACCGAGGCTTCTTACTACAAAATAGGTGGATTTGAGGCTGGTGATAAAATTATATCTAAGAGCCACACAGTACTGTTCCCTATGCGCCTGTTGCCAGGATTCTTCTCAGATTACAAATATATTATGTGGAAGAGTGGTTTAAGAATCACATTTAGAAGAGCTGCCAATGATAATAATGCTTTGATGAGGTACAGTGCATTAAACTCTACAGGGGAAGCTCTGCCTAATACCCTACCTGATGAGGGCAAGTGCATTATTCAGACTATGGAGCTAAGAATCCCGGTTGTTGAATATGAAGCCAGTTATGCTCTTAAATACAAAGCAGATATAATAAAAAATCCACAGATTCCTTTACAATTTTATACATATCAATGTGTACAGAAGCCTGCCGCTGGTACTTATTATGAGTTTGATGCTACAAATTCATTCTCCAGTATACAATATGACATGCCAGATTTTGTGGTGGTACTGTTTCAGACTGGAAGAAACAATAATCAGGAAAAAAATTCAAGTAAATTTGATAACTGCAACATCAAGAACATATATCTTAAAAATGGCAGAAATGAGGTATTCCCTAGAGAAAATTATAATTTAGACATGTCCAAGGATGATTTCCTCAAATTATATGAAGCATTTACAGCATACAAAAGGGTCACTATTGGCAATACTGACATGTATTACACACCAGATGAATTCAAAGCACAGAGACCCATGTTTGTCATCAACACTTCAAAAAGGAAACAGGTTGTGGTTAATGACAGGACAAACATTAAAATTATCTGTGAATTCCACGATACACTCCCTGATGACACCATATGTAGTGTTATTCTCATAGGTGAAAAATCATATGTTTATGATGTAAGAAATGAGAGAGTCACAGAGCAATTCTAGAAGATTTTTGCATATTACCGGACCGGAAGTAAATATAAATGGGTGTGGGTGGGTGAGAGTGGCTTTTTGCCTTAATTTTAAGTGTAACCAAAACAATATCAAGAGGGGCATATTTTTGACAAGTTTATGGACAAAAAACTGAGAGATGTAGCTTTTACACACATGGGCAAATCTGTCTGAGGGGGGTTCTTCTTTTCTACACTAGAATTCAAGATTCTTTAGATTTAAATATGTACACACATGGCCGATTGGGGCTTATAGGCATCTTGGCATAATTTTAGGTGTGGGCAAATCGGGCTGTTTAATCATATGAGCTCTTCTTTTCTACGCTATAAGTGTCCTGGTTATAGCATCAATTATACTACTTACCACCAACACCAACCAGCACAATCTAAGTATCACCCAACCTATCCACGATACGAGACGACGCTTTTGGTCTGTCCCGTCTCATTTCGAAAACATTCGCTTGTCCCGTCTCCTTTTATGAGATGAAACAGGAAACATCACCCAACATAACAATTTCCACTTCAATGAAAGGACATTAAAAAAGGAACAGTCATGTCCAGGTCGAGAGTCGAACCTGGAACATGCGACTTCCTCAGATAAATCATGGATTTTGTGTGTAATAATTACAATGCCAGTCCATTCGTGGTAATTATAAATCTGCGTGTTTCGTTTACACATATAAGCAGGATAATATCCAGTTTTCGAGGGCTCGTGGCGTTGAAACGAGGAATCAAACAAATAAACAAAAAAATCATTAAGAAAAGTTTTTGTCTTTATAATCGCTATGCACTGTGAAAGTTTGTACGGGAACCCTTTGCATACGTTGTAAAATCTATATTTTTTTTCGAGACTTGAGACGAGAACGAGCATTGCCCTCCGAAACCGAGACGGAAGTTTATAAATGAAGACGAGACTGTCAACGACACATTTACAAATAAACACGAGACAGACATTTACAACTCTCAACTTTCAACTCCCATCTCGATAGGATCCCTATTGGTGATGTTGTGAACGAACCAAATAATGCGTTCCGGGAAAGAGATGAGGAGGCTTTTTTTCGCAGTACAAAATTTAAAATGTATCGTACCGTTCCAGTACAGCACAATCCATTTTAAACCAGAAAAGAAACGACAGTAAAACAATAGACTAAGATTAAAAACTCAAAAGAAAGCATAACATAAAATAAGAAAAAATAAAACAAGCCAAAAAAGTACCAAGGTAAAAAAAAAAATCAGTTTCACAAAAGCATTACTTATGTACAATTTTTTCTATGTTGATGATAAAAAATGAATATGAAGTGAATATATCTACTTGGTTTGATAATTTGTCGAACTGATTCGGTAGCCTGTGGAATAGAGAACGTTGTATGAGTGAGAGCCTGGGAGTTGTAGTGTGGAAAGTTTCCTTGCTCCGTTTTTTATGTCTAGGCACTCTGAGTGAGAGTTCGTGGAGTGGGATGCTGCATCTCAAGTTTCCATTTATGATCATATATAGCAATTTCATATCTGCATTGAAAAAAGATCGCTGTTCCACAGACTTCCCACTCAATATACAACGACCTTCCATCAAGCGCTGATGTATTTTCTACAGAGTATACCTTTCTGTCTAACATCAGAACATATGTTGCTAAATAATATTTAATTGTACACTTCGCAACATCTTATTTGACCGCCCTGAAAAATTTTAAAGTCCGGAATTCGTAAATTTGGCAGCATAGCGCTTCAGAGCCAACTAAGAGTAGCCAACTTTGCAACATTTCTTCTTCCTGAATGAAAACGCTCGTGATTTTTTTTCATTCTTTCACATTCCATAAAGTAAAGATACCCTAAAGCAGTAATAAAATATATGAGTAGACAAAAAAATGTTAAGTAGAAATACGAATGTTGAAAATATTTCAAGATTCTTCGTTCTGAATTTGAAAAAAGGAAAATTTATGTGCATTGTGAAACACTGAACAGGTTCTCAACCACCTGAAAAGAATTGCGGTCACATTTAAATGCAAGAAAGCAAATTTATGATGATTTTATGCGAAATGTTTAGTAAAGATACCTTGCATAACACCAAACGATTCTGCAAAGTGTGACTTTTCCTTGGTTCTTGGCGAAAAATGGTTCGAAACTCCGGCACAATGTTGCTTCAATTGAGATTAACGTGTTTTACTGAGCTTTTTGTTAGCAATCTCCTGGAGTAGTTGGTTAGATGACAGCACTTTCGTTTTTTTACTGTTTTCGTCAAGATAGAAACATCGTAGGTTCAAATCCCACCCTTTCCTTATTATTTTTTCCTTTTTATTTACCGAGTACGAAGTGTTCTAATAATATTATATGATATTACTGTAAATATTTATGCGATGCATGCTCAGTGGCGGCGATTGGGTATCAAAACTGATGGGGTAAGGTGGGGGAGGGGGAGGGCAAGGACAGTTTCTTTCCCTTGGTAGATAATGTTTAGCATAATGCTGGGTCATCTGAGCCTCGCCACTCCATAATCGTGCATGCCTCAAGTAATGCTTCTACTAATGTTTTTATTCTTTCAGTGATTGGCAGGATTTTAGGAAATACTTTTCCTTTCTTTCAGCTGTTATAAGTTAACACATATTAAGAACTTACATGTCAACTTTCTCCATCCGGAAATGCTGGACATAAATCGCATAAATATCAACGGAAATATCCAAGAAACGTAGATAAGCATTCTCGTCCAAAGCCGTTTACTTCCCGAAAAAGATTTTGCAAAGAAGTAGGTTTGAACCCATGACCTTCCATTCCATAAGCAAACGATCCCCCTACACCACACGGTTCACGTTACTTTATGCACTCGGTTCGGATCCCACTTTAAAATGTAGGTCCAGTCCCGATTAGCCTTACTATGCATAAAGTTGACTTAAAACACCAAATCAACCAATTCATCTCCTTCTATGATACTGTAGTAGGCCAGCATCCGAAAATACAGTTCTGCTTCTCGTATACCAGAGTGTAATTTCATTTAATATTGTGACTAATTTTACTTTAAAACTACAGATTAAAGCGATAATAGTGTCCAGAAAAGAACGTCAAAGTAGATCTTCACACAAAGTATTTTAATCCATTGCCAAACATTTCAGTTAAGAATAATATTATGCTTTTCCATTGACCGTATTTTCGATTCATGGTGAATTTGCTAAATGGACCATGTCAAGAAATCTAAATTTGTAAGTTTTACTAGTAAATGCATTTCAAATGAACAAAACAACAGGGGAAGAGAAAAATAAACCTAAAAAAATAAGTAAAAATGCAACAAAACCTGTTAAAAATACTGACAAATAAACTAAAAGCCAAAAAAGTCCGAGAAATGCAAAAGAAAAATATAAAATAGAAAGTGTTTTCCGGCTCTAACTGAAGGGAAACGGACATGATATCAGGTTTAGCATTGTTTTTAAGGGTCAGAAAAAAAGTTGATTTTTCATCAACTTCCGGACTCTAATTAGTAATTATGACCATTGAAAATGTTGGAGGTAGCTAACTTAAAATTTTCTTGCTGAGGGATCGTATCGTCCCATATCTCCACTTCATAATATAGAAAAACATCAAGTTCATATTTCGAAAATGACTTGGAGTTTTCCACCACGAAAATGTTTTTCATAGTTTGAAGTTCGTTAGTATTATCTTTCAAGGTTTCCATTGTTTTAATTTCACACATATTTTATATTTCATACGTTTCTCTCTCTTTTCATACAGTCTTTGGAAAAAAGCTGAAGTTTCTTGTCAAACGGGCTCTGGTTCAAATGACTCCTTTTCGCTCTCCTGTTCCTACTTTAAACAAACAACAAAATACTTCTCAAAACACGGAATTTTTACACAAGTTACAAAATTTGACAAAACAACAATAGATATGTTCATCATTTTTCCCTTTCAGCGTTTCTCGATTTTATCTGAATTCGTTTCCTCATGAAAATTACCATGAGGAAATTATAGATATGACATTATGTGTGAATTGGTTTCTTCAAACTGGTAGCAAATTTTAACATGAGCTGCCTGGAGAAGAGGTAACGTGCTTGATTGTTACGAGGGAGGTCGTAGGTTCGATTCTCCTCCTAGGCAGGATTTTTTTCAGGAGTATATCGTTGGGTGTAAAGTTTATCCACCGTGCTAAGAAGTTAACATTGGTCTCTGTATTTCACGAGGTGAAAGGAAATAGTAAGAGAAAGTTATTTCGATGATAGGAGGAAGTCACATGCCACGTGGAATGCGCAGAATCAAGTTACATAGAGCTAAGTCTGTAATGGTGGTTTCGAATATTGCAAAGTTAGTGCGGAAAGTTTGTTATATCTGATACTCGTACTTTCTGTTCAAAGAAGACAAACATTTTAGATACAAAGCAGTGAGGAATTAACGATAATTATGAGGTTTTTAATTTTTTGTTTGTCACTCACTATATAAATACTTATTAGTAGTTTCTTATAGAATCGGCCTCCGTCGCAATAACCATTTACTTATGTTAATTGGCGATTTACTATTATTTTAGACGCATGGTAAGATGGTGGTGAGGGGATTGACAACAGTCATTAAGAAGGAACGGACATAAAATTACAAATCTTAGCAATTTGAACTCATTAAACGCTCTCCTTCGTTACAGTACTGCACTACATCACTACTTAATATCGAAATCAAATAATCAATATTTTAGGTGTCAGTGAAAAACAAACAATAACATAACTTAAATAACATTACATTTTTCATCCTGAATACATATATGTGATGTGTGAATAAATCATGATGTGTGTGTTAACACAACATATGAACAATAACTAAAAAAGAAAAGTTTTAACTTTAAATCCTGGAAATCTCCAACTTCTAAGGGGAAATATGCGCAGAAGGGACGTCCCTCAAGTGTGCATCGGATTCATTTTTTAAATATTCTAATATCAACGGTATCTGTTCAGCAAACAAAAAAAGAAAAAGAAAGAAAGAGGAGAGGGTGGGATTTGAACCCGCTACCTTTCACGCTTGATGAAAAATAAGGATAGCAGCGCCTAACCGACTGCTCTACGTTAACTTACTGACATTATACCCTTAAAAACATGTTGACGTTTATGAAGACTCCCACCATCCTGTGTTTCAAGCTCATTTTCTCGACAAGTCGTGCAAAATATATGTTTTTGAGAACTGTTTGATATTATGCAAGGTATTGTAAATAAAATGTCGCATAAACTCCTCACAAATTTGCTTCTTTCTGCACAAACTTGATGGCAATTTCCTCCAGGTGGAGAAAAACTCTATTCAGTGTTTCAAACCCCCCAAATTTCAAGTCGAGCAAGCAGAATCGTAAATATCCCTCAAGGTTCTTTTTCCAATTTCTTATTTCTGTTTGATTGTGTATTATAATAGCGGTTTATAGTTTCTAAGCTCATGGAAAGTGCTAAATTGAAAACCTCTCACCGCAGCGTTTTTCGTCTAGTGGAAGGACCTACTCAAAGTTGGCTACTCTCACCTGGAGCTGAAGTGCAATGTTGCTAAGTTTACGATTTCGGGACTTAGAATTCTTTCGGGGCGGTCAAATAAGATGTTGCGAAGTGTACCATCTTGACTTATTTATGTTAATTGTGTTACTTTTTTATTTCTGTTCTTTTCATTGTTGGTGATTTCAGTGTAAAATGGCTACTTGCTGTATCTGAAATTTTCTCAATAAATAAATAAACCAAATCAAAAGTCAGTCGGTCATGTTTGAAAATACCGTCTGATGGATGAAAATTCAAAGAAATTGTAATGTCTACGGAAGAAAATTTTAAATGAATAATGCACATGAATACCTACGTTCAAAGAAACTCCCTTCGCCTATAATTTTTACGAAGGTATATGATGAATTGAGGACTGTGAGAAACCAATTGCTCAAGACTAAAATCTCAAGTTGCGTATTTACGAAAGGGGATGAAACAGATTTGTCTGCATATCCTGTCACGTTAGGCAACCCAACTTATTTTAATGTCTGCGGGTTGCTTATACATCAGGCGTTCTCATCTTTCTTGGAATAGCCAGTGTCTTATACCGGGTTTGTTGCAGCCTGTCATGTTTCCCTCGCTAGCGACCGCTCGACAGTTTCGGTGCCAATGAGAAACTACTAATATGTCGTCTGCTAGGCAGCGAGGAGCGAATGTAAACCAGAACAGAGGCGCTTACGGAATCGGTGTTGCCACGTTGTGATCTAACTCCCATGTTTTTTTGTTTGTGTCTGCAAGAAGCTTGCTTTGTAAACGTTGTGCTGATTTGTGTATCTTAATCGCAAAATGGCCCTGATTTCCCCCAACGCGGAGTTCACTCGGTCTACAGCGGCATCGCCGCGTGATTTCTGCTAGAAATGTCAACGACCAGCAAGCGCGGGAAACAGGATCTATCAAACGCGTTATAGAACCAGTTGCAACGTTCTCCAGTTGGACACCGGTCGTCAGAAAGTTAGTCTGCTACTCCTTTAGTCGGGAACATGAGAATCTTTGCAAATCATCAGGGCTTGCTGGGCAGAAAAGAAACACAACACAGTAAAGTTAAACGTAGTTTTATAAGCACTTATATTTCCTATCGTATGTGTACTTACAACCAAGGCACAGATTTGCTTACGTTTCCGCCTGAAGAGGAACAATTCTATATCATATTAAATCACATCACAATCACTAAAGACACTTGCATATAGAATTAACGTTGGACAAGACAAACAAATACACGAAAGTTTCTGTACTTAATTATTATTTCGAGTATAGCCAGAATGAAACGGAAATAGTTACCAATTACATTACTCCGGTATTCCATTAACTGTTACCATGTTCTTGTTGATTCTTCACCTTCACCTGTTTTCCAAACTCAGTCTGTCGTCAGGTGAGAAACATTCAGGTGGGTTCACTTCCTCTGCTGAGATGAGAAAGTGACGTCAACACGAACAGATTTTGACGTATTTATAACCATCTATACAAGTTCCAACTACAACTGTATCAGTCTAACTATAATTGTCTGTGACAACTTGCACATTATTTGAAGTAACAAACATTTTAAAAATCTAAACTTTTTACAAATATAAAATCTTAAACTCTCAGGTTCGTTACACAGTGAAGTAAACCATTTTGTTGACTCCTTTGTCTCATTGGCAAATAGGGCTGTAAGGAGTGACCCTTTATCAATACACCCAAATGTCAACCTCACTTCCACGTAGTACACGCTGGACTGCATTTTGAAGACTAACGAGGCTCTGGCGTCTGGAATTACGGCCAGGATAATCATTGGCAAATGAAGGCACAACCACAGAGGAATACCCATGCCCATGGAACTCGAACGAAGAACCATCGGCAACGAGCTTACCAGTCGAATATTCAACGCTTTTGGTCATAGAGGCTATATCGTAAGAAACGTTATGATTAGACCTCGGATTTTTTAGGTTCTAAAAAGTGTGCTTCTAGGTTTCTAAAATAGGCTCTTAAAACCCTAAAATAGGTTCGAAATACCCTAAAAAAGGCTCTACAAATCCTAAAATAGGTCCTAAAAATCTTACGTTAGGCTCGAAAAATCCTAAGGTAGGTTAAATAAACTTAAAATAGTTCAAATTTTCTGAAATATATACAGTCACCGGCGATGCAAATGGGACACCTATATCCTGCATACCGCGCTACCATGCATAACGTTATGTATGTTGCCTAACCCTACGGTGATGGCAGAACTTACCATTGGAAATTTGCTATTAAAATCCACTCTTCACAGTTTAGTTAGGCAACAACCGTTTTTCATGTTATGCACAGTCAAACTCAGCAATTTTTTCTGTGAGGATCATCTTATATGCTGAAAATAATCTTTCAATAAAGAATAGTCAGTGGTGCAAACTTCAATTCTGAAATGTTAGTTTGCAAGGGGTGAATACCAAAAGGCACCGAAGTGACGCGAAAGTAAGCAAGACCATAGATCAGACCAGCTTGGATTGTACAGACATTTTGCTTTGTTTAAAGCTTTGAAAAATCACCATGGACTTTGAGAAAAGGAAATCGACAGAGGGTACATTTCAAACAAGTTCGTCATTGAATTTTTTCGTAACCAAACAAAGTAAATGCCTCTATGACATAAAAATCCTGTACAACCTTTAAAAATATATAAAAACCTAAAAATAAAAGGCTTGATTTAGGCGCATAAATCTAACATAGGTTCTAACAAGGAAAATAGTTTTTTAGACACTATAAATCTTCATCAGTTGTTACTTTTTTTTAATCAAACGTTGACATAACTTATTATTTCTTATGTACCTGCAAAGGAAAAAAATAGGTTAAACACCTTAAATCCAACGTCTAGTGATGATTCACAGATCCATGAAAAATTTTCCTCACCTACGAGTATTATTTAATTCTTAATAATTAAGATTAAGATTCTTAAGATTGTTTTTTTTACATATTTACTTAGACCATATCCCCTAAATGTGCCTTCATGGCACGGTGCTATGTACACGGAAAACTTTACCTTTTACCTTTATTGTTGCGTATAAACATAAGATAGACGCCTGTACCAAATACAGAACGTTTATATTCGTTTCGTTTTCTAAATAAAATAGTCTGAACACTTGACACCATACTATGCTAAAGGTGTATGCGAAAGTTGAGTGGTTAAATTCATTGATTGACAATTGGCACAATCTAGTCAACTGTACAAACCTTATAAGTCCAAGATCCAAAATACCTCTCCATCCGATTTCAACACATTTCCGACTTTCACCAGATCACTAGAAAGGTCTCTGCTGTCCAACAAGTCTTTTACGCAAATTATTGTACTTTTAACTCCCTGGGTCTCTTCCCTTCACCACACAGAACTTCAAGCCTTTTCACCAATCGTAACGTTCAAGAAAGAATTAACACTGCACTTGTTAAATATCTAGAACTAGAAATTTGATGTCTCAGATTCGGGGACGTTGATTGATTGATTGAATCAAGTTATTTTAGATTGCTTTTATGCCGTTTTTGACTAATCGCGACGATGTGGAAGAGTGATGATATGATGAAATTAATAAAGGAGCACTCACAAAGAACACTCGTGCCCAGGTCGGAATTCGAACCCGGGACCCCTGGCGTCATAGCGCGATACGCTAACCACTCCGTCACGGATGTCGGCATTTCAAATACCACCATGGATATATCGAGAAGAGATATGGACGCTGCCAAATCTCGTCTCCTGATGTGAATTTCGGAATAATTTAGAAACTCACTTTAAGCTAGGTGTTCAGTCGCAATGATCCTATGTACCAATAACTGTTCATTTATTGATTGAGTTTGTGTTTTAAATTCACTATATGCACAGTAGGCTAATCGAGACAGGACTTACAGTTTAAAGTGGGAGCAGAACCATTATGTTCCTGCACTGGGTATCGAACCTGTGACCTCTTCATTACAAGGCGACGACGTCACTGTTCATAAAATGTACGTTAACTACATTTTGGTGACAGAAAGATTATGAATTTGAACATGATTTCCGAAAAGGGGGGTGTATACTTTTTTTAGTAGCCAGCCCTCACTTCGCTACCATGTCCTGTTTTGACGTTCTTTTTAGGAAAATTGTGTCAAAGGGGGGTTGTGCCTCCATCAACCCCACTTGGGCACGCCATTGAATTTGAAGATAACATCAGACGATCCCTGCTCGGCAGCTTCACCCTTCACCTTGAGAGACGGGTACAATATGCATGTCTGCGCGCTGGAGATGCGCAGTAGACCAGTACAAATGTACGACCGGATTACACATCCGTTTACATCGTGTCTACCCCTTTTTTCTCCTCATTTTCAAGGCGAACGAAGGGGGTTTGCACCGAAGCACCTGAAATCCCGGGCGCGCGATTTAGCTGCCTCCAAGTTACATAGAAAATGACGTAGCGTCCTGGTCCTGCGTCAGAGGAAAAGTGGGAGGGGCGGGGCTTAATTCCTGGAACTTTGTAATGCGATTCCTGGCTGTGGGATTTACAGTAACTTGGAGCCCTTGAGACCAAGGGTAAACGGAAAAACCTGACATTTTTTACCTTACGCCTCCCATTAAGCTAATCTGGTTTGAGAAGTCGTGTTGTTTGCTTTCTTGGGTCAGATTTCCCTTCCACCTCTTTTCAAAACTGTCACTCTTCGGGTCAAAGTGCAACTTTGATTTAGAGCCTGCTCAGAATACACATCTCTCGTTACGCACGTTGGATTGAATACGGAGCAGCAGTGTTGCCACTTCTGGTCCCGAAATTTTTTTTCGCGCTTTTTTTTTCTCCACAAGGAAAACTATTAAGCGCCTGAGGGAATTTACGTTCTGCCCCTCAATTATTTACTTGTCCGGCTATTCCGAAAAGCGGAAAGCAACAGCCGTTCATGCAGGCGAAGAACTATAACAACAAAAAACAGAACCATTCCAGGAAAGCTAGCATGGATCTGCTTGTGTTAGAAGAAGTTGATTTATTGATTGATTGATTAGGTATATTTTACTTTGCTTTTCCGCTGGTTAATCGCGAAGATGAGGCTGAGTAATGATAGAAATAAATTGATGAAGGGACACTCACAAAAGAACGCCCATTACCAGGCCGAGATTCGAATCCTGGAATTGTTAGCGCACAGAGGATTATACTAGCTGTGGGTTCAGGCACCAGAGCCTCGTAATCTGCAAAAATGCAGCCCAGGGTGTACTAAGTGAAAGACGTGTTTCGAGTCTCCGCTAGTGATCGAACCAGGGACCCAATTCATGTAGACGGGAGCCTACAATTCAGTTTATCAACACCATGGATTATTTTTTTAAATTTTTTTATTTGATATATTTTATTTTACTTCGCGTTTTGTGCCTCTTGGCTAATTTGCGAAGATGGGGATGGGTGATGAAATGATGAAACTGATGAATGGACATTCACAAACAACCAAGCCCGAGCGGGATTCGAACCCGGGACCCTTGGACCATGGATTAGCAAACACATATAGGCGAACATAGACAATGTTTGTTTTAAGTTCAGTGCATGATCAGAGAGGCTATTTAGGACTGGATGGAAAGGTAGAGAGCAATCGGAACCTCCGTGCAAATTGCCATTGGCGGGATTCGAAGCCAGAACATCTTGAATGCAAGGGAACAACGTTACTGACTAAGCTTTACGGAAGTCCCTGCCGTTTCTTTGTTACGTATTTGCCTGTCGTTCCTTGCATGGCAAGCTGGTGAAGTAAAAATAGACACAGAGCTACACCTGGGGGTCTTCCCGATGGAATAATGGTAAAGTCATTGCCGTGTAATGAACGGGTCCCGGGTTCGATACGCGGTAGAAGCACATGACACAGTACTTCGGATCCCACTTTAAACTGTAGGTCCAGTCCCGATTAGCCTATCTGTGCACAAAGTGGAGTTAAAACAAAGCTACCACCTAAACATTGCAATTTTCTGTGAACGCATATTGGGGGGAGGGGAGGTGGAGGCAAGTCCCCCACGCATTCACAACCTGGGCCATTTTTGGAGTGACGTGAGCAGTATCACGCTCCGACCACCTTTATCCTTCAGCGCTACCTCCAGGTACCCGTTTATTACAGGCAGAATGAACCCCAGAGCAGTTTCGAAAAATTCCCACGAAGTCACCCACACTGGACATCGAACCCGGGTCTCCTGAGCATAGATGTCCAGCCTCCGGAAGCCGTGCCTCATGAAGCCGTGTGAGGCCGAAGCCGAGATGGAGTTCGGAGGCTGAGGCCGTTGGAGGCCGAAGTCCCACATGGAGTTCGGAGTCTGAGGACGTAGGAGGCCGGAGTCCCACATGGAGTTCGGAGGCTGAGGCCGTTGGAGGCCGGAGTCCCACATGGAGTTCGGAGGTTGAGGCCGCGTGAGACTGAAGTCCGAGGTGGAGTTCGGAGGCCGTCCTTGAGCTCGGAGGCCCGGCATCGCGATGCCGAAGTCAAATGGACATCTCTGCTCCTGAGTGGTAGTCAGATTGATTAACCTACCGCGGTTCTTGCGTTATAGAGTCACTCGGAGGAATATGCCCATCGGGGTTAAATGCACACCCCCAACGTTAATGTTATGGCAAACTCTGCGACTCTTGTTTGAAAGCTCCCTGCGTGGTGAGACGAGGCAGCAGGTTTGTAGCCTGTGAGAAGATTCTGAAGCCATCCAGGGTTAATTTCATGAGGTAAGAAGACAATTTTTGATATAATAATTTTTTGAACGTTGCTGTATTAACAGTGTGCAATAATATTCCCAAGAGAGAAAGGAACTGAATTATATTGGTGTAAAGATCAAGAGTCAGGGAAACATATCTGCAGAGTGAAACTACCGCATGGTGCTCAGAGTTGCCAATCCAGTGATTCAATTTTCTGCTTGTAGCTGTGGGGTGATATGCCCACAGAAATTAAGTACAATATGCACATGGGCATTATTATGAGAAGAAAGGACCACAATGCGACTGGATCCAGTGTATTCGTTGTAGTATGTGGATGCATGAAATATGTATCAAATTCACGTCCATGTGTCCAAAGTGCAATGCAATTTCTCACAAATGTAAACAGTAAAAGAGGCTATGGTAAATTCAAAATAAATGTTGTTAGAAACGCTATGCTTGTCTGTACAAATGATGTTCTGTTTACGAAACAAACGTTAATAATCTTAAAGTTAATACTGTGTATTATTTTCCTTTAAATATGTCATGTCAAGTATTACAACAATTGTTTCTTGTATTGGGCATTTTACCTCTAATGGGGTGGGCATTTTATCCTGAACATTGCATTTGCCCAAATTGACGTTCATCTGTTTATTTTTCTCTGGTTCTTTTTCTTTAAGACTTACAGTAATAAAACTTACAGGTAACAATAACAAAGCATGTAGCTTTCATTTTACATCCTTTTCATTGCGACACTCCTTCATTTAGCGAAGCTATAAACGGCCCAAAAATGTTGGGCGTATTCCCCCGAGTGACTCTATCAGCCTTAATCAGAATCGACATTTAACAGGTTATATTGAGTCGCAAGAATGCAACATTTTCAGGAGACTATTGCTTGCTAAGCGCAACGAGCACCTGAAAACCTCCCGTCTTTCCTAGCTGAATTTTCCTGCCTGCAACACTGCTCGATGACGTATAGATCGCGCGGGCCTCGTTTCTGGGTCAGGGAGAAATGACGTCACGGCCACGGTCCCAGACCTTTGGGCGTGGCTGTTGATGCTAGTTAACGCCCCCCTTCCTTTTTGCGATCGAAACCGGGGGGAGATTCATTAAATTAGCGACCCGCTCTTCCAACCCTCCCTTCCATTTATGGACCACAGTCGGCCTTCGGTTCCGAGGAAAATGCCAAAGTGGAACGTGGAATTATGTATTTTTTTATTCCCTCCCGTTCCCTCTCTCGCTATCGCCACGATTTAACGCGAAACAGAAAGCTCGCCCTGAATTGGCAATTTCATAAATCCGTGTTGTTTCGAAGCCGTTTTTACGATCAGAGAGCGTTAGTGGTCATTCTCGTTTTCCACGGTTTTCCTGATAAGAGAGAGAGAATATTGGGGAAAGGATTTTCCAGTCATGGTGACAGTGATCAATCTTTATAAAGTTTCTTTTCGGAGCAGTTATCACCAAGAGCTGAAAAAAAAGTATCATTCCGTCCGCACATGTCAGAAAAACCGGTTGAAATGTGGTGGATTGATGTACGCACGAAATAACCAATGAACGAGCGACTTGCATCCATGTTTACAAAACCTACATGAAAATCGCAACTGCGGGCGTGCCTATGTGGAACAGACAATAATTGCGCGTTTCTTTCAGAATGCAACTGTGTATCCAACTGATTCACTGATACACAAAGTGTCAGAACCAGTGGCGTATACCGAGTCCAAGATCTGGCCTATCTCACTATGTCACGTGGTCCTAGGCTATGAATAGAAATACATTTACCAACCCCTAAGAAATCAGGTTGCCAACTCATAAGAAATCAGGTTACCAACTCATAGGGAATCTGGCATGTTTATGTACAGTTTAATAATAATGACACTATTTATGGTTTAACATGATTTGTATTTTGCATATTTTTCTACACAAAATGTTTGCTATTTTTGCCTATAAAAATTATTGACTTTTAAATCAAGAGAAATGTGTGTGGTTACATTTCCTTTCGTATGAGGTTCACACCATCAGTACATACCGTATATCTATTTCCTTTATTTTCCTATCTTAGTGGCTAATAAACACCATTAAATGATTTCGAGATTAATGTACTTTCACCAAAAGTGATTGTGATATCTACAAAATACTTATGCACATTACTCTATAAATTATATTTATTTAAAGTGATTAAGGGCCGGTTTTTCAGTATCCAGTTATTCTTTCTGTTAAATATGCCAGTTGGAGATAATCGCCACTCTTAACCAGCACCGGGTTTTTCAATGTGACAGTAACTGGCAGTTAGCAAATCGTAAGTTTGTACTCCAAAATGGTAATGCTAAAGCGCGGAAAAATGGGGAATCGATCTGCGCGCCATCTATTAGTATAGTTTCAAACCGCGTCGATTGGCACACAGCCTGGCGTTTAAATATAGAACTACAAGCGCGCCCCGCTCGAAATCACGTTATTGCATAGGAACAAGTCTACGTATCTATTCTTACGAAATAAATTAACGAAAGCAAGCACTACAGAATTGGTTTTCCTCTAATAAAGGTCAATTCAATTCAATATGGGAGAAATGCTGTTATGAGGCGCAAGCGCAGATACTTTCTTCTAGAAGAACTCGTGAAGATCGCGAAAGTCGAAACATTAATAATACCTGTCTGTTCATATAAACACTATTAATATGTAGATATTGTACATTTGGCTCCATGCTTTGTATGTTTGTTGAGCGAACATGTTAGTGAGCATACTTTGTACGTCAAGTTCTAAAAATATGAAGGTACGAGTAAAAATAATTTTAGAATTTATTGTAATATTTCTCCGAGAAGATCATTCAACAATAAAGCATGAATTGAAGGCAACACGCGTAATAAATAATTGATAATAAAAAAAGATTCTTGACCAGGGCTCGAACTCGTATTACGCTCCGAAAGGTGGTGCCGCTAACCACCAAATTACCGTTTGGAGATTGTCCGCCTGGACAAATTACCTGATTTGAATCTTGATTCACCTTGGTACGCGCTTTCATGCTACGGTGCATTGCACAGAGGATAGCTTTACCCTTTTTCACCTTTCTAAATGATTGATAGTATTGATATTGATATTTATTGATATTGGTACGAGCCCTTCGGCTGTGCGTATCTTACAATATTGTTACATAAACACCCAGACCTTAAACATGCACCCTATTTATCATACATTCAGAAACATTTATAAACAGAAACATTTGGAAAATAATTACATACTATGTACACATATAAAAAGCAATGTGGTCCTCTTCTTACATTTGAGATTGTTCATTTTCACAACACTGCACTACACGCTCCACCTATGCCTGAGCCACTGCTGTTCCGTACCCTTCACTTTCACTGACTCCTTGCAGCATTTTCTGTGCTCCCTCCAAACTGCATGAAAATAGGAGCCCAGGGCTTTGATATTTACATTCGTTATACCACTCCTCTCCTCCCTACATATAGCCTGGATGGTCTGCTCAATGCTGTCCCTTGCACTGTCCCCCCATTTGCGTTGTCTGAGGGGCGCCGACCAAACACACTCGTGTAGGATGTGAGACCTCGTCTCCTCTTCGCCGCATAACGTGCAGATGGCACGACCGTCCGGCCCCTTGAGTTTGTGTTGTCTCCACCCCCCTAGCAGGAACCAGGCGAATCCACGTCTTTTCTGGTACGTACACGTATCAATGTATCGTTTTCTCCCCCATTCCACCCACACCCCTGGCGGTTGTGCGGCGACGAGCGTTACTTTCTCCCTACATTCTGCCATGATGTCTTGCCTGCTACTGTCCACCAACCTTTCCCTTACGATTTGCAACATCCCAGTTTCACACCTCCCGCCCCTCACCTCTTCCCACAGTTCCCCCAGACCCATTCAAAGTGCTAAGTGGTCGACATTCGATCTCGCAACCAAAGTTACCGGGTTCGAGTCCCGGCGCCTGGCCATGGTTGTTATTTGTGTGTGTTTATCAATTTGGTTTTAATCTAGTCTTCACCGGTGTGCGATCTGTGATTTTATCAGAGGGGGAAGGATTTATATTGTCTACTACTTTAATAACCTTATAGATGTTTGTCACTAGTTCCCAGAAAAATATATACAGAACCCAAAACGTGTCAATTGACACATATGTTGACTCCAATAACACATTAACGTGCATAAACTGCAAATGTTGCACATTTTGGTGTCAAAATACACATAAATGCATAAGAGGGCACTTTTGTCAGTTGGTGTTCCGTGTGATGCACTGGAAATGCATCAATTGGGAAGATGAGATACGATCTTTACAAAGATAACAAAAGATAAGATAAAGATAACAAAATGACACATTTAACTGTGTCAATTGATGCATTAAAAGTGCATCAAGCTTTATTTGATGCATTTCGAGTTCGGTTATGCATCAATTGGGAAGATGAGATACGATCTTTACAAAGATAACAAAAGATAAGATAAAGATAACAAAATGACACATTTAACTGTGTCAATTGATGCATTAAAAGTGCATCAAGCTTTATTTGATGCATTTCGAGTTCGGTTTCCATTGATTTAAGCCTCACATGCAAGTATATTTTTACATACATGTTATGTTTTTAACTTAACGTTAATATTTTAAAATCTGATTTTGATGTCGAATGGAACACACTCTCACCACCATAAAAAAAGTAAAGTGTTCCCCTGTGCTTAGCACCACGCCATGAAGGCGTATAGGGGGTGTGGGGGTAACACCACACACTTTCTTGATCCGGTCGTGAGTGGGGGTGATGTGATCAGCATCACGCCCCTGACCGCCTTTACCCCCTAGGGTTTCCCCCAGGTACCCATGTTATTCGACGCTGGATGGGCGCCGGGCCGCTTCCAACTCTCACCACCATTCTGAGTTAAATTCTAAAATCAAACTATGTAAATTCTAAAATCAAACTATGTAAATTCTAAAATCATACTATGTAAATTCTGAAATCAAACTATGTAATAAAATGACATAAACTAGTTTAACAGATGATGATATGATCCATATTTTTATGTGACGTCATAACTTTAAAATATGTAACTATTATATTTATTTCGAGCAAAGAAAACGTAATTTCCTTGTAATTATATGTAATTTCATCTTGTTTGTAAAGTATATCTTTTGTTTAATGTTTATTGTATTTTATGCTCTATTATGAGGAGTTTAATGTATCTTCATGTTTGCGAGATGTATCTTCAGTTTGCGAGAGTGCACTATGTGAATTTGTATTTCTAAACATGTATAGATGTCAGTTTTGTTGATAGCATCCTTTTGTAGATAGTGAGTGATTCATCTGTACTTGAATCTGTGTTCTCGAAAATAGTATAAAAGTGAGGATATCGCCTAAGAAATATCACACTTTCGCCACGTATCGTCGAAGATTTTAAACTTAAAAAGAACTCCTCAGTGTTGTGCATATATCTTGGTATGGGAGTTCGGGGCTTAAGCTAGGTATGCAAATGGCCATGCATTGATGCCATGCACAATACTGCAATCATTCTACGTTAAGAAATAAAGCTATCCTAAGGATTAATTTGGAATAAAAGGCTAAAGAGCAAATATTGGCTCAGTTATTATTGCATATCTCTTGGTGTGGTAGTTCGGGGCGCAAGCTAGGTGTATGTGACGATAGGCATGCCGATAGCCACGCATTGAGTTTATGCGTTTTAGTTGAGTCAATTCATCGACAAAGCGAAATCCTCGCCTTCGTTGCCATATAAAAAGAATAAAACCTTTTAGTTTATCTACTGCAGCAATGTGGTTTTTATTTCTCTGTGCTGTGAATATTGTCTTTGCCTAACACCATCCCTGTACCTGAGAGGAGTCTGTGTACGTCAACGAGTCTCATCGTTCACTGCTGAGTATTATTAAGTTATTATTAATAAATATAATAATACGTATAATAAATAAATAATACAGGCTTGAACGTATCAACGAAATGAATGAGACTTTTCCTCAAGTTGGTTTGTCAAGGGCACTGTAATGCTTAGACTTGATTCATTTTGTCTGTACCGAAGCAATTCATTGGATCAGCTGTTACTAAAAGGGATAGCAAATCTGAAAGTGTTCGAGCTCTCAAATTGACGTTTGTGCTTAGTTAAGGCAAAATTCATGGCATTGAACCGGTATTCAGATTCTCCTGTAAGTATCGGTACAATTTTGATTGATTTCACAATCTCCCCTTTACAAAATCGTCGATGTGTCTATTATTCGAACCACGGTGCAACGTGACTCCACAGAGGATCGAACCCAGGCGATCTTGCTTTGAGACGACTGCGTTAAACACCACGCTATCTCCCCCAACCCGAGGAAAACTCTTAAGCTGTAGTTTTCATATATTACCATTTCTTCCCTGTTACAACGTTTTACTCAATTGTCGGTTTTCTCATTAAGGACAAATACAAACATTCACGCCTTAACCGGAATTCGAACCCGCCACTCCTGACGTCGCAGCGTGCTGTGCTAACCACTCCGCCACGGAGGTCGACAGCTATCGGGCCCAATCAGTTTCATTGTTGAAGTGCTTTGGAAGAAAAATAAAATATTCCGTTTTGCGATGCTCGTCGTAGGAAAATCCGAAATCCTTACATCGCATTTGTTACCTTAGCAACAACAGGTTGCCAGGGAAGGAGACTTGAGGCGATATGGCCAACAGACAAACGTCTTTTTGTTATTTCGTTTTCGATTTTTCCTTTCGTCTCCAATCCATCTGGCAACGAGCAAGGCTTACTTGAAATTTCGCCATTGAAAACCTCGGGCCGTACACCCTTTGACCGGCTTCTTCTTCGCTTGCATTGTTATTCTAACCACTCTCTCTCGTGTATGAAAAGCAGCGACATTCTTTTGTTTGAGAGTTCAGGCGAAAGCTCGTTACGGCGATCCTTGTTAGAACATCCAGTGCGCAAAGGGCTTGCGATTATTCTCGAAAGATGACGCTTGACGAAGGAGGAGGAGACGTAACGTTAAGAGAACACCGAAAAAAGACCTTAGGAAGAATGAAAGAGAAACAATATTTAGAGACGGAATGAAATCAATTGAAAACCTTCCGGATAAATGAAATAAACGAAAAGTAATACAGTGAACAAGCCCTCCCCGCAGGATTTTTTTCTCAGGGGAGGGGGAGCCACCAGTGCTTACACTGGAGAAAACATGGAGTGAAGCTTTCCCACAGTTAAGAAAAATCTCATAAAATATCACATAATAGAGACCACTTAATCTGCTGCGTAACGCAAAGTTAAAACTGCGTTGTGATCGAACCAATAAACTTTCCCAAACGTTTTACGTCACGGAGCACTTTTTAGTAAAAAAGTTCATCACGGAGCATTAATTTTCACCTAGCACTTGTATGACCATACTATTTGAGGATAGAAGATAAACATTCAGAATATATAACTTTAGACATATGAAACATGGTTTTCATTACAAAAAAAAATATTTTCAACTCTAATTTCACCACATACATTACAAAACAAACAAAAAAACATATGAAGGCAGCACATTTTAAAACGAACTAAAATCAAGTATTGAATTCAGTCGCGTTCTTTCGTAATTAACTTTTTCGGCCAATCACGATTTTTATACAATAAACATTGAAAATTAGCAAGGAAAAGGTGATTTATTTTTTAATTCTGTACAACTCCGTACATGTCTTGGGAAATAATAGGCAAAAAAGTATATCTTTCAATTTCGACTACATTTGACAAGTATTAATTTAAACTCCATATGTATGACGATTCATGAGTTGTTTCATGTGTAGTAGCAGAAGGACAAAGCGACGCTCATAAGCACAAGGTTGCGATCGTGCCACAAAACTAATAAAAATGCATAGAATAATAAAAATAAAGTGCTTGAACATATATTTTAACTTCTTCCACAGCTATTGGAGGTACTGTCTTCAGCCATCGGTCCATTGCACGAAACTCGACGATATTAAATTGAAAATTACGCACTAAAAACTCTCGTAAATAAACAACACTGATTTGTTTCGATTCTCGACTGAATTCTGACTCAACTGAAACTGACTGGAGGGCCGAAGTAACGAGAAGTGAAACTTTATGCGTGCCATTTGTGTCTTTGCATCTGGTTTCGCCGCATGCTGTCTATAGCTATGCTTTGTGCTTCCGGGGGTTCCGAGAAGTTGTCCGCGAGCAAAGGTTCGCAATAGAAGACGCAGAACGACTTTATCGTCTTGCGGCAACGTCCGACTTCCATTGTTACCTGCGGAAGATCAAGTATGCACCTCAATTATTTCTACTCGATTTTTAACGTTACACGACTCATGGCCGCACAAAATTCAAAATTTAAGACCTGGTTATTTCTTTATTCTTCCAATTTCTTCAAGGAGCACTAGAAGATGTTTCGCTGAGCACACTTTGGGAACCGTTGCTTTAGATTGTATTGGGTGGTGTAGTTATTCATCATTCATCTTTCAGATGGTTATCACTCGCTTAGCCTAAAGTATGATGTATGCGAGACGTTACATGCAAAGGAAAGGCAAAGTAATTCACATGTGCAATAATTGGATTTCTACACTCTCCATGACTGAACCGATATGGATATTGGTAAGAAGAGGATAATACTTGCCTCACAAATAGATGAAGGTTATTTCCACTCTTGTCCTCTCAATTGTCACTTGTCTGACCTTCCTGTCAGAATTCAATCTGTTCACGCACCATTGTCCAATGATCGCTTCCCACTTCCCTTCTTTCTCTCTCACAATCCGCAGTCCTTACTCTCTCTCGTATTCTCGCCAACTGATCTCGCTTCCCCAAGATTCCAACGCTCATTCCCTAGCCGTCCCTCAAGTCACTCACCTAACGTTTGCCTAATTCCTTATTCCGCATTCCTATCTCTGCTTCTTGCTATGTTAAGAATAACATAAGACTTGTAACTTCTTACCTTGGGTACGATGTGGCTGTGTTTCACGGCACCCTTCGTCCATGTTTTCACGCTACACTTTCACCATTTAAATGATATGTAGTCTTTCCTGATATCAAGGGGGGAGGCAAAAGCGCCCTTGACAATGGAGCTTCTCTATAATGGACGGGGAACGTAAGTGAAGTGACCACTATTGGGGAATAAATGCCCAATGCTATAAACATTCAAGTTGTGCAACAACTTGAATGATCTCAATTTCTTCTAAGTTTCACGAACAAAGTTTATGAATGATTTATTTTACTTCGCACTTCTGCCACTCTTAGCTAATTGCGAAGAAGATGATGAATGATGATAAGATGAAGTAGATGAAGGAACAGGCACAACACAAGTCCAATAAGGGTTACACTGGCCATAGGTCTAGACGCCAGATCCTCACCAGTGTGTAAAAAAGACAGTTCAGGAGGTTGGCATTTTGGTGTCTTGGGAAAGGGTCACACCTTATACCCCACATGTACTAAGTATAGGGTGTTCCGCATAGGACGCCGAATTAGAAAATTAAATAAAAATAGGGAAAATATCCTGTAAATAGTTATATTTCACATATATGTAAGCAGTAACATCTCCCATTTACGTATGAAAGACAATGTCAGGCATATGTCCACCCCTACTGAGTCTGCATGCATTTATACGCTCCACAAAATTATTGATAACCCTCTCGCTGCCTCCAATCGCCCGTATGATTTCCGCCTTCAGTTCCAAAAGGGTTCATGGTTTGTTGGCGTACACCTGTGATTTCACAAACCCCAAAAGAAGAAATCACAGGGTGTATGAAGATCACACTTCACCTGCCATAACCCACAGCACACAGTCGTTCTCAGCAGATGGATGGATTTCACGCTCCTGGATTATTCGAGGATTTTCGGAAGGAAACCACAACCAACGAGTCAAAACAATTGATGCTACATTAATCTGCATGACAACAGATACCACCATTGGTAAGAACAGGTCTGCCAACCTCGAAACAAAACAATAGCACTCGATTCAATTTCGGAACACCCTATATAATTGCCAAAAAAAATCCGAATTTCTCTTTGTTCTAGACATTCGTGATTTCGTCTTTTGCACTAAGTTTATTGTTTGCATGCCTGCCATTGTAAAAGAGATACCACTTACTATGAAGATGAAAACGGTAACTTGATTGATTGAATAAGGCTATTTTACGTCACTCTTCTGCTTATTTTGGCTAATACCGAATGAGGGATGATATGATGAAACTGAAGAAGGGACACTCACAAAGAACTTCCATGCCCAGACAGAGATTCGAACCCATGACTCGTTAACCACTGCTGCGCTAACCACTCCACCAGGGAGATCGGCACGAATGATGACGTCACACACAAAAAGACAACTTATATCGTTTTTTCTTTGGTTTTGCTTTTATTAGAGCAATTTATATTCTGCTGTCGAACAACGTCAACCACACAAAAGGATACTAGCAGTGAATTTTTATATTTAAGTATCTAAGTATTCATACACCACAAAATACAGTATTAATATTTATTAAAGGCCCAGGCACCTGACGTCTGCGGTTTACAAACGATTCCGGAATACACAGATTAGTCAGCTTCCGGTGTGAATTTGTTGAGATATTAGACCAAACTTAGTTCTTAGAAGTTATTTCACAGAGTACTTACGTCTTCGATGTAACTACTTAGGTATTTACTTCGCTTGGCGATAAATACGCTGAAAAACACTAACGGTGAACACTTAAGGGGAGTTGGGGGAAAGCACAAATCTTGCTGATACCGAGTTCGACGTCTTCTATCTTCTAATCCTCCTGTCGTTGGTTCATAATAAACATGTAACCTCTCTTCTTTAGTAACCTTTTCTCAGGTTGTGGTAGAGATACTGCGCAGGCCGATAGTTCACTCACAGTTTATTCTTTAGACACTCTCTCTCTTTCCGGCTGAGATCATGCCATTACAGTTTTTCACGGCTCGCGAAACCAATAACCAACGTAACACGGATCCTAACCGTATCAATGCTTGAGCCAGACTGTCTTCTCTACAACGCACATCACCGTTCCCCAGAAAAGACGTTAACGTCTCTTGCCGCCCTTTTTTCCCCAGCGAGGGCGGTCAACTTTTATAAGGGTGCGTCAAGATCGGTTACAAACTCACAATAATGGCGCGTTTTAATAATTTCGTAACAAGGACAGTTCTTCTCCTCACTGCAAGAGCAATTAGAGACAAAGGATAAGTTCTGCATGGCAAGATCAGTTGACCAACCAGTTGCAAAGCACGAGGCTTACTTTTCCCAGAGCTGAGTGGGCAGTTTAGGTAAGAAACACAGTTACGCTGGAAACCAGGTTCATCCATACCAAAACGGTGGACGTGACTTTAGAACAGGCAGATACTCGAGCCATAGCACTCATAGTTCCTTGTAGCAACCGGAACATTCTGCATTCCCACCAATGCTGAATAGATCCAAGGCTACTCCCGTCGACCTCAAAGCCTTCTTTCCCAGTCGCATTTCTGAACGCGTGGTTCGTTTCAGTTAAACTTTGATGGATCCCCTTATAGTCCATTAACCGCCATATAAGGCATCGTGGTTATTAAGAGAATGCCTCGTCGTGAAGGGGAGCTCGGATCCTACAAAGAGCCTGATTAAAGGGTCCTGACGTAATGAAGCGCCGCCTTCATTGACATTCTCGATGGCGCAGGGAAAGATTTGAAGCCATGAACATCCTGTCGTTTATTACAAAGGTTGGGTGACTTCATTTTAACGAGGTTCCGGAACTTAATGAAAAGTCAGTTTTTTTGGGGAACTTAAGGTGAAGAATGACAGTTTCACACCAGGCATGCATTCATTTCAATATCATTGGAATGTGACTGGTACTGCTACTACTAAAAAAAATGTGTGAGAGTATGAATTTATCCCCATGTTGCAAGTGGAAGCGGTTTTTTTTAAAGTTTATTATTAGAGACCGGATTTTAACGGGAAGTCCTTTTTTTAATTTTTCAACACGGATCACGGAATGTTGAAAATTATCTTCCACCAACAAGATTACATGGTTTTCACTTCCCTTTTTTTCCCTTTTTTAAAACATTTTCCTTTCTGGTCCCTTTATTGCCTACTTATTCAGTCTACATTCCTTTCCCCCCTTTTTTTTAAAAAAAAAATCTTCCTTGATCCCTTTATTGACAAGATATCAAATATTTTGTACGACTGTTTTTTCCTGAACAAAACATTCAACAATTGTCTATTTGGTTCAGTTTAGAAGAAAGAACAAGCGCCATCTACCTTCCCTTCCCTCCATGAGTGTTGGGAGTATGTTGCAGCGATTGTTGCAACAATGAAATCTGGGCTTACGCACCAACAAACGCATTGTAAGCGCACGCCTGTTGGATTGAAAGTTGACTTATCTGCTAGATTTAGACTTTTATAGTGAATTTTTTAAGAATAGTTTTAACTTAACTGTGTGACAGTGACGACATTATTGAGTGAAATGGCGAAGTCAGTTACAAGTGGCAGCAAGCTATGGGGTGCGGTAAGCTGTTGCAAGGAAGATTTCATCGAAACGGATGGTAACATTATTCGCTGCACTTTACTTAAAAAAAAAGAACTGAAGACTGACTATAATTTATTTTTACACTCCACTTAAAATATTATGCGGCCGCGGTGGCTCAGTCGGTAACGCGTCTGACTACCATGCTCAAGGTCCCGGGTTCGATCCCCGGCCGGTTCAAATGCGGGAACTTTTCTAACGTTGGAAGCGGCCCCGGCGCCCACCCAGCGTCGAATGTCATGGGTACCTGGGGGAAACCCTCGAGGGTAAAGGCGGTCAGGGGCGTGATGCCGATCACATCACCCCCACCCATGACCGGATCAAGAAAGTGTGGGGCGTTATCTTCATGGCGTGGTGCTAAGCACAGGGGAGCACTTTACCTTTTTACTTAAAATATTATTTTAAATGAAAGCACAATATATACCATTCATATGTAAAAAGGGATAATACCAAATTTAATGTATTCCTTTTATATACGAATTGTATATATTTCGCTTTCATTTATAATAGTATTTTTAGTGGAGTGCAAAAAAAATGGTCCGTTTTTCCCCTTTCTTGGCAATAATTTTCCCCTTTTATGTCCTTTTTAGAGGATAATTTTTCCCTTTAAAATCCGGTCTCTATTGATTATTAAGCTAGCACATTGGCTGCCACAGTAGATTAATTATAAATTTCAGTGATAACGTAGCATATCCGTTCGGTTTGGGAAATATTGACCCTGGCAGATCTTGTCAGCTCCTGCTCAGAAATGTGTAGGGTAAGCCTTTCACAAGAAATGGTAAGAACACTGGCCTTTGGCGAGCGGGTGACGAGAGGCCAAGCGAGGGTTTAAATAGGTGCGCATGAGATCGACACGAGGCATTTTAATCTGGAATCATCGGAGAAGCAGGAGCTATTGGTCTTATTTCTAAACCGAACAGGGTAAGCTAGTCTACACCCTTATCTGCCATTCGCATTGCTCAGTTCAGTATAAAACCCAATCATGAATCTATATTAATGCTTTTTCCTAAAAAAAAAATATACCTCGGGCAAATAACGGTATTTTTATCTGGCGCCGGCGCACCTGAAACGCAGAGCCTCGCCTGTCTTGTTCCTCCCTAGGGCGGGCTCTGCATCTAACTTCCTGAGAAGATTTTCCCAAAGGAGTAAGGGAAACGTCAAGAGAAAACCTCACCAAACGTTTTTGTTTCACTAACAAGATCATAATTCATGAACGCACAACAGTGAGGTAATCAACCAAAGTTTCACTCCTCCATTATAGCAACATCTACCTTTATTCAAACCTGTAGAAGTTTTGATCAAAACACAACCCGGGGGAGACTCAGAGCATTTACATTAATGACTGTAAATCCACCCTTAACAACAGAATGACAGAAAGCTGAAGGTTCAGAAACGATAATCGCCTGTATCTGAAATCCGTCTCAAAGGCTGAAATGGGTCACGAGAGCTTTGTTATCCCTTCAGGCATTAATTCTACAGAAACGGCTGACATTTAGTGTCCGTTTATGAAAAGTGAAACAAGGGGGAGGGGGATAAAGTGAGATTCACGCCACAATATATTGCGGGCAGTGTTCAACGTCTGTATACAAATGAACAATCAAAGATTCTTTTCTGCGTCTGTGGAATTTTTATTCTTCCATTTTACCTCGCATCGAACTCTGTGATGTTGTTTATAGCACGACATGCTACGAAGTCAAGGGTCCTGAGTTTGAATCATGCACAAGAAAACGGCACGAAAGTAACGTAACGAAGCTAACATTTTACGTTGTAGTGCATGTTACGTATTTTACCAATTGCAACAAAATTAGGGTTGTTATACAGTAGACTCGCGATTAACCGAGGGAGTGGTTGGAAAACATCGCACTTCACAACACACCCCCTGTTTGTTTACAAGTCACCGTCCGCGCTGCACGTGTTCGTTACATTGTCGGTGTATCCGATTGTTACGGTGGTGTTTAAATCTGTGTATAGGCCTATTCTAAGCCAGTAATGTAGTATGAGTGGCAAACGGAAAAGGTGTGTCCAAAAAACTATGAAAGACTTTTTGAAAAAGTAATCTCATTTATGTTGTACTAGTAATAAATAATTACTATACAGTTTTAAGTGTTGTTTCGTCATTTACGACCTATTAGCACATTATATCCGTACTATCAGCGTTTTTCCGAGGTAGTCTCGGCACCAATTAGCTCGGATAATCGCGAGTCTACTGTATTTCATAAGTAAAAATCCAGGACGCTACTGACCGGAAGCTTCCTGGGGAGCGGTGGGGGGGGGGGGGCTGGACCCGACAAGGTATTATTGAATCAGCAAGTCAACCGGTATTCCACATACCTTGTGAAGCAAGTAAGAGAATGTGTTGATTTATTCTAAGCAAACTTACAAAACTCGTAACTTGATAGGGCGCCGCGGCGAAGTCCAATTTCCCCCTCTTTTGATCTTTCTGCTCCAGGGCGATCACCCCTCCCCCTGGCTACAGCTCTGCTTTTGACTCCTCTGTGAAACCCTAGTCACGCAGCCTACCGTGTATCCCAGAAACCTAGCATTTCTAGGGCATTTCTAGCCACGTTCCTTTACACGTCCCCCATTTCCACCTGAGAATGGAGCAGATATGGGTCAGATATTCTTGAACCAGCCAGCCCTAGGGCATTCAATATACGCGAGACCTAAACGAAAATTTTGCAGAGATTTTTGTTCTAGAATTCCTAGTCTGATGTGCAGGTGTCCTATGTAATCACAAAATAAACATTATTTCAATTAATAAACAATTAATTTGTATATTGCGTAATATCACCCAAGAATAATAAGCAAAACATATTGAAGGTTAAAACCAAGCATTATGGGAAGGTACATTAAGTTTCCAATGTGCAAAGGTGTGTCGTTCATTATACAACCTTAGTGACAATGAAGTTCGACCAGTCACAAATATAGGAGTGCGTTGTGAAAGAAGGAGAACAGATGCATATGCTGAACATATGTTATTCAGCAGGCTACATGGAACAAAGGAAAACATAAATTTCCGCTGCAACGCAGCAATGTATGGTGTCCACACAAAATAAAACATTTTCGTCCATCTACACGTGACATTGAAGTTCGACCGCTGTTAGAGGGGATCCTGTTTACCATGGTGTGACGCTGCCCCGTCGGCGAATAACTGTGCCAATGCGTCGGGGCATGCTGCGGACGAGTCGTTCAAGGTATTCCACATCGATGCGGTGCCATTCCTCCTGCAGGCAGGCGATAAGAGCAGCCACTGTCGTGGGTCCCCTCTGTTGCACACGTCGCTTAAGAACACGCCACACATTCTCAATGGGCGAGAGGTCGGGACTCGATGGTGGCCATGGCAGAGTCCGCCTGTGGAACAGGTGCCTTCGCACTGTGGGAAGATGCCGCTCCAGTATGCGTGTATAGGCGTGTGCATTCACAATGCCCTCACAGACGTGTAGTGGGCCAACCCCAGATGCCGTCATGCATCCCCATACTATCACTGACGCAGGTTTCTGTACCCGACGTGCATAACATTTTGCTTCATTCTGTTCCTCCTTCCGACAAAAGACTGTTTTCCATATTTTCCCGTACGCAACATTGAAAATGGATTCGTCCGTCCACAAAACCCTGTTCCACTGCCGAAATGTCCATCCCCGATACATTCGTGCCCACCGTAGTCGATTGCCTTTGTTCAACATGGAAAGGAAGGGTTTACGTTTCGCCTTGTACACTCGGTAACAGCATCGCTGTAGGTAACGGCGAATGGTTCTGGTCGACACTTCAATGTGAAAGCGTTCTCGAGTCCACAGTCGTAATTCGGCCACAGAAACATGATTGTTGGTCTGGATATAGCGCCTAAATATCCGTAGGTCACGCACGCTCAGCAGCCGTTTTCGACCGGGGACCTTACCTGGCTCTGTAGTACCCGTATTTTGGTGGTGTGTGATGATGCAGTGGACGGTTGACTTGGGTAAGTTCAGTTGGCGCCCTATTTCCCGTTCACTGAGTCCATCCCGTTGCAACTCCACCACTCTTCTCACGGTGTTGTCAATAGGTTTGCCCCTGGCCATGGTGATGATGCACTGCGGTTCCTCGGTGCACAGCACGCGCTTATATACGGCGGCCTCCCTTATCGTGTCCGTGACGTCATGCTTCCGTCGAATGCGCCACTATCTGGAATTTTTTCCGTATGGGTCTGGTGCCTGGTCGAAGATCAATGTCACGCGTATAGTTCCCCGTTTTCGTTCTTTACGTCACCTTGGGTGCAACATGCTTGGATCACGATTCTTGCCTGCTCACACGCCTCCTCTTACACAGATGCGTCACTTCTGCCGGTCACCCATTCCACCGCCTATGCCTCTGTGCATTTAATCACGTATTCCTTTCTGGTCGAACTTCATTGTCACTAAGGTTGTAAGTTACTTATTTAATTACAGAACTGGGTGTGTTCACTATCAAACTATGAAATTACCTATCGAAGGACCAATTTTAATCATATCCAATAACAATCTTTACCATAATTCTTTTTTTGGTTGATTATCATTACATTTTCAGACTGTAATGAATTTTCATGGTTTCATATAAAACACTATTTTCACTTCATGATTTCATTAAGAACATGTATATGTTTTTACATAATATTATTTGTATTATTCTTAACTACGTATATCACACCAAGCACAATTGAGACAATTAATTTGTGTATCCTTTGTGTATTTGTTTTAATTTTTTTTGACTGTGTAGGCAAGCCTTTGTTATCAATTTTCTATTTGTTCTTTTTGTGTCCTGTTTATGTTTCTATCTTTATTTTTTTTGTTTGTTTGTTATTTGTACAAACATTTAGAATGTATATGTATCCATTAGGGGTAGGTGGTAGTACAGCCGCAGGCTGAACCTCGCCCTTTAATAAAGGAAATTGAAATTCTATTAACCCTTGCAATACCAAAGGGGAGGGGGTGCTCTCAGACCCAGTGATTCATTTTTTGCGTTTTACATGTACACTATGTTGCCATTCGTCACCGGACACCCCATACCAGTACGTTAATCCAGTCGCAGCACCACATCAGTATCGTGTAAGGCCACCTTTCGCCGCAATCACGTCCGCAACCCTTCGAGGAAGACTTTCCACCAATTTGCGATACATGCCGACGGGAATCTTGCCTCATTCCTCCTGCAAAGCGGCAAACAGTTTTTTGGGCAGCATGGCTTGGCTCTCAAGCGACGCTCCAACTCGTCCCAAAGGTGTTCAAAGAGGTTGATATCTGGACTTTGTGCTGGCCAATCAAATTTTTACACACCCATGTCCTGGAACTACTTGTTGATAATGCCTGACGTATGACATGGATCATTGTCGTGCTGAAACAGGTATGGGCCAATATCGAATTGTTCCCACAATGTCGGTAGCGCAGAATTGTCCAGAACTTTTTGGTACGCATCGGCATTCTTCTTTCCCCGAACTAAAACAAGAGGACCAAGACCCACCATAATTCCACCTCCGCCGAATTTCACTTTGGGTACGATACAGTCCTGTACACAGCGTTCACCGGGCATACGCCACACCCATGACGTCCATCGGACAGCCACATCTGATAGCGCGATTCACTCCATAGCATGGATTTGCATTGTTCGAGAGTCCAATGGCGGCGTTCCGTGCACCACTGTAACCGATGGGTCGCATTGCGGGCTGTAATATGCGGCTTGTAAACTGCTGCGTGTCCATGAAAACCAAGTGCGACGATCTCCTGGCGAACAGTACGATCACTTGCAGCACTACTGGAAGCCGATCGAGACTCCTGTGCCACCATCTCTCGCTTCCACTTCACTGTCGACCGGGGTATCAGAAATTTGTTGGAAATCTCACGGGTCGAATGCCCAAACCTGTGGGCTCCAATGATCATCCCTTTTTCTGCCTCACTCAGTTCGAGTCGTCTGTCCATATTGACTACTGTAGCTGGTATGAGTGTATTCTCAAGCGGCAATGCCTTTTATAGGTTGTATGACGATGACGTGTACAGACGATCCCGAGCACTTTTTGAGGAGTGTCCGGTGACGAATGGCAACATAGTGTATATCCATCAATGTAAAAATTCATAAAAAATAGTAATTGTTCTTTGCAATATTTAGAATGACATCGCGTGATATTTCCCAAAAATGTTCATTATAAAGTTACTTTATTTCGTTGATATTGTTTATGGGCCTCAAAGGCCCACCCCTTGGTAATTCTAAGGAAAGATTTCGCAATGATGTCTCAAAGGTATTTCAATACATGAGAGGATATATTCAATTGCTAAACTATAGTAACATTTGACTAACTTTGCTAAAATTTTGCACAGTTTAAGCATTGTTCCAAACATTGTAATTGAAGAAAAGTAATAAATGTGACAATTATTTACTATAATTACTTAAAAATCACGATGTAATTGATCTTTCATGTATAATCCATAACAAAACATGAAAGTAGTGTCTAATTAGTTAACTTATGTGTACAAATGACAGAAAACACACATCAGTCAAGTTCCATTGAACTTTCATTCATGGGCCTCTAAGCCCCCCCACCCCTTGGTAATCCGTGTAACAAAAAATACCTTGGCATTGCTAGGGTTAATAAACGAATACTTCATATTATTTTAAATTTAAATATTTGAATACATTTTTTTATGCAGTACTTTGCTTAGAATTTAATTTCAGTAATTTTGGATATTTTTAAATATGTCAAAGTAATTTACGAAATCAAGGGAAACCAGATTAGTTGATTTGATTTGCATTAGTTCGCGTTTCTGCCACTTTGGCTAATTGCGAAGATGATGATGAATTGTGATAAGATGAAGCAGATGTAAGAACAAGAACATATGGACAGCACACAACACAAGTCACGTTGATGATTATACTGGTCATGGACCCAGACGCCAGAGCCTCGTTAGGCTGCAAAAATGCAGTCCAGGGTACATGGAAACGAGGTTCATATTTGGGTGTCTTGATAAAGGTTCACCCTTTACAACCCAGATTAGGTGATTAGCGTCTCATAAGCTCTCAATAATAGACCTTACACACCCAATTATAGTTATCTGGTAGGGTGCCTAGGATGAGTCCCCGAGTTACCCCTCCCGAGAACGGGCTATGCTTGGACTATGCATTAAAATGCTCTTATTTGCTGTGAAAAACTCAATATGCTGACCAAGGCAAACATTTATTGTATTATAAAACATAAACTAAACGTAACGTTTCAAACTTCTAGCAAGGTCTTCTTCAGACTCTGTATAAATATGAAATTACTAGACATTTAAAAATGCATTATTATTAAATACATATAAAGGAATTAATTTGTTACTTTATATATATATAATATGTCCTCCTCCGTAGCCGATCGGGTTAAGGCGTTCACTCGTCTTGAGATCGTTCGCTGCGGGACGGCGTAGGTTCGAATCCGGCTCTGGTCGGAATTTATTCGGCCTACGTATAGGGCCGGTTGCAACCCACCATCGTGAGGAAATTGAGAAGCTCCGAGTGAGTGAGCGTAACCCGGTCAAGAAGACCTACAACAACGGCTGGGGGTTCGTCGGTCTGATCACCCGTCACCCCAATACTGGTCTAAGATCTCCACGCTATAGCAGGTGACGGAGGAACAGTGTGGGAGGGAGACCGGCAGTCGGTAGGTAAGCCCTGGCCCTCCAAGGCCTGTCGCGCTGTGGGTTATTATATATATATATATATATATATATATATATATATATATATATATATATATATATAAATCATATTCCTTTATCAACTGGTTAAAAATTTATAAATAAATTACAAAATAGTTGAAATGGTTTTATTAAGGCATATGTTCTTGTTTAGCTTTTGCATTCTGTTAATTTAAATCAATATGATGTCATAATTATATTTGTCTTTCATCCTTGTTTTTCTTTTATTGTTATTAGTGTAGATGTGTTAATGATCTCTTGAGAGAGAGAGAGAGAGAGAGAGAGAGAGAGAGAGAGAGAGAAAGCATTCAACACTCGCAACCACACTACTTTGTGTGTGTTGTCGATATTATCCTTAGTAAAGTATATTTGAAGTAAAAAGAAGTATTACTTATATTTTGTTGTTGTAACAAAAAAAAAACCGGAAATTTTTGGTAGTGAGATTTTGGAGGCAAAGATTGTTGGCGGGGAAATCCCCCCTTCTACCCCACACGATTTCGAACCCTGCCTAACGCCCAGGTTTCATTTTACTTGCAGGCTGGGAAGGAGAGGACGCTGATCAACGGGGACCACACGTGGCACGATGCCTTCCACGCCAGGCCTACGTATTGTAACGTATGTCGGGATGCCTTATCAGGTAAGAGATTGGAATTTCATGTGTTATCCAAGTGTACAGTCAGGATCAAAAGTTTGTGGGCAAAAATACTTTTGAAAAACATCAGAGGTTCCGGGTTCGATTACCCGTGGTTCACTGGTTCGTATATCCCTATGAACGGTATGTCCAGTCTCGCTTAACTTGCTTGTGAGTAAATTGGTCTTAAGGTGGTAACAATTTCAGCATTTTCCTCGTCAAGTGTGTGTAAGCTTACGAGGAAATTTGGTCATTATTATCTCGAGAACAAGAGGACAGAAACTTGTCAAAATTAACCTAATCACTGAGAAAAAATGTTTCTAGAGAACCACTGTTAGAAATCTCCATTTCGTGCATCGATGTCCCTAAAATTAATTAATTAATTCTACTCTTGAATATCGTATTTTGTTTCAAATTAAAAATGTCCATTTATAGTGTATAATGGTGTATAATGATACGTAGGTTCTGTAATATTGTTATTTTGTATTTTAGGACATATAACTGTAAGGCCTTTTAAATTTGTTTTTAATTGTTACATCTGGTGTTGGCATTTTGTTTATTTCGTTATTAATTTCGATAATAGTCACCTCTCATGAAGTGAAAGGTTCTCTCTCTACTTACACATACGTTTACGGGCGCGCACACAATCAGGATTGACATATATCTAACTAATATTATTTTTATTTTATTTAGCACAGCATTAAGAAAATACAACCTGGCAGAGTTGTTATAACTTGACAAGTTTAAAAACAAGACGCTGCAAATAGCCGTTGCGCATCTCGCACCACATTTCCCCACTCCATTCTCCGCAGCGACGTTGGTTCGCAGTGTTGCAACCTGGAGGGAGCGAATGGTGTGAGGATTTTTAACGAAATTTGTATTCCCTTTTTCCTGGCCTGTTTTCTACCTGTCGGAGTACAGAAATTCAGCTCACCTTTCGCCGACGACTCTTTTCCTTCTTTTAAAACTTGGCCTCCCCTATGACGCAGTGGTAGCGTCGTCGCCTTGTAATCAAGGGGTCCCGGGTTCGATTCCCGGTGGAGGCACATAATGGTTCGGATCCCACTTTAAACTGTAGGTCCAGTTCCGATTAGCCTTTTTGTGCATAAAGTGGACTTAAAACAACAAATCAATCCAATCCAATTCTTTAAGTTTTTGTAACTCCTTCTGATTTCGCAAATATGTTGCAACATTGTAAACAATTTATCTAGCCTGTCCTCTAAGGGGCTTTCCAGAGCAATTTGTGGATTTCGTTGGACCTGGCATGATTTAATTTTTGCGTTTCAAAAATATGCAGCCAAGAGTAAAGAGCAAGAACATTTCAATGCTTTAAAAAATAACACAGGCAAGCGTGTTATCAGATTGCTTTCTCGTAGTGATTGTTGTACGATAAATAAAAGAAACCCAACCCCCTCGGCTTTAAAAAAAAACAAAAAAACAGGCCACTGTCGCAATCAGAAAATGAAGTCATTCGCCCAGAAGTTTCGGTTATAAACCTTAACGCCCGTGCGTAATACTACAGTGTATGATCCGCGCACGGCACGCATTTTCAAAGACCAGATTAAATCAAATGAACCACTGATAAACTGATATAAGCTGGCACTGACAATTCACACAGTAAAAATCATTTGTCATATTTGTTTTAGCTTAATTTTGCTGAGTTGGCACCACTCGTACTCTCAAGGTCAGACCAGTACGTAGAAGAGTGGTGGGGAGGATGACGTAATAGGAAGTGCTCCGCAGCGATCTGCACATATCGGAACTTAACTTGTCAGGCCTTAGCACAGCGCGCTACGACGTCAGGTGTTCCGGGTTCGAATCCCAGCCTGGGCATGGATGTACTTTGCGAGTGTCCCTTCATGAATTTCATCATATCATCATTCCTCCTCATCTTCGCGATTAGCTAAAAGCGACTTAGCTATTTTTTATTTTAACGCGGCGACATTTGAGAATACAACAACAGGGAGAAGAATTACATAAAGTTAGTACGAAAAGAGAATTAGGCAGCTATCAGACCGAAGGGACAGGCGACAATCGATAAGTAGCGCGCAGCACATGTATTTCACACCGTAGTGATGAGAGACAAGCGGCACAGGCCATCCAGTGTATATGAAAGCTTTCACTGCGCATGCGCGAGCAACAGACTGAGGCGACACGTTGCACGCTATTGAGAAACCGGCCCAGTACTAGTGTCACGTAAGCGACATGTGCAGCTTGTCTTATCGCTTCAGTACGGAAGGCTATATTATTTCCGAAGGTTCGTTTTCAAGTAAAGGTAAACGTGTTGCTTATCATTTGTCGCATGTCGCTTCGATTTGAAATCTTCCGTAAAAATTATGATAATGGGCGTAACTTGGAACCTAACTTTGGAGGAGGGGCAGAATCAACAAGTTTTCCATCCCATAAAAATCGCGACCAAGACTATTTTCATAAATAACTGTTAAATTAGCGAAATCGTAAAAATAATCTTCAATACTTTTGCTCGTGAGGCCCAAGGAGGTTGACAAAAGTATCAAACTTTTAGATTTAATAACCTAAATATTTGGTGGGGTGCAAGTGCCCCTACCTTGCCCCCACAATGTTACGCCAATAAAAGATCCTTCCAAGACACATTTCAAGTAGCAAAATGTCTAGGTGTCGGGAAAGCATTGAACAGGTTGGGCAGTCTGAGGAACGAAGAACGCTTCATGAGGCATAACATACTCTCCGTCCAGACAAAGAACAAAGTCAGTTTTAAAGAAAGCACGTGAGCTTCTGAGCTTGCTCATTGGTTTAGTGTCAGCTCAACTCGTCCATAGATTTAACGACTGTTCATGTGGAACAGCTGCTGACGAAATCACCAATAGGATCACTTCCAGGACACGTGGCTTTGCTTACAATTGTCGTACTTGCTGTGGACGGAGGCTTCAGGTAGAAAAACGTTGATTGCTTCGGGTAGTAGAGTCCAGCACAGATATTTCTGCCGTGCGATGCGCGACAGAACTAAAGAAGCAGTGTTGCTAATGGAGCAGATAGAAAAATCGCTGCAGTGCGCCGATGCACAGCTGTTACGTACGTCATGCATTATACCAGGACTAGGATTAATATGTACTAACAAGTGGCTTTATATGTAGCTACATACATATGGACTAAAAATTCGCAAAATATGAACTAACACATACGTAAAATTACCAAAAATGCTGCAAAGAAGACTTCTTCATACGAATCCTTATTTGAGTGATTTCAAACAAAATAAAAAAATATTATTTTTCATTGCATTAATGCACTGGTGGCGTTCTAACTGTTCACTTCCAAAACCCGTATACACTGGTACGGAACTGCAACGGCAGATAACAACATGCCAACGTGTTAAACCGCGACAATTGGACCACAACACTCCTCCTCAAGCAGTATTATTATTTCCTCTCTCTGATCGGCGAAAGTCGGTTGCCTTTGTTCTACATTTACAAACGATGCCGGCTTCCACAACAATAACACGTACATATACTGCCACTAGACGATAAGTTGCGCGGCTTTTTCTTTTGCTATGAACCAGGGCTGGCGCTAGTCATTTTGCCTCCCTGGGCGGTGGCGGTAGATGCCGCTCAATTTCGACCCCCCCCCCCCCGGTCATTACGCAGCAACGGGAAATTGAAAATCAATATATTCCTAAGTAAAACATGAAAATATAAAATAAATTATGAGACTTCTTATGCTATTTCAATACTATTAAGCGCAAAAGAATATCTCGCTCGACCACAGTTTTCAATAGGCTTATTTTTTTCTTCTCTTCAGATTTTGCCGCTCTGAAAATTTGCCGTCTGCGCGGTGGCACGGTTCGCCCTCCCCTTCCGCCGGCCCTGCTATGAACTTGGTCACCCATCAAAGCATGGCAATTTTAACACAGAAAACAATATGCATCGCATTAAGCAGCACCTATATCCCATCTTTCGCAGCAAACGTCGCAAACACTCTTGACTTCCCGCAAAATGTATGTCCGCCTGTAATTTGATATGCAATTTTTTCAATGTCGGCACTTCATTTTCACGCAGAGCGTAGTCGTATATGCGCGTACGGATCATCGAAAGCGTCCACTGACTATTTGGTCGATGGTCTTTGTCGTTCTTTCCCGGGAGTGTGGAATGATGTGGAGGGGCCTTCTGATATCTCAAGAGATTGTCTTTCGTTCATGATAGCCTTGATTGTCCGTTCAGGAACTCCAGTCGCAGCCGCTGCTCTCTTGCCAAAATGCTGTATTGGGATGCTAACACCTTTACTGGCTTCCTCCTTCATAAACTCGTGCACGTTGCTTAGAATTTCCCGAGCTTGGCTATGCAAGGGTTTTGATTTCAACTTTGACAGAACTGGAGGCATTATGGAATTTAACGTTAATTAACAAACGCACACGCAATACACGTACACAACGTCAAACCGGTAAAATACTTAGTATAAAATAAAAATATGGTGCTTCCAATCCAACAAAACTCACCGTCATTTTACCTGCCTTTCCCCTTCCGCGACAGAAATAGTGCTTCATTATTACAGTTGGCAACACTAGTTACTAGCTAGCCAATGAACATGCACTGCATAAAAGAAGCAACCACTACGCCGTGCTATATTGCCACATTACCGTCCCTGCCGAACGGTGTGAACCGCAAGCTGGAGCGCTATTCAATTATTTTCAATGATGCTTGCGCGAGTGTGTCCAGGAATGAAATGACAATATGGCAACAATAGCGAAGGTTTTCGAGCAATGTAGAACACGTGATACTAAGAGAGAGAGAGAGAGACGAAACAAAAATTGGTATCTACGCAACGTCAAATTTATGTGCGTTGTACTCTAGAATGTCATTCGGTGCTGGCTTCTTACGTGGACATTGGCTGCTTTCAACGGGAATTCGTCAGGCGGTTAGTGTGTTTTGAATCAGAATAATATTTTAAAGTAATAACATAATATGCAGTGTTTTTATTTTAACATTTCATACTGATGTTAAAGAATCAAACAAGTGAATGTAATGCCTCTCAACAAATTTAAAATGCTCTAATAACACTAAATTTTATCCAGCAGTAAGAATTTCTTTCGTCATTCAAGCTGCTGGCAAATTGTGCCCGTCAATTCAAATGCCATAAGGGAGAAGACAAGTACACGTACGTACGTTTCATACTTGGTTTATTTTGCTTCGCCACGTGTGGCTAATCGCGACGATGAGGATGATCGATGATTTGATTTAATTGATGAAGGGACACTATCCAAGAACACGCACGCCCGGGGCGGGATTCGAACCCGGGATCCCTGACGTCGTATCGCGCTCTGGGCTACAGCCGGATTGCGCACACTTTTCCGGTTTTATCAGTGGTATCTGATAAGCAGTTGACAAGCTGTCACAATGTACAGGATTGCGCACAAAAAATGAGGCGATGTTGTAGATGTAAAATGTTCTCAAGCCGTTCTCACTTCTGTTGTGTTTGTGTGTGCGTGTGGACTTACGCGTGTTTTTGCTGGAAGGGTAGCATTACATACGCATAGAGGATGAACCTAATTGGTGGACTAGAATATCATGGCCGATGTATCTCCGTATTTATACCAAAGGTCACGAGCTTCGATTGACAGAAGTGTTTGTTTTGCAGTCATTACCCTAACCTAACCTAACCTAACTTTTGAGTTTGAGTAAATTGGTATGAAAATTGTATCTTGACTTGCTACATTTACTGGTCAAATTATATTTTTTATTTAATCCTTAAGAGATTTACTATTTTATTTCTAATTTCTCTCTCTCTTCTTGTCTAAAGAAAAAAAAACAGTTTTGCGCACAGACTTTAAAGCTATCAAAGTGGCAACGTTCGATCAAAATCTGTGCGCAAAACAGGTCTGTGAGATTTGTGCGCAATTCTGGATCTAAAGTGTGCGCAATTCGGTTGCGGCGCGCGCTGTGCTACACGGAGGTCTTTTCTAAATCATTTGCATATTAAAAGTTTATGCTTCTAAATTATGAAGATATGAGTGAAGAGTGATGCAGAGCAGAATCTGTAAAAGCTCTACTTTTCCACCTCTCCACTTCTGACCAACGACCCGACCATTCATCGACAATGCTGCAGTCCATAAAGAGAATAGGTTCATTCGTGTGGCTGCATTCCGCTTCGTACGTAATCCTAGCCTCACTTCCTCTGGGGACTTTCCGAGGAAGACAGAGGCGTTAACCTCTCGTTGAGGGGCCAGAAACGAAGGATATGTAAAACAGTATAAAATTTCCCGCATGGTAAAACTCACTCTCAGTTGTTAATAAGTAGAGAGAGGAAGTTGATGAAATGTCATTTTTTTTCTGACATCTCGGGCACGATGCCCATTAGATACACACAATATTACACTTGGTCTAGAATCCAAAAAAGGTAATTTTAAAGTGATTTTTTTTTTTGTATTTTTTGTCAATTTTCAGGTTTTAGGATATTTACCCCGATTTTCGGCATTTTTCAGTCATTTTTCGCAATATTCGGTGTATTGTTTCGTCATATTTTGTCACTTCTTTCATTTTGATAATATTCTTGATTCAGTGTATACGACTTTTTCATTAAATTGTTTTAGTAAAATTATTCGGTTGTTTCCATTGGAAATCCTCGTTGCATATTTTAAATGAATGTGCATGCTTTTTTTTGTTTGTTCAATTTCCTTTTCATTTAAATTCTTAACCTGAAACTCACAAATTTAATGGTCATTCTTTGCATTTTTACGTCATTTTCCCCATTTTTTAGGACATTCTATAGGTCATATACATATATTTTTTAGGTCATCAACTTCCGCTCCCTAATAATAAGAATTCGTCAAGTATAGTGGGTGCGGGGTCGTGGAAGTTCGAGGCGTCGAATAACTTAAGACGCCCCAGTAAGTTGCACCTCGAACCCAGGACTTTACATGGATCTTCATCGCGGTCGGGTATGGGTAAGTGTGGAGAGAAATAGGCCAAATCAAGCTATAAAATTGAAACCTCCCTTGTGACTCCAACGATCCACAAGTTAATGACCGAGTCACACTTCATCCGACCGAGATGCTATTAATCCATTTAGTGTCCTTGGTTCGAGGTGCAACCTACTGAGGTGTCTCGAACTATTACGATCCCGCACTCACTTATACCTTACGAATTCTTAATGCCAACTGAGAGCGAGTTTGACCTTGCAGGATGTTTTATACTCATTCCATAACCTTTGTTCTTACTTCTCGATGAAAGGACAAAGCCTTTATCATGAGTGGAATGCTACATTGTCCATGTATGGTCGGATCGTTGGTTAGAAGTGGAGAGATGGAAAAGTATAACTTTTACAGATTCGGCTCTGCATCTCTCTTCGATACATAGTTTGAGAAACGAAAACACAATTTGTACTGTCTGGCTGCCTTAGCCGAGACCATGGACGGAAGTGCGCATGCGCCAACCGGACGTGTTCAGTGGGTAAATAGGGCTGACGGCACTTTGGCCAGGAAGCGGGTTCCTTGAAAATCGTCTACTGTGGAAACAACAATGATGTTTCAGCGCAGTAATATCGCCGCCAAAATACATAGAGAGGTGTTTACGAATTATGTTAAGGGTTCAGAACGAAATTAAAGCCATTCATATACTATATCAGCAAACAGAACATATCAGGACAGTATTCATGACGTCACATTAGTAGATAAACTTGTTTGTAAACCAGTAGCTTTGTTTTAGATCATTCAAATAAACTGATATCCTTAGTAAATATTATAATTAGCACAAATGTACACAGCATTAATCAGGATAGTATTCACTAATAATAGTGTTATTTTATATAGTATTATAAATATAAATGTAGTAACTGAATGGTTTGTGACATTTTCTAGTATAACGAGGGCGTTTTGTAGAATGTCTAACAGGGACCAAAACGTCCGAATTTTCTATATTTCACTTCGAAACGGTTTCTTGAATTGTAAGAGCCATCTCAAATCACAAACCCAACACAGCAAGCGGTAATAAACACAAGCGAAATACCACGCAGTAGTTTGGCGAGTGCTTGCTTCTCCCTGCTTCCCCTCTCGCGTTTGGAATCGTCCTTTCGAGGTTGTTTCGTCTTCCTTGGCCGGACGTGGTGTTAGATCTTCAGTGAAAATACATTGCACCACTTTACATAAACTGTAGGTTCAGTCCCTATTAGCTTGCCTGTACATAATTGGTCTGAAAAACGAACTTTGGGAAACTATTTGTATGTACTTTATTTTACGTCGCTTTTCTGCCATTTTTGGTTGATCGCAATGATGGGAATGAAATGGAAGGGACAATCACATGAACAAGACAAAACAAGTCGCACCGAGGATAAGACTGGCTGTGAGTCAAGACGCCAGAGCCTCGTTAGTTTGTAACAATGGATCAGATCAGATGAGCCACGCGATGGGCCATCTGCTTTATTAAGTTCAGAATATACAAAAATACACAAATAGGTACATTTTCTGAATACAAAATCTGCCAAAGGCAGCAACTGTGGTACATGGCATACATGGCGTCTTAGCGCAAAATAAACAGCAATATTGTCTACATAAAGAATAACAGGTTGGGGAAAAGAATACAAAAGTGCCCCCAACGCTGCCAGAAACTCATAGTAATACACAATTTCCTCCGGTAATTGTAACATCTGGAAAAGGATGTCGTTGTTGTCCCAAACCGCGGCGATGGATGTCGGAGTGGCATCTGAGTAAACCATGCGGTAGGACACCGGTGGTCGAAAGACCGGTTGAGGCGTGTTGCGAGCTAGGCGGAGTCTTTGTAGGGCCCAGGTCCAGAGGTCTGGGTTCGATTGTAACAGGGCATAGGCCACGCAAAGGGAGAGATTCAGGATGGGGCCCGCCCAGGCCACATAGCCTGCCAAGGCCTGACGAATACGCCGCAGATGCACAATTTGATGAGGCACGGAGCGAACAATGTGTAAGTATTTGTCCGGGGCGGAAATGCAGTTTGTATCTAAGTTCAAGTCCAGGCCAAGATACGTGAGAGCTCACACCGGGGAGAGAACACTTTTCCCAATATTCACTTTAGCACTTGAAGCACATATTTCGGTCACCACTCGCACTAAGTCCTCAGGGGGGCCTGCAATAAGAATGTCATCATAGTATACCCAAATATGCACCGTTTCCGTGGTCCATTTCTGAAAGAACTGTTGTGCCAACCTTTGCATGTGGAAGGGGCTCCACGTCCACCCCATAGGTAATTTCCGAAAGCGGAAAAAGGAACATGCACATCGAAATCCGAAATATTGCGCTAACACAGGGGCCACGTCAACGTGCTAGAACCCGTCTACTAAGTACAGTTTCACGAGGTGATCCTCCGGTTGTAAGGTGTCCTGCAGCGCGTACACTGTTGGAAGGTAAAACGGGAGTTTCGGGTAGTAAGCGGTCCATTCACTGCAATCGTAAATTAAACGTGGCACTGTTGAATTCTGTTTCGGGACCGCGTGGAGAGCGAAAGAGTTCCGAACAGAATCACATTCTTCCAATATTCCCGCATGTACCATGGAACGGATAGCCGGAAGAAAGGCCGGGTGTGTTCGCCGTGCCCGGAGTGGGCATTCCCTGGGAGGTGTATGCACTAGTGGCGGAGCACCAAAGGATCCGGGGGGTGTGAAGGTCCATGTTGGGAGCGCTTCTGGGTGAAGGCGAAGTCTGTGTACGACCGGTGGAGCCAGACTGGCGTCGTCATCGTCGTGTTCTCGTTCCGCGGGTTGGCCAGGTTGTTGTTCCGGGTGGTTCTCATCGCTTTCGTCATCTCCATCGTCGCCAGCGTCGTGGGTATGCTGGGAAAGCATCAGGCGGTCAAAGATGATCCGTGGATCCGGGTCGGGAGGCTGGCGAGGCTGTGGCGGCTGCTCCTCTGGGAGAAGACGCGGGGCGATTGGACGGAGCGGTAAGCTACGTCGCGTTAGTTTCCGTTTTGGTTGCACGAAAGGGGCCACGAGCCCCCCTGCGACCTCGGGGAGCCGGCGTCTGGCGGTAGACCGGAGGAGGCGGAGGCGGCTCCTGGATTGTGATTCCCGGAATCGCGCAAACTGTGTCGTTGTAGGCGGCAACCTTCCACTCGCGCGATACTGCGATGACCAGGATGCGAAGGCGGCGTGTGAAAAGCTGCAAATCTTCCGGGGTGAAGTGTTCCCTGTATCTGGCTTCCAGTAACAGGTGTTACAGCCACTGACAATTTCCATGTTATACTTGACCTCCGTGGCGAAGTGATCAGCACAGGGGAGTCAGGGGGATATTTCCCCCACCAACTATGTTGGCCTCAAAAATCCCCCCACACCAAAAATTTCCGGCGGGGTTTTTTGTTATAACAAACAAACGATAAGCAATTACTTTTAATTTGAAATATACTTTACTAAGAATAATATCGAAAACACGCACAAATTAGTGTAGTTGTGAGTAATTAATGCATTCTCTCTCAAGAGATCGTTAACAAATCTACATCAATACGCACAATAAAAGTAAAGCAACAATGCAAAACAATAATAACTATGAAATGTAATTGACTTATAAACAAAAGCTTACACATAATAAAACCACTTCAACTATTTCATAATTTATTAACATCTTTAACCAGTTACTAAAGGAATTACTTAGCTGCTTTGCAATATCTGATATGTATAAAAATAACAAATTAATTCCGTTTATATAATTAATAATAATAATAATATATTTTTAATTCAGTTTTTTTTTACTTTTAATAATACACATGTTGGGGAGGGGGTTTGTAGATTCAGAACTTTCCCCCCCCACCAGTTTTCAATGATTTCGCAGCCTGGATTAGCACATCGCGCTACGACGCCAGGGGTTCCGGGTTTGAATCCTGGCTTGGGCATGGGTGTTCCTCGTGAGTGTCGCTTCATAACTTTCATCATATCATCACTCATCCTCATCTTCGTAATTAGCCAAATGTGGGAGAAAAGCGAAGTAAAATAAAGATGGGTGTCGGCAGGGGGCCCGAAACTGTCGGTCGACTCCCCTGGAAATTTGCGTCTACTTTTCTTCAATTTATGGCAATTTATAAACAAAGCACTTTATTTCATCTCATTTTCCATCATTGTTTAAAAATGGTATCGAATTTAGTAAGAAACTTTCATAATTTGCAACACTGAAACTTTGTTAATTTGTAACTTTCATAATTTGAAAGTACTGCGTTTGCTGCTGCTACTACTACTAATGTTCGAAGTAACTATTATGTCATCTTTTTTGTAACAAGTACTATATAATTCATATAAAAAACTTATTGGATGCTAAAGCTGCCACTGCTACTACTACTGTAGTAGTAGTAGTACTACTGTAGTAGTAGTAATAATAATAATAATAATGATAACACAATTTAAAATACTGATAATGCAATAATTTTAAAAATGAACCCCTCTTTGACAAACTTCTGCATATGCCACTGGTCTGTATCAGAATATTCTTAAAGGGAAGGGGCGTCCTCGACATCTTCGATTCGACCCCCCTCCCCTAGGAAAATTTCTTGCGACGCCCATGAAAATAAACCAAATCAAAGAATCAAGGACCGGCCTTTCTACCGTGCACGTTGTCAGTCCTGACGACGGAGCGATCGAAAACTTTTTACCATTGCTGTACCTCCAAGACGACAAGTTAGCAAACAGTTGACGAAACGGTGACAGATGGTTCTCGACTCGAAATAAAACGGCCATTTGCTCGAAACGCGATAAAGATTTATCATCAAATCCGAATTCTGGGGTTTTGAGCGGAATTGGGACAACGATAACAAGGCTTCGTGGATGTGGAAGATTGAAGAGGGAAAGAGATTTAATGAGAACAGGTTGAGTGTTTTCGCCATTTCCGGTCGAGAGCGCTGGGATCTATTTCAACGTATCGAATTTCCTCTCTTTCCCCAGTTCTTAGAAGTTGCCTCCAATCGTTGCTGGAAGGATATACCGGGATCGAATTCTGAAAGTTGGCTGGCTGGAGGGGATAGAAAGCCATCAAAGGATTCTTCAAAAGAGAAAGCAGCTTCTAAGCCTGATTGTTCCCGCGATATCAGTGGCGGTGCCAAAAGGAGGGTGGGGGTTAGAGTAGCATCCGCCGACATGAGCGTCGCTTGAATTTCTTTCTCTTGCAGGAGATCAGGCTGTTCATATAATTTGCTTTGATTTTTTATATTTGGCGTCGCTTTTATGAAATTGATAAGATGAAAAATGAAATTGATGAAGAGAGACTCACAAATAACACCCATGCCCATGTCGAATTCGAACCCGGGTCCCCTATCGTCCTAGCGCGCTATGAGAGCCACACCGTCACACATTATGGTCAAATTTATTGCAAATTGCCTCTACTTTAACCCCTTTCAAGGAATACCTCTAATTACACTGTATAAGTGTTCCGCACACTAGAGAAGTTCGTGAACACCGTATATATACTTGGTTAGCACTGCAAGTGTTAAAATACAACCTTGGTGACAATGAAGTTCGACCAGAAAGGAATACGTGATTAAATGCACAGAGGCATAGGCGGTGGAATGGGTGACCGGCAGAAGTGACGCATGTGTGTAAGAGGAGGCGTGTGAGCAATCAAGAATCGTGATCCCAGCATGTTGCACCCAAGGTCACGTAAAGAACGAAAACGGGGAACTATACGCGTGACATTGAACTTCGACCAGGCACCAGACCCATACGGAAAAATTCCAGATAGTGGCGCATTCGACGGAAGCATGACGTCACGGACACGATAAGGGAGTCCGCCTTATATAAGCGCGTGCTGCGCACCGAGGAACCGCAGTGCATCATCACCATGGCCAGGGGCAAACCTATTGATAACACCGTGAGGAGAAGAGTGGTGGAGTTGCAACGGGATGGACTCAGTGAACGGGAAATAAGGCGCCAACTGAACTTACCCAAGTCAACCGTCCACTGCATCATCACACACCACCAAAATACGGGTACTACAGAGCCAGGTAAGGCCCCCGGTCGAAAACGCCTGCTGAGCGTGCGTGACCTACGGATATTTAGGCGCTATATCCAGACCAACAATCATGTTTCTGTGGCCGAATTACGACTGTGGACTCGAGAACGCTTTCACATTGAAGTGTCAACCAGAACCATTCGCCGTTACCTACAGCGATGCGGTTACCGAGTGTACAAGGCGAAACGTAAACCCTTCCTTTCCATGTTGAACAAAGGCAATCGACTACGGTGGGCACGAATGTACCGGGGATGGACATTTCGGCAGTGGAACAGGGTTTTGTGGACGGACGAATCCATTTTCAATGTTGTGTACGGGAAAATACGGAAAACGGTCGTTTGTCGGAAGGAGGAGAAGAATGAAGCAAAATGTTATGCACGTCGGGTACAGAAACCTGCGTCAGTGATGGTATGGGGACATGACGGCATCTGGGGTTGGCCCACTACACGTCTGTAAGGGCATCGTGAATGCACACGCCTATACACGCATACTGGAGCGGCATCTTCCCACAGTGCGAAGGTAAATGTTCCACAGGTGGCGTCTCATCTTTCGACACGACAATGCCAGGCCTCATACAGCGCTGCTGACAAGAGAATGTTTGACTCGCCATCACGTGCGAACTCTGCCATGGCCACCATCGAGTCCCGACCTCTCGCCCATTGAGAATGTGTGGCGTGTTCTTAAGCGACGTGTGCAACAGAGGGGACCCACGACAGTGGCTGCTCTTATCGCCTGCCTGCAGGAGGAATGGCACCGCATCGATGTGGAATACCTTGAACGACTCGTCCGCAGCATGCCCCGACGCATTGCCACAGTTATTCGCCGACGGGGCAGCGTCACATCATGGTAAACAGGATCCCCTCTAACAGTGGTCGAACTTCAATGTCACGTGTAGATGGACGAAAATGTTTTATTTTGTGTGGACACCATACATTGCTGCGTTGCAGCGGAAATTTATGTTTTCCTTTGTTCCATGTAGCCTGCTGAATAAAATATGTTCAGCATATACATGTGTTCTTCTTTCACAACGCACTCCTATATTTGTGACTGGTCGAACTTCATTGTCACTAAGGTTGTACTTGAATAAGGTTCAGTTCAAAAGAAACAAAGGAAGATTATGCAATGGTTTAAAAATGATTGAACAATATTCAGTTTCATTGAAACAATGGAAATCTATGACCATTTTTAAAATACTTGAATAAGGTTCAGTTCAAAAGAAACAAAGGAAGATTATGCAATGGTTTAAAAATGATTGAACAATATTCAGTTTCATTGAAACAACGAAAATCTATGACAGTTTTTAAAATACTTGAATAAGGTTCAGTTAAAAAGAAACAATGAAAAATGACAAATGATTTAAAAAATAGAAACAATAACTATTATTATGGTATATCTTATTATTATATACAATAATAACTATTATAAACGAATAAAAATAAATCCATTTTATTATTATTATAAACTTCAGGAGACTTAGATGTATCAAATAAGTGAACACGACTGTTTTCTCATTAATATAAATTCTATACATTTTAAATTTTTACACACTTTGGGGAAATGTTGATCATAATGCTTACATTGCGTGACGTCTTACATAAAATCTCACTTTTTTTGGAAATTTGGAAAATATTTAACCATTATTCTTTGGATTCGGTAGTAGAATATAAAAACATAACCTTTTTTACACTAACTTCTTTTGAACTCAGCCATTTTCTACTTGCGTTATTCTTTTGGAATGCTAACTAACTGAACTCTATTATGTTATTAACTATATAAATAACAAGCATAGCTTTTTTTGTAACTTGAAATGAATTCAGGGGGGTCTACGGACCAGTTTGACCCCTCCCAACGATCATGGAAGGAATATAGTGGCCGGAAAAAACATGTTAGGAAGATTCTGTCCAATGATCCGTGAATGATGGAAGAATGATGTTGAAAATGATTACGGTACACTATTTACGTACTAACTGTAGTACATACATATGAGAAAGGCCATATTTACTTACGCACGCGTGTGTTTTGGTGGTGAGAGAATGGTGGAACCTCACTACGTTTTTTTCATATTTCTGCAGAGTCTGCCCGTTTTACATAATTGCGTTATGGCTGACCGCCTGGAAAGCAATTTGGAAAGTAACAAGCAATCCAGGCCCTCGTTAGGAGAAAATTACCTTACATTTGCGTCCTCCAAATTGTCCGGCGGAATTCATTAAAATAAGCAGCCAGGCGGCAATGTCACCTCACGCCAAGAATTCCATTTCTGTGTGGATGACCCAGTTTAAGGGTCTTGAAGTTTGCGACCGACAGCAGCTTTCATTCTCGCATCATTTATTTATTTACCATGACGTCCGCAGGATTTTTCCAGGGAGGGGTAAAGGAGACATACTTTCCCCTATAATAGTGATGTTCCCTCAAAAAAACACTGCTTCAGTCTGACGTTATAATATTCAACGCCTTTGTAATAATTAACAAATTATTATGACTGAAATTAAATTATGTCTGAAATATATACTTTTTGGGTGGGCATTCATTTTCCAGGGGGGCTTGGTTTCCCCCTTCTTCACCTTCCGGACGTTCATGTTATTTACTTAAAAGTTTCAGATACAGTGAGAACTGAGTACACCTCGATTCCAGGATGAGGCAGGTGACGTCGGCGCATCAAAACAAAATAACAAATGTTCTGAAACATATTCCATAGTTTCAAACTGCATAGTGGAACATAGCACTTACTTTACGTTACCTCCCTAACATCCATCAACAGCCATAAGCTATTTAAAAAGAATCTCAAACAGTATCTACTGGCAAGGCAGCCAAATACTTCATCACGAGCAATTTTTCATTCATAAAAATACGCACTGTAACATTTGGCAACTGTGTGCATATAAATCTTTTAATTTCATTATTTTATTTCACTTCCTTATTATTATTATATTTTTCTTTGTTCCAGATTACTGAATATATATGTATATGTACTAAAACAAAAGCAACAAACATTAGATACTTATGTTCAACAATTTATAGGTAAATCTGTTTTTCTTTTTCTTCATCTATACATATACGCGTATATATATACCTATATATTTTATTGTTCTTACTTGTATTGATATGTAATCCTTTTCATGTTTTTATTTTTTTCTCAATGTATACACGCCCGCTCCAATAAAGGCGATTTTATTATTATTATTATTATTTATTTAAACGGCCCGGGTTCGATTCCCGGTGGAGGCACATAGTGGTTCGGATCCCATTTTAAACTGTAGGTCCAGTCCCGATTAGCCTTACTCTGCATAAAGTGGACTTTAAGCACCAACCCAATCAACCAATCATTTATTAAAACGCAAGTTATTTGTTCTGAACTCGAGAACAAGCGAAAGAATTAACTCATTTGAAACCAAGGACCCGTTTATGATAACACTAGATCTGCCGACACAATTCGCAATATTTTAATTTCAAATTTAATGACAGCAATATTTATAGAGTAATAATAATAATAAATAACAAACCTAACACGTACTATTCAATCATTGGTCCCTGTTTGGCAATTATAACAGTATTTTACCAAAGGTTTTTAGTTTTTTGCGAAGAGCTGGTTTCTTCCACCGTCTGTGAGGAAGCTTTTAGTTTTTCTGGCCTTTGAATGAGTTGTGTTTGTCTTGTGCAGGTTCCTTTACAGCCTTGCACTTTTACTTTTCCCAAGGGACATCTTACACCCATTGCTATATTTTTTTAAGTCAGAATTTTAGGTAAGGGGATATTTCCCCCAATATATTGAAGGATGCAAAATGGCCTTAAGTGCCGACGCACGGAAAAATTTTAATTAATTAATTAATTCCCTTACTCACGAGGTACTTAACCCATTAATGACAGAGTCCCCAGAACGGCAAAAATAAACAATTATTATTTTCCATTATGTGTATGTAATTTTTCCATATACACTGTGTCAATACGTAACCAATAAATAAAAAAAAATGGCGGAGGAACCGTTAAATTTATGCAACTGACGTCCTGGTGTATTTGAAGGCACCAGGACATAATCGTATACCCTCGAATGCATGCGGGTGGAGGCGGGTTTGCTTCGGGGGTTCCCCCTCCCCCTTCGTTGATACAGTACTGAACAACCATTTCAAACTGAAATTGTATAGGGTGTCCGAAAAGTCTCGCAACCGTAACTTTTGAACAAAAAGCGATAGACACATGAACCTTCCATTAGATATTAACTTTGTCTATGTGGATATTTTTCTAAACATTAAACAAGTAAATGATGCTTTACATGAACTTTCAGTATAGAGAAATACGAGTTACTAAGGTGTACAAAAGTTTTTGTACCAAGTAAACAGAAAAATTAATGAAAGACAGCCATTGAGGCGCTTGCGATAATTTTCGATGTGTATCGATGGTCTGTGTGGGCAATTATCGAAATGCAAAAATAACTGCATTTTTACACTTTTTAATGGATTACAGATGATTTATAAGGTTAATTATGACATTCACAAAAACGTATCCTTTTCTCGAAATTACGAGTTGTACTGGCAACATTGGTCTTGTCAGAGGACAGTAGAAGTGTACCCGACATCTGGCTATGACATTTTGGCGCTTTCAGTGCCGTAGGATTGGCATGACCGTGCAAATTTGAGTTCCGAATAGCCCTTGTGTAAAACTGTTCTGTGAAAATTTGTTCGTTTCTTATTTTCAGTAGGGTTTCAGGCAAGCTTTCAGATTTTTGCTTTACATACATCAAAGTAATAAATGTACATGGAATGGAATCAGTGTATAATTATACAAAATTTTGGAGATTTATTAAAAAAAAAATTCAACTATATATATTTAAAAATGAAAAACTAAATATGCTGACCAAGGCAGTAATTTATTTTATTAAAAACATAAACTAAACGTAACGTTTCAACCTTCTAGCAAGTTCTTCTTCAGACTCTGTATCAAGTACAAAAGTAACAAGATACAAGTGTTACTTTTGTACATGATACAGAGTCTGAAGAAGACCTTGCTAGATGGTTGAAACGTTACGTTTAGTTTATGTTTTTAATAAAATAAATTACTGCCTTGGTCAGCATATTTAGTTTTTCATAATCATGGAAACAAGGCTTAATGGTGTTGTATTTAAAAATGCATAAGAAAGAAAAGTATGTGAAGAGTTTCGTAACTAGCGTATGGGGGAAGTTAATGAGAAGTCAAAGAGATACGGTGACACTATTCATGGCTTAATAACTTAATTTGTTGTCTAAATTTGTGCAAATTTCCTCTCCTTTCTGTAATTTACAGGCAGTTGATTACGCACTTTCCTCGTCAGAGATGATAAGGATTTTGATCTGTGTCTGACCTTGTTACATTTCAGTACACAGATACTACTATTAGATCGCAGACTGAGATAATGTAGTTGTTTGGCATTCACATGTTTATAAGAATAAGCAATATTGTTGATGGACAGTTCGAATCTGTAGGCTTTAACAGCAGGTTTTTCTCGATCTTGTCCAGTCATAAGTAAAGTAAGTATTCAGGTTCGGCATGTTTAAAACAAAAGTGTTTTAAACAACTCGTTTTAAACGTTTAAAACACACGGCTTTGTTCTTTCACAAATGTTTAAAACAAAGTATTTTAAACATGTTTTTTCCAGACTTGTTTAAAACACATTTTGACACTTGATGTTTGATTGCTTGTGGTTATTTGCGAGTTTTGTATCTTCGCCTTTTCATTCAATCCGTGTCATTTTGTTTATTGTGCATAGAAATCTGTTCAGTGACTGAAAATGTGCATCGATTAACAAAGAAATATATCGTGATGAATACCCGTGGGCCACGTTTAAAACACCTGGTTGTGTTTTTTTTACAAGCGTTTAAAACATTTTTAAAATTTAATACTATGTGGATGAAACGGCTTTGTTCCTCACTTAACATACTGCACATAGTTGTTAATGTCAATATTTAGTTGCATTCACAATAAAATATATTTTTAAAAATACAGAGTAGCTATCACGTAGTCTGAGTGGGGCCTGGCAACTGTCGATTAGTTGAATTGTTCTCGAAGCTCGAATAACAAACATGCGAGATTTAAGACTAACATAAATATGTATTTTAGGAAGTTAGTGAAGTGTTTACTTTATAATAAGAACACAGTCCATCCTTGGATAATTAAGAGATTCTTTTTAATCATTATTCTTAGAAAATAAGTCTTCTTGGCGTTATGTTTTAAACGTTTTATTTGTTCAAAACAGGTTTCTTTCGGTTCCTGTTTAAAACACTGTTCAAAAAGATGTTTGTTTTGTTTCTTTTATAAAATACACAAATTTTGCCAACCCTGTAAGTAATACATGGTGAGTCAAGAGTCAGGTTATATAGGGATTTATAGTATATCTTCAACGTGTGCACCTTGAATATCAATGCATTTGTGAACGCGATGTTTCAAATTCTCCAGAACCTTTTGAGCAACGTCCGGCATAATCATATCTGCACATTACACAATACGTTCCTTCAGATGCTGGATGTTCTGAATCTTAACTAAGTAGACGAGAGCCTTTAAATGACCCCAAAGCAAAAAAAAAATCTATTGGTGTCAGGTATGGAGACCGCGGTGGCCACTCAGGAAAATCACCTCCACCATTTCGTCTTTGTCTGAATCTTCCCTTACTCCGTCAGAAACTTCCTATGTAACCTGACTTTTGACTCAGCCTGTATATTATGAAAGATGGAAATGATGTAAAGACTATTGCATGTTTGGTCCAAGCTTTGGATTTCCTGCGACCAGCGAAGACAGAAGAAGATACTAACAATATCAGCTTCAGCAATGCCACTCTTATTCTGATTGGCTAATTAATAAACCCGGGGTGTCTACCAGTCTGAAAATCCTGGAAAAGTCAGGGAATTTTTTTTTTCTGGAAAAGTCATGGAAATGTCAGGGATATTTTCTGTGTTTCTGGAAAAAGTCAACATTTTTGTACTAGTGCACTAAAAGTAGATTTATAAACAGAAAGAAGGAGAAAGAAATTTAAAACTAGTTGAAAAATTATACTTCAGTTTTATTTGCTGAGTATACCAGTAGTTACAGTAAAATTGGAACTATTTCATGTAGAACTTTACTACAATAGGTGGCTATTGGAATTTACCACTTCTTGTTTGGTAAATAGTTATTGGGAACAATACGTGTGTTATTAAATTGTAGTATAATTATGCAGCAATGCACGATTTTTTACAAACAAATTCTTTGTTGATCATCGCAATCACATAAAAACTCATCCCGATACTTGCTTCCCTCCACATTACTCAATTACTGTTGAGTTTCTCTTCTCGTTATTGTCTTTACATGTGAAGTAAATATTCCAGGGGTTAATTGGGATTCTAAGTGTGCATTTAGCTAAAATATAGTGACCTTCTCCCAGATATGTACACTAAGGACCAAAATGATTTGGTCTGGTAAATCTCTCCTCTGAGCATATTTCCGCAGTCACTAAGGGCTCCATGAGTATGCTAGTGCTACTCCATCTTTTTACTGAAATAAAGCTCTGCTCGTAGCAATTTTTACAAATCTTTCATTTCAGGAAAAATTGAATACTGTTCTCCGATCTCGTCTATGGCATGCCCCTCAAATTTATGTAGATTAAATTCTGTCCTAAATTTCTTCCTGGCCATTGTTCGCCACCGAATTCCACGCACAAAACACTTGCATAAGTCAATACTTCTGAAAATCCTAAATATCCATATTTATCATGATAGACACAAACTTGCAGACCATATATTCCTCCATAAAATAACCAATGGGAACATTAGAAGTGATCGCCTTCTCCAGGAAATTCACTTTCGACCACCGTCTTGGACCACAAGGCAACACTCAGCTTTTCACATATCAGAAACCAAGATTGTGCCTCATCCAGATTTTTACAGACTACCCAGTCAATACAACACTTTGGCAAACCGAATAGACATTTTTGAAAACCAGTCACGTTTCAGAAGGCTATTGTGTAACAATATGTAAATCACTTTATCACATATATATATATTTTAGTTTATGTTGTTATTCTCTATTTATACTTTCTATTGTTATTTTTGCTGTTATTTCCATTGTTTTTAAATTAAAATGCAAAATGGCTAACGCTGTGTTCGAAATTCTCTGGTAAATAAATAAATAAAAATTTTGGTTCCTAGCATGGAAAATCTGGAAAAGCTAGGGAATTTTGTTGTTACAAAATTGTAGATACCTTGTAAACCGCGTTTGACCTACGCTACTGTTGTTCCTACGCTTGTCGAACGTTGACCTTTCTAGCAAACAACGAGGCGTAGTCACTGTCTGCTTCCCCCTCCCCCAGCTGACACTTCCCTTGCTTCCGATTAGCACAAGAAGTCTGGAGCGACCCCTAGCGCGAGAAAGGTGACAGGTTGGACCAACAGCTGGTTACTCATCAGAAAGCTTTCTCGCCAATTTGATTGGCGCAGAGTTTCACGGGGGGAAATCCACAGGTTGGACCAAACAATGTATGTAACGAATGAAATCATTCATTTACCCTGATTGCAGTCGACGTTGTCCTCACAGGTGTAACATCTCACGGACTGAGCTGCGAAGTGTGCAAGTTCAAAGCTCACAAGCGATGCGCCGCCAAGGCCATAAACAACTGCAAGTGGACCACTTTAGCTAGCATTGGAAAGGACATCATCGAGGATGAAGAAGGGGTTAGTATTATTACTATTATTTCTTTAATGAGATGTTGCAATGTCCAATCCATTCTCTTGTATATTAATCATCTTACTTAATTCAATTATTGGTTATTGGCTTCCATGTTTCTTTTATAATCATTTCCAACATGTCTAGGCTTGCGAAAACTCCAGCTCCAACGTTTCTCCTCAATCCATGCTGCCTACATGACCCTTCATTGTCCATGCAGGTCAGCAAGCCAATCCTTGGAAAATTCTCACCAAAGACGATGAAGCGAACAAGACACCTCATATATCGAAGCGTATCGCATGTACAGTGCTGCCAGCTCTGATCAAGAGCGAAACAACTTCCAAGCAGTACGCATGTGGCTGCTTCCGATCGGCTCAAACCTTTTTCAGTGTGATACCTTTTTCTTCAAAATGCCACTAACGGAAGAGTCGTGTGAAGGTCGCTGCGACTGAAGAGACAGTTGCTCTTGCATCGTACACTAACAGCCACGACATATTGACAATTTACGTTTTGTATTCTTTAAAGTATGTGTCAAAGGGAAAGGTAAAGTTCCCCGTGCATATAGCACCGTCCCGTGAAGGCACATTTAGGGGGTGTGGGGGTAGGGCCCCACAGTTCTAATCAAATGTCCCACAATAACAGAACTCCTGAAAGCGGGAACGAGTTCATTCATCCGTTCTTCCAAAATACTATTAGCAATGTATTTGAATGATGAAAGAACAACGCCAGAGATAGAGACATCTATTGGACTGCTGCTAAACTACTAGCATACAGTTACGTACGATGCTCGAGGGCGGTTGAGGCGTCTTCTTCTACATCATCTTTGGTGTCCACTAGACAAAACCCATCACTAGCGAAACAATTATGATGGAGTAAACATGCGAAAGTAGACATTAAAATTCAGTATGGACCTAGGAGCTTGGTGATGATAACACCAGAGGATTCAGCATACCGGAGGAGGAAAGCACAGAAGACATAGGTAAGCAATCCCTAGGAAAATCTCCCAAAACCTACCCCTCCCGTTCTCAATAAGTTTCCTCTTTCTGCCCCAAGACAGGGTGGAAAGCCTACTATTATACCATCAACTAAATAAAGTGATTTCCACGGCATATTGTAGTAAGTAAGAGTAAAAAATAGTGACTATGCTTCCTATAGAATTATTGGAAGAATTGGAGAAACATTCTGTACATTATAAATCTAGGCATTATCCTAGTATTTTACAATAATAATAATTATAACATTATGCAAGTGCTGAAGATTTCTTAGAAGCCAATTTAGCAGCAGCTCTGTAACATAATTTCTCTACAGTGTGTGTTATTAAATTAATTAACAAACTAATGTTATAATATATGTGTATGTTATTAAAATTTGAATCAAACCGCCGAAATCTTACTTTGAATTAACAATCTTAATATACAAGAGATAGAAATTGAATCAAAATTGATTGCTTGATTCTCGTAGCTTTGTAAAAACAATTTTTCTTTATTGTTTAGGATTTATTCGAAATATTTTTTGTGGAGTGCACGCACTACATTTAGCGTTGGTGTGTAGACATCAGTAACATATATTATCTTTAGTTCACTATTACAGCATTTGTTCCAGGGATAAAGCAGGTACTTTTAGTATTATATTGTGTTGAAATGATCTTGTTTGTTTTCAGAACATCACAATGCCTCACCAATGGATGGAGGGAAATCTTCCTGTTTCAGCCAAGTGTGCGGTGTGTGGAAAGACGTGTGGATCTGTGCTGAGGTAAGATATATGTAGTAAACACATACATATATACATACAAGTACAGCATTGCTAGATAGAGAGAAAAGTGAGGTAAAGATGCAAACTTCAATTTACAGCATTTTTGTGCTTGTATATAATTTGTATTTTTCTAATTTAGCGTCACTTCCTGCCATTTTTTCAAATCGCTACGATGAGGATGACTGATGATAAAAGATACTCACATAGGAACGCACGTAACATGGCCAAGGCTCGAACGGGGAACCTCAACCCACTTGGCCACCGAGGTGATTATTTTAGTTATCGAAGTTATTAAAATTATATGATGTGGCAGACGAAACATGTGATAAGTACTCACTAAGAAATCTCAAATTCAAATTGTTAACTGCCGACTGTGTTTAATCCATTACACCGAACATTCTTCAGGCCAAACGAAATAAATAATGATTACAACCGTGACATGCACCGTCTGCCTTTAGGGCTTTAGGTAGTCCTTATACAACCATTTATCTGACCTCTCAAGGGCATCAGAGGGTTAGTAGGACGAAGCCCCTGCGTGATCTGTGCTGTAGGATTTGTTTATATTTTACCTATATTGATTTGGAATAAAAGAGCAGTAGTATATCTTACTTAGAGATTTATTCAAGCTTCCGACGATATACATAAACTCTTTAAACAGACAATTCCCCCGATATAACTTGTAGGCCGAAACCTAATAGGTTTAAAGCCCTGGTCTTTTGGTGATGCAGCGTTGGGTTTAGAAATATCCGCCTTGGAATACAAGTATCCCGAACCGCCCCTAGGAGCGCGACAAGATATTTCCCCAACTGCCCCCTGAATCACCAGCCTTTCAGCAACAAGGAGAGTGTCAACACAGGCTTACAGAGCTATTGCCCTTTTATACAGAAAATTTGTTTTTCATTTTTCGAAGGCAGCACTATAGTTGTTTATACATTCATAGTTATAGAACTTTTTACAACGTTTTACAATTTTCTTTTATTTTAACAAAATATCAAACTCTTAAATTATTTTTCAGTAAAAATTCAGTTTAAGAATCCTTTACGTATGTGATATTAACAATAACGCATTTTTAAAGCAAGAAATATAACATATTTTAAAGAAAACTGAGTTGAACACAGATTAATCTTACACAGATGCAACGGTTAGCGTTTGAAAAGCTGCAGTCGACTGGGGCGACACAACATTTTTTTTTCCAGTTCATATACCGGCTTGCAACTTCCTGTCAGTGTGGAGAACCTATACAATCAACCACACATTTATTTTTACAATGCCCACTTCCACAACAACATCGCAATACTCTTTATAAACAGTTACAACGTGTAGATATCTCATTTCCGATGTCCCATTCTACTCTACTCTACGAACCACGGTCTGACGTCTGTGGATATTGTACAGCTTTGCAAGTAAACACACAATTGTAACATAAACAAACAGATACTTTGAATGTAAACAAACTTTCTCATAACAAACCACGCCTGTGTTTACACGTTAGAGACATGGTATCAGATGAAGAGGAGTGGAAATCGTTAATAGACGATACGACGACGAAGAAAAGTTTTATTCAAGTGTAAGTATAGTTCTTGAGCGAATTGTACTTCTACCAAATAGGACCCCTGGCAAGAAATCGCTCATAGGTGGTGTGTGCCAAACAAAGAAGAAGAGAAGAGTACCATTTATATTGTGAGGGAGAGCATGGTGAGAAGGTGAAATAGTTAACACCGTGCATGAAGCCACGTAGGCCTCGAAGTGGGCCCATAGCATCACGCTCCGTCCTATATCCCCCAGGTTTGTTTCCAGACATCCGTGGATTAGAGGCTAGATGAGAGCGAAAGCCGCTTATGCAGGGGCGCTTATGCGGATAAATTCTACGTCAAATTGCCACCTCAATAATCGAATTCAGGCTTCACTCGTGGGCAGTCAGATGTACTAACGATCTTTTTCAAGATTATTTTCTGTGCATCTGTATTGTCATTTTCCTTTCATGTCCCTTTTTGTTTCTTCATTCTATTCTTCACTCTTTTCATCACAACTAAGTCAGTGATTGATCCACACAAACACCCCAAAATTTCCTTAACTCTCCATAAAATTTTTCCCAAACGCCCAATTCTAGTCATTTTCGGAACATTCTGGAGGATATATTCCTGCAACACACACATTCTGATCTGCACACGGGTCCAAACCTTACTTCCGAATTGAATCCGGGAATGATTGATTGATTGAATTGGGAATTGTGTGTGCGTCAGCACGTAGGCTATTTTGCCTACAAATATATCGGAGGACTAAAAAATTCTTATTTGGTTTAAAAGGTGAGGCTGTAAAGGAACACTCAGCATACATAAGGGCAAAACTCGGGACAACAACCATACAGAGGAGTATATTAGCCGTAGGTCCAGACGACTGAGCCTCGTTAGTCTGGAGGGAGTACTCCATGAAAGGGTTTCGTGTCGTTTGCGCCGAGGCTTCTTATCGGTTCATTTCCGCCGTGACATATGTCAAGACCATCCTTGGCTGGTTTTCCCACAATCCAGTGTGTCATCACCGCCGCGCGCACGTTTGTTTATGGCCACATGGTGTATAGTGCATAAAGTGGACTTAAAACATAGAATCAAACGTGTGTTTATGGCGTTCCACAGCTGTGTTTACACTGAAATGTTAAACGTATCCAAAGACTCAAATATGACTTTTCTTTACTTATTTCAAAAGACGTTACACAGGATTATTTGTATCAATTTTATTCCACAACACAAAATATATAAATCAGCATCAGCCTATTAACTATTAATCATTTATTGTTAATCGTCAAAAAACATTGTAAATACAGTGTTATTTTTTGCAAACATTATATAAGTAATAGCTACGTATATATAAACACAATATTTCGATACACTTGCACAAGAACAGTACAAACGTTATTTGAATTTTTGTAGGTATGCAAATGCTCGAAGGCATCCTCGAAGATCGCCTGAGCTTCTGTACTTCGAAAGAACACTCTCAACATATTTGTCCATTTCGATGTATTGATATTTTCATATTCTCAGCCATCTTGTCGTCTCTTACAAGTCTCAGTTTTACATAAATACTAATTTCCCAATGTAGATCCCTCGTATATACTTTCATCTTACATTCAATTACCAATCACCAATCACCTGCAGCTGTGCAACGTCATAAACACAGGTGCGCGCGGCGGTAATGACACTCCGGATTGTGGGAAAACCCACCAAGGAAGGTCTTGACATATGTCGCGGCGGAAATGAACCGATAAGAAACCTCGGCGCAAATGACTCGGCGCAAGCGACACGGACTCCATGAAAGGATCATTCCTTACATTCAAGAATCTGGGATCCCTGTCTTCGTATAGGCTTCCTATTAGTTTGATTGATTCATTTTACTTCTATTTTCTGCCACTTTTGGCTAATCGGGAAGATGAGAATGAATGGTAATAAGATGAAATGAATCCACAAACACAATAACAGCAGGGCATCGGCGATGGCGCAGTGGTAGCGTCGCCTCCTTGTAATCATGTGGTTCCGGGTTTGATACCTGGTGGAGGCACATAGTGGTTGGGATCCCACTTTAAACTGTAGGCCCAGTCCCGATTAGCCATACTGTGCACAAAGTGGACTTAAAACACCAAATCAATTAAAAAAATCAACAACAATGACAGCGCACAACGCGAGCCCTACCAAGGATTATACTGGCTGTGAGTTCAGACGCCAATCCCTCGCTATACTACAAAATGCATGCCAAGTTGAATTACATAGAAGGGAGGTGGACATTTGGGTGCCCGTAGAAAGGTCACCCCTCACACCACGGAAAGAAGGATGGTAGGTTAAAAGCGAGTGGTTTATCTATTGGAAGAATACTAGGTTGACATATTCGGTAACTGTTTCATACATCGGAGACACATTTCTTCAATTTTATACACAAGAAACTACTTACGGAAATGAGTTTCTCCAAGGTTTACAACGTTCGTCGAGGTATTTTCTTTCATTGTTGAATATATTTGACCGGGAAATCACCGAAGCAAAATTGCCATTGCTTTCATTTGCTTGCCCTACGACAACTGGATGCTGCGTACGTTTGATGACATAAGCTCCTGTCAGGGTTTCAACCTCCTTTTTTTTTACTATGCTTGCCTAACGTAACCAAACCTAACCTAACCTTATCGGAAATGGTTCGTGGGGCTATCCGTGAATGGTTCGTGGGGCTATCCGTCAGCTACCCTAGCTATACGTCAGCTACCCGTGCATAATGTATAATTTCCACCGGTGACGAACACGATAGTAGGTATTTTTCGGTGCAGAAGATTGAAACACTGCATACCCACAACGTGAGTCAAGATGTGCCCGCCATATTGTGTGTTCCGGAAGCGAAGAAAGGAATAAAAAAAATCACTCAGAATGTTAACAATTGCGTTTGTTTTCTTGTCAAAGCATAATGGTACTATGAACTATGTTCCGCAATACAAAATTGGTAAGTACGAACCATATAAAACACAAAATATCCGATTTTAATGTGTCTCCGATCTATGAAACTGTTACCACATATTCTATATTTACAAATTGTCAATGTGAGGGCTTTTAAATAGCGTTGTTGCAATTATTGTGATCCACTTGAGGCATCGAAGGAAGCAGTGGGTGATGCTCGACGTAGGAGTAAGGAGAGGTGAAAGAGCGTTGGAGTTCTTCTGAATGGAGAATTCGCGTCAGATGATTCAGTCAATGATTCAGGAGTCTATGAGCACGAACATGCACCTCGGTCTCCCATTCGTAATGAATATATAATCCCCGCCGTGCCCTGGTGTTGGCAGGGTGATACCCTTTTAAATATTGAGCCGACAATTAGTCGAGAACATTCCGAGGACATTGAATTCCATCTCCACGACAGTTGAGCTATTTAGCAACACTGGACGAATGCTCAATGGGCTACTAGAAGGCCTCTTTCTCCGCACATGCCCTACATTTTACCCTTGTTTATTTACTTGCCATCAATAGAGAGAAAAATCTCCATTCACAGTGGTCCCAGGTACCCATTTATTAGAGGCTTTTTCAACGCTACTCGGCTCTTGATCTTGTAGAGGATAGTGCGGCAATTGAGACAACTAAAGAATGAAAACATCAGTGTGTATACTCTATCTCCGTTATCGTTGGAGCAAACGAGCGACAACATGTCTATATGCAAGTAGTGACGCGAGACGGCTCCACCAATGAACACGTGAGAGGGAATGTGATTGCTTGGAGTGCTTCGCTCTGCTCACTCGATATGCTCCCTTCTCTGACGCTATGCGCGGCCATTCCCCATAGATAGACGCGACAGAGTATACATAATTTATTTGAGAATAAACGAACTTAGTCCCGCTTTAGACGAAAGCATTTTCCTTAGCATTTTTCTTAACATTTATGCCATGACCAAAATGCTACCGTGTAAAGCGAGAAATCTTATGGCAATGCAGATGCCATGGCATATTTCATGGCATTTCTCAAGGATAGGCTCGGTCCGAATCATTTTTCGTAGCGTAACCAATCAGAAGCGATATCTAGGTCACGAGTGCAGCTGTAATGGCGGCCGCGTGAGATGAAAGCAACGTATCACTTCACATCTTTAAAAGACTATAACTATTGAACCGAGAGGCATAACGTTTCCTACATAAAGGAACTAGGTACAAATCAATGGCACTGCTTAAATACATACTTTGTAACATTTACAGTACACGTATGGACGAATATTTTAGTTGTTTCAATTGTAAACACCGCGCACTCACCATAGATGGTGTATCTCGACGTGCCTTTCGTGCAATATACAATGTACATTGTAATTGAAACAGCTAACCGAAATGTTTCATGAAATGCTTCCGAGTAAAGTACTATCTGCCGTAAGATTTTTGGAAACATTTGCATAGCATTTATGCTAGCAAAAATGTTAAACGAATCCGTCCATGGACGTCCGCAGGATATTTTCCAGGGAGGGGCAAGGAAGGTATTTTTTCCAGGGGGACAAACAAGGCACATTTTCCCCAATAATAGTGTTGTTCCCTCAAAAACATTGGCGACGCCAAGGGTCCCGGGTTCGAATCCCGCTCGGGCTTGGTTGTTTATGAATGTCCATTCATCTATTTCATCATTTCATCACTCATCCCCATCTTCGCAAATTAGCCAAGAGGCACAAAACGCGAAGTAAAATAAACTAAATCAATCAATCAAAAAATATTGCTAAAATTTGAATTTATCATATTCATGCAATAATTAACAGATATTATTGTGGCTGAAATGAAATAATATGTGTGAAATATATCATTTTTGGTTGACTTTCTTTTTCCAGTGGACCACGACCTAGGCCCCCCTTGCCACTCTTTCCGGACGCCCATAAATCCGTTTGAAGCGGGCCTTATACTAGACAACACTTTTTGAAAATTTCTAGCTAGTTCAAACGCAAAACAAATTAACCTCTCTGTTTAAAAATTCAAATAATTGAATAGGCCTTTGCGTCTCACCGGGGAAACTGAAATATATTAAAATGACATGGATATTTTGTTTTTCAACAGGCGGAAACCCAAAATGATTTTTGCTTTTATTTCTTTGCCTATTTATTTTATCAAAATTATTATTATTATAAAAAGAAAGGGAATAAAAATCTCTAGAAGAAAGATTCTTGTAAGTTTTTATTGTAGCTCTCGTTTCTTCCAAAAAGTGACTATATTTGAGACATTCTTCCATGAAAATTTCCATTTGTTCCAATTGTTTTTAACATTTCCTCTAATATTACTACTGTTTTCCGAAAAGCCGAGACATTAATTTTCAAAATATAAAAATGACGAAAGCACGCGGTTGGATATTTGTGCTTTGTCTCAGCGTATTCCAGCGAAATTGCGGTGTAACTTGTGTGTATGTGTTGACATTTGCAACTCGAGAAAAGTTTCACAAAAAAAGCAGAAAATTCCAATTAGGCTTGTCTTTCAAGTTAACGCATTACGATTTTAGCAGTGGCGTGGTGTGACTTTTTCAAAAGTGTTACCGGCCATCAGACGTTATCATCTCCAAACCCCCCCCCCAAAAAAAAATAATGAAATATTCCCTCGATCTAGATTTCTATTTATTTTGTTCTTTTTTGCAATCCGCTCAGTGATTTAGCCACAATGACTCCTAGAAAGAACTATCACTCATGAGAGAGTTAGCGCGAAAATCCAGTGAATAGTGGTCAAGCCTTGCCAATTCTTCATCTCTGTTTCTTTGCAAAGAAGTGGAAAGGGGAAGATGATGCATACATTTCTCGGGTCATTTTGACGTTTTTGCGGTGAGCAGACGACAGAATTCCGCTCCTCCAGTGGTGCCAACTTAGTTCTTTGGAGCAAGGTTTGTCCAAATCACGAATCGCACCAAGACTTATCTTTTCGTCTATTACGTAAACGGTCTCAGTTGTAGTTAAATCCAGCCTTGGCTTTGCATTCTAGCTCTAGTTGCTTCAGAGAAATATTAGTATCCCCGTTTTAGGCGGGATTTAGCTCTTTTCTGCCAATCCAATGTGACAACACTTGCCTGTGTCCGGCAGGTCTCACCGGTAACAGGCATATGGATAAACCCCTATCGCACACTTGCCCCAAAGTCTTTTTACCCCGCTCTTCCCTTACATTGGCGCTTTCTCCTCTTGTTACCTCTTGATTGTAGCGGAACAGCCCCCCTCTTCGCTTCTGTCGGCTGCAGAAAAAATGTCTGCAATATCTACTCGACGGCTAATGGTTAACGTATTTAACAATGTTGTTATTTTATTGAAACAACTTTTTAATTCTTTTACATTTTGCTGTTACCTGAGGTAACATCGGTTGCATGCACGACGCGTCTCTGGATTTTAGTTACATTTTCCTCCTTGGAGGCTAGTAGAAAGAGTACGAAGCTGATTTGCCAATGCGTCATTAACACAATGACATCTTTGCCGACAAGCATACATCACTCTTTATTGCAGAGTTGTAAGGTGATCGATACAAGCTGAACAAACATTCGAGACATGGACAGTTACAAGTAGCAGACCTTGAAGTGTGTACATGCTCTTGAGCGTAAGGAAAATTTGCTTGGCTTCTCAATAGACATGAAAATAACATATTTTCCTTTTTCACGAAAGTGAAAATCCATATGACTAGAAACTCAGAAGAAGAAGGTTTACGAGTAGTTTGCAAGGTGAGCAGTGTTACCAGATCATCAAGATGAAAATGCATAACGAAATCGCAAAAGTAGAAAATAAGGGACAAATTTGGAAGAGCACATTTATAGCTTTAATTAACATTTGTACTTAACTTTTCACCTTCATATTCAGGCGAGTTGGGCGTCGCCTGAATATTTGTAGGGTGGGGTTAGGCAATTGATATAACTTAAATAGCAGAAATAATAACAATAATAATAATTATTATGATTATGCTTGGGCCTCCCCGATGGTGCAGTGGTAACGTCATAGCCTTGTTATCAATGTGGAGGCACATAGTGGTTCGGATCACACTTTTAAACTGTAGGTCCAGTCCCGATTAGCCTTACTGTGCATAAAGTGGACTTAAATCATCAAATCAATCATGATTATGCTTATCCTTATTATCATAAGAATAATAATAACTATTGTATAATAATGAAATAAAACGCTATTCCAAAGATATTATTATTATTATTATATCAGTGAGGAGACTTTTCTACTCGATCCGCCAAATAGTGAATATCCAGCACAACTATTTTTCATTATTTCGTTTACATGTCACACACTTAGTGCACAGAAGTGCAAAGTTATTCTATATTGTTATTAACTTTTACACACCTCGTTTAAAAAAGCATTAAAAGTTGGGAGGAAACTTTAGTCACAGTGCTTACGTTGTGTGGCTTCCCACATATTATATTTTTTTGGAATTTTTTGGAGGAAACTGTAAAACGACGTATTGTTTGGTTTAAATGGCAGAAGATGAAAACATAAAGTGATTCCTGTATTTTACACTCGATGTTTTCGAGTTAGTACTTTTTTTTACTTCGTTATTCTGTTCGAATAATAACTAACTGAATTTTATTTGTGTTATTAACAATAAAAGTAACAAAAACAAGCTTTTTTTGTAACTTGAAATGAACGATGGAAATTTCAGGGGGGATTGTTTTTTTTTATTGGAGTATTTGCAACCTGCTTTATATTTATTGCCATTATCCTTTAACCACAGGTGAAATTCTTCTTCCTGTAATCATGTCCTGAGAAATATGCAGTCTTCTTCCTATCAGAAGACTTTACTTTCAACATTCATCTTGAAACAAGTTGAACAGAACTTACTATAACACACAACGCTCGCTGGGAAGAAAGAGGGAAGATGAGACGCATAGCTGTCACGAAACCGGGAGGGAAACGGAACTGCAATTAATATCTTTCCCATAATGCACCACCATCGGGGATAGACCCGTTGATGAGCTAGGCGTTCAAAAACATGGATACAACGTGTAATTTTGAAATACGGGAGATCTGACGTTTCGGGAGAGATCGTCACGGAACGAGGGACATATTATATAAGGTACTGTCCCTTAAAATCCGGGAATTCTGGCAACCCTGAAATTGAGAGTTAAAAATTTCGCTTTGGGGAATGGCATACCTTGCTAGAATCGGACATAAACAAGAAAGGTACTGGGTGAGTCTTTTAAAAGAGGCCCCGTGGAAAATGCGCTCCTTGCTTGTAGGCAACCTTGGTACACCGAAGAGAAGAGCGGGTTAGAGAACAGTCCAGGATATCGGTGCCAAGTATATTCGATGACATGTCCTGGACTGTTCTCTGCCCCGCTCTTCTCTTCGGTGTACCAGGGTTGCCTACAAGCAAGGAGCACATTTTCCACGGGGCCTCTTTTAAAAGACTCACCCAGTATAATTTATAAGGAAATTCAGTGATTCATCCTCTTTTTGAGAGGAGACAAACACACATTATTATTATTATTATTATTATTATTATTATTGCAACCCTTTTTTATGTATTCTAACCTTATTTTGTAAAATAGTTTTATGCATATGTGTTAAACACACAGTGTTGATAAAGATTAATCTGAATTTTTTTGAATTTTGATTTTAAAATTTTGGGTGCATCAGCACTTAGGCTACTCTACACCCGTCACTTTATACGACGTTTATAACTAATAACATATATGTAACGTTGGGAGACTAAAATATTCTGACTTAGGTTAACAGAACTAAAACAAACATAACTGTAATGTCGTATCGTAACTAAAATATTAAAATATTTTGACCGGTTAAAAGCTAAGGCTGTAAAGAGGCACTCAGCACACATAAGGGCAAGACACAGGACAACACACAAAACCAGAACCTTATTCGTCTGCCAAATGCAGTCCAGGGTGTACTATGTGTAAGTGAGGTTGACAGTTGGGTGTACTACGTGGAAGGTCAACCCTTACACCCCAAAGGTTAATCTGTTAACAACACTTGAATAAATACATTACAAATTTCAAATTTATTATAACTATTATTAATACTAACTATAACAAATATTGAAATATTGAAATCCAAATAGTAACGCATTAACTGCTGTGGTTCAATCGGATGGTTTTAGGATCAGTCAGTCAATTTTTGAGGAAATAAAGGAAGCGCCAGAAGAATAAATGATTGTATGTGCACTTAACAGAAACATTATTGTTAACCAAATACAAAATAATAAGGCACTACCAATAAACTCGGTTTCTCCTCGAATAAATATATATTTTTTTTAAATCCTACACACAAAGGGAAGAAATGGTCATCCTAAATATATTTATCGGTTGCAATTCCTCAATAATTAATTTTGGGTGAATAGAATACCCCCCTTTCAAAAAATTGGTGCATAGAAACAACAAGGTGAATGTGCATTACCGTTAGTATTGCCAACTAGGCGTAAGAGCAGAATGCTGAAGTTGTGTACAATTGAATCATCGAGTTATTGATGACGCAAGTGCTGCGGAGAATGACGTCATTCCGATGGCTAATGAACATGCTTCCGCAGGTTCTGGTCGATCCTTATTAAATAATGAGTGTGGGATTGGTTGATGCATAGTTGGTCGTGCAAGCGCTGTTCATCGATTTTCGAAAGTAAAACGCCACAGGTAAATAGGAATAGGAACAAGCGTTTGGAAAATATAGCAGCGTGCAAATCTAATGAAGATGAAATAGAATATATGCACACACATACACACACACACACACACACACACACACACACAGGGTGTCGTCGTACACCACCGACAAATTTTCACAACGTGAAGAGGACTTTATGATGGGCAACTTTTCTTAGTAACGTTTATCTCGTTAAGGTCTCGTTTCAAAGCTACGAAAGAAGGAAACGAGATTCTGTGTGTATGCAGCCACGAGGCACAGATTCATGGTTGCCACTAACAGAACCTTTGTAACAAAAACCGACCTCCGTGACGGAGTGGTTAGCACATCGTGCAATGACGCTAGGCGTGCTTGGTTCGAATTCCGATCTGGGCATGGATGTTATTTGTGAGTACCCCTTCATAAATTTCATCATAAGGTAAGTGAACCAAGAGGGTCCCTAGTTAAGCTTCTAGGGCAATGTACAAATCTGTAATGAGAGATAAATTTCTGAAATTAAGAGAAATAACGGTAAATTTCTCGTATCGGACAAACGGATCTCGTCAAATTTACAGGAGAAATTACTTACCGAATGCAGTTTCTTTATAGTTGTGGAAGTTCGGGGAAGTGTTTTCTCGCATCGTTCATTCAATTTTGCCGGTTAATCATCTTTTTTTCGATATAAATGTGTGACCGTTGCACGAGAGCTCTTGCATCCATTTACTTCTAGGTGGATGTAGCCTGTGCGTGATGACGTAATCCGGGCCAGTGTTTCCAAACATACGTTTATGTAACTGGTCACACGTTTAAATACGTATGATCAGTGGAACGTGATCAACGTTTTGAAATAGATTTTCGTAGAAAACCACGTGCATTCGCATTAAAATGGATCAAAACTTCATTCCCGAACACGTTTCCCAACATCGGCTTCTAGCAGCAGCAATAGCGTGTATTGTGCTCTCGTGCAGAAAGCAAATAGCGGCAGCAGCAATAGCTCGTCGGAAATAGATTTTCGTAGAAAACCACATGCATTCGCATTAAAATGGATCAAAACTACATTTCCGACATTCCTCCTCACCGGTAAATAATGAGCAATTGTGCCGATCTGCGATCACTCAATTTCGCTTATCTTGCACTTTCTACGCGTGGTGGGGTTGAAACATTGCATATGGACTACGGCCATTTCCCGTGTTACGGAAGGGAAGAAGCAACCAAGAAAACTTACTCGATATGTCGCAAATATAGCTATTTTCGGTGAAATTAGCTAAATGTCACCTTCAGCAATGTTTGTCAGTGCAGAATACGTAAGTACGAATATTGAAATGAAAAGAAGTAGGAAATTTCAGCTGTTTGTCCGATACGAACTAATTATAACTAATTAACAACCTGTACCAAATGAGTATTTTGTAACATTGCTCGTAACTTTTTTTCTGAAAAAAGAATTACAAATCCGTTACATCTGTTCCCAAGGTGGGCCATGCGTCCCAAAGATGGCCCACGGCTTTATTTGGCTTAGAAAATGATGTTTATGCTCAAGAAAACATTTATTCCTATTAATTCACGTTTCTACATCTTATTAGAGAAAATTGTTGATGTCAAACTTTTGATTGTTGACATGAATTATTACCTGTTCGATCTCCGGTCAACACCTCTCACTCGTTTATTTCTACATTTTTAATATTCGTACTTACCTATTCTGCATTGCGAAAGATTGTTTAAGGTGGGATTTTGCTTTTTTCACGAAAATAATTTCAATTTTTAACATTAACAGTAATTATTGTTCTTGCTTTTTTCGCTTCCGTAACACACAATGTGGCGGGCACAGCTGTGGATCATAACTGGGTATGCAGTGTTTTCAACCTTCTTAACCGAAAAATGCCCCACGAACCATTCCCGCATAGCCCCAAATACCATTCACGCATAGCCCCACAAATCATTCACGGCAAGGTTAGGTTAGGTTATCTTAGGTTAGACAAACATAGTTAAAATTTGGGGTCGTAGTAATATCAGGAATGTATATTTCCTTTTTTTCATATTCTTGCAAAACAACGGCGTGGTTGGAAACACTGACAGGGGGTTACGTCATCGAACGTACGCAACACGTAGAGGAAACAAGTAAAAGCAACGGCAATTGTGCGTCGGAGATATATTTATCTTCAAAAGTACATGAATTCCCGGTCCAATAGATTCAACGATGAAATAAAATATGTCCACGAACTTTGACAATGCTACAGAAACTCATTTTCGTAAGTAGCTTCTTCTGTAAAAATGAAGAAATCCGTTGACCGGAGATCGAACAGTTACCCATGTATTATATACAGTAACGACGAATAGCCGACCTGCGTGGCGGAGTGGTTAGCACAGTCGTTACGACGCCAGGGGTTCCACAATAACTTAAATAGAATGGCTGCTGGCAGCCCGAGACAGTTCGTTTTCTTCATGGTGCACCTGAAGGGGAGTGGTATATTAATGCAGTGTCATTTGTTATATAGCTGTGATAAATACTAATATGATTGTCGATGCGTGGGCCACCTTTGGAACGCGGGTTACCTTTGGCTAACCTACCTTATCATCACTCATCCTCATCTTCGCAATTAGACAAAATTGCCAGATAAGAGAAGTCAAGAAAACAAAAACAAATCAACCAACCTTTGTCAGAAAAGTTCCAGAACTGATATTATTAATTCTCAAACTATTACATTGAAAAACGCTAATTGTGTGTTATTAAATCACATAATATGTGCTATGAATGTATATACCCTTGGAAGTAGTTCAACGTAATCACCTCCAGGTAGCATGGGTGCGCCTAGCAACACATTATTCGTCGCGTTGGCTCTGGCTCATTTAGTTGGAGTTACACAAGTGACTGGATGGACACAGAGTTGGAGCAGAGAGTTAACATTAAGTTCTGTGTTAATCTAGGGAAAACATCTACGGAAACATGGAACATGATACAGCAAGCCTATGGTGATCAGACATTATCGAGAGTCGTTGGAAGACGATCCAGGATTAGGTCGGCCTTCAACAGAACATATCGCTGAAAATGTGGAACGTGTGAGGAACTTACTTCTAGAAGACCGTCTTACTGGTCGCATGTTATCATATGTACTGAAATTTTATAGAGATGTGTGTCATCAAATTTTACGCGATGGTTCCTCTTGCACGATAATGCAAGGCCCCATACTTTTATTCAAACATCATATTTCTGCTCTTCCACATCCTCCGTATTTGCCAGATCTGTCGCCGTGTGAAAAAGCCGCCGAAACGGAAGTGACATCAACATAATCCAGCAATCCAAAAGACTGTGAGAGATATGCTATGAAACATCCGAGAAGAGGTTTTCTCTGCTTGATTCCGACACCTCCAGAAACACTGGCAGCCAAGGCCGCTCTCAGGATTCTTTCTCGGGGGGGGGCAGCAATACTTAAAATTAGAGAAATGTGTGGTGATGTTTTCCCCCAGTTAAGAGAATTCTCATAAAAAATCCCCGTAACTAGGATAATTTGCATAGATACTTAATCTGCTGCCTTTCACGGCACCCATTTCCCTTGTTTTCACGCTAAACTTTCAAAATTTGAATCATATGGCGTCTTCTTAGAAATTTCAGGGGGAAAACTGATACCCCTGGCCCTCCTCTGCGGGCGCCCTTGCTGGCAGCTGTGTATAAATAGCGGATGGGACTACTTGAACAGGACCCAGAGCTATGTTAATTTTACACCAGTCCTGATATTTTCTGACAAGAGTTGTGTTTTTTGTGGGATAGCATACTAAAAGCAATAATGTGCTATGGAGACATCGTGCCATCAGGGACACAGGAAGGGTGAAATCGCAGGACCCATCGCTCCCCCTTAAATCATGCATTTATGCATTGCGTTTCAGATTCTCCTGCTTTTGCACATGCATTTTGTCTAGAGGTCTTCACGTTACAAAGGGCTGTCCTTGCCTCGATTGGTCTGTCGCTTTCAGACAGAAAAAAGAATTGGCAATGGTAACCGTGAATCTGTACCTCGTTGGTGAAACATACGTAATAGAAAATCTAGTTTCACAGATCTGAATTAATAGTACTCTGGTCCGAGCATTAATCTCCTGCAGAACATATTCGATGAATCAATAGTTTCGTGATCCGAGCATAAAATTCCTGCAGAACATATTTAGTGAATTATAAGATCCCTGAGCCAAGCATTAAACTTCTGCATAACATATTCAAAGAAATATTAGTTCTGTGATCTGAATATTAAACTCCTGCAGAACATATTCACTGAATGAATAATTCCGTGATCCAGGAATTAAACTCCTGCAGAACATATTCACTGAATTAATAGTTCCGAAATCCGAGCATTAAACTCCTGTAGAACATATTCAGTGAATGAAAAGTTCCGAAATCCGAGCATTAAACTCCTGCAGAACATATTCACTGAATTAATAGTTCCGAAATTCGAGCATTCAACTACTGCAGAATATATTTACTGAATCAAGAGTTCCGTGATTCGAGCATTAAATTCCTGTAGAACATATTCACTGAACAATAGTCCAGTGATCAGAACATTAAACTCCTGCAGAACATATTCACTGAATTAATAGTTCCGAAATCAGAGCATTAAACTCCTGCAAAACATATTCAGTGAATGAATAGTTCCGAAATCAGAGCATTCAGCTCCTGCAAAACATATTCACTGAATCAATAGTTCCGGGATTCGAGCATTAAACTCCTGCAGAACATATTCAATGATTCATTAGTTCTATGATCCGAACAGTAAAATCCTGCAGAATATATTCAGTGAGTCTTAGATGTGCGAGTTGTTTACTCAGTATGTAGCGTGAGAAAAGGTGAATGTTATGTCCAGGAGACTTTATGGATAGTAAAATTTATCAGGAAACTCTATACAGAATTACGCCAGGACTGTAATTGCTTCTCTGCGAATTGATCTCTTCAAGAGCTCTCGGCATCCAGATATTCTGAGCATGATAATTGATCAGCTGTGGTTGTTTTCCTTCGTGGATGGGAATAGATATCAATGGAAGAAACAATTCTAAAATACAAAACAGTCAGTTAATGAGATATTCTGAAGAAGAAGACTGAATAGATGTCCATTGAGGATGGCGACAAAGGAACGGAGGATTCCATTCAAGCAGATAGATTTCTAGAAGAAAAAGCTTTGAGAAGATCAATGGACATCGGATGAAGAGAGTTAACGAAAGCGAAGTAGAAGCTAATCTAAGTGCTAATGAATCGCCTTCGGCACTCAATTAATCTTCTAGCCCTTGAATTGGGGAAACAGAGGGGATGGATGTTTTCATTTGCAGGTGCTAGGGAAACAAACTCTCATAGCAGTGGCACAGATTTCACATAATTTTTTGGACCCCCCACCTTCTCCCCACACATATACACAATACATTATATTTCTTGCTGTTGCGGTTTGCCACGTGCCCTTACGAAACGAGTAGGCAAACAAACTCGCCACATGCAAACACTTTCTAACTAAGTAACTCTGTAGCCTTCTTAAACCCGAAGGTTTATGGCTGCAGCAACACAAGCCTTCCATCTGTCCCTATCCTGGGCAAGATCAATCCAATATTTTCCATCTCAACGTTATCTTCGTCTTGGCCTTCCTACAGGTCTCTTATCATCAGGTTTCCCAACAAGAAACCTGTAAAATCATCATTCCTCTCCCATTCGTACCACATGGCCTTCCCACCTACGTCTTCCTGATTTAATCATTCTAATAATATCTGCACATGAATACAAATGATGTAGTTCTAAATTATGTAACCTTCTCCACTCACCTGTCTCCTCATCCCTTTTAGGTCCAAATATTTTCCTAAGAATTTTATTTTCAAATACTCTTGACTTATGTTCCTCTTTTAATGTAAGGGATCAAGTTTCGCATCCATATAATAATACAGGCAAACTGTTTTGTATATTTTAAGTTTTAGTTTCTTAGATATTAAACGAGAAGACAAAAAGTTTATGAAGAGAGAAGTAACATGCATTTCCTGAATTAAGCCTACTTTTTATTTTCTCTTTAATATAATTTTCATTTGTTAATATTACTCATAAGTACTTGAATTTGGAAACTGGTTCAAACGAGTTGTCAATAATTAGATTTTGATTATTACCTAACTCTTGGTTTCGGCCTGTAAGCATATATTTAGTTTTCTCTTTGCTAACTTCCAAACCTATCTCTTTAGCTGCTTTGAAAAGTCTTTTAGCATTATTCTCAATTGTATTTATATCATCCCCTAATAAATCTACATCATCTGCATATGCTAACAACTGAGTCACACCGTTTAATTACTCTTGACTTATATTCCTATTTTAATGTCAGTGTCTTAAGTAATTAATATGGAGGTAAATCAATTAAAACAGTAAGAAATAAATCGTTGGTTACTGCTAAAAGTTGGTTTTGAATGTTATGACACAGAGGGTAATCGGACAGGATCCCGCCAAACCTTGATGTACATTGCGTTTACATAACTTTCTTCCGTAATTTATTTTTAGGGCCTGACAAATTAGAGGGTATGGTGCTCAAGACTAGGGGTGTGCAAGCACCCCCTCGTACCCTTTGAGCGGCGCCTATGATCCTTGTAGTTGAGACGGAAAGAGGAATACGATCGTCTCGTAAAGTTTCTTATCCTCAATTTTGCCGATTAGTGTTATAAAAAGCGCAACTGATAGTGGAAGTTCTACTCTGTACAGCCACGGTTGCTGAACATTGTTATCTGAGTTGCATTCAAACTGATACAACAATTGACAGCATTCAACCATATCTTGTGAGCGAAACCTGGACATAGCCATTGTCGAAGCTGTTTTGTCTTCTCGACGCACGCGAATCAACGTTAAATTGACAACAATGAAGCGAGTTTCACATCTGATACAGAAGAGCGTATCTTGGAGTGTTGTCTTCATAGCCAGTGCGTCAGAAACGTCTGTCTGGCATTTCAAAATAGAATCCGCCTGTCAGTGTTCATACAATTCAGATTAGTTCCTTCCAAGTTAGCGGGGACTGAAACTGTCTCATAAAATGTAGAAGTCTTATGCCTAGGATAAGTAGCATTGCCATAGAATTTTATTCAGGTGAGCTCAAATCTGGATAACATATTATAAAGTGGTCATGCTTCGGTGGGCACAGCTACGAGATTTTTTCTTTCTCTCTGTCCATTTCTTTCTTCTCTGTCTGTCCCTTTCTCTGTTCTTTTTCTCTCTTTCTGCCGCTCTGTTCATTTATTTTTTTCGTTTCTACCTCTTCCTTTTCTCAGCATTCTCTTTTTCCTTTCTTGCTTTTTCTTTCACTATGTCCCTTTCTATCTTTTTCTCTATCCATTGACTTTTCTTTCTCTGACATACTCTCTTTTACTTTATGAGCTTTTTATCTTTCATTTCTCCTTGTCCCTTTCTTCCTTTTCCTCTCTATTCCTTTCTTTCTTTCCCCTTTATCTATTTTCCTCTTGATGCCTTTCTTCTCACTTTCTCTGTATACCATTCTCTTTCTTTCCTTGCCTGTTTCCCTTTCTCTCTTTCTTCTCTTACTCTTCTCTCTGTATGGCTTTGTCTTATTTTTCTATCTCTATATTTCTTTCTCTGTGGCCTTCTTTCGTTTCCTCTATCCTTTTATTCTTTCTCTATGTCCCTTTCTTGCTTTCCTCTATGTGCCTTTCTCGCTTTCCTCTCTGTCCCTTTTCTTTCTCTGTTCCTTTATTTATTTTCCTCTCTACCACATCTCTCTTTCCTTTTCTCTAGATCTCTTTCTCTCTTTCTCTCCATCCTGTTCTCTCTTTCTTTCTCTGTAATTTTATATCTTTTACTCTGCATTCCTTTCTCTCTATTTCACTCTGCATTCTTTTATCTGTTTCTGCACCCCTTGCTCACTGTTTCTCTGCATCCCCTGCTCACTTTCTCTCTGTATCCCTTGTTCTCTTTTCTCTCTCTGTCGCTTTCTTCTTTCTCTTCTTATGTCTCTTTCTTTCATCTCTGTCATACGGTGTTACACGAAAAAGGTCCAAAATATGGTGTATTCTTCTATAAAACAAACTCACAAGTAAAACAAGAAAAAAATCGCAGAATCATTTTAAAAAGGAACTGAAAAGTTATTTCTAATTCTTAATATTTATTTAGTTAAGGAATATTTAAACATATACATTTTTAACATGTGTTAAATATGAATTGTACTAACTGGTTTTAATGTGTATCGTGAAGGGCGCCAACTTATATGAGTCCGTGGGGTCCAGGCCCACCGAATAATTTGCCGTGATATTGTTGTTACTGTTTTTATTATTATTATACTTGTTATCGTGATTCGTGGTGGGTTACTTGTCGAATTCAGTAAATAACATATATTTTTTTAAAAAAATAAGTAAGGATGCATGTTGGTGTGCATTAATATCAGAAGGAAGGATTTGTGAGATTTATTTGTGAATGTGAAACTCAACTGTTTGAGACATCCAATGTTTTTCAAAAGTTGGCTCCCAAGAAAAGTAAAATTGTATCTTTTTGAAGAAAAGTATTACTGTAATTCCCTTGCAATTAAAATGACATGATCTATAATTTTTGTTACATGAAGGTCACAATAACATGGCCAAAGAATCTAAGCTATTCTATCTATATATTTCTTTCTCTCTTTATGTGCTCTTTGTACTATTTTCTCTAGCTTTAATTCTGTCACTCATTCTTTATATCTCTCTCTCCATCAGTGTTTCTTTCAGAAAATTTGCTCCGGGGGGACATTCCAGAAACCGGCGTTGTGAGTCTCATCTGCGAAATACAACATATGTGTGTTTAACATTGAGAATTACCTACCAGTGGTTGTTCGTGGTTCGTCAATGAACTTGACGCTGAGCGTTACAGGTGGGAAATAATGTACAGTAACATTTTCTGTTTAACACTCTTTCGCTTTCACTCTTTTGAAGAACTTGAGCATAAACGGGTTTCTTCATGGCCTGCCTTTTGAGGTTTTCCATTTGTACACTCACAGTATGAGCTGAAGTGGGTTCATGTTTCTCTAATTTCCCATTTTTTCCCAAAGCTTTTCTGAAAGATGTAAAAGGAGCGGTTATGAACACGCCAACTGTCCTTTGCAGAACTTTTGCGTCATGCTTCACGAAATTTTGGCATAGTTTACAAAACGTGCCTCCTTTTTCTTCACTATATGTACTCCAGCCAACTGTACTTTTCTTCCCACTGTTTGTTGTAATGACGTTCTTCTTTTGCACCTGATGATTTCGAAGGATGCAGGTTGGAACTGGAAGATCCCACGGTAAACTGTGTTCATAGGCGCCGACTCCATGGGGCTTGGGGGGGGGGGCCTCGAGCCCCCCACAATGTTAACGATGTGAAGGTAGAGCCCCCCAAATAATTTTGCTTAAGAGGATCTAATGTATTATTTTGCTTGTCTTGTAAAGTTTACTCTGAATTGTGCCACATGAACTTAACTTTCAATACACATTTGAAATGTTCTACACCATCAACTTTGGGGGGCTGAGACCGCTAAACCATCAACTTTGGGAGGGCTATGACCAGAAACAGAAAAACACATGACTTATTACTAAATACTAAGTATGTAATTATGAGTATTGTTAAAATATTTACTAAAAGAGTTTCAAAAGACTATGCATGAACTAGGGTAGTGGATGGGACGTTCGGGCTACAAATGGCTCTCACATGACATTCAGAACGAAATCATTGATATATTAGGGAGATCTGTTTTGCGCTCCGTGGTAGCAGATATTAAAAGTCGGGAATATTTTGCTATTATGGTTGACGACAGTGGCGTACGCAAGGGGGGTTACCGGGTTTAAATCCCCCCCTTGAGCTTTTGAAATATTATGGAAAATGCTGTAGAAAATTAAAAATGGCTAATTTATCACAGTCAAAGACCTGCAACAGTAATAAAAATAAAAATAGTAGTAATAATAATATTAATAATACTACTAATAATAATTTGAATTATTATTCCCATGCAGCATGGAGAAAAGCACAACATTTCAAACACACGCATCTTTAATAGTGAATGCTTTGAAAATAAACACAAATTCTTGAAAATTAAATATGAGGGCAACTATGATTTAAAAGAAAAAAGTTGTTTTGTACATCAGCTGCAACAATGTTCAAAGAACATGCATTTTTTTTTCTGTGAACAATGAGCTTTAACTAAATAAAGTTCTTGGTTCGTTGTAAGCTGCTAATGTAGACAAATGCTAGGCCTACAAGAACACACGATCACCAGTCCACCTTCCCATTGTTTGCTAGGTACATTTGAATTTCTGAAATCGAACTACAATAAGCTTAACTATTGTGAAATGTTTCGTTGGTAATAACAACGAGACAACCAGGTGTGAATTATAGTGCCCGTGCATAGTAGATTTTGAGAGCGGTATTGGCGTGTTTCTCATAAATCTTTACAGTGTATTAATTTTGGATCCGTCGACATGTCTAAACATCTAAGCGGCCGCAAAGTTCAATAATGTTGAAGAAGTTCTTTGTGAATCACCTAGAAGTGATAAATGTGTTGGAATGTCTATAAACTTACTTTTGAACAAAAACATACACTCAGTGGAGTGGAATTTAGCAACATGTATTCGCCTGCCTCATCATCATCCTGGGTGAGTTCCCATAGGTAAAGGTAATGTAAATTCCCCCATGCATATAGCACCGTGTCATGAAAGCACGTGTAGTGTTGTGGTGGGGCTCCACACATTCTCAATCTCGCCCATTTTGCGGGTGATGTGATCAGCACCATGCTCCGGCAGCATTTATCCCGCCAGGGTTTCTCTCAGGTACCCATTGATATGATGCTGGGTGCGGGGACAAGGCTGGATAAATTCCAACCAATACCGGGGATCTCCCGCGAGGTTGTCAGACTAGACTAGCGCTGCTCCATGCTGCGGATCCTTGGCTGAGTTTCATATTTTGATTATTTCAATTAATTTAATATATTTGATTGTTTTTATGGACTATCATAAATAAATAACCATTGACTAGACAATTATTTCGTAACAAAGAAACAAAAAAACTCCAAGAATTTTTTAACAATCGAATGACTAGAAAATAATTTTGTCCTATTACTTTCATATATATATTTATGTAGATCTCTACTACTTAATAATAGTAGTGATATTAGTAGTAACAGCGGCTGCATTAGTAGTATTAGTAGTAGTAATTAAACTAATTAATTAATTATGAGTATTATTAATTAATTAAAGTATAATAAAACAATGGTAATGTGAATTTGGAAAAAGTTTTAGATATAACCCCCCCCCCCCGTTTGATGAAATCCTGTATACGATACTGGTTGACAAAACTTGTGACATATCCATCCGTGGACAATTAATATTCTGCCTTCGAACTGTTAATAAAAATTTTGATATTTTTGAGGAATTCATGGGCTTTCATGAAATTCTGAACACTGAGGCCAAAACTTAAAAAAAGGAAAGAGTGAGCCATTCATTAATTTATTTCAGTGATCAGAGCCCCCCGATAATTTTGACAAGTCTGCGCCCCTGACTGTGTTGAAGGACTACAACTTCCCGTGATTTCTTTCTAGGTCCTGCCACTGAAACACTAAAATAAGAGTATATTGCTCTCTTCATTCATTCTTTTGCCGTGCCGCAAAGAACCGTAATATCCCACTGCTACAACTGCAATACAGCTCAAATGCGTCTTGTCTTTTGTAGACAACCACTTTTCTGTAACGTTTACATTTTCGAAGGTACAAAAAAGCAATGCGGTGGCTAGATTCTAATAATCACATAAAGATTTTTTTTTAACTCAACGCTTTTCAGTCACCTTTGACTCAACAATCGATTTTCTTATCGTTTACAAATATACTGTTGTGTATCAATTGCAAGGAAAATATCGCATCGACTTTGATGACAACTAGTCGGTGCTTTTGGTGTGGAAAAAAGGTTAGTGCGGTTGCCAGTTTTATTCTGCTTCTTCTGTAAGATTGAACAAGTGTGGGTGTTGTTATTTACAGAGCGAAATGTAAAGGCAAAAATATTCTCCACACAAAGAAATGCGGTCCAATGCGAGGGAAACAATGGTAGCAGAAAATTTTATACTTTGGGTTTGTTGTACAATTTTGTCCGGGGGGGGGGGGGGCGGTAGACTCCCTCCGGGGGTGATCCGCACCTCCGCAAAGGTACCTGAAAGAAACACTGCTCTCCATCCCTCTACGTTGGTGTAAATCTGTACAGCAATTGTTCTGAAACTTTCGAGGGCCACTATTTATATTTTGAGCCTTGGCAACATTGATTGAAGTTAGGCGCGATTTGACGTTTGCACGGAATCGTCTGGGATTATTGACCATAACGTACTTCAAATGTTTTGTCAATAGCTTCATTTGTGTTGTTTATGTTGCCTTGGAGATTGCGCGACAACAATAAAATTGAATTAACTCGTGAACATTTTCGTGCGATGATTGTTTTACGATTTTCGACGTGGATTATCAAGACAAGAGTGCATCGATCAACTTACTTCCACATTTGGCGATAAAGCCCCATCCTTTGCCACTGTGAAACGCTGGTATAACGAATTTAATCGTGGCCGCCATTCGCTCACCGACGAGATTCGCGAAGGTCGTCCAAAATCAGTTGTTGTTCAAGAAAACATTGATGCTGTGCAAAACCTAATACTGCAAGATCGTCATGTGACATACTGTGAGATTGAGGCAACCATAGGCATTAGTTCCACCAGCATATATAAAATATTACATGATCATGTAGCTGTGAGAAAGGTATGTTCTCGTTGGATCCCACACAATTTGACAAAAACTCAAAAAGACGCTCGCGTCAATTGGTGCAAACAAATGCTCAATAAATACAATCGTGGTGCTTCAAAAGACGTATAAAAGATTGTAACAGGTGACGAATCATGGATATATGCATGTGAGCCGGAACGTAAACAGCAGTCGACTGTATGGGTGTTTCAAGATGAACCCAATCCAACAAAAGTTGTTCGCGCTCGAAGCACATCGAAACAAATGGTCGCCTGTTTTTTCGGGAAAACTGGTCATGTGGCAACTGTGCCTTTAGAGGAACGTAGAACGGTCAACTCTGAATGGTACACAACAATTTGTTTGCCAGAGGTCTTCGGTCAAATACGGAAAACAAACAAACGCCGTCGGATCATTCTTCATCAAGACAATACCAGCTGTCAAACATATCGCGTCTAACAACCGACTTTATGAACAGTCAAAAAATGGAATTGATGGGTCATCCGCCGTACAGTCCTGATTTGGCACCCAATGACTTCTTCTTGTTCCCGAATGTCAAGAATAAATTGCGTGGACAACGATTTTCGTCGGCGGAAGACGCCGTTGATGCGTTCAAAAACCATATTATGGAGGTGTCTCAAGAAGATTGGAAAAACTGCTTTGACAAATGGTTCGAACGAATGCAAAAGTGTATTGACCATAAAGGAGAATACTTCGAAAAACAATAAAGCAGTTTTCAATGCCAAATTTTTGTTTTTACATTGTTAGGCTCAAAATATAAATAGTGACCCTCGTACGTTGTTGGGCAAAAGGCGCAAGACCACACTTGAAGCGAGCATCCTCCGAGTATGGTCTTGGAGTGCGGTCTTGAAGTCGTGGACTGGAAGTGAAGATCTTTCGAACTGCACTTCGACTGCAGCGTCAAATACGATCAGTAGATATAACCGAGGACACGTTGGTTTTCCACGTTTTAAACACTTGTTTTTCACCACAGAAATCACATAGCATTTGTAAATGCTCTAATACATACATTTCCACACATTGGAAGAACTGTAACAAACAACTTGCTGGCTTTCTACCTCCGCGATTTCAAACAAATGAACAAAAAGTCCACTTGTCACATGACCGAGTCTTCAACTTCGTGTGCTCTGTCCTGTGGTCTCGATTCCTCGTGAACTTGACGCTTTCGAACTGTCCTAAGTGACGTCACTTCCGCCAAGACCATACTTCAAGTATGTACTTTGTACCTTTCGGACAGAGCCTAATACTAGACCCCTTCCTCGCCCACACTGCGATATCACTGCAAGCATTCCATTTGTTTATTGATTGATTTATTTTAGTTCGATTTTCTGACACGTGCCCCATGGAGGATTATACTGGCCGCCAGAGCCTTGCATGTCTGCAAAATAGAATCCAGGGTGTACTTTGTGGAAGGGAGGTTGACATTTGAGTAACTCCCCAAAGGGTTACCCCTTACACACCACATTCCATCTACATCAATTGTTTTGACGCTAATGAACTTATATGCAATTGTGAATGAACTTTTGTCAGTATTTACAGATAGCTTGTATTCAAATGGCAGAAGACATGCACTTTAAACATTTTATCTCCTTGCAGGTTACAGGACTGGAGATGTTTGTGGTGCCGCGGAACAGTTCACACTGCGTGCCAGCCGCTCCATCCACGCCATTGTCTGTTAGGTCCGTGTAGAGTCAGCGTAGTTCCCCCTACAGCACTTCATGTCATTGGTAAGTCTCATAGGATACATTTGCCAAATAACACAGATTACTTACTTTATAAGACGAGTGGATAACCATGCTAGAACAATTATATTTAAAATATAAATCTGGTTTTGTGTTCATGGTCTGATTTTGAACTTTTATTTGTCGTGATTACTATTCTGCAAGTACAGAGTATATTCAAGACCATCTTGAGGTTCAGGCCGCAGCGCTCAGTCAAGACGTCATCATCTGGAGGCGATCGTCTTAACGTTGTAAACTCATTGTCGTATTTTTATTGTAGAGAATTAAGGTATATTTATTTCTTTTATGAAGTTAAATTTTCACATTTACCCTCCCGACGAATATAGTTAGAAGAAAAATGTAGAATATTGAATATTTACACCAACATTTTCATTCAGGAAGTCACTATGGCCACCACAAAAATTCCTACCATAGCACAAAGAAAGAGTTGCACGGAAAAAATAAACATTGTATTTCTTCAGAAAATATTATCCGGCATATTTGTCAGGTACGGTAAAACTCGTTACAGCTTTTGCATGAAAATTTGTATGTAAAAATCAATGGATTAAATCAAAACCCCTCATGTTAGGTTGACCGTAAACTTGCCAAGATACTTAATCAAATTAAATTTTATTTAACTTTACCCAAAATTAATCAACCAGATAATGCAGATATTCTGTATAGCTATACAATCTCAATACAAAAACTTAATTTATATAACCTTTCAACAAATGTGAAAGAAATTTGTACAAGGGCAATGTTACATTTCTGTGAATAAGGACTAAACCTAAATCACTTGCACATTGTAATTTCAACCGTTTTGCCTTTATTGAACGAAAGATAATAAACAAATTGAATCTTTTCATTGTCGTTAGTGAGATCTGTGACCATAACGTAAGAGTTAAAAAAAGAAAGCAGATTAATATTTCGAACTTAGCGTTCATTTGTAAAATAAACATTTGGAATATTTCCTCACACTGTGTTTACACTCTGTTAAAAAAACGTGAAGAATGTTAGTGAATTATGAAACAATAAACATTATCAATGATTTAATAATCAAAATTACGAACATCGAAGCTTCACATAAAACAAAAATAAAATAACAGTTCACTTGAAACAATTTTATAAAATTTACTACATTTGTAGTAGTGGTATTGATGATATTATAAACTCACGAAAGTATGAACCCCCCTCCAGCAGAATTGTTACACTTAAAACAGGCTCAACATGGCCATATGAGCTTTTTGCTCTAGTGTGGAACCCTGCCTAATCCAAGATTTTTGTAAAAATGCCCTCGGGAATATTTCGGAAAGTATGACCCCCTCAGATTGATGAGGCTACACTTATAAAAGGCACTTCTGAGAGATTGTTGTCCATAAACTTGTCAAAAATATGCCCCTCTTGTGGCCACACTTAAAACTAGGCCAAGCTGCTTATAAGAGCCACACACACACACCCATACATATTTACTTCTGGTTTAAGTTCAATTGGATACCAGCTTCAATTTGTTTATTAAAAAAATGCAATATGCAGAGACCCTCTAGAATTGCTCTGTGACCCTCTCATTTCTTACATCATAAACATATGATTTTTCCCCTATGAGAATAACACTACATATGGTGTCATCTGGTAATGCCTCATGGAATTCACAGATAATTTTAATGTTTGTCCTGTCATTCACCACAACTTGTTTCCTTTTTGAAGTGTTGATTACAAACATGGGCCTCTGTGTCTTGAATTCATCTGGTGTGTAATACATGTCAGTATTGCCTGTAGTGACACGTTTGAAAGCCGAAAATGCCTCATATAATTTGAGGAAATCATCCTTGGAAATGTCTAAATTGTAATTTTCTCTAGGAAATACCTCATTTCTGCCATTTTTAAGATATATGTTCTTGATGTTGCAGCTATCAAATTTACTTGAATTTTTTTCCTGATTATTGTGTCTTCCAGTCTGAAACAATACCACCACAAAATCCGGCATGTCGTATTGTATGCTGGAGAATGAATTTGTAGCATCAAACTCATAATAAGTACCAGATGCGGGCTTCTGTACACATTGATATGTATAAAATTGCAGAGGAACCTGTGGATTTTTTATTATATCTGCTTTGTATTTAAGAGCATAACTGGCCTCATATTCAACAACAGGGATTCTTAACTCTATAGTCTGAATAATGCATTTGCCCTCATCAGGTAGGGTATTGGGCAAAGCTTCTCCTGTAGGGTTTAATGTGCTGTACCTCATCAAAGCATTGCTATCATTTGCAGCTCTTCTAAATGTAATTCTTAAACCGCCCTTCCACATAATATCTTTGTAATCTGAGAAGAATCCTGGCAACAGGCGCATGGGGAACAGCACTGTGTGGCTCTTGGTTAATATCTTATCACCAGCCTCAAATCCACCAATTTGGTAGTATGAAGCTTCTGTTTTGGATAATTTTAGAGTGGCCAAAGCTGTGGAGGTAATGCCGGGGTAATCCACTCTGTTTATAACAACACCATGTTTTCTGATCTCAATTTCAGAGAACAGATGCGGCACAAAATTGTCCACCAATCTTATATTTGAATTTGCCGGATAATCTGTTCCATCCAGCTTTACAACATCAAATTTGATGTATAGATCTGCTCTGTGAGGGTGTATAAATCCATCCCCTACATCAAGATCAACCTCAATTTCTGTGTTGGGTTGATTTAAATTTGCAAATGTCCTCCTGTTTGGGGGGAATGATTGTAGCTCATAACTCTCAATATTTTCCATTGTATGTATTTTTATTTAAATGTTAATCTCTATGATAGCAGTTGTTGTGGCTCCAGCAAAATCAACTAATTCTTCTTTTTCATTAGTGACCATCAATTCAATATAATCTATTCTGTTGTGGCACACAGGAAAATATAATGTTGGGGATGGATTGTAGATGATTGGCTCCATGAATTCGGAATTAGGTTTGAATGTTGCAATGATGCCAGTTTGTTTGTGAGTGCCTATGCCATTTGATTTGGTGATCATACCCTCGGCCACATTACAGTGAATATTCAGAGTCTCTATGGCTAAGAATTTAGGTATATTCATAGCAGTGTGTTTGATGGCCGGTTCAAGTTTTGTGTTGTTCTCAAAGCCCAACAGCTCTCCTATAGTACCCAGATACACTGTTTCTGTAGCAGATACAATTTCTACTCTGTGAGTGACAGAATTTTGACTTAACACTATACCTCTGGGTAATTGAGCATTTAGAGTGGATAGATTATATTGCCCTGGAGTGATGACAATTTTTTGATCCCCTACTGCAATTGTGTTGTTGTGGTGTGTAATATTAGGGATCAAGTACATGCCATAAAATGCTCTGAGAGCTATTGTTTTGGGATACACTATGTCATCATGTAATTTGAGTTTCAATATTGAATTTTGGCTGGTGAGATGGAATACCCCCATGATGTTTCAAATACCACAAGGCTTTTTGAAAATTTTCAATTGATGGTTTATTTATTTGAGACATATATCTAAGAACAGATAAACACAAATGTCCGCAATTAACATCTTTGAAATTTTGAACACGGGCATTATTGTAATAAAGATTAGGTGAATTTAGATATTTTACTAAATTTTCAGGTGGAACACCTCCAAATGAATCAAACACAAATGCCTCATTGTTTAAATATTTAAGATAACAAATCCAGTGAGTGCCCTGATTTTTGTACTTATCCAAATTAACAATGCCACACTCTTTGTTGAGTGGTTGCTCTGGTAAAGAATCAGACATGTACACACCTCTAAAATTTTTGATGCCCAGTGGCTTGATTAAAGCTTCAATATCTTGGTTTGTAAGCGGCTCTTGTTTTTTTTAAACTTATTCATGGCTCTCTTAACACCTTTGCCTTTTTTCTCCATGGCCAGGTTATGGCGCCTCTGCTCATCTAATTCCGCCCTATTCTTCTTGGCATCTATTACTGTTTTTGCTATGGCAGCTGATCCCCCAGCCAAGCTCCCCACAGCCCCGAGAGCAGCTAAGATGGCAGGGATAGTAAATATGAAACCCCCTGTATGCAATTTTTTTCTAGATTGTTGTAATTTTTTTAATTGGGGGGTACTAAGCAATAATTTCATACCATGGCCCTTTGCAAGACAAGAGCTTTTTTTCTTGCGCTGCTTTTTGGTTAAAAGACTATCAATAGTTTTAAGAGATTTAAGACCTGCATAAGGTATTTGATACATAACACCCTTGGCCTTCATTGTAGGTTTATTATATATATATTCACAGCCCCCACCCCAGTTTTTGTTTGGTGTTCATAGCTATGGTGGTCCCCAATGCTGATATTCTCTCACTCAAAGATGCATCTTTGCTTACAAATCTGCCAAATGCAGCCTCTTCTAATTTCTTGTCTGCAACATGTCTCTTGTCAAGATCAGAATGTGTGTTGTATGCTATGTCTTGGTCTCTACAAGCAGCATCTAGAGGATTAACACCAGGATCCCCTCTGTTTAATCTATGGTCCAATTTTGTGCCTGGACCACAATACTGATAGCCTGGAATGTGTAGTTCAAATGGCAACTTGTTTATAATGTCATTAACCAGCCCCCGACCCTCAGAAATATTCCAAAATTTAGGTGGTAGAGTATTAATAATTTTTATGAGATATCCAATCCCCTTAGTGTCATTCACTATAAAATTAGATAATTTGGTGCTTATCATGTCCATAATTCCAACCTTTTCATTGTAAAAATTGTTGTTGCCAGCATTTTCCTCCCCAGCTATCACCAATAACCTGTCTACAAGTTTCCTGACATCATCAACCCACACAAATTCTTTGGGCAGGGTGTTGTATTGTTTGATTCCACTGCCAGTCTTGATCTGTGACCATATGGGCTTGATTAAATTATTGTATTTTGCTCCACTGCTAGACTTGACTCTTTTTTGTGTGGGATCATTGTTCTGGTAGAGGGCATCTGATTTTATTAATATTTCTTTGTAATAATCATAATCTTGATCTGTATAGCTGCCAGGCCTTTTCCTAGTCATCAGTTCCCACAACCCAGGTGTGCCGGGGTACTTAACAAAACCACCTTTTTCTCCGAGACGAGATTCTGAATAAACAATCAGATCATCTCCCATAAATGTTACTCTGAAATTGCCAATTCTATGTATGATGCTACCATCAAGCTCTGTGTCAGCATATAAGCCAAACACCTCATCTTTGTTGTCTTTAGGTGTGGTTAAATATTTTTGAGCAAGAAGACCCAATTCAATAGGATCCTGAGTAGCTTCAATTCTTCTAGGAGCAACAGGACTAGGTGTATGAATACTGGAAAGTGGGGTGAATGGATAATCTAATATGTTCCTAGCAGCAACAGGTACAAGCTCTGTGATCAAATCTTGATTTTGCTCTGTAACAGTTTTGATATTTTTACCTAAATTATTAATAGCAATAGCATCAATTACAGGCTGTTCTGTTTGTTTGTGTTTGTTTGTGTTCTCTGATTTCCATCCCTTAAATCTTTTTACAAGATAATCTCTTAACTTAAGATCATCAATGATTGGTCGTTTCATGGTTGTTTATATATGTTTCAACGTCTAGAAAATCGTTGATTTTATTTCTGTATTTGCCAGTATTAGGTGTTCTTGTCATATCAATTGTGACAAACCCATAACTGCCCTGGTTCCAGCACCTACTGCAAAATTTAGAAAAATCATTGTAGCTCAAGTCCCCACCTACATATTCATCATGTATGTGTTTGAGGTTGGTATGATCTTGATGAAAGACACATATAAAATTGCTGTTGTCTCGGATCAGCTGCTTGGGAATTTTAGAAAAAGTCTGTGCCAGGTAGAAACAATCAATGTTTTTGTGTCGGCCCTGTGTAAAGAAATTTCTAACCTTGTTTTGATTATCCAGTATAATGTCATCAAACACAACAACAGAATTATCGAGACATTCTTCAAGTGGCTTAACATCTGGTTCAAAAGTAGCAATATCCAATCCATCATATAGCTTCATCAGCTGCTGATATTTTAATTGTTCCAAGCTCTTAGAGAAGATATACAAGTGCCTGTTTTTCCAGTCTAACCAGATAGGGGCCAATAAAAAATTATCAATCATTAGTGTAGTTTTACCACAAGCAGATGGTCCAACAATAAGACACCTAATATTTTCAGGCAGCAACTTGCCATTTCTCTTAATCTGTTGTTCAGGTTCTGGCAGCCTCTTTATAACATCCCAGGTGCTCATATTATCACTTTGTCTGCATCGATCCAGCTGTTTTCCGGATGACCCAGCCATTTGACAAGTAACTTGTTGCCTTTTCTGCGGATGATTTTTTCTATGAGATATGTGTCAGGCTGTTTAGTTTTGCTGAGCTCTTGTTCATAAAACCTGCCTTTGAGAATTTCTCCTCGGTGATCTTTTATTATATATGTGTTAAGGGTCCCGGGTTTAACTTGAACCACTGTAAATAATTCAGTGCTCCAGTTTCTTGTAAAGCCTCTTTTGAATAAGTGCTTATATTTGCTGATTCTTACTTGATCACCCACCCTGAATTTGGCCCTTCTTGTTGTTGGCTGGTATCTAGGATAATAAACAGTCCTGATCAATTTTTGCTCATCAGATGAAGTTACTTCAGAGGGTTTCATGTTGATTGTGGAATGAACCGAGTTGTTATATTTATGTAGAAGTTCTGGAAGAATATTAATCCATTTATAATTACCTTGAAGTGTAAATTGTTTATACATAAGATTTTTTAAGGTTCTGTTGAATCTCTCTACAATTGAGGCCTTGAGGTCACTGTAACTCGAGTAATGTTTTATTGCCTGGCTTTTAATAAATTGTTGAAACACAGAATTATAAAATTCTTTGCCATTATCTGTTTGCAAATAGCGCGGTGATCTTCCACTCTGATTGATGATTGTCCTGAGGGCTTCTGTAACACATTTTCCAGTCTTGGATTTGAGTGGCAGAGCCCAGGCAAATTTTGAAAATGTGTCTATAACAGTGAGTAGATACTTGTAGCTCTTGTTGATTTTGTCTAAGTTTTTCAACTGTCCACTTGACAACTCAATCAAGTCGCTCTGCCATAAATCATCTATGCCTTTTGTAACTACTGGCAGTCTCTTAAAATTATGTCTGGCTTGTCTGTGTAATTCATCAACAATAATTTGTCTAGACATAATATGTAAACAAGAATATTGCAGCTATAGGGTGTTCAGCAGCTGAGACTGCAGGATTTTCTAAATATAGTTTGTCCCCTATTTGTATTTTAAATTCCAAAGAGCCATCATCTTCAGCATAAGATGTTTCTAATGTATTGGGATCTGTAAAATCCTCCAATTCTACACTGGTGATTTTTATTTTGTTGTCAGCATTTGTTATTGATAAGATAGGGTAGTGGTGTGCCTGTGGTTGATGCCAATATTTGATCTTGATTGGTCTCAATGTGCCCCCAACAAAAAATTGGTAATAAAATTGTGCAGGGGACAGCATATATATTTTGCCACCTGGTGTAAATGGTGAATCATATTCTTTGTTGGGGATGCTGTACAATTCAAGAATTACTGTATGTTTTGGATTCTCGATTATGCCTGTTATTTCTTTTTCTGCAGTAAGCAATCTGCTTGTTACAGATTCAAGGTGCTCATTGATGGTCCTAACAACATCATCATGGCCTGGCTTAATTTTTATGTCCACAATAAGTTTCTTGTATTGTTGCACAATCTCTTGAAGCTGGGTGGCAAAAACAGACAGAGCATTTGCTTGATTGGATTCCATGGTCCCTAGCTGTTGCTTGATATTAGCTACAATTTGTTGCAAATTTTCAACAACTGCCAATTTTGAATTTTGAGCAGTAAGATCATGGACCTGTCTTCTGATATCCTCAAACAGGGCATGCAGTTCATTAATATGTTGATTGGTTGGTAGAGTGGCCACTGTCTGAGTGAGATGTTTGATCTCTGCTTGGATATTCTTGATATCTTCTGATTTCAATATCCTATTCACTGCCCTCTTAATATTTTTAAGTTCCTGTGATGTAGGCAGATTTGATACTGTATTCTGCAAAGATTCAAGTGCTAATTTCACATTGTTTAATTCAGATGCATCAGCCACATTTTGCATAGCATTTTGGAGCAGGGCTATATCTGCCTGAGTGGGTGTGGATTGTTGTAAAATTTCAAGTTTTGTTTGGATATCATCGATCAAGTGATGAAAATGAGATAGTTCAGATTCAGTGTTGAGGTTTTCAAGCTTTGTGATTTGGTGCTGGACACTGACAAGTGTGTCTACAATACCGGGCAGGCGAGTTTCTTGTACATTTGCCAAATCACTTTGCACTGCTGCTATTGTACCCTCAAGATGGGTTATGGTACTTTGAATTTTTCCAAAATCTTCATATGTTTCAAGTTGCAGCTTGATGTTTGCAACACTCCGAGTTATTGCATTCAAAGCATCAGAAGATGGCAATTTGTTCATAAAATTTTCAAGTGTCTCAATTTTTTCTTTAACCTCGGCTATGGCATTGTGCAGAGGATCCAGATTAGGTATTTGGAGTGACTGAATCTGTTCTTTTAGAGTGGAAATCACTAGATCAAAATCTTCTTGTGATTTTATGCTTTTGACAATTGTTTGGAGCTGTGCCTGGACATTATTTATCTGCTCTTCCAATTGTTGTTTCAATTGCTCAGAATTGGTGGCCTGGGTCTTAAATTTGGCTTGAAGAGCTGCAACAGCTTCTTCCAAACTTTGAAAATTATCTAATGTTGCCAGATCAGTATATTTCTGAAGCAGCACTTTGAGTTCAGAATCAATTTTAAGAAGAGGGTCCATGCATTGTGATTGTAAATTTGTAATTTCTAATTGAAGACTGGCATTGAGTGTGGTTTGTAAAGCCTGCAAATCACTTCTTAATTTCTTGACTCTGACATCAAGCATAAGAATCTCATCACTGTGATCTTCATGTCTTGTATGGCCAAATATATCATTAGGCATTTTTGTTTTAATGGTTATTTATTATAGAGTATCTGATTCTTAATTCTATAAAAAAGGGTATAAGCTTGTCATAGGATCCCGGGACCTCAATATATAAGCAGTCACCAGCAGAAACAGTATATACAGTGCCAGAAATCATGTTTGAGTGCTTAATTCTATAAATATTTCTCCCTACTGAAATCTTGACATCACCCTCAGGGGTTGTAATAAATTGCAATTGCCCACCTACAGGTAATTGGTAATAATTTAAATTATTGTTAAATATGTACAATGTTTTACCTGTTTCATCATCAACATCTGTAAGTATGCTGTTCAGATGAATAATTAACAAGCCACTCAGTTTAGATATCATATCAGAAGAGGGTTGTGGTGTGGGCAGCTCCATAATAGCCTGTTTTTTGAACCCAAATAAGTTCATAGGCATGTTTATTTATTTCAAATCATGCTCTGTAATTGGGCATTGATTCCCATTTTTCAAATCACAATGACCCCAAGGTAAAGTATGTATGCCACATGATAAAATGCATCTCTTATCATCATGTGGGTCCAGAGCCACTTTTGTTACAATATTTGAAGTCAAGAAGTGATCCTCACTCTGAATTCTATTTTCTGATGTTTTGATTGAACTCTGGGATTTGAGACAATCTTCATAATCTTCAAATTCAAGATCTTTGTCAACAGTCACTCTGCCAATACCCTTGGCTTTTTTGACAACAGCACTACATGTTTTAAAACTGTACACCTTGGCACTTAACCCAGCAAATTCCACAATAACATCACCAAGTGTCTCATCTTTTAACTTGCCAGGCACCTTTTTGTTGTGGTGGTGTTGAATCTTTGTATGTTCACTGGTATCAAAGTATTGAAGCAATTCAGGCTGTGACATATCTTGATAAACATCTTCTGTTTGAATATCAAGAATAAAACTATCCGTGTCCATGTACATCAATTTTACACGATCACCATAAAAAGGTTTCAACACATTATAATACAATATTAACATATGTAATTTGGCCAATTCCAATATCACAGCCCCTACATAAATAGGTTTATCAAACTTAATCTTTGTTTTTTTCATGTTGAAAAGAGCCATATTCTCATCATAAATTCTTCTGTAATTGAAGTTGGGCTTTGCAATCAATTTTTTGCTCCGGCTGGGGTCAGTAATTATTTTAACATCGGTATGTTTCCTGACATTTTCAATTGTTTTGCCATACACTGAATTCACCATCAATTTAAACAAGGCCTTATCAAATTGGCTCTTTGCAGATGTTCGAAGCTCTGTGTTTGTATCAATGTATGGTTTCAACCATCTTGAGTGCCTGAACCTCAAAACTTTGCCAACTTTGGTCACTTGAACACCATGTTTCATCAGGAACTGGAGGTTTTTGTAATATATGACATAATCCTGTTTCGGCTCCAGAGTCATCATGAGCTTCTTCTGTTTAGAGCCAGGTGAGCACTGAACCTCGGGAATTGGGGGCAGATCAGAAAATTTATTGTGCAAATCATCAGAAATTGTCAGATCAACCTCTAAGAACAGGCCATAATTACTGTCATCAAAATCCTGAAGATCTTCAATATTAAAATCTTCAACCCACTCAAGCCCTGCATATGGCAGTTTTTGCATCATGGCATGACCATAGAGGCTGTTTGCATCTACATACAGTATATAATTTGATGGCCGTGCTGGATCATAATCAGGCATATGCTTGTTATTTGCTCTGGCATATCTCTGAGAACATTGCACCATTCCTCCTCTTATACATTTCTCCATAAACAGATACATATCTTGATCCTGGATCAGATCCAATTGCATTTTGGTGTTCAAAAACGTTGCGGCCCATGCTAGGCCCGGGGCACTGTAAAAATACACTGGGTCCAGTCTATAATTTTGCATAGAAGATTTTCTGAATACTTGCAATATATCAGCTAAGAGGGTCACATCAAGTTTTAAATATGCCATGTGATAATCACCAAATGTCTGGCATTTTAAATTGTTCCACATCAACTGAGCATGGTGATAATCATCATCAGTGATTCCAGATCCTCTGATTTTGCTGTAAAACTCTTCTTGCGGTGGCAGGGAACACTCATCAAATTTAGAAAAATCTGTAACATAGTCATATGGATATACACCCTTCCGCCTAATTAATTTCAGGTCCTGATTTGGAAACAAGGCACGTGTGATTTTGAATTGATCATCAGGTAATTGATTTGCCAGTGTAGCCAGGCTAGCAGATAAAAATCTGTAAGAATCAAGAAATCTTATGTGAATAGGAACACCATCAATTTTAATTATCTTGCTAATAGATATATATTTCTCATCATTTTCAGCTAAAATATTTAAATTCTGCTTGTCAAACCCCCCGTACCTGATCAGATGATGGAAATCATAATTGGATGCTCCATGGAAAAATACGGGGATAAATCTTGGTCTCTTGATCTGAATATTGCAGCTATTACACAGGGCCATTAAGAATTTACCATCTGTATGAGAATGGTGATGTACCTTGATATTTGCATCTGAAAATTCACAATCACATACCGGGCATTTTTCTGCATTGTTGAAATCTTCAATCTGTTTCTCTGTTAAAGGCAACATAGGCTTTGATTTTAATAAGATGTTGGATGCTATGTCACGGCACTCATTTTCTATTCTATGTTCAAATTCTTTGATGGCATTTGGTCCCATGTATAAGTATGGCTCACTAGCTACACCATCCTGTACAACTACATAACAAAAACTGGAAGGTTCATGTAGCTGGTACGGTGTAATTGATGATTCTTCAGGATCTGGGCTACAGAATGCAAGAGGTTTGAGGTTCGATTCGAAATCACAGACAATATATGCTGGGTGTTCCAACAAGGCTTCATACTTTTTGAATTTGCAATTTTCACTTGGATTGGGCATCACCATATGAACAGGTTTATGGTTCCCACAGTATTTCTGATGCTCAATTAACTTGTTTTTAGCAATTTCTGCATTCACTTCCCGAACCCCATTCACCATTTTTTGACCATCAAATTCAGTTAAACATCTTCTGCACAACTTCAATATTCTATTAGATTTGTCTAGTTGTGTTCTCACCAAAGCTTCAAGACTGTGTATCAGAGTGTAATGATATGTGCCATCCTCTTCAATTAAGAGCAGATCAATCGGAATAGCAGATTCATCATCAAGTGTACTGATTCTGAGAGGTGCTATCAAGCAATTGCCACGGCCAGTAGAACAAGTAAATACATTAATAGATAATTGTTTGCCATTGATGTGCCTGGCCTTTTTTTCAAATTTGTCAATATTCTGAACAGACATTGGATATTCTAAACCCTCCATTGCCTCATCAAAATCATGCTCATGTTGTTTGTAATAACTTATTCTCTGAGGATTCCTTGAAGCTGGAAACAAAGCAGCTAATATACACCACAAAAAGCATTTCTGGTCGGTATTTTCAATATTGACCACGGCTCTTCTGTTTTTGATATTAGCAGGTAATGGCAGATATGTGGAACCTTGCAATGGGCTGAATTCAGAAATATTAACATATAACTTGTGCGGAGAGCCACATAGACTCCATCCTGACTCTTTTGCCGCAAATTCAGAGTGTTTGATATTCAGTTGATTTATCAAACTGCTTATTATTTTGTCCGAATTTGCATTTGAATATACAGGTACAGTTTCTGTTAAGTGGGGCTGTGTAAATTTTGTGTCATTTGGCTTCTTATATTGTGTATACAATTTGAGGGACAGCTTATAAGAGCCATTTTGTGCATTGAGAATTGCCTGGAGATCAGAATTTATACTGTTCAAAAAATTCTCAATGCCACATCTTGGCTCTGATACAAAACGGTGATCCCTTAATTGGCCTTTAAAACTGCTACGGATGGGTTCATAGCGTGGCTGTTTTGCTGCTCTGGCATTAACAGGTGCTTCGTGCCTTCTTTTCAGACCAGAAGTGGATGGTTGTGTTGATGATTGTGCAGAGCAAGTATCTTTATGTGTATATGTGAAGTATTGCATGCTGTATTTTCTATTGCATTTGGGGCAAATTATTGTGGGAGTTCTGTATTTGTCTGGGTCACAAATCTTTTGGTGCTTAGCCCAATTGGGGCTGGATATATTCTTATTGCATTGATTGCAATATTTTTGATTCGGCATTTTTGTTGTTGTTTATTATATGCAATTTCCTGGGTTTCAATTCAAAACTTTATACTGAATAAAAAATATCAGTTGGGTTCAGCTGTGTGATTTGTATGTGTGTGTATGTGTGTATGTGTGTATACACTTAATATTTTTGGCTTTGGTATTTATATAAAATTTCCTGGGATTCAAATCAAAACTCTATGCTGGATCAGTTGGGTTCAGTGCAGACAAGTTCTTGAGATTTTGTATTTAGGAACCACTTCGGCCCCCCTGCCAAAAATTGGCTTTTATTGCATCAGTGTATATTGTCTCTATGACCTTACTTGGGTTATTCCGCCAAATTATATGCTTCAAGTCTCCTATACTTTGGTGGAGCCTGTTCAGGTTCTGCCCCCCACTTGTGGGTTCCACTGCCGATCCAGCAATGGTAACAAACAGCACTGTGCCCTGGCTTATATAGATTTACAGAGCCAATAGAAACACTGCTTATTTAAACGTAACACATAATCGCATTATGTCATAAGCAACCAATCAGAAAACACCACATAATCACATTATGTCATAACCATTTAATCAATTAATATTGTACAACATGATGCAATAGAAGTGGACCGGGAAGTAAATATGTATGGATGTGGGTGGGTGGGTGTGGGGGTGGGTTGGGGGTGCATTCAGAAACATGAGCTATTCTCTAACATTTTTGCCGAAGTACTTTCTTCTGAGTGTATCCCGTTTTTCTGATGAGCGTACATGCAATCCATACCGCAGCGCCTCCCCACTGAGGCGAGCGGAATTGTCTGGAACTAATCGATGTCAATAGAGAAAACCGCGCCGCAGCGATCAGTTGATAGGGAGAAATTACAGTCAATAGAGCTCCCGCTCCAAATATTGATCCTATTGCTTTGGGGCCGTCATGCGCACATATTGTTCAAGTATTGATCTTATACCCTCTCGGTGCTTGATTTTATATATGAACAGATTACAACAAACAAGCTGGATGTAACAAATATCAGATTTTGTATAAAAAAATGCAAAATATCCCAGTTTCAATTCAATCCATTTATCTGAATCGAAGAAACCAACAATTCACATATCCCCATATCATTGTATGCATGCCCTATTGGTACCTCTTTTGCTGTTGTGCTCAATTAATTTTCACTAATTGGCAATTTTCTTGAAGAGGCCTAATAGAACAAGATACGGCGGTATGAGAAATATGTGAATTAAAGATATTTTAGCAATATACGACGTCTTAAGAAAGGCATATTCAGCTCCAAAGTACTTTGTCTAACACTTACTACCATTCCCTATTACTGGCAGAAAGAGTTAAAAATATTGACATAATGAAAAAAATTGACTTGTTCCCAAGTGTTCACCGAGTTCAGACATTTGCACATAGATGGCCCTGTTGTTGTTGCTTATCAAATATATATTACATTGTTATAAGAATTACATTGTTTTAATATTAGATAAACAAATTGAAGCTGGTATCCAATTGAACTTAAACCAGAAGTAAATATGTATGGGTGTGTGTGTGTGGCTCTTATAAGCAGCTTGGCCTAGTTTTAAGTGTGGCCACAAGAGGGGCATATTTTTGACAAGTTTATGGACAACAATCTCTCAGAAGTGCCTTTTATAAGTGTAGCCTCATCAATCTGAGGGGGTCATACTTTCCGAAATATTCCCGAGGGCATTTTTACAAAAATCTTGGATTAGGCAGGGTTCCACACTAGAGCAAAAAGCTCATATGGCCATGTTGAGCCTGTTTTAAGTGTAACAATTCTGCTGGAGGGGGGTTCATACTTTCGTGAGTTTATAATATCATCAATACCACTACTATTTGTAGTTTATATTAACATAACTAGGTAATAAAATGCTTTTTGTGTAAAAACATTTGTGTTTGAAACATAAGTAATGTATTCTTGGATAATTTTACACACGAATATTTCATCGAATTTCTTGTTACACATAGTACCCTTGTATTTGAATGCTTAACGTATCTTCCATTCGCTTCCGATTAGCCTAAAGAAGCATAAAAGCGTGGTAAAATAAAATGTCAGTGTACACATGTATCAATTTGGATCAGTTGTATAGCTTTCTCTCATTAAGCATATTTTGAAACTGAAAATTTTGTGTAAATTATATGAATATGTTATCGAATGCTTGCATAACATTTAACTAACAAACTGCTTTGGTAGACATAACCGTAATATATTAAACGTTGATTAAATCTTGAAACAAATTATTTTGCAATCATAAGCAACAACGCATCTTAACATTGATCTTAACGTTGTAATTCAGGGTAAATTATTTAATATTCCTTAAACAATTGTTGACAAATGATAAAACTTGACCGAATCTAAGATTATATTAGATGCCTATTCCGGACACATGAAATCTTTTGATGTAAAGATTTCATGTGTCCGGAATAGGCATCTAATATAATCTTGAACTATTTCTGATATTTATTTATGAGTATAAAACCTTTGTTACTTGTATTTTTTCGTAGCGACCGAATCACATGGAATTGCCCTAAAAAATTTCTCATTTTCAGCAACATCTTGAAGAATTGTCAACGTTACTCTTACCTTTTTTCATCATAATTGCCTCTGCAATTGAGCACACAACACTTACACACTACCTTTTGGACATTTACGCATATTTACGCGTCATATAAACTTGAATACAGTTCTTAAATTTTCATTACAATTCCATATTCACTAAAAAGGTGATTCTTGATTCCCAAGAAGCAAATCGAACATGCCGGCTATCTCGCCTCCAGTTGCTGACGCTTAGTCACGTGACCAGAGCAAGCCATTAGGCTTTCAGATAGAGAAGGTAATGGTATATTACAAAACCTTACATGTGAAGTCATACGTTGTCAGCAAACTAGCCAAGCATGTTTAGTGGTTGATTTTAGACCTTACCAACAAAGTTCCTGGATTTGAATCCTCGTTTGAGCATACCTGTTTTGTGAGTTTAATCTAATAATCACTCACCCTCATTAAGAAAAACCAAATGCGGCAGAGAAGCTATGTTGAACACAAATCATATGTTGTCATGTTCCTTGCAAACGTTTTCTTTGTTTCCATCACAGTATAATCGAAAATATATATTTTCAGATCTTTCTAAAAGTTATAGTTTATGTCAAACTTCTTGGGTTTGCACTGAAGAGAGTCACCCTATATATTTATTATTTATGTAGGCTTGTTTATGCTATTCTTGTATTAAGTTTTATATTTAGATATACAGGGTGGCTCAATAAGTCACTTAACACCCCCAGTACAAGGCCACTGCTGCATGGAACGTGAAAATGGCGATGACCAATCGTTATCAAGCCAAGGGGGAACCACATTGACGTCACCCTCATGGTCGGCAGCCATCTTGATGTCCGGCATCTTGAATGCAACTTCAGAAATTTAAATAGGAATGGGGTCGTGCGACATATCAAAATGGGCTAAAATGTCACCAGGAAAACAACCGTGACATTTGTTTTTACCTAACTTTAATTGTTGCAGAGTTAACAATACCACAAAGTTATGGCTCAATAAGTCACTTAACACCCCCAGTACAAGACCACTGCGGCATGGAACGTGAAAATGGCGATGACCAATCGTTATCAGGCCAAGGGGGAACCACATTGACGTCACGCGCATGGTCGACAGCCATCTTGATGTCCGCCATCTTGAATTCAACTTCAGAAATTTAAATGAGAAGGGGGTCGTGCGACATATCAAAATGGGCTAAAATGTCACCAGGAAAACAACCGTGACATTTGTTTTCACCTAACTTTAATTGTTGCAGAGTTAACAATACCACAAAGTTATGGCTCAGTAAGTCACTTAACACCCCCAGTACAAGGCCACTGCGGCATGGAACGTGAAAATGGCGATGACCATTCGTTGCCTGGCCAAGGGGGAACCACATTGACGTCACCCGCATGGTCGGCAGCCATCTTGATGTCCGCCATCTTGAATGCAACTTCAGAAATTTAAATAGGAAGGGGGTCGTGCGACATATCAAAATGGGCTAGAATTTCACCAGGAAAACACCTGTGACATTTGTTTTCACCTAACTTTAATTGTTGCAGAGTTAACAATACCACAAAGTTATAACACATGCTCAATATGACGTCCCTCTTGCGCAACACACACGTGTAATCGTCTCTCCCATGACCTTACCACATTCTGAAGAACCTTAGGAGTTATTTCAGTACAGGCATCAAAATGCGTGTGCGCAAGTGGGCCAGATCCCTGATTTTCGTAGCATACACCATGGCTTTCAGGTGTCCCCAGAGGTAAAAGTTCAATGGTGACAGGTCAGGTGAGCGTGCAGGCCACTCCACAGTCCCCCGGGGACCAATCCAGTGGTAAGGGAATTGTTGAGCCAGGTACTGACGGACTATCATCCCATAGTGCGGTGGAGCACCATCTTGCTGTAACCATGCAGGATAGCTCCCATCCTCGGACGGTAAGGATGGTAAGATCTGCTCCCGTAGCAGAAGCAAGTAGCCCTCTGCATTTAAGTTGCCCTCAATAAAAAATGGACCAACAAGTCGGGAACCCCAAGTACCACACCACACCATTAGCTTCCCGCCTCCCGTCACCTTGCTGGGATCTCTCCAATGTGGATTTTCGGGTGACCAGTACCGCAGATTTTGCTTATTCACCTCCCCCGACACACAAAAATTAGCCTCATCACTGAACAGAATCTTGCTACCGACGGCAGGGTCACGTTGCAGTTGTGCTATAGCCCACTCACAAAACTGCAAACGCCTGTCTGGATCGTCCTCACTAAGGTGCTGCTGCAGCTGTATCTTATACGGATGCCAGTGGTGGTTACGTACAATCCTTTGAATTGAACCCCTGCTGACACCGCTTTCCAGCGCCAAATGATGCCAACACCGCTACAGCAGTACCCTCGTCCGTGGCTGTTTTCGGACGTCCATGTCGCGGCTTGTCATCCACAGATCCAGTATCTTGGAACTTTGCCAGCAACTGGCTGACGGCCACATGTGACACCGGTTGTCTTGCAGGATTGCGGTTATTGAAGTCTGCGGCAATGTTACACGTACTTCTCTCCCCTGACATCAATATGATGGCAATCCGTTCCTCACGTGTTAGTGGCATTTTCGTTCAGATCAGTGAAAAAGGAAATATGCTACTCTTGACACGATCAATTCACATCATCACTCTTTTAAACTTTTATGTAAAGACAAAACACAATCGTTATTCCCATGCCAACCAATACTACAAGATATGTACATACCGGTAAGTCAATATCCGGACATTTTCAGTGATTGGTCTAACAATAAATACCACATAATCACATACTAACGATTATTTGAACAATAAACATTTCAGCAAAAAGGAAAGGACGTGTCACTCTCCCATGCGGAAATCGCCCTTAAATTTAAAGTTAGGTGAAAACAAATGTCACAGTTGTTTTCCTGGTGAAATTCTAGCCCATTTTGATATGTCGCACGACCCCCTTCCCATTTAAATTTCTGAAGTTGAATTCAAGATGGCGGGCATCAAGATGGCTGCCGACCATGCGGGTGACGTCAGTGTGGTTTCCCCTTTGCCAGGCAACGATTGGTCATCGCCATTTTCACGTTCCATGCCGCAGTGGCCTTGTACTGGGGTTGTTAATTGACTTATTGAGCCATAACTTTGTGGTATTGTTAACTCTGCAACAATTAAAGTTAGGTGAAAACAAATGTCACGGTTGTTTTCCTGGTGAAATTCTAGCCCATTTTGATATGTTGCACGACCTCCTTCCCATTTAAATTTCTGAAGTTGAATTCAAGATGGCGGACATCAATATGGCTGCCGACCATGCGGGTGACGTCAATGTGGTTCCCCCTTGGCCAGGCAACGATTGGTCATAGCCATTTTCACGTTCCATGCCGCAGTGGCCTTGTACTAGGGTGTTAAGTGACTTATTGAGCCATAACTTTGTGGTATTGTTAACTCTGCAACAATTAAAGTTAGGTAAAAACAAATGTCACAGGTGTTTTCCTGGTGAAATTCTAGCCCATTTTGATATGTCGCACGACCCCCTTCCTATTTAAATTTCTGAAGTTGCATTCAAGATGTCGGACATCAAGATGGCTGCCGACCATGCGGGTGACGTCAATGTGGTTCCCCCTTGGCCAGGCAACGATTGGTCATCGCCATTTTCACGTTCCATGCCGCAGTGGCCTTGTACTGGGGGTGTTAAGTGACTTATTGAGCCATAACTTTGTGGTATTGTTAACTCTGCAACAATTAAAGTTAGGTGAAAACAAATGTCACGGTTGTTTTCCTGGTGAAAATTTAGCCCATTTTGATATGTCGCACGACCCCCTTCCCATTTAAATTTCTGAAGTTGAATTCAAGATGGCGGACATCAAGATGGCTGCCGACCATGCGCGTGACGTCAATGTGGTTCCCCCTTGGCCTGATAACGATTGGTCATCGCCATTTTCACGTTCCATGCCGCAGTGGCCTTGTAGTTGGGGTGTTAAGTGACTTATTGAGCCACCCTGTATATGCTATTCGTGTATTATGTCTTATATTTTTATGCTTATACTATTCCTGTATTATGTTTTATATTTGTACCAATTACGACATCTATTGCATTATTGTAATGCTTAATGATGAATGAACATACTGATATTGAATAATTGTAATGTGATATGAAAGAGCGATGCTGTAAAAATAATTTGAATATTACCTCGCCCACTCAAATAATGAATTTGAATTAAAGAATTTGAATGTAAACGAAAACAATGTCAATTGCACATTGTTGAAATGAATCATTAAATGCCTGGTTGTACAATGTACAATGTACATGTTTTGCTGATGAGTTTAAGATATATATACATTTTTGCTCTATATATTTTGTTAAAAAATTGTCGTAAATTAACAAAGACAAAGCTGTATGATTTAGTCTCATGAAATGTTCTTTACCTAACTGATTAATATTAAATTTTAATACAGTAAAATGCTTCCAGATGAATCCTGCTGTATTGTTAAAAAATATATTAATAAATTAATAAAATCTTGAAATATTAAAAATACTTTTATGGAATACATATTGTTTCAGGAGGTGATGAAGCTTGGGATGCAGTGAGGCCTCAGGGATGTTCTCCTCTTCTTGTGTTTGTCAACTCAAAATCAGGTGACAATCAGGGAGTTAAATTTCTAAGACGCTTTAAACAACTCCTTAATCCTGCCCAGGTCTTTGATCTAATCGACAGTGGCCCCGGACTAGGGTAAGTTGAGCATTTGTTAAACCTATTTGAAAAAAAGCTATGGTTTATGTAAGCATGCAATGTGAGATTGAGAAATATTTCTTTCAAAAGGATGCATTCAGGGTTTAATTATACCTGTATGGTAGCGGAAAAATTACATGTTTCTCTTTGAACTTCAACTGTTAGTGGATAAGAATAATCTTCTTGCCTTGTTGAAATAATCATGCCCCACACATGGACGTATTTAGTACTAAAATTAAATAATGAAATAATAAAATAACTAAAATTAATTGAAGAAAATATTGTTGTATAATCGAGGGTTATTTGTTTTGGCTGAACTTATTGAAAGGCAAGAATTATATTGGGATCATATTTCCATTATTCAATAAATAATCAATTCTTTATATACTTGACATTAATTTCCTTTCCTGGAGTTTATTTTTACAAATTTTGATGAGCTTAACTATACATAAACTAGATAATGAATACGTGCTGTTATATCACTATCCTTATACCATATTTTAACCTATTGATATAATAAAATATATTAATTGATTTGAATATTTTAATTAATATTATTTCAATTAATTTAATATAATCATAATTATTTTAATTAAATTATTATTTTAATTATTATATAATATACCTATATAAAACGATAGTTCATCCTAATCTTGAATATTCTAATGAATTATGGTTTCTGACAGCCACCAGTCACCTTCAAAAAGTTGAATCAGTTGAAAAACTTTTTATCAGGTTTTTATGCACAAAGTTTAAAAAAATACTATGGCCAACATTACTCTGATTGGTTAACACAGTTGAATATGTTTACCTTAGAAGAAAGAAGAAAAATGAAAAGGATAAATTTTGTACAGAAGATCTTAACTTTCCGAATTAACAGTGAATATTTTTTGAATAATATAGAGCTTAATATAGGATTAGATACATTTAAGATTATAGCAGTATACAGATCACCAAACAGTGACATAAATCTCTTCGTAAATGCTTTGGACAACATGCTAAACCATTTGACAAAAAAACATAACAAACTATTAATAGTTGGAGATATAAACATAGATCTTCTAAAACAAGACACAAACTGTGCTCAATACTTGGATACCTTGAAGTCAAACAACCTAACTCAAATAATTCAAGAACCAACTCGAATAACAGAAAGTACAGAAACCCTGATTGACCATGTAATAACAAACATACAATCAAATCACATTAAAGCTGAAGTCCTACATACGCTTATCTCTGACCACATGTCTCAAAAAATTACAATACAAGGGAAAAGGTTAGAATACTCAAAACGTTACACAATAGAATGTAGGGATACATGTGAGCAAAATCTAGATTATCTTAAATACCTCTTACATCAGGAAAATTGGATAGACCTTTACCAACTAAGTGACACGAATGATATCTGGGAATTGCTAATAAGCCACTTAACATATTATTTAAATGTAGCTTGTCCCAAAACAACAAAAAGAATATACCCTAATAAGAAGAAAGTGTCACTAACAGAAGAAATTATACTTTTGAAAAGTAATATGAAAATAGAATATGAAAAATTTAGAATTACAAAAGACACTAAGCACCAGAAAAAGTACAAAAATGTAAAAAAACTATTCAAGAAAGCCATAAAGAATCAAAAATCAAATATTTTCAGTAAACAAATAAAAAAGTCTGTTAATAAACAAAAAGCCATTTGGAAAATAGTAAAAAATCACCGTGTATCAAACACAAACAACGATAAAGCAAACATAAAAGTCATCAAGGATGACACTGAAGTAATTGACCCGAATATCATATGTAACTTATTCAACGAATATTTTCTAAACTTAACCAACACAAACAGAGAGAATGAAAATAATGACAAAACACTAGAGATCCCAATCGAGAAATATCGGCCAAACAGTATATATATCCCAGAAGTAAGTGCTAATGAGTTAAAAAAAAAGTTATACAAGGTTTAAAAAACAAAAAATCACACGGACCTGATGAATGGTCAGCTGAACTTATTAAATCCTGCTCAGAATCTATTTTAGAACCCCTGCTGTATGCAGTCAACAATTCAATAAAATTTGGTACATTCCCCAAAGTTCTAAAACACAGCACAGTGATACCCATATTCAAAAAAAGAGCTGCAACAGACATTGAGAACTACAGACCTATCTCCCTAACATCTGCTTTTTCAAAGATATTGGAAATTTTTTTATCAAATTATATTATAAAGTTTTGTAAAAATATAACATAATAAACAGAAACCAGCATGGATTCCAGAAAGGGAAATCAATAAACACAGCTCTAGCACAGTTAATCGATTATGTAACCGAAACATTAGAGAAACACGAAGCTGCAAACACTATATATATCTAGATCTTTCCAAGGCATTCGATAGGGTAAAACATGACCTGCTTATGGTCAAACTAAGCAATATAGGAATAAGAGGGATAGCTTATGAACTTATACAATCTTATCTACAGGACAGAATGCAAATTACTCAAATAAGCTACAACATGCATGGTATAGTCACTAACTTTAAATCACAAAGTAGGAAAGTGTTAATGGGGGTACCCCAAGGATCAATCCTGGGGCCCCTGCTCTTTATTTTGTACATAAACAATGTACCAGAATACCCAAACACAAAAATTGTCACCTATGCAGATGACACAACTGTTCTTGCCAGAGGTATTGACCCTAGGAAGCTTGAAATAAACACTTTTATCACCATAAACCAACTGGCACAATACTTAACTTCACATGGATTAATAATAAACAACAATAAAACAAAATTTATGATATTCAATACAATCCGAAACATGGATTTTGAGTCACAAACACTATGCATAGACAATGTGCTCATAGAAACTGTATCTTCAGTAAAGTTTTTGGGAATAACACTAGATCAAAAATTAACGTGGGAAGAACAAATTAACAACATCTGCAGTAAATTATCATCTAATATATACCTGCTAAAACAAATGGCTGAATATAATTTAACAGAAATTAACAAATGCATATATTATGGACTAATTTACCCCTATGTTGAATATGGGATAATAGCTTGGTGTGGATCATTTTATAATAATACTGTCAGAATACTGAGACTTCAAAAGAGAGCACTTAGAATAATGTACAAACTAGGCTGTAGGGAATCTTGCAAAGAGTTATTCAGGGAAAAACAAATAATGACAATATACTCCCTATGCATCTATAAGGCCATAACGTTTGTTCTAAATACTGGAAGCATGACTAAAAATAACCAATTAGACAACCACAATACAAGGGGGAAAGATAATTATTACCAGAACCAACACAGACTCAATATCTTAAAACAATCACCAATGAATGGCAGAAAAATATTCTACAACCAGCTGCCTCATGACATAAAACTGATATCTCCAAAAGATAAACAAATACAATGAAAAAATATTTGACAGATAGAGCTCTCTACAGTATCGGAGAATTCATGGAACAAGACAATACAAGGCCAATGTACTAAAAAATATGTATTTTAATTGTATTCTTATTTCAATCATGCAACAATGATAATGTGTTTTTTATTTTTATTGTAGTGTAATGAAGTGTATTTTTTCATTTTTACTTTGGTGTAGTGATGTAATGTACTACACAATGTTTCTTCTTTTTGTTATGATGTACTTAACTAATTATTATTTCATTATGTATCTTGACGTTTTCCATGCCCTTTTAAACAAGGGTCAACGGAAGAAAAATAAAAATTCAAAATTCAAATTCAAATCTTATAAAATTCCCAGATATTCTCAGAGGTATATCTCAATTCTTACATGTCTAAATAAGGCCAGAGGTTAAGTAGCGAACTTGAAACCTACAATTTGAATTTATGATGATGATAAGATTGTAGGATCCACTGTATTATTTTATAATTATGTATTCAATTCTGTAATTTTGTATGACCAATTGACATAGTGATGTACTTGGCTGTCAAATTGTGCTCATCACTTAAATAAATAAATATATTATCATTATTATTATTATTATTATTATGAGACACTTGGTTCAGACTTCCCCCAAAATATATTTCTAAATACGTGTGTGACCCCACACATTTTTTTTCTACATACCATAACATAACACGTCTCCCAGTTGACATACAATATTGTCAGTACTGGAGTAAGCATGGGCAAAGAAAGATAACGTTAGGGTGGATCTAGTAAATTTGGAATCTTGAAGATTGGTGGAAATTAAACAGCGTTTGCCCTAAGCTATTGCTGTCCCTGCACTTGCAAAATGTTAAACTTCATAGCAGAAATGACACAACAGTGTCACTATCTATTGCCAGTTCCAGGGTGGGATGAAAGCTATGCTATGGATAAGCATGAGAATTCACAAATATATATACACACACACTACACTAACCACTACTATGAAAATGTGAAAACCAACTTCTTTAATAAAGCACAGAAAAATGAGAATTAAACTGGCAACAACATGCGTGCAAGTGCAGCTTTATTTGCTTCCATTTGCACCTTACGTATTACCTGGAGAATGAAATTTTCATTGTTTCTAATTGGTAGTGAGACTGCCAAGCAAATAGACAGCACAGGTAAGGTAATAGCTTGAACTAATGTGGTTTAGGAGAGGAAATGTTCCAAAACATCATTATTTATGGTGGAAAAACTGAATTCTGGATCCAGCACATCTAAAAATCTCAAGTTTCTGCTATAGGATCTTCATGGCCAAATCATTGATAGATACAAATCTGTCTTTGGACATGCATATTACTAATGTAACTCAAAAGTTAAGCAGACTCTGCTACATGATGAGAATTTTAACAAATGTTATATTTTTAAATGATTTAATGACAGTATATTCTCAACAAATTCAACCTGTACTCACATATGGTATCTCTTTCTGGGCAGTTCATCCAAAATACAGAAAGTTTTTATTTGAAAAAAAAATGGATATTAAAGATAATAAAGAATGTATCCTCTCAAGCCCAACAAAATAAATTTTTAGTGAATTTCAAATATTACCTCTTCCATGTGTGTACATACTAGAAATATTGTGCTTTATTCATAGAAATTCTGAAATGTTCTAGAAATATATGGATATACACATGTACAGCACTTGTATGCATAACTCCCTCCACCTTTTAACTGTCCGCACATCCAAAACACAAAGTGGTCCAGGATTTCAAGGTATAATGCTATGTAACAAGTTGCCAGAGGAATTCAAGAATCAAAACCCAACTAAATTTAAAATGAAAGTATAGAGCTTGCTAATGAAACTTTTGTGTTATGGCACAGAAGATTACATATGCCAAATTTTCCATTAATGGACATTGCCTTTAAAATTGTTTTTCTTTATTTAGTATTACATTACTTCATTACTTTGTAACTTTTCCTAAGAAGTACTGTTTATTTATTTCTCTATAGATATTATTGTTTTACTATTAATAGATATAAGTATGTGTTTATACCTTTGTATTCAAAATTAAACATTAATGTAATTTACCTATTCCACATCATAGTGCAATTTGTACTTGTATGATCAAGTGGATGGAAATAAATTAATCAATCATGCAAGTCCTATTCTTTTTCGGCTGACCCAATATTCAAATTAATTATAGTGATTTCTTTTAAATATAATGGAAGTTTTATAAACTATACTATACATTAAATTTATTTTTATTTCAGATTACGCTTGTTTCGACATTTTGATCCATTTCGAATCCTAGTTTGTGGAGGTGATGGTTCTGTTGGATGGGTTTTGTCAGAGATAGACAGATTAAATATGCAAGTGAGTAACATCACAAGAATATTTTTTAATTCTTAAATTTAATATATTTGTTTCTACATAAAGTTTACTTAATTTATACGGGTTGTCATGTATTTAATAATGAAAGTGATAAAGATGGATATTTAGTTTATAGAACACTATATTAATTTTAACAATAAGAATAATATCACCTGAATATAATTGTAATAAATAACCTATTGTGTGTTCAGTTTCATGCAGTGGTAACTTACTTACATTTTCCGTGTGTAATGTAATTTCTTCCGGCTTCACAGAGATAGAAAATGCCTTATCTCATTTTATTAATTTCTAGAATTATTGCAAAGTTTTATGCACCATGCTTATTGAAGTATGCAGAAAATTGAACTCTAGACCTAAGTAATGTGACCCTAACTGCATCTCAATTAGAAATGTATTCAAACTTGTTGTTTTGCTAATAATTATTGTTGTTATTATTTCTGATATTAAAGTTTTATCAATGCCTAAACCTCTTATACATTTTTTTTTTGGCAATGACAATGTTCACCACACCTTCTAAATGACATTGTTGTGGAAATGTCTGTGAAGAAATCTAGGTAGGGGACTGAATTCAAAGTCATAGTGTCATAGGTGCTAATAATTTAATAAAAAGGCTTGTTAAGCCGAGCCAAGATTAATAAGTATTCATTATCTTTGACCGTGACTATTATTTTAACCCAGCAAGCTCTGAGAGTTTTTTGACAGTCTCGTCTGCATACATAGTGTATTTGGGGTATGTTTGGTCCTTGCTGTAGCATGCGAGATGAGACTGTGTGTGCGGTGGTTTGTGACATTCCAAAATATACTGGACTACATACTTTTTTACGGAAAATTTATAAATTTCATAATTTTATCCATAGGTTTGGTTTGAGTTGGTGTTTTAAGTACACTTTATGCACAGTAAGGCTAATCGGGATGATTTAAAGTGGGATCCGAACCACTGTGTCATGTGCCTCCATCAGGTATCGAACTCGGGACCCCTTGATTACAAGGCAACGATGCTACCACTGCACCATCGGGGAGGCCCTTTTATGTTATCCATAGGTGACTCTCAACCTACATATTGAAATGCATAACATGAAGTTGTTGTTATGTGCTGGAGATTATAATTAATTATTGCAAAATATGTGAAATGTATATCTATATGTGTGGTTGTATCCTTATTATTCTGATGTCTCAAAATGTATTCTCATTGATTCCTCAGGGAGCGCTGCAAATTAAAACATTAAAAATAATTCAACTGTCCTAATTGATCACATGACCTTGTCAAGTAGAGGAAGAGTACAGTTATTTGTAAATGTACACTTCTCCAAGTCTTTAGAAATTTTTTAATGTAAACAGCAGTGGCTGTATACAGTTGTTTCTTATATCTTACCTTTAATGTGTGGGCTCAGCCTCCTCCATCTAAAGTAATGGGATTTACAGTAAAGGATGTGAATTTTCTATTTTCAGAAACAGTGCCAGGTGGGAGTTTTACCGCTGGGGACGGGGAATGACTTAGCAAGAGTTCTAGGATGGGGAAGTGTCTGTGACGACGATGCTCAAGTACCCCAACTCTTAGAGAAATATGAAAAAGCATCAACGAAAATTTTAGACAGGTTTGTAAAACATAATATTTGTGATTACATATTGCTGATATCAGAAAAAAATATTAATGCTTTGAAGGGTATTAATATTTAATTGCATTTGTTCTTCCATTTATTTCGTTACATTGCCATTGTTACTATTAACCTAAGCAATATTAAACACTCAAATTGAAACAAAATGAAATTGATAATACTGATATCTGAATGTGTACTATCCCATATTACTGATGGGAAGGGATTTGAAGGTGCAGCACTTTTCCAAAAATGTACCAAAAATCATACCGATCGTTTGAGTTATGTTGACTGATTGATTGATTTGGTGTTTTAAGTCCACTTTATGCAGAGTAAGGCTAATTGGGACTGGGCCTACAGTTTAAAGTGGAATCCGAACCACTATGTGCCTCCACGTTTGAGTTATGTATTTTAGGACATGAAATCAAGTAAAATGCAGGGTGCGAAATCTTGGGGGGGGGGGATTTCTGGCCACCAAGAATCTTGGCATCAAAAGTCCTCCCACCAAACATTTCGGGGGGGGGGGGAGTTTTTGTTATAACACACAAAATATAACCAATTACTTTTAATTTGAAATATACTTTACTAAGATTAATATCGAAAATGCGCACATATTAGCGTAGTTGTGAGTATTGAATGCTTTCTCTCTCTCAAGAGATAATTAACAAATCTACACCAATACAAACAATAAAAGTAAAACAAGAATGCAAGACAATAATAACTTTGAAATCTAATTGATTTATATTAACATAAAGCACAAACTAAACAAACACTTACACATACTAAAACCACTTCAACTATTTCATAATTTATTAACATCTTTAACCGGTTAGTAAAGGAAAAACACAAACTTCAACGAAACCTGTTCAGCAGAACCATGTGGCTCGCATACATTATATACAGAAGGTGCAGAAAAAGAGAGCATTGAATAAAGGCATTTTATCAAACTAAAGCATGTGATCTAATATAAATTTCCTTGATTAGTAGTAATTATTCTACATCTTTAGTTTTCTTAATTAGTTCTTGAATTTAAGCCTCATATTGAGGGAAATTAGTGAGTAATTAAATATTTCCAACCAAAGTTTGGATTTTTTTCATAACTTCACAATAATGAAGCTCGAAAAGAAATATTACAATTTGTAATTATACCAGTCACTCTTGATAATACTAATATATGGATTCGAATAATTGTCCTTATCATATCATATCATATCATATCATATTAGAACCTGTTGCAATAGTAATTAAATATGACCAAATAATTAACCATTTTTGTATGATCAAAGCAATATCCAAAAAATAAATTTAAGAACATATTTTTATAGGAAAGTGATATTGTAAAACAATATTATACTAGGTATTTATTGCTATTATTCTTCATTGATTTTCTTTAGATGGAGTATTATGGTGTTCAGAAAGCCTATGCACATAGCTAGAAAATCTTTAATACAGCAATATAGTGGAATGTCTGTGTATGAAGAATCGCTTTTCACACATCTAACTGAAATTCTGCAATCAGATCAGGAAGCCGCTGTTTTGTCTTCTACGAAGTGAGTACTATTTACATCACAGGGCATATGAAATATGTTTATCAATTGGTAATAACTATACTTGTTTGTGTGTATGTGTGTCTGGGTGCGTGCTTCTAAATTTATGTTTTCTTGTCTGACTGCATTTTCATTGGAGAATTAAGAATATCAATAATTAGACTACTGTGTAAGCAGAGGAGTGCTAATTTGAAACAGGCATTGGATGATATGACACCAATATTTGAAAGCTGGCTGAATGAGTGTTAGGTGTGTGTTAGACAAGTGTCTGGTAACTGTGTATGGTATGAGTAGGAGATTGATTGATTGATTGATTTGGTGTTTTAAGTCCACTTTATGCACAGTAAGGCTAATCGGGACTGAACCTAACAGTTGGGCTGAAAAGTTCGTAGGCTGACTCATAGATGGCGTTACTAGAATTAAATCCATGTGATTTTTACTTAGTACTAACCTTTAAAAGATACGTGTATAAATTTCACAGCTGCCGGATAATTAGTTCGTGAGATATAGCATTGTGAGTGAAGCAGCTTTTGTTATTGTGAAAAAATGGATAAAAAAATAATTTCGTGTGTTAATAAAGCATTGCTTTTTGGCGAAAAAAAATACTGTTGAAGCCAAGGCTTGGCTTGATAAACATTATTCGGACTCTGCACCAGGAAAATCAACCGTTGAGAAGTGGTTTGCTAAAATTAAACGAGGAGAAATGAGCATCGAAGACGATGCACGCAGTGGACGCCCCAAAGAGGCTGTTACCGACGAAAACATCAAAAAAGTCCACAAAATAATTTTAAATGATCGTAAAGTGAAGTTGATCGACATAGCTGAGACTTTAAAAATATCAAAGGAACGTATTGGATATATTGTGCATGAATATTTGAACATGCGAAAGCTGTGTGCAAAATGGGTGCCGCGCGTGCTCACAATCGATGAAAAGCAACAACGTTTTGATGATTCGGAGCAATGTTTAGCGATATTCAACCGTAATAAAATTGCTTCCCCATCCACCATATTCTCCAGATCTGGCCCCCAGTGTCTTTTTCCTGTTTGCAGACCTTAAAAGAATGCTCGCTGGAAAGAAATTTAGCACTGATGAAGAGGTAATCGCCGAAACTGAGGCCTATTTTGAGGCTAAAGAGAAATCGTACTATAAAAATGGCATCGAAAAATTGTATGACCGCTATAATCGTTGTATCACCCTCGAAGGCAACTATATTGAATAATAAAATCGAATTTTGTCAAAAAAATATTTTTTACTATGTTAGCCTACGAACTTTTCAGCCCAACTGTTACAGTTTAAAGTGGGATCCGAACAACTATGTGCCTCCACCGGGTATCGAACCCGATGTATGAGGCTATAATTTGGGGATGTATGTTTGCTCCTGTGACTGCATGCTAAGTCTGTGAAATGCAACTGCAGAAATGAGTAATCTTTTGATCAACCTATTTGACAGTGCTGTTTTTTTAACCTATTCAAGCATTGTGAATCAGTTCTTGGTTTAACATTTTTTTCTCTTTTCGCATGAATATAGGAAGAAAACATATCAATTTATGGCTGAAACAGTGTTTTTTTTTAATTTTCTGCAAGGGTGATAAAAAATGAAGGTACACACTAAAATATAACGTGTATATATAATTTGATATTTTTTCTTGTTGTATAAAAATATTCCTAAGTAGCAAATTCCACATGGTTTACCAGACATTTATTTTAGCTGTATCATTTGATATCCCCATTACATGTATAGTTGTATAGATAAGAATTTTTCATTAGTGATAATACTGTAGTAGTGTCTTCATATATAGCAACATAATGAAAACACTAAAATATGTTTTAATAGAACACAATTCATTTCAATTCTTGAAGCTTTCCTGGCAGCAAATTATGAAGAGTTTTTATCGGAATATCAACAAGGTGACTTCCGGATAGGCTTCTGAGCTTTCAAGAGCTAACATCACTCTCGTCTTCAGGGATTGAAGTACAGAGGACTTTAAATAACTTTTCCAGCAGGCCTCATCTCCAGGAAGGTATTAACTTAATGAGTCAAGGCAAGAACATTTTACTGCTCCTCCAAAAATAGGCAATAGTTAGGCTGAATAGTTCATGTGAACCAACCAATCTCTATCTGTGGTCGATTGAAGTACAGAGATGTGTCAGGGTAAGGTTATAAGTAGAGCCCGGAAGTTCAGGCATTTATTTTCGTTAAAATAGGCAGGCAAAAAGGCATTTATAATGTGGTAAATAGGCACTAAAATGAAAAAAGGCAAAATAAACCGAAAAAAGGCACATTTAGAAGTCGCTTACTTTTATCTATAATTTCTGGCAAAATGTTAAAATCTAAATTGGGAAGAGCATTTCAATTTTCTCCGTCTTGATTGCACATAACTACAAGGTGCTTTTTAAGTTCTCAACATTCATTGATAGTCGTCTGTCAGAGAGAATGTCTTTCATAATAGAATATGATCTTTCTACTTCGACAGAAGTTATTGGAGCATACATATAACAAGCTAATGTAGCTGGACTCATTTTGGTAACAGCATTTTCACCTTTTAGAATATCACAAATTGTTTTCAATTGTTTGAAGTCCTCATTTGCACTCACTACCCGTTAGCACTTTTCCGCAACAGCTCACCCCTTTTCTCCTGGCACTTCCATCATCTGCTGCATAGATTCCTCGAAGATTTTCATGGATGCTATAATTGTAATTGTCTATGGCAATGCACCATAGTGTGCAAAAGTAAAGTTGAAAAGCACAGGAGTTTTTTCACTTCACGAATTGAAGCCGCTTCATTTTCTGGAAGAGCATCGATCACCTCACTGATTTTTCGAAGGTTGTTAGCATAATATATAGCTGCTGATATCCAGGTTCCCTATCTCGTCAAGACTGGTTGCTGAGGTAAACTAAGCTCAATCGCAACTTCCTGAAGTTTTCGGGTTCAAGAGGGAGATTTCAGAAATATTTTCTTTGTGTTCGAAATCAACCTGTCCACTTCAGCAATCAATCATGAAATGTTAACCGAAAGGCAATATCCTGACTCAGCATGAAATACTTTTTTCTCACACTTTTCTCCTTCAGCAATGTTGAAACATGCATGACTTCAATATTACTTAAATAAGGCGAGAATTATTCACATAATAAACGGAAGAAAAATAAATGCCAACAACGTTTTTTGGGAGAAAAATAATTTATATACACATTTTTTTTAAAAAAAATGTCAAATTTCATTGAAAAAGGCAAAAAAAGGGCATTATAATTAAAAATAGGCAGTGGGGTCCCAAATAGGCAAAATAGGCAAAATGAAAAGGCTTCTAAAACATTCGAAACAACATAAGAAACGTATATCCGGAAAAATTTTATCAATATATGCAGTACATAAAAAGAGGCATTTTGCCAAACTTCCGGGCTCTAGTTATAAGTATTTGGTGTGGGAAGGTCCAGTATAGGTGGCAGGTGCTGTGTCTCTGATGTCTGTGGTCCCAGTCTCCCTACATGAGAGTGATGTTAGCTGTCGAAAGCTAGGAAGCTTATCTGGAAATCACCTGGTTGATATCCTGAGAAAACGTCTTCACAATTCATTACAATTTATCAATTGCCACAATTCATAACAATTCACCAATTGGTTTCATTGGAGTGTCTAAGAAACTCATACTGGCTATCGGAAAAAAATATGAAAAATGCTACGGAAATAGAGCCAGTTTATCTTTGAGAAATGCCATGAAATATGCCATTGACATCTGAAATGTCATAAGATGTTTCACTTTACACGGTAGCATTTGGGTCATGGCATAAATGTTAAGAAAAATGCTAAGGAAAATGTTTTTCTCTAAAGCGGGACTAAGAATGAGGGTGGTAGAAGTTTCTCCCAGATAAATGCAAAATACAGCAAATGGTTCATGGGACACAGCGGGATCTGCATTGAGAAGTATCACTGCAATTGGCTTCTCCATTGTCTGACTCACCTCATTAAGCTATGGCTGGCTCTCTGTATGAATAGATTGGGATCCTCATTGGACTGTCATAGGGCCTGTTGTGTTTCCTCAAAAGAACGCCTCCGCTGCTGCAATCCACATCTGAACACACTAACATTCCGTGCAACGTTGGCCCTAGGCAGGTGCAGGGCCTGGGGCATACAATATGTGAATAACCTACAACCAAAATGTTTCAGAGGTCTGAAAAAGTTAGTGATTTTCGTTCCTTAGTCTGAAGTACAGATGTTCTATTTAAGCACAATATATACATGATTACAGTTAATTTATATATTTTATATTACTATCTAAGAGCAATAAGCAGAACATGTTTAAGGTTAAAACGTAGAATTATGGGAGGTTAATAAAAGTTTCTAAATTGGCGTTTCTTTTCATTTGAAATTTGCTACTGTGCAATGTTCATTATATGTAATTACAAAACTAGATATGTTCAAAATCAAATTATTATTTTCAAAATCAAATTATTATTTTATCCATGAAAATGGCAAGTTTTAATCATATCGAATAACTTTCTCTATCTTTTATTTACTTTCCATTGAATTTTGACACTATGAAATTTATATTGATTCACATGAAATAACATTTTTGCATCCAGATTTCATTCTATAAATAACTAAACAACAAGTGCATCTTAACTATTTTTGATTGAAATATTTCAACATGATTTTTATGTAGCTAATACTTCGTTTAGATTTTCATATCAGTAATTTTGAAGTGCCAAAATAATCCATGAAGTAAGAAAAATCAGACGAGTTGTTTAATTGGAAGCACCAGCCTCTTATAGACTCATAGTAAGCCATATAAAACAATTACTTTAATCTGATAAGGGACCCCTGAAGAGTGGGAGCTTAGGCAAGTGCTAGAGTTTGAAGGGAGCCATCAAACATATAGTAGCTAGATGAAGAGTGACTATCAATCATGGACAAATTAAGATGGAATATTCACGGAGATGTTTAAAATCCCCATGGCATCTAAATTTAAGTAATTACCCCTCCTCTAGCCATTTAATACAGGGTGGGACAGAAAAACCTGGTTCTTTTTAAATTGAAGCTACACAGTAAATAGAAAGAGTTTGTCCACAGAGTAAGTAATTTTATATCCAGAGCAATCCCGCTTATGGCCGTCACCCTTCACCACGCTTGACTGAGCACCGGTAGTTTTCTGAGCACTCTTGGTAGTTCTGATACTCCTCGTTAGGGAGAGCGCACAGCGCCTTACCTTCAGTTTCTCTCCAGGAGGTCCGCAAGTCCCCACCAGGAGATGGCGTTGAAAAATTTTAAGGGTTTTCTTCGAATTAACGCGAGCTAAGATCACAGCAGATGGCTAACGTAAAGAAAATTAAAATAAAATAACCAAAAATACAAGACAAATGGGGACTCGAGTTGAACTAGAATGTAGGGTGTCTAACTTATTTTATGGTTTAACAAGGTTGCATCGTATGGTGCAGTGGTTGCATCGTAACCTTGTAATCAAGGGGTCCCGGGTTCGATACCCGGTGATATTCTCTATGCCATTGATAAACAGCAAGTCACTATTTTAGTACTTCTGGATCTCAGTAAGGCTTTTGACACTGTGCAGCATGATTTATTATTAGCCAAACTTAAATATTACAAGTTTTCTCCTTCAACATTAAACTGGTTTGAAGCATATCTATTTAACAGACGTCAAAGGGTCGTATTACATAATTCACCATCTCACGTGTCTCAATCTATAACGCTGAAAGCAGGCGTGCCGCAAGGATCGATATTAGGCCCCCTCCTCTTTACCCTTTACACTGCAGATTTGCAGCAAGTCATAAGATTTTTCACTCCACATTTTTACGCAGACGATACCCAGTTATATTTCTCAGATCATTACGCTTCGTTGGAACATAATCTTCAGTCACTAAATTCTGACTTGAACATCGTCAGTAACTGGTGTGTATCTAACGGTCTTAAAATAAATCCAGAAAAATCCACTTTCATGATCATTGGTTCTAATTATTCAAGGTCGTTAATTAAAAATATTAAGATCGAGCTCAAAATAAACAATTTGCCCATTGTCAGGAATAACACTGCTAAAAATTTTGGTGTGATTTTTGACGAAATTTTTTATTTGACAGAACATGTAAAGACGCAATGTAGGAAAGCTTATGGAACACTTAGGAATCTGAATCGTTTCCGTGACTTCCTCCCTGCGGAATGCAAGCTAAGACTCATCCAAGCATTAATCTACCCATTGTTCGACTATTGTGATAATGTTTACGGCCCTCAACTCTCGCAAAAACTCAGTAAAAAAATACAAATGGTGCAAAATGCGTGCTTCCGATATATTTTTCAAGCCAAAAGATCCGATCATATTCTTCCATTCTTAAATAGTAATCATGTTCTTACCATGGCAAACAGAAGGAAGTTGCACTATCTCTGTTTCATACGCCGCATACTGACAGAAGGTAAACCGCAGTACCTGTTTGAGAAGATGCATTCCCGTAGGGAAATCCATCAGTATGCTACCCGTAAGAGGAACAACTTCGATTTACCCCATCACTCTACCACGGCCTACAAATCATCTTTCTCCTTTTTGGCTCCCAAAGCATGGAATGCATTGCCTGCAAATATCGCTAGTGTAAACAACCAATTACATTTCAAAGGTAAAATAAAAGATCTGCTGTTAATGGAACAATGGCAGAGTCGGGCACATACTGAAGGTTTCATGTCACTCACTATAAGGAATTGTATTATTATTACTATTGTCTTTTGTATTTCTATTTACACACATTTTTTTGTATGCAACTAATTCCTATGTATTTTTTTCTCTTTCTTCATTTTTTAATTTATTATTATTATTATTTTTACGTTTAACTTACTGCTCCATAAGTTATATCATCTCATATGTATTCTCATATTGACAAGGGTTAGGTGGCAGAGCAGCCCTTGGCTGAACCTCGCCCGCTGAATAAAGAAAATTTATTATTATTATTATTATTATAGTGGTTCGGATCCCACTTTAAACTCTAGGTCCAGTCCCGATTAGCCTTACTCTGCATGAAGTGGACTTATAACAGCAAATAAATCAATCAACCATCCTTTATCTCGGCTCTTATTTGAATATGAAAGGGAAAGGGACTTTCTTGGCGTCGGCTTTCTGTAAAAAGTTCATAAAAGGCTTTCCCATCCTATTGATTGGCAATTTGCCAAAGCCTGCTTATTATTGAATACGTCGTCTTGACATTTCACTGGGAAATCACTCTAGCACAGCGGCGTATACTCTGGGTCATCTAGGTAATCGCAGATGACCCGGCTGTATTTCTTTCTTTTTTTTAAAAAAAAAATATAAATACATTTCTTCGCAATATTCTTCCAAACCAATTTCGATGCATACATTTCTTTGCTTCCAGCGCGCCGCGAATGCTTCCAACCGTTTGCCGCTGAATGTCCGGGAACCTTTCTCCAGCCGGTGGAATGACGTTAGGGAATCTCACCCTGACGTCATTCCACCCGCTTCCTTTACAACCCTTGGCGAGAAGAGAAAGAAAAGAGGGGGGGAGGAAACTCTGCTTCTCAGGCGCGGCTATTCCGTGGCCAGGGTAAGCTCCTTCTGGTGAGAGTCCACCGGTCTCAACCCCTAATCTCAATCCCTCCGCTGGCGACCATTGACCTCCTACAACCCTCCTCCACAATTCTCTCCCGAAGGCTATGTCGTCGCTAAACATAGAAACTGTGTTTTTTATGGCAGGGACATTTCTCAGGAACGGGAATCTTGGATTCACAAATTGCCTTCTGTAAGGGAAATAGGGAAAACATACCCGGTAAAGTGCGAAGAACAGGAAAATATGAATAACATAGGCAAACCAATTCTACGCTAATTTTCACTATACATTTACTTCTGTCTTGCTGATGTCTGTTACAAAAGGAAAAAGCTTAAATATTGAAGATGAAGCAAACTAAATTAAAATTCAAAACTTAAGCAATTAATGCACCTATAAGCTGACTCGCCCCATTCTTGTATTTGCAAAAATAGTGATTGTTTCTTCTCTCTAATCTTCAAAAGCAGCGAGAGTACTTCCTTCACGGAACTGAATATTTTTTAAAGGTAAAAAAGGTAAAGTGCTCCCCTGTGCATAGCACCACGCCATGAAGGCGTATAGGGGGTGTGGGAGTAACGCCCCACACTTTCTTGATCCGGTCGTGAGTGGAGATGATGTGATCAGAATCACGCCCCTGACCGCCTTTACCCCCCAGGGTTTCCCCCAGGTACCCATGTTATTCGACGTTGGGTGGGCGCCGGGGCCGCTTCCATCGTTAGAAAAGTTCCCGGATTTGAACCGGCCGGGGATCGAACCCGGGACCTTTAGCATGGTAGACAGACGCCGCGGCCACACGAATATTTTTTAAAGGAAAAGATATAAATAAATTACATATATTTTAGTTTATTTAAGTTACTATTCCACCTTTTTAGATTAATAGTGATGAAGATGAACGACTAAAACATATAAGGAACAAACACATCAGGCACGTAGCCAGGTGGAGGACTCGGGGAGCTGAAATCCCCTCCCCGAAATCATTCATATATCTAATTTAAAAAGTGTATAGTGGTAATTAATTTTACTTCATTTGCAGATTAAACACCTTGCATAATACGTTGTAATTATCTGAGATTTATCTTCAGAACTTCTACCCCCACTTTTTCAACTTTATGATGCGGCTGGTAATAAGGGATGAATACCCTCCTCTCCACCCCACCCCGAAATAAATTTCTGGCTCAGGCCTGCACTGATTCGAACTTTTAAAACCTGTCATCGCAGGGAATTTGGAGCTCGGAAAGGGAATTTTTTTTATCATTCACAGGGAATTTCATTCTGAGTCCTGGAGTAAGTTGAATTTTGCACTTAAATTAATAATGAGGGTTTCTATTTCACTAGTGCATGTCTTTCATTTTATATTTCACAGGTTTTTTTTATTTTGCTTTATAATACTGTCTTGTTTTATTATTTGAAATTCTACACGTATATTAAACTGCAATAATGAGAATTAATTGATTGTGGTCGCCACAATAAGACAAATATTCCCACAAAATATTCCTAAATCCCATATGGATCCTGATATAAAATGCACGGAAACATTTATTAGTTTGATGATCAAGGATCGGAGATTACCCACTCGTTAGAACCAGCATACGCCACTGCGTCTAGCACCTCCTACATAATAAAATAATAGTAATCAACACCGAGTCGGGAATTTATTTTCGGTATTCTTAACTCACACACCACAGTACACATTTCTAGTCTGTGCCCTGGACTATATTTGGCAGACAAACGAGGCTCTGGAATCTGAACCTGTGGCCGTATAATCCTTGTAGGGCTGTGTGTGTGTGTAGTCCTTGCGTGTTCTGATAGCCCCTTTACAGACTCAGGTTTTAACCCAAGTAAGAATATTTTAGTCGTTCGACATTACAATTATGTCTATAGATATGGTAAGCCGCTGGATCCCGAATAATGTGACGGTTGCAAGATAGCTAATTGCTGGCGCACCCAAAATTTCAACTCGTTTGTCCATTCATTCACAGCTCATCGACATTAAAAAAAAATTAAGAGTGTTTTCTTAATTCAGAGCTCGTGTCAAAGAGTTTCCAGTTCGAATTTTTTCAATGTTGGTACACATCTCTTGATTTTTAATCCGTATAAACAACGCTATATGAATACTGCTTTCACACAAAATTTCAGGATACCGGAGAGAACATTGTTGAGCCCTTACATACACCTCCTATTGCATTGAGGGGGCATCCTCTACACCCAGTGGCGTACCCAAGGAGGGGGGGGGTTATATACTCCCTTTAGCCAAATATTCCTAAAGAAAAGATCGTTAAATGGAAAATATGGCAAAATGAGAGCTGACTACCAGAAAGAGTGTACGTAACACCTCCCTTTTGAAAATCCTGGGCACGCCACTGATGTGATGATTAGGCTGAGACGAAAGAAGTTAGTCACAAATTAATGAGATATCGAATATATGGTGATAATATAATAAATGTAACTAATCGTCAGACATAACTTAAAAGTTGCAATGGAGATTGTAAATTAGGTAACCAGATTGGTGGCCAAGCTATTCAGTGGTTGACTTTCGATCTCCTCACCAATGTTCCCGGGTTTGAGTCTCGATCTGGGAATTATTTTTCTTTGGTTCATCTATTTTGAACTCATCTCCAATCATCCCCACCATTACAATTAGCCAAAATGAGCAGAAATTGACACTAAATGGCAAACTTGTAAATGCAGTACGTGAAGATGGATAAAAGATATTGTGCACCCCAGGCTTTCACATACATTGTTTTGGGAGGGTTAAATGGGTTTATACAAAAAAGGATTTCCTGCTTCCTTTGAGTTGTGAGAAATTCCCCTCCCCTCTCCGGACTGACTAGACTCCCAAGATACAAAACAATCTGCCCTGTCCTTGTAGACCGAAGTCCCTTGACCAGCTTGCCACCCTCGGGGTAAAATAGCTGTCGGCGGATATTGGGGATGGAAGACTTGCAGAGAAAGCTTGGCGGTGCCTGCGTGTGTCCGACTGCGGGCCATCCATTTGCAAGCAAACATGTGCTCTTTTCTGCCGCTCAAGGTTGTTGGCCCTCGCACAAAGCATGAAAACGGTTCATTGCTGCCCCAACCAGATGTGAAAGTGGATGGGGGTGGGGTCAGGTTCCAAAAGAATTTCGTTCGTCATCTGGCTGCCCTAAGCTTTGCATTGGAGAGCGATAGGATGGCAATTCAAACGTTTTTTTTTTTCAACGATGGTAAGAATTTCTCGTGAAAATCGATATCAAAAATGCGCTTAGCAAACCTTTAACATTGTTTTCCGAAAATTACATTTTCCTGAACCTAAGAATTAATATATTAAAGCGCCACGCAGGGTAGCTCAGACGGGCCTAAAAATGGTATGTTTATCACAAAGAGCACTAAACTTGACGTAATTTTGGTAGTCCCTAGCTGCCATGGGTCTATAATACAAAATTTTAAAATTTTTACACTACGCTTTTATGTTTCCTCTTCTTGCGACTTGCGAATATGTAAAATTCAACAGAGAAACTCACCATATTACAAAGAAAAAATGTATTAAGTGAGAAAGCGCATGGTATTTATTATAATACACTATGCCCTTTCCGATAACTTATTAACATGTGCTTTCTTTGTATTGAGCAAACATTTTCCTCTCGTATTTTCGTGGTTGAGTGGAATTGTTATGTATTATTCTTTACCAGAATCATAAGAATGAAGCACGTAAATTATGAAAATTGCAAGTGACGTAAACAAATGCTGCGCAAATTTTAAGGCTTTTTCGAGTTCCGATATATTTTCTGTTGTTGACGATCGTCTTATTTAAATTGTTAGTTTCACAGCACTCATTATTTATCTGTCATGCTCCGACATAATTTCGGAGATTAAGATTAAATAAAACTTGCAATAACAGCACCTTCGGCATGAAATTCCTCATGTATTTAAATGGGAGAACAATTGCCCATCAAAAGCGTGAGTGAGGACACAACAGGGGTACTGCCACCTACAATAGTTTGCTCTGACCAGGCCCATTCAGGCATTCCAAATATTTGGAAGTTTTGCACCAGACTGGCCAAATCGCGTGTTTATTTACCTGGTTGAAAATGAGACGTCTGTGGAAGGTCAAAAGCGATGAATACAGTGACAGACATAAGCGTACTCAGTGCTATGAACAAACAGCTCATTGATATGTGGCGGGTTAACAGCCATTTTTAATAAATGATAGTGTTACTGAACGCGTTTATTTAATGCCGACATAATGACATGAAAATAACAATAATCTCATAAATTACTTCATTATTTTGCAATATACTTATTATGTTATGTACTGGCATACGCAGAAGGCTTAAGAGGTTACAGCCACCCCCGGATATTTTCAGAAAAAAATAAATATCAAATGACAAAGTGGCAAGTGCAGAGGGGGTAATAGATATCCATCCTATCCCCCAACCCTTCAAATTCCACCCTGCATTAAAAGATATATGTTTATTCACTACTTCCACATGACAAGACTTCAGATTTTTCGTTCCATTACTTTCGAATTAAACCCAGAACGAGATCTAGAGCATTATATATAGCACATCCAGCCATTATTTGTATTGACTTACTTGATTTAAGTTCAGTTCATGCCCAGAAATTCTAATCGGGACTGAACCTACAGTTTAAAAGTGGGATCCAAACCAATATGTGCCTCCACCGGGAATCGAACCCGGGACTCCTTGATTGAAAGGCCACAACACTCTTACCAATGCAACTTGGGGTTTGTCCATTATTTGCATTAGATAAGATATTGTATGGATTTATTGCAACCTTATTAATACAATTGTAATAATAATAGTAATAACAATAATATATATTTCGGAAGTATTCTAAATCCTCGTAAATTCTCCCCGTCGCAAGGAAACGTGAAGTGGAGAGGGACCATAACATGAGAGAGGAGAGAGCACCACAGAGGATTATTATGGCCGTGGTCCCAGTCGCCTGAACGTCGTAAGCATTCAAAACTTATTGAACATCTTTACGAAATTACAAGGATCAAAAATTCCGAGAGCCTTGCAATCACAACAGTACATTTGAGGGACCATAACATGAGAGAGGAGAGAGCACCACAGAGGATTATTATGGCCGTGGTCCCAGTCGCCTGAACGTCGTAAGCATTCAAAACTTATTGAACATCTTTACGAAATTACAAGGATAAAAAATTCCGAGAGACTTGCAATCACAACAGTACATTTGAGGGACCGTGGCCGCGGTGGCTCAGTCGGTAACGCGTCTGACTACCATGCTAAAGGTCCCGGGTTCGATCCCCGGCCGGTTCAAATCCGGGAACTTTTCTAACGATGGAAGCGGCCCCGGCGCCCACCCAGCGTCGAATAACATGGGTACCTGGGGAAACCTGGGGGTAAAGGCGGTCAGGGGCGTGGTGCTGATCACATCACCCCCACTCACGACCGGATCAAGAAAGTGTGGGGCGTTACCCCCACACCCCCTATACGCCTTCATGGCGTGGTGCTAAGCACAGGGGAACACTTTACTTTACTTTACTTACATTTGAGGGACCATAACATGAGAGAGGAGAGAGCACCACAGAGGATTATTATGGCCGTGGTCCCAGTCTCCTGAACGTCGTAAGCATTCAAAACTTATTGACCATCTTTACGAAATTACAAGGATCAAAAATTTCGAGAGCCTCGCATTTATAACAGTACATTTGAGATACCATAACATGAGATTGGAAGCCGTTGCACCTGGCGCCGCGGTGGTGCACAAATTAACAAATAGATGTATACTGCGCCAAAAACTACTTCTGTTGCTGTTTCAGTGTAAAATGGTCATTCAGTATTGGATCTGAAACTTTAGGTAAAATAAATAAATAACTAAAACCAGTTTTTTCCATTCTGTCCTTCAATGAACGCTACATTTCAATGGAACCATAATGAGACCATACCGCCAGAAACATTAAGAAATTCTAATTAAAATTTGAAATACAGTGCAATTAATGTTAGATACTAATGTTAATAATAAATTATTAATTGAAAGTCACTTACCATTCGTATGTTGAGTTGTGAACCTTTTCTCTTCGTTTATGCCTACAAAACTAACCGTAATTGTGTTCTATTTTGTTCGTCGGGCTATAAATTCCTCAGCTAGCAAATGTTGTTGGTGATGTATTCCATTAGCTCTATTCCTGAATGCTCTCTCTTCTTGGTTCTTGACATTTTCATCATGATTTTCCCGAAGTTGAAACACACGTGATACTTACTTTGAATTTGATTTTCAATATAAAATTTAGGTTGTGTTAGCTCAGCGCTAAGGCTATTTTACATGTCACATGTTATACGCGGTCCAGCTCCAACATTCTGACTTCGGTTAAAAGATGAAGCTGTAAACGGGCACTCAGCTCCCATAGCGACAAAACACAGGACTACACAAATAATTATATTGGCCATAATTCCAGACGCCAGAGCCTCGTTAGCATGCAAAATGTCGTCCAGGGTGTACTAAGTGAAAGTGAGGTTGACAATTGGAGTACTACGTGGAAGTTCATCCCTTACAAACCACGTGATACGTAATTTAAATGTAAAACTTTGCTATAGCATATATGAACAAGAAAGGAAATTCATGATTAAATATCGCATAGTTTCGTTCAAGAGGAACAGGGACCTGCAGAAGATAATCTGCATGTTAAAATAGCTCTGAAATAGCTCCTCGAAAATACGGGCCAATCTGGCACTGGGGAAAAGCTTGTTACTTTCCCCAATTAAGTACAAACTCTGATTTGTGTAGTCTTCTATGTTACTTATCAGGGAGCCCATAATATTTTGATCCAAAAAACAGGACATCTCAAGGAAGTCATTTACCCCTCGTGAATAATCGGTAATCATAAATTATTAATATTGTTATTATATGTTAAAGAATGGATAACATAAATGATGCTTTATAATTAGGGCCCGGGACTTTATGTTTTAACATATTTTGTATTTGGCATCACATCGAATACTGGGGTTAGGTCTTTCCATATCTGATGAATACTCTGAATTAGACAAACTTGATACTCCATATTTTGACATATGTGACCAATTTGGCGTTTTTACAACACATTTCTCCAATTTCCCTGTAAAAGGACATATTTCGTAATTGTCTTGCATATAATCTGTTATTTTATAATTTATTATTCGTATAGCGCATCTGATAGTTAATATTATTAGTATTTGAAGAGATCTTTAGTATTGCAGAATTTAGACACACCGAAACATCAAATTCTGCCTAAAAAAGTTGTGATTGTGAATGGATTGTATAGATTTACCAGAGATGTAGCGAGCTGCCAATCATGATTTAGTTTCCACGACAATGTAAATCTGAGATAATAGAGATTGAAACGTAGGATACATGCAGTGAACCTCATAATATATTCAGTATTTTCCCACTATATTCTTTGTAAAGGGATTCTGCCTTAATTTAAAACCTCACCCCCATTTCACCCTAGTAGATCTTCCCTGGAAGATGCTGACATACTGTATGGTGAGAAATTTGAAAGTACTGTTGTGCAAATTTGTGGCTTGTTATTAGACGAAAATAATAGTGAACACTCAGCAAGAAAACTCATGCCCAAGTCAGGATTCCCTTCCCGTCACTCTTTTGATGGCCTTTTTATTTCCAAACCCCTCAGCAAGTTATTTAAAGCGTCTTGATGATCGAATGTGATCTTGGATATTCGAAGAAAGTCCAACTTCAAGAAATACGTAGATTTCTTCAAGAATCACTAACTTGGGCCTCTCGTCCATTAAGAATCACACCGAAATTTGTTTGGAAAAACATTTCTAAAAATTGAAATTACACCCATTGATATCCATATTATATAACAGTTTGCCTGTCACTTCGACGATGTTGTCTGTGTGGGCACCTGCCTTCATCCGTAAGTAGAAATATAAAATGAAGAGATAACTTTAGTAACTTCTTCCTATGTTAATAGAAAATAATAATATGTTGCGCACTATTGCGTTTTCCGTTCCACGTTTAACTTTGATGTAATGCACACGTTACTTTCTATGGCAGGAGTAACATTTACAACACAGAGTATGAGGTGGCCAAACGCCCCAAATTTTCCTCGACATCTGCTTCACAATTTCCACACAGGTTCAATTCAGGGTCTACTTTGGCTCATCCTCCCTCCTCCCAGCTTCCGACGAAAAAAAATTGGGCAAATCCCAAGGTTGTGGGAAATACGACGTAACAGGTAGACATGAAGGGTGAGGGCCTGGGAGAGAAATAAAGCGAATGAAATAAAGAGATGGAAGTATGGAGATATGAGAAAGCGATAGAAATAGTGATGGAAGGGAGAAAGGTAGTAAGGAAGAAAAAGGGAACAATACGAATCCACATAAGAAACAGAAGAAAAAGAGAGAAAGTAAGCGATAGCTTTAAAGAAATGGAGCGTGGAAACAGAGACAGATAGAAAAGGGGAAAACAAGAGAGCAAAATCTACTACGGACAGGGAATGCTGAGTTTTCGGCGAGTCCATTTCAGAGTTTCTTGTGCGTGCACACCAATGGATGGTTTCTCTGGCAGAAGGATTCGGATTCCTTCCTCTACACAGCAGGTGGGATAGTTGTCCTCCGGCAGTGACAATTATGGACTCGCTGGAACGTGGAAGCCGGGCCACGACCCAAAGGGAAGGGGGTAGCTTTTAAAATGCTTCCTGCCCGTTGATGCGTGAAGGACCTAATCTTCAGTATCTCTAAACTGTGTGTGGCTGGAAAGTGGCCGGTGAAGTAAGAACAGGAATCTGTCAATGTAATCAAAACGTAAGGGAATAGAAAATAAATTAACAGCAATTACGTTACATATTGGTTCCAACTTTTGTAACTTTTTTGTAAGGTAACAAACAGACGTAAAAGTGCCGAAAATTCCTTCCACCCAAACACAAAAAAATTTAGGAAACGATGTATAATTAATTCCCCTTACGATGTTTACAGTTCTCCACGTTAAATACACGAAAACGATGATAACCGAAAAGTATTTTGGCGGTGAATTTCGTAGTGCATACATAGTAGGAAACAGAAGCTGGAGTGAAAGAACAGGCACTAATATTAATTACAATGTCGTGTACACCCAGGTATTATGAAGCAGCATACATCAGTTTCCCCATTCTTAAAACACATAACTCCCAAGGATGTATTGAGGACACTCCCCGAAAGACTTACCAAGCACATATATTAAATAGTGAAAATATGCGTTGTTTGACATTTGTTGTGTAATCGGGGATTTTTTATTTCAACTAATTTGAAGGCAGTAAATATTGAGTTTTTCTATAATTGCTTTATTTAACGTTAAATTGATGTGTGTGTGTGTATCTAAGTAAAAGCTAACGTACAATGACTCCATTGTTGCATAACAAAAACAAAATGATTTTATTAGGAGAAGCTTGAGACTAAACTATCCTACCTCATTGTAAAGAACGTATGTAGGGGTGAGGCCAAAGGATCTTTACCCCCTCCTCCCCGATAGACTTTAAAAGTACTACATTAAAGAATGAAAATGTATAGTTGTTTAGCATTTGCTGTATAATCGATAGTTATTTATTCCATCTAACCTTGAGTGACACTACCAAACTTTAATTTTCCTGAACTGGATCTAACATTTTTTCTTGACATTTAATAAATATTCAATTCTTGATATATTTGGCACTGATTTCCTTGCCAGGGCAGTTGATTTCATACAAGTTTCAGTGATCTTAACTGTACACTAGATAATGAATTCATGCTTTTATTATACGTATTCTTATATTGTTTTACCTAGTAATGTGTTTTAATATTTATTGATATTATTTTAATTGAATATTAGTATAATATAATTAATTTAAGTGTTTATATTATTATTATTATTATTTCTGAGAAACTTGGTTTTGACCCCCCTAAATTAATTTCTAAACACGTGCCTAAATTAGCTCCTACTAAATTTATAACTTAAGTTTTCTTCCTGTCTTCTTTTTTCTTATGAAAAGAGGAATAGGTAAGAGCAGACACTAGCCCCAAATTTTACTTGTCCATCTCTACTTAGTCACAGCGCTCCCTGCCTACCTCCGTGGCAGGGGAAGTGGTTAACGTCAAAGGTCCCGGGTTTGAATCCCTACCTGGTATATGTACTCCTTCTGAGAGTCTCTAAGTTAATTTCATCACATAATGACTCATCCTCATCTTCGCAAATTTGCCAAAAGCTGAAAAAATGCGACGCTAAATACCAAATCACCACATCTCCCCAAACACTTACATAAACAGAAGAATAAAGATGTGGAGAAATTAGTGATGTATACAAAACTTACTTTTCTCATAAGGTGATCTGATTTATCTTGAGATCTTTCGTCTTCTATTTCGACGACGATAAGTTAGAACCAAACCAGCGAGCTCTCTCACATGTGTAACCATTTCATTACGAGCTTACATATCAATAATGCACATTCTTATAAGATGCAGAAAATGAGACTGTGTTGCTGCAAATTGCGAGCTCATAGTTTGCAACCACTAAATAAAGTACGCATCAATTAAACAATACCACTCTTAAACAGGAGCCTGTTGTTATTGATTCATTATTCTCTGCTAAGATGAAGTATCTTCCTTGCCTTCTTCAGCGACTGGAATTAAGGTATTTTGGCTAGAAAATGGGGAGGATCCAACCGTCCCATACAGTAGCATTTATGAAGAAATGAGGAGGTGACATCCAAAGAAGAAGCATATTTTCACTAGAAACACACTTCCGCTATAGAAGATAAATACATTGACTATATGTCAGCAATGAACACAATTGTAACTCTCGTACTGGTATGTAATTAGTGAAAATATCTGGCTGAAGATTATATGTTTTATTACAACAAAATAAATGCATTTCGAAAGCGAACATCTGTAATTGTCCTCTTTATGGAAGTAGTAATATTTTTTTAAAAAAGTAGAAGGAAACAAATAGCAATTGGGGTTTATCTTCCTATGTGAGGTTTAAGGCTAAAACGCAAAGAAAAAACTGTAATAAATAACAATCTACCACCCCCAACGTACAATGTAGTTCTACCACAGATAAAGATATATATATCTCTGTGGATCTACCTGATGAAGGGAAGCAGTCAGTGGCCTGCCATTGCCAAGGATTTTCCAAAAGGGACGGGGGTTCCTTCCGTCACTTTGCCATCTTTTCTTGCCTTTGATGTTCTTTTCTATAGGATTACTGGATCAAAAGGGGGAGGGATGACCCCCTACAATCCCCCTTGAGCCCACAACTGGAAAAAGAATTTTGTTTCTGAGTTTTAAGGTAGTGAGTTACTACGCTATTGAATGCAATGACAGTTTCTCCTTCGCGTTTGCAGTTTCATCATAACTATATCAGTTTTTTTTTTTATAGAAATTAATATTCCTCATTTGATTTATCACAAAATACGAATGTAATTTGTTTCACAGTAGTAACGAATATATCTCCCACATTTTTTAGTAAAACACAATTGTTCTTGTTTGTATGCAATATTATTTTTAACTTTGTGCATTTCAAATAATTTGTTCTATAATTTATTTCATCTATACAATCTTCGTCCCGATTACCTGAAAGTTAGAAAAGTGACCTTATAGAACAAAAAAAATTAAAGAAATATTAAGTGTACTAATATTTTCGTAATAACTACAATATTAATAACAATTCAAGTCGCTTGCTTAATGAGTATTAGCTTTTGTTTAGTTAGTCTTTAAGTCCACTTTCTTCACATGAAGGCTAATCGGGACTGGACGTACAGTTTAAAGTAAGACCCGAACAACTATGTGCCTCCACCTTATGTCGAACTACACCCAACTGGTCGTCTTTTCACCAAGAGGCCAGTCAATCTACAGGAAACTTAATGCATTTGTGTTTCCAAATACACTCTTCCCAAGAATGAATTAATATCATTTGTGTACTTCAATAAAAATGAAGATGCAGAACCACTTTTCTCGGACACCTTTTACAAAGGTGACCTCAAACCGTTGTCCTAAAGATCTTGGCAATTGGGTTCATACAGGCCCCCGCTACCTTTCTTTGTAAGCTCTTCACCCTTCAGTCGAAGGTCACACCAGGGGAGGTATTTCTGACAACTTTCACTTTTCCTTTCCCTTCACCAAGGAGCAGGAAATCCTTCTTGCATTCTGTTTTGCAAAGGTAAATGTGCTTCGCATACAAAACAGATTCATATTATACGTTAAGGCCTAGGGCAACAATATCTTGTAACCCCCTTCATATATGTGGAGCATTTATATTTTTGTCATATAGCGTTACTTTTCTGATGCTTTTGGCTAATTGTAACGGTATGGATGAGTGAAGATGTGTTCAAATTGATGAACGAAAGAAAAACAATTCCAGGTCGGGTCTCGAACGGAGGAACGTTGGTAAGGAAATTAAATGTCTCCCACTGAATGGCTCAGCCATCGATCCAGTCACACCTATTTAAAATTTCCTTTGCAACTTTTAGGCTAAATTATGTCTGACGGTTAGTTGCATTTATTATATTATCATCATATTATCGTTATCTCATACATTTGTGACCTACCCTCAGAACAAATAATCGGATTGATCAAAGGTAGCCAAGTGGCACTAGCAACATTTCTACGTTGTAACAATTCCCATGGAAAGTTAATGGGATTGTTACAATCTAGAAGTGTCCGCGACTGTACCTTTATACACCATTCGTTATAAACTGGTAAAGTGTAAATTGCATAGAGTTAGGAATATTCTGTTGTTGAGCCGGTCTGTCTCGTATTGCCACACCATAATCAAACTTGATAATTTATGAACTTTTTACAGAACAGCCGACGCCAAGAAGGCCAACATTGTGCACATCTGTTATGCATTACACGTGATTCTCAACTCTTACCTGTACTGTGTTAAGGTAGCTGATTATTCTTTTAAGTGTTAAATACTTGAAAGGGGCTCCAAAACTCAAGTAGGAGATGAAGCCCAATGCCCTAGAAACCAATAATAAGTTGTATGCCCCCCTTCTGTCTTACAGGTTGGTCAATTGGTTGATTTGGTGTTTTAAATCCACTTTATGCAGAGTAAGGCTAATCGGGACTGGACCTAGAGTTTAAAGTGGGATCCGAACCACTATGTGCCTCCACCGGGTATCGAACCCGGGACACCTTCATTACACAGTGATATATGGGGGAAAAAATATCATCGTTAAAATTATGTTTAAGAGTATCGACGTGCACCAACATAATTCCGCGCTCCTGTGACAACTTTCGAGGTTCAGGTCTTTCCAATAGACTTCCTTGTTGGGTGACACGTGAACAGCGAATCGAGTCCCATCGCCGTTCTATTTCCTTCTGTAGATTATAATTGACGTTGTGATGCTGAGACAGCACGGGCAATCCAATCTGAAGCATTGAAGTCACAAGATTGCTGTCGTATATTTGTTACTATTAGTATTAGTTGACGAATGTGGCTTCTTCTTTGAATATTTGACTTTCTAAGCGATGGGAAGGTTTTTGGTGCTGAATCGCTTCGCACCTCGAAGCTCAAAATAGTAGTCTTTAATATCTTTTAAATAATCCTCCAAAATTGTATTTTTTTTCAATGCATGAATGTGTAGGCTAATTGTTTTTGTTTAGAATTGTATGAAGCACAAAAATACAAAAGATCGTGTATTATATATTTTTCCGCATGAAGAATCCTCCCTTCCCCAAGAAAGAACCATGACTTCGCCACTGCGTGAAGCAAAATAAAATATCCCGAATGTCCTCATACAGTTATTTCGATATGTATTTTAATTCTTGTGCAAGTTTGTGTGTGTTGGGATCGGAGTCTAACTATTGTGCGTCCGTTTGTCCTATCTACTATCAACAATGATATGTACAATATGGGATTCTCAATAAATTTCTTCTTTTCTCTAAGGGGCTTCACAATATTTTACTTGCGCGGAATGGGGGGGGGGGGGAGTGGGACACAGAAACTTACTATAAGCACAGAGCTGTGTGCTATAAGTCACTGAAGCATAATTCATCCGATTGATAACGGTAGCGATACCGGGAATTTTCGTCTAATCATATCCTGATTCTAGTCTGACGAGATGGCTAAATTATTCTCATCTGTCGAGGGAAATTATTAACTGAAATTATCTGAGATCAGAATTTCCTGTGAGTTAGACAGCAAATGATGCCTGTGAATGGAACCAACAACTATATATAAACCATGCTTGATTCATTGAATTGTTTTAAGTCCACTTTATGCAGAGTAAGGCTAATCGGGACTGGACCTAGAGTTTAAAGTGGGATCTGAACCACTATTTGCGTCCACCGGGTATCGAACCCGGGACCCCTTGATTACAAGGTTACGATGCAACCACTGCACCATACGATGCAACCTTGTTAAACCATAAAATAAGTTAGACACCCTACATTCTAGTTCAACTCGAGTCCCCATTTGTCTTGTATTTTTGGTTATTTTATTTTAATTTTCTTTACGTTAGCCATCTGCTGTGATCTTAGCTCGCGTTAATTCGAAGAAAACCCTTAAAATTTTTCAACGCCATCTCCTGGTGGGGACTTGCGGACCTCCTGGAGAGAAACTGAAGGTAAGGCGCTGTGCGCTCTCCCTAACGAGGAGTATCAGAACTACCAAGAGTGCTCAGAAAACTACCGGTGCTCAGTCAAGCGTGGTGAAGGGTGACGGCCATAAGCGGGATTGCTCTGGATATAAAATTACTTACTCTGTGGTTTGTCTTTATTCATGTGCTAGCCATACAGAAATGTATGCCATAATTATTTAAAAAATAAAAATTATGATTTACACCAACATTAAGTGTGGAAAATAACATCTTGCAAATGGTGTTTCAATAATGAAAGCATCCCAACATTGGGCCAAATGGTTGGCCAATAGTTGGCCCAATGCAAAAACATACCATTGGCCAACGGTAATTTTAGCCATGGTTCTAACGTTGGGCCAACGTGTGGTTTTTATGTTGGCCAAACGTACTGAAAACTAAAGAATGGGTAGGTTTGTGTTTGATATATACATAATTTATTGTGAGGCCAAATGTGAAAAATAGTACAAATTATTTATGAAACTATAAAAATGCACAACACTTTCTCAGTCACATGGTATCATTGTTTTCAAGGCACCATACATTCAAATGGTAGCACAAAAACCTTGTACAGTTTACTTAGCTTTCCACCTTTCATGGAATTTAGTTTGCACATAACATTGCTTAACCACCTTCACAAGAATAACTGTGAGAATGTTCTTGTTCTACTACAACTTATGGGAGATCACCCATTCTTTGACATCTCAAATTCAGTGATTACCTTTCAAAGGTATCCAATACAATGAACTATCATTACTGTAGAGTAAATGGCCATCCCCTGGAGACAATGTCTTTGTATCCACATGCATTCAAGAAATGATGCCATCTTGCAAAGGAAAAGGTTGGCAGTAGTATTTTGCTAGCTTGGCAGAGTTATGACATCAGAGTGATGAAAGATGCAGCCAAGGTGCAAAATAACAATCACGTATAAAATATAAATAAACTTCAACATCTTCACTCGAATTATCATTGTTGTAATGTTTGTGATTATCTAGAGATATTTCTTTGGAGTTGTTTGATTTACATCCTTAAAATATATGAAGTGGTCACTTAAGATAAACAAAATTGACCATTTTGTAAGACAAGATAGTTATTTCATTGTAAAGTGATTTTCTATTCCAGAGCTGTTTGTGAAACTGTTAGAGATTTTATTACTCATGTAGCACAGTTAAATAAAAGTAAAGAAGAAAATTTATTAGCCAAAAAATGTCAAACATTGGATGAAAAATTGGATTTACTTTTGCAAACCTTGCAACAGGAAGGAAAAATTCCACAAGCAGAAGAAACTCAAGAGGAGGAGATAGAAGAGGTAAATAAATGTCTATTTATTATCTTTCCAAAAGTGTTTTATATCGTTAACATTAATGTGAATTTTAAATTGTATTTAATTAATGTACATATTTTCCTAATTTTCACATTATCTGCAAGAACTCTTTAATGCATTGAACTTTGATTAACTACTATTGTTAATAGAAATTGTAGCTTTCCTGGTGACGTGATTTGAACAAGTGTTCTCGGGTTACCAGCCAGGTTAAATCGATGTTGGCTTCCAATGTTTCGAGTGCATGCATTGCTCTCATCATTATATTCCCTGAAGCCAACCCAAGAACACTTATTGATACTATTGTTAATGCATTATATATAGAACTCTGAATAACTACTATTGTTACTATTTTTCCATCCTTTACAGGAGGAAGTAGTAGAAGAAGAGGAAGGAAAAGAGAAAGGTGATATGGAGAAGTTAGAAAAGGAGATATCGAATCTTAAAGAAAAGGACAATGATATAAGAGAGGTTTGTACAAACTCATTCTGTAGTAAATACATTTATGTAGTAAATAAAAATTCATTTGCTTCTTGCCAGCATCATGGTTTCCAAAGATGTAAGTCAATTCTTCATTTATATTTTAGCTTAGGTTTTGCATGTACAGATGGTGACGTTTATTTCAAAATGAATTGGTAATATATGTATATATTAATTAATTTATTATGCTGTAATTGCATTAAGTCTTTTTAAGAATTTAATATTTTATGACTGAATCACATCTTTATTTTAACACAATTAATATATTTTGTGGATGTTGGTTAATTCATTGAGTCTTTCTAGAAATATTGACACGTATAAATATTAATATTGTTAACATTTGCAGGCTACTTTGAAGTGTATGTTTAGTAAAAGTTTTTAGTGAGATTTATGATGGACATAAGTTCCTTTTCTTCAAGAGCAAATTCATTTGTTGACTGAGAATGATTGAGGGAAAAAATGCACATGGCGACATTCAGCATATGAGTGCTAAGGGGGTATTGTAAAACATTACATCTCACAGTTCCATGGTGTAGCTCTCTGACTGATGGCTCATCATCGGATTTAGTTCCAGGATAATAAGTCAGCAGAACCATTCCAATTTTGTCACTTCTCACATCTACCTCAATCAATCAACTTGAACCAACTCATGGGCGCCAACTCCATGGGGCTTGGGGGGGGGCTCGAGCCCCCCCCAATGTGATCGATGTGGGGGCAGAGCTCCCCAAATCATTTTGCTTAAGAGAATGTAATGTATTATTTTACTTCTCTTGTAAAGTTTACTCTGAATTGTGCTACAGAAACACAAGACTTCCCTTTGTTCTTAATCTGAACAACATCTATCCAATCTTGATTATTCTTTCTAGTTTCCTTCAGGTCTATATCAACATTGTCATGGTTTTAATACAAGTCATTTTCCAATATCACAAAGATCCTGCTATAATTTTTTTCTCTCTCTCATGCGTGCCATATGACCTACATGCCAAACTGGTAAGGGGACATTGAATGTCATCACCAACCGAGCATTTATTTTCTGGACATGTTTCTAAGTTTTTAACTTTTCAGATGTATTCTTATGTTAGGTTCTAGAAGTGAAGGTTCTGCTATGTGTATATCATTTTCTTCTGATTTGACTTCTACAGTGCCTTTCTTGGCCGAGGGGACCGTGGAGTAATGGCTAGGGTGCTGGGAACTAAGAGTGCATCTGCTGGCATTTAGACCCACAGCTTTGTGCTGACCTTGGCACTGGATGCGTCAGTGCTTCAGTATCCAGATAGCTGGTGTCCAGTTTGCACGTGTTTCTGAAGTGTTAAGGTTAAAACCTTAAAACAAGTGTTTTAGATTTTTTTTGTTTTATTTTACGTATTACTGGTGCCAGTCTAATAATGCCAACCTATACTTACAATTTAAAACAATGAATTTTTATGTAGGACATCATTACTAGGGCTAGGATTTTTATGACCTAGAAATCACCAAAATATGCAAAATAAAATATGCTCTTATGACTTATGGTATATGAGTTGCAATGCGCAATGAATACTTTCTCTAAATTTTCAAATAAAAATAAAAAAGATTTTGCTACAGTCCAAAAAAAAAAAAAAACCTCTTAAGTAAACATGGGAGTAAGAACAAATACACTTCGAAAATGACTGTATATTCCTTGAAAATGCAAAAATATGCTGAATATGACCGAAAATCCATAAAAATATGCTACATCACACAAAACTTGCCAAATATGCCAAAATATGCCCTTAAAAAGCACCTTAACTTAATGAGTTTCTTCATAATATGAATTCCTATATGTTTGAGGAACAAATCACCCTTACCAAAAAAATATGCTAAGTCATGAAAATCCTAACTCTAGTCATTACGAATTCTTGTAAGGATGTTAGAATGTGTTTTGCAGCAGAATTCCCAGATGTTCTTGTTTCACACGGAGACAGTGTTCGGATACTTGTGAACAAATTCAGGAAAAACGGGTCTGTTCTTGATAAGAAGTGAAGGGTAAAACAGTGTGTGCTTACCGAGGAGAAACTAGATGATGTTGGAGCATGATTGGAACATACTCCCCAAAAATCCCTCCGGCGCCTTGTACAAGAAACAGACATTTTCATGACATCTGCATGGTGAGCTATCAATCTTTTTAACCTGAAGCCATACATTAGAAGAATTGAAAAAGAATATCAGGAGAGAAATTGAAGCAACTTCGGAGGAAGGACTGATACGTGTTAGTGAAAAGTTCCTATAAATATGCCGTAAATGTGTGGAAGCAGGAGCATAACATTTCCAATACATCTTGTAACAAGGTGCATGCTCATTTTCATTACGTAGCTTGTGGTTCCAGTTACAAGGATGATGCATCCAGTTTGCCAGAAGATGCGCTCTTACTTCCCGGCGTGCTACCAACCCCTCCATGGTCTCCTCGGACATGAAATGCGCTCTACATATGCATGGACATGGGATGGGATTCAGCGGATCAAGTCCCATCACTGCTGTTTCCTGGCTTTGGAGAATGTAGTCTGCTTGTAATGGATATTGCTAGCTGGGTGTGGTTGAGCCTTGAGGATAGTTGGGGAATGCTCCTTGTTTAACATGGTAACAGTGAGACAGCTGGAGAATTGCTTTGTGAAAATTTGGCTAACTGGGGGATATCATCCCCCTCTCACTTCAAAGTAGCTGCCTAATTGCGCTCATGATGCTGAGTCAAGATCGGAATTTTGAAACTCAAATCATTGATCAAACCTTGGAAAGTTGCACATAAGATCATATCACTAACCTTTTGAAACACATTAATTTTTTTATGTTTATGAATGTATTTCACAGTATCAAGCTAGGCTTATTGTCATTACAGTGACAGTAATATACTTGAATCTGTAGACTTTCAAATCCCATTCATTTCACACATATTCCCAATTGCATTCACAATATCTGTACTGTAGAGAAACTATTTTTACCAGTATTCTGTGATGCAAAACAATCAATTTATGAAGTGATACTGTAACTGTTTACATACTATTATGAACTTTTGTTTCATTTTTTTTCCCTCAAACAGATTGAACGTGCCAAGAAAGAATCTCTAATGATAAGAGTTGACAGTTTAAAGAAAGCAATACGTCAAGTTTTAGATCACACAGAACTAGAGTCTGAAGAGCAGAAAAAACAGTCTGCAGCACAAGAAAATGAAAGTGAAAAAGAAAGTGACAAAACAGCAGAAATAGAACTAAAGCAATATGAGGATTATTCTCGAAGGCCCAGTGTTCCAGGGTTGAAAACGATGTGTAGGCTTGAGGTAAGTTCCGTTCCATGCAATAAAATGTTATTCTTGAGTAATATTATAACTAAAATATATGCCTTGTCCATAGTGTGTACTACAGGGTGGGTGACCAGTAACTAGACATTTGAAATTTGCCATAGTTTTTATAATATTTAAGCAATCTCAATGAAATTTTCTGTACATTATGGAATAGGATTATGAGTCAGCTCAGAATTCAATGTAGGCATCGGCGGCATTCCCCAGCTTACTCCAATGAACGAGGATTGAATCCATGGTCTTTTGTAGGAATTCTTTGGAGACATTTGTCATAACATTCTGAATTATTCCACAGTGTGGGGTTTTGTCTTGAACACTTCTTCCTTTGTGCAGCCCCACAGGAGAAGGGTACTGGGCATGAAGTCTGGACTTCTGGAAAGAATTGTCCCGTTATTTTTGTAATTTTTCCCATTAGATAAGACACTGCCATGCTCTCTCATAAAGTCGAAGAATATTTTTAATATGATTGGGTTTCCTTAAGAACCAAATCACCCTTCTTCTGCTATACATTCACACATATTCCATTGACTTCTATCTCCTTTGGTTAGGCAAGACACTCCTTCAAGTCTGAAACAGATGCAACGAGTTGTTAGAGGGTGTTGTCTGGAAGAATGCTACCACAAGATCAACAGGATTGTATACAACGGAAAACCGAGAAAAGAGTTGTACTTTCGGGAAAGACCGGCTAACTTCGGCGATCATCTCTGGGAATTATGATGGTTGTTAGTGGGTGGTATCGTAAACTTAAACCAAAGTTAACAAACAACTTGTCTAGGAAAGCACTATGTGGGACCTCTGCAGATCACCAAAGAGTGCAAACTCGCACACTGACCCAGTTCTCTGATGCTTTTTCTCTCACCTGCTCAATTCATCCCCATTGTTAAGATTCGCCTACATCCGAAGTGCCTTGGCATCACTTTACGCTACTCATTCGTAGCTCCCCAATTTCTTCACTATGGTTGCTGGCCAGCAGTCCCATACACTGGCCTAGATCTCTGGCAAGAAGTTGTTAAACTTTCCCCAGGAGACTCAAACCAGTATGCGTTCCATAGCCCAAGCCTACGACCACAGTGCAAGACCTCTCTGCTTTTGAAAACTAATAACATCATTGCTAAGGAGGAGAAAAACTATCGACTAGGATGGGATTCGAACCCATGTGGGCAGAGCCCATTGGATTAGCAGTCCAACACTTTAACCACTCGCCCACCTCATCCAGTGACGCTACCGAAATCATCATAAATGTGTGTGTCTGTAAAATTGTTCAGCCTCGAATCGCAAATGTTTGCTGTGTAAAATCTTTGTGGATGCATTGCTTCAAAATAATTTGGTAGCCATTATCGTTTGTAAGAGTCAGTAAATAGAATGATCCTTGGATGGCTGTCTGTCTGTTGATTCTTCACGATATTTTGAAGTCGGCCTCATATTGCAGCCAAAAAGATGTTATGCACCCAGATAGCTCAGTTGGCTTGTCTATCTCCTTGGCGGAGTGGTAAGTGCAGCATGCTTCAAAGCCAGAGGTTCCAGGTTTGAATTCCGTTTTGGACATCGAAGTTTGTGTTTGTCTGTCCTGAATGAGAAAGGGAAATGAGTTTAGTTGATGTGATTTTGATGTGTGGGGATGACTGCCGCTTAGGGGTCTTCCTCTAGAAGGGGCTATTCCTCATCCACGTTTTTGAATTTTTTATTACATCAAAATCTGATCATTAAAAACAAATGAACATAAGCTACTTATTGTTCTCTTGATGTGTGTGAATTTCTGGGTCACTGTTTCACAAAATGTTTCTTCAGATGAGTTTTTTTTTACACACTAAACACTAAATCCACATTTATTTGAAGTCTACCCTCATAAGGAATGAAAGAGAATTTTGTCTATTCCACTAGTTCATGGATTATATACATTTGTTCTTACTTTAGCACACAATACACACAACACAGGACAGTACAACACATGAACTCTGTCACGGCAAACAGTTTAAAAATTCCTCCGCATCCAGTTTTGAAGTACTCAAGATGACACAACTTTTCTTATCATACAAGGATGCTTACGTTTTACTGGTTTTGAAAGACAGGCTTAAAGCTGCAGATGGACGGGCCCCAAAGCCAATTACCAAAGGACCCCAACCGCGAGGGAAAGGTCTGGTTTTTGACTTGTCTGGCAACAAAAGTGGAATTGCAAGAGGCGGTGGGAACAATTTGCCAATTTCATTGTAAAATCACTAAATCTGGTACAGCAAGTGCTACAGTTGGCTGTCATCTACATAATTTTATTAAAGTTTGTATAATGAAACTTTTAAGTGAATGTTTTGTCAACATGGAAAATATGCTCTGCTATCAATTAAGCATATTTAAATTTTTATACACGTTTCATTTAGCGGAGTTTGAGTTTTAGAAGATTTTGCATTCCAATTGTTGGCAACACTGAGGGGATTTCTGGGATGAACTAAAGACTTCTCTGTCCAGCGCTTGGCGGAGTGGTTAGCACATTGTGCTATGACACCAGGGGTCCCAGGTTCGAATCCCGACCTGGGCGTGGATGTTTGTGACTGTCCATTCGTCAATTTAATCTTATCATCACTCATCCCCATCTCTGCAAATTAACCAAAAGTGGCACAAAAAGTGAAGTAAAGTAAATAAATCAATCAATCAATCCTCAGTACCATTAGGCTGAGCAGGTGCTGGTTGGGGAAGAATCTTCGAAGGCTGGAAATAGGTTATAGTAAAGACGACCATTCACTAGTGCTTTTTCCTCATGGTCATTATGTGAGAGTGAGTATCAATCACATTTTGCTAGTTGATTATTTATTGTATTTTGTTTGGGCTTCTGAGATAGCATATCTAATCTAGAGCTGTACCCAGGCATGTCGCCTGATAATGTTCGCATGAGCACGTGAACACTCATGTATATGTTCTAAATTACGTACATATTAAATGCACACAACTATGTTTCTTCGAAATAATACTTTTTTGATGTTCGAGTATACACACACAATTTAGTCTGATAACTTTTTTAGATAGTTGGTAACACTGACTCCCATTGTGTTCCACGGTTGCGATGAACACAATGGCTGTGTTGTGTGTTGTGAACTGGCAGCTAAGGGGATGTTGGTCACTATACCCCGAAAGTGTTCACTGCCCTGTGCGAACATTGTGGTGCGAACCCTGACCCAAGCGGCAATACTTCTTACATTCGGCACCAGGGCGCAGCATATACAGGCACGTCTAGGAGGACTCAAAAAGATCAGCGCTACATAGTTGCAATCTTTAGTGAGAAGTCTCTAAACCTGGCGGATTTTAAATTCCAGTGGGCGCTAAAATTCACGGAATAGTGACGAGCGACTTTTCTTTAGAAACTAGTCTGCAGGAGTTATAAACTTTGAAAGATATTATGTATGATTTGCGCATGTGCGTCTAAGGGCAATTCAGACTGTGCAACTTCCTTTAGTAATCGACGTTTTTCATGCCAAGGAAATAACTCTCACCAACTTAAATTGCAAAGGAAAGTGCTGACTACATTTACATCAATTTTACAGCATTTTTCTGGTAACTATACTCAGAATAGTATGGGGTCGTATGGCCTAAATAGCTGTTACCGAAAAGAGTTATCAATTGATATTAGTAAATCATTTTTACTATTCTCTACGTTATTAGAATATGCTTATTGTAAAGAACAAAATATAACTTTCAGAAAACTAGAGTTGTATTTTTGCTACACATACATTTTCTTTTTTGAAGTTAGAAAGTTGAAAAAATATATGCATTTAAATTATCACAATTGAAATTAAATGCATTTTTAATGTGCATATAAACGCACATACATTCAATAAACCTGGTGTAAGTTGTTCCGCACTGCATTTTTTAAAAATACATTTTGTATTTTTCACCAGCAAATTTGATTCAGCGATTTTTAATTAGCGCATGTTGAAGATTTAGAAACTTCTGCGTTTCAATTGTTGGCAACACTGCTGCTGTGGAAGAACTTCAAGACGGAACGTTTGTTTTGGAAAGATCAAGCACCGTTAGTTTTTCGGGGCAACAAAAAAGCCTATGCTCTTTGGCGGCAACGGGTAAAGGGCGGTTAGTGTCGACGTCGAGAGCAAGATATCTATTGACAAGCGGTTGGGTGAATGTATTTGCACTGGCTTTCAGACGTGCGTGTGTGTTATGCTTTGTGTGTGTAGTGTAGTGTTGTGTTGTGTTTTGTACACTATGAATACTGTTAGGAGTTTGAAAGAAAAGTAATTTTCGCCATTGAGCGAAGCAGAACGAACTCAAGTAAAAAGGATGGGCCCTCACCAGCCGATCTCTACATTGTACAAGAGGTAAGTACTCCCAAATACGTTATTAAAAGAACATTAAAAAATTACTGGTACACGAAATACAATTGGTTATGTAGGTGCAACGTTCTGAACGCGCAATTTTGTTTTCCTTGTTTATTGTTTGGAGGCGGCAATTCATTGACAAACACAGGACACTTCCTGGGCGTTTGTTAACATTTGCACATGAGACTCGCTTAAAAAGAGACTGCATCTGGATTGGAACGATTCGTTTCGTGCAATGTATAAGATCAAGGATGGTAAATTTGTTTGATTGATTGATTTGGTGCTTTAAGTCCACTTTATGCACAGTAAGGCTAATCGGGACTGGACCTACAGTTTTAAGTGGGATCCGAACCACTGTGTGCCTCCACCGGGTTTCGAACCGGAACCCCTCGCTTACAAGGCGACGACGAGTAAATATGTTAATGACAACGGTGGTTCCCAAAGTGTGTGCTGCGGCGCCCTGGGGCACCGTGATTAGCTTACAGGGGCACAATGAAATGTTCCGATATTTTCACTGAATCGTTAGTCATTGCTGTGATTGTTTCAAATATCTGCTTATTTAGTACTTTCTTTTACATATAAAATGTTTCTGAATTTGAAATACGTGTTTAATTTTTAACTTAAGACAAGCAATCTTACAAGTAACTGAGCGTTGCAAGTGTTAGAGAGGGATACATTCTGGGCGCCGCGGTAAAGTCTTGAAAAAACTAAGGGAGCAGTGAAGCAAAGAAGTTTGGGAATCCTTTCTTTAAATGGTCGAAAATCAATCTCTCTCTGAACCATTGCTAGGAGGAAAAATACGAAACACTAAGAAAGAAGGAATACAAGCAATGTCACAATGACTGATACTTCAATCACAAGCATCACAACCGAGTTATTGTGGGCGGGGCGAGGGGACATTCTGTACAATACCCAAATATCTTGTACTATATACATTTTTTTCCTGGACTGGACGCATCCTCCTCTCTGTCCCGCTAACGATGCACATGCTTTCAATGATGAATGAATGTCGTTGGTTAACATATGGTCGCTGTAATAGAAAGTAGATTGCGAAGTATGATAATCTTGTGTTGTACATACCTGAGATTGCATGTTATACTAATTAGTTTGCACTAGCCATCACTAATTGTAAATAACGTAATTAAAAGGGTGTTAATTGAATAAAATAGTATTGTATTACTTCAGATATAGCGTGATTTTGGGGGGAAATTGTTGAAAATAAGTTGAACTGTTATTCTTACTTGTTCAATATTGAAGATAAAGTTACAAGGGAGAGTAGTAAATCTCCAATCAGTATAAAAATTTTATTGTGAACACCCGTATGTGAACAGCACGCGACGCCACTGGCTGTACCTCCATAAGAGATAAGAGATCCCAACATTCAAATAGGACAAAGTTAAATGTTTTTCTTAACTTTTTCATTCGCGCGGAAAGGCTGTGCAATGACGAAAAAGAGAAAGAAAAAGAAGAAGAATGGATAAAGAAGGTGGGTATAAAGAATGGGCATGAAAAAAGTAGCTAGGAAAGCAAAAAAGATTGTTAGACAAGAAATATCACAAAATGATAAAGATGAAGAAAAAACGGAGGTAGGAAATGGTGAAAAGAACACGTATTTTGTCGGGATTCCGTATTTTAAGGTTGTTTCCGAGAAAATTGAAAAATCCGTAAGGGGATACGGGATAAAATGTGGGGTGAGAGCACCTCGGAGCATTGAAAAACACTTCACGTCTTATAAGCAAGGGAGGGGAGATAGGCGCGATAACCCTGAAGAGCAAAAGGGAGTGTACAGGATAGTATGTGAATGCGGAAAGGAATACGTGGGACAGACCAGGAGGAGTACGCAAATTAGGTGGGGCGAGCACGATAAAGATGTAAAGGAGGGTATACCCAAGACAGGATTATCTGAACACGTATTAGTTAACCGGCATAAGATCACCAAAAGAGAAGTCATTAGGAAGATTAACAATAAATTGGACAGGAATGTGTATGAGGCAGCCTATATATGTGTGGAAAATAGGAATAAACTCAATAGGGATGATGGGAACTTGAAAGACGGCTGGATAAACTTTTTTAAAAAATGGGATAAAGCCGCCGGGAGTAGAGACGAGATGGGCTTCCATGTTACCCCTGAAGTTAGGAAAGCCGCCGAGGTGGAAGTTGAATTCACCTTGGATTGGTGACTCACGAGCCCCGGTTGAGGAAAGACCGGGGGGAGGAGTTTTCCTTCTATAGGTAAGAGCTGACACCATGCATTCGCCTACCCCGAGCACCGATCGGCAGTTTGCCTTCATCAGCTTTGAACGTTCTTTTGTTTTTATAGAATTTACATCTGATATAAGTTCTAAAATTTGATACAGGAAAGTTTACTGATGAAAGAATTAAGAAACATTACCAAATTAAACTGTCAAATAGATTTGATATTTTGCAGGATTTAAATGATGATGAAAATATAAACGAAACAGACGTAAATAAGAATTGGGAGCACATACGTAATGCAATAGAATCAGCAGCTAAAGAAAGTATAGGATACCATAAACCGAGAAAAAGTAAGCCATGGTTTGATAATGAATGTCATAATCTAATAGAAATAAGAAATCAGGCTAGACTTAGGTGGTTAAATAACTCTGATGATACAAATCTAAACTATTATAATAAAATAAAGCGAGAAGTTAACCGCACGTTTAGAAGTAAAAAAAGAGATTACTTGAAAAGCAAAATTAACGAAATTGAAACAAACAGCAAAAATAAAAATATCAGAGTTTAGAAAGGGGTGGCAACCTAAAGTAAACTTGATAAGAGATGAAGACGGTGATTTTCTAGCTGACCCAAGCGATATTCTAAATGGATGGAAGAACTACTTTAATGACCTTTTAAATGTCCATGTAGGAGATAAATCAGAAGTAAATGAAGTCCACACAGCAGAACCTTTAGTTCCAGAACCTAACTTGACTGAAGTTAAAGATGCTATTAAAAGGCTTAAGAATAACAAAGCACCTGGCATTGATTTAATAGCAGTTGAGTTAATTAAATATGGTGGAAATTCATTAATATGTCAATTCATAAATTAATTTGTTTAATATGGAATAAAGAAGAAATCCCTCAACAGTGGAAAGAATCCATAATTGTTCCTGTGTTAAAAAAAGGTGATAAAATGAACTGCAATAATTACCGTGGAATTTCTCTACTCTCAACAACATATAAAATATTATCTAACATTCTTTTAACAAGACTAACCCCATATGCTAATGAAATTATAGGTGATTATCAATGTGGATTTAAACGTAACAGATCAACTACAGATCAAATTTTTCACATCAGACAGACACTTGAAAAAAAGTGGGAATATAATCAAAATGTCAATCAGCTATTCATTGATTTCAAAAAAGCATATGATTCTGTCAAAAGAGATAAATTATATAATATATTAGTAGAGTTTGGAATACCTATGAAGCTTGTTAGTATGATAAAAATATGCACCAGTGAAACAGAAAGTAAAATTCGTGTGGGTATTAATATGTCTGACAAATTTACAATTCATGATGGGTTAAAACAAGGAGATGCATTATCTCCATTGCTCTTTAATTTTGCCTTAGAATATGCTGTTAGGAAGGTAAAAGAAACTAAAGAAGGACTAAAATTAAATGGTGTGACTCAGTTGTTAGCATATGCAGATGACGTAGACTTACTGGGGGATGATGTGAATACAATTAAGAATAATGCTAAAATATTTTTCAAAACTGCTAAAGAGATAGGTTTGGAAGTTAACAAAGAGAAAACTAAGTATATGCTTACAGGCCGAAACCATGTGTTAGGTAATAATCAAAATCTAATTATTGATAACAACTCGTTTGAACCAGTTTCCAAATTCAAATACTTAGGAGTAATATTAACAAATGAAAATTATATTAAAGAGGAAATAAAAGTAGGCTTAATTCAGGAAATGCATGTTACTTCTCTCTTCATAAACTTTTGTCTTCTCGTTTAATATCTAAGAATCTAAAAGTTAAAATATACAAAACCGTAATTTTGCCTGTAGTATTATATGGGTGTGAAACTTGGTCCCTTACATTGAAAGAGGAACATAAATTGAGAGTATTTGAAAATAAGATCCTTAGGAAAATATTTGGACCTAAAAGGGATGAGGAGACAGGTGAGTGGATAAGGTTACATAATTTAGAACTACATAATTTGTATTCATGTTCAGATATGATTAGAATAATTAAATCAAGAAGACTTAGGTGGGCAGGCCATGTGGCACGAATGGGAGAGGAAAGAGAAGTTTACAGGATGATTGTTGTTGGGAAACCTGATGGTAAGAGACCTGTAGGAAGGCCAAGACGAAGATGGAGGGACAACGTTGAGATGGACCTAAGGGAAATCGGTAGGGATGGAAAAGAGTATATAGAACTTGCTCAAGATAGGGAAAGATGGAAGACCTGTGTTGCTGCAGCCATGAACCTTCGGGTTTAAGAAGGCTAGAGAGTTCGTTAGTTAGTTATACATCTGATATAACTAAATATTGTTATTGTTTAATTTACCTCCTTTTCTTTATAGGTTCCTTCAGAGATAGAAGCATTTTCATACGAATCATATAGTTTAACTCCACCATCGTTGCCCTCTCCCACAACAACACTCCTAGCGCCATCTTTAACAACCAACTTCCCGCTGCCTCCATCACCTTTCTCAAGCTCTCCCCTTTTGAAAAGACGCTTATCTCCGGTGTACCTGGCTCTCTCAGAAGGCGAGCAGGAAGAGTGCGAATCCATAGCAATAAGTCACCTTCAAGCAATCTCTCCATTACCTGATGTGCGCAGAGAATCGAGCTGTTCCGTGGACATTCCAATCTCTCTGCCGGTACCAAAAGAATTTGCTGATGCTGAATCACGAAGAGCGTCGGCAGCGAATGTGATTGACCCACCAACGGGGGAACCTGCTGGTGTCGCTGTTAGTGATGAAAATCAAAAGAAGACTGAAAACAAGGAGAAATATGAAGAGGAAGAAAATATGCCTCCTCCAAATATTAGTGTTATTGTAAGTGCCCCTTCCCCAGAAGAATCTGATATGGAAGAAGAAGAGGTGAAATTTGTTCCAAGGAGAAGATTAAGTGAATTTTCTGAAAGTGGTAAGCAAATGCTTTAAAATAAATCATGTTAATTTAATAAGGTAAAGTTCCCCGTGCATATAGAACCATGCCATGAAGGCACATTTAGGGGATGTGGGGGTACGGCCCCACACATTCTCAATCTTGGCCTTTTTGGAGGGGATGTGATTAGCACTACACTCCGGCCACCTTTACCCCCAGGGTTGCCCCCAAGTACCCATTGATTTGAGGCTGGGTGAGCTCCAGAGTCGCTTTATGCAGGGACAAGACTGGATCACTCACCCCTGGAACTGAACCCGGGTCTCCCGTGTGGCAGTCAGATGCCCTACTGACTAGACCCATTAGTTTAAAAGGCCTAATTAATAGATTTTAAAAAATATACAAAAAAATTTGGCTTGATTCTTACAATTTTTTGTCATAAATTGAACACTTCAATTTATGACAAAAAAAACTTGTACATAAGTCTCTTTGTTGTCAGTATTGCCATAATTCATGAATGAATATATAATTATAATTTTTCTCCTATTTTCGACTGAACTATATTTCCATCCTGCTAAGATGTCCACCTCTGTGACAATTTTTCTTTAATTTTTCAACCAAATATTTTTTTCCTTTTCAAAATGTTTATTATACTACAAAAATTTACATATTTACACCATTCTACCTTTTGCCCATTTGGAAATCTTGGTCACAATACTCCATTATAATAATAGTATATTCACAACCATCAGGAACATTCTTGAGAGGGTCTGGGTGGGTGCTGGTCCCTACGAAACCTTCATGTGCTCCCCTAAATTATCCATGACTCAGAGGAAAATTTAATTTTAAAATACCTGCAAATTATTTATTTGAAAAACTTTGCATGTAGATCAATCAGTGTCATATTATTAGAAATTATACTATATTGTGCACCAATGCCAAAATCAAGAATTTGCTAAATCTTACTTTGCTGATAAAAGCCTTTTAATATTCAAGATCCTTGGGGAAAAAACACCACAGCAACAAAGAAAACAGGTATTACATTTGGATAAATGTAGTCATCAGTAAAATATGAATCTATTTATGGCTATTTATTAGGTCATATATGTTAGAATGTGAATCTATCAACAAGAAATAGTCAGAAAGAGCACTATGTGAAAAAGTCAAAAGTTGCACAATCATAGTTTCCGCATTGGTGCGACAACATATGAATGTTTTTTAAGTAGTGGTACTACTCTGCATTAAAACTTAATATAGAACATAAATTATATGTGTATTATATAATGAATATTATTAATAGGGAGTGGAAGTTGATGAAATGTCATCTTTATTCTGACATCTCGGACAAACCCAAAAAAGGTAATTTTAAAGTGCATTTTTTTTCTTGCTTTTTTTTGCCAATTTTTAGTTTTAGGTAATTTTCTCCTATTTTCGGCATTTTCCTGTCATTTTTTGCAATATTCGGTGTATTGTTTCGTCATATTTTATCACTTCTTTCATTTTGGTAATATTCTTGAGTCTTTTCACCAAGGTGAACATAGGCCTATATACCGTGCGTCCATTTCGATCTTCAGCCGAGAGATTGGGAGAAGCGTGGCGGGCGGCGCTGACGGAGATGCCGACATTTGCGGCCTGTGATGCCCGCTTATTTTTATAGACATATGCAGACATTTATATAAATATTGCAAAACGAGCACTAACCTGTGCTATAACACGCAAAAGTTCTTCTGTAATTCATCCACGTTCTGCTCTTATATACACAAATAAATACGCAATAGAAGGAATGTTAAGAGCCACAGATAATAAAGCATTTTAATCATAGTTTTGACCAGGAACGTCCTGCTTAAGTTTATATTCTTGAAAGAGTTTTGTGGCCATGGGAATCGTTTGGAGGTTTCGAATGTGCAACACTGTATCAAGATTATGCTGCAGACGAAACCGTTAAAAGTGAATGGTTTTCGTGAGCTTCCTTGCAATCCAAAATCTCCGAGCTCGACTTTTTTTGTTCCTTCGCGACTAGATGAAGACAGAGTTGTGAATATAGTGGCGAGCAATGTAAACCAAGAGCGTGTTAATTTCGTACTGTGTGCAAGAGTGCTATTCTTGGTTACTTGCAGTTACTTGTTTGTGTTATTGCAGTGTGTATGTGTGTTGTGTCAGTGAGACAATCGGAAGGTTCACGTTAGAACAAAGATTTTTTATGTATGACACGTACTTGAAAACAGACTCGTGTCGAGACGTGTGTAGGCAATTTGTACAGAAATTCCCAGGCGTTTCAACTCCACATAGAGATACGGTTAGACATCTTGTCCTTAAATTACGCGAAACTGGATCGTTAAATTTTAAAACACCTAAGCAAAAACGACGGATTCTAACCGAAACAAAACTCGATGATATTGGTGCAGCGTTAGAACGTTCTCCAAACAAACCTCTACGCCGTGTTTCACAAGAGGTGGGCGTGTCAAAATCATCGGCACATACAGCCACTAAGCTACTAAAATTAAAACCATACTCTTACAGCACAGGTTATATAAATGTCTGCATATGTCCATAAAAATAGGCGGGCATTACAGGCCGCAAATGTCGGCATCTCCGTCAGCGCCGCCCGCCACGCTTCTCCCGATCTCTCGGCTGAAGATCGAAATGGACGCACGGTATATCTTGCAGGGTTTCTTTTTCTTTACAGTGCCACAGAAACACACCACACTACATCACCAGTCAAAGATGCGGGAAATTAATACAGTTTACACCAATTCATTCAGTGTATACGACTTTTTCATAAAATTATTTTAAAATTGTTCAGTTATTTCCATTGGAAATCCTCGTTGCATATTTTAATTGAATGTGCAAGTGGTATCATTTTGTATCATTTAATGGTCATTTTTTTGCATTTTTTAAGTCATTTTTTCCATTTTTTAGGACATTCTATAGGTCAAATACCTATATTTTTTTAAGTTATCAACTTCCGCTCCCTAATTATTAATATATGGAAAGCAATACATTCATTCTTGCTTAACACTTTTGTCTGACATTTTCCTTTTTCTTTCTTTCCAGCCATGTGTGCTCATCTTCTAGTTCCTACTTTACCAGTGTTCGGTTATTCCCCAACAGCTACGAGAAGAATCTCTACTGGAAGTTTATTTAAAGGTTCTGACGTGTATCCACCTCGGAGTCCTGAGAGGAAAGACGAAAGTCAAAGGAAAGAAGAGAAGAAGAAAACATTGCCAATAATAAACCCATTGGTACAGTCACCAATGTGGCCAAGTAAGTATTTCATATTTATACCATTCTTTTTAAATATTCAGATTTGTTTCAAGTCCTTATTATACTTACTAATCAATGGCATAACCAGCATATAGATTTTTCAACAAATTTGTCTGTTATTTACTATTATATTTTTCAAATATTTACCGGTCTCTTGTACTGTTAGGAGCTATATGATGATTTCACTTTGTGATGTGAGACGAAAACTTATGCAAGAGAGATGTGAGAAAAAAATTTACTCATTAATTCAATTAAATATATTGTTTCTCTCCTTTCAACATGAATAATGACTCTTGTGAGGTACTTCATCATTTATTTAATATTTATTTTTAAGTTTTGTCAATTGTGCCAGAACTTCTGCCTTTGAATAAGAATTTTTAATCAATAAATTGAATTGAATTGGATTTTCTTTTCTTCTGTAGACCCTTGATTAAGAGGGCATGGAAAACGTCAAGTTATTTCATCATCATAACAAAAAAAAGAAGAAACATTGTGTAGTATCTTGGTATTACATTAGGTCCTCGATGGTAGACAATGTGACATTGGCAGTGTGTGGCCTCGCATTGTCATGGAGCAAAAGCACATCAGTGAACACCAGACCATGTCATCTCTGCAGAATGGCTGGTTTCAGTTTTTCGCACAAAAGATTGGAGTAGGTAGTACTGTTTACATTATGACCTGTGGGCATGTAATGTTCAAGAATTGGCCCCGTGTGGTCCCAAAACAAAGTTAACATGACCTTTCCGGCACTCCGTTGAGCATGCACTTTCTTCGGTCTGGGAGACGAAGGATGTCGCCATTCCATTGTTGTCGTCTTACGTCATAGAAATGAACCCAACTTTTATCTCCAGTGACAATACGATGAAGAAATGCCTCGCCGTCAGCTTCATCATGGCACAAAAGCTCCCTGCACACATCAACACGTCTCCCCTTCATTTCCGGTGTCAAACGTTTCGGAACCCACCTCGCACCTTAGTACAACATGACTGATATGGTGGGCTGATCCTACACTTATTTCCATCTGGGAAGCAATTTCACTGACAGTAATATGCTGGTTCTCCAGTATCAAGTCCGTGACTGCAGTGACAAGGCGATCTGGATGCGGAGAATCTTCAACACTGGTTATGTCCTGTTTGAACTTCTCAGCTCACTTGTACACTTGTGATTGACTCATACAGTTGTCACCATACTGAACTGTCATGTGGCGATGCATTTCTATCGGTTTCACACCTTCACTCAACAGAAATCTTACGACACTTCACTTCTCCAGCTTGGAGCACTCCTGTAAGGGTGCCGCCATCTTATGTAACTGTTTCCCAGCATCCCTTGCACGAGGCAAGCATGCCAGCCCCAGCTATGAATACCTTACAGATGCCTTCACAAAATAACAAACATATAACAATCACGGTCGTATTTTAGATTTTTTATACTACTTTTCTGGTTATTTATTGAATGCACCTTGTAGTTCCAATTTGACCACCAATTTGAAATATGGCGCTGAAGTAACAACAACCAAAAATTTGAGTTTATTTCTGTACAGCAGTGTTCAATATGCACCCTGTCAACGTGAGTAACCCTTTCGAAGCATAATAACGTGTGATCAATGGTTGCACAAAGCGTTTCCAAGGATGTTCACTGTGTACCAGATTTCAGCACCACATTTCCACCTGCTGGTGAAAATTTGAACTATTTTTTTTTCCCTCTGCATTCGCTTTGATTGCGCTCCGGATGGCTCTGACTAGGAGAACTTTCATTATGACCACCTGGTACTACCAGCACTAATAATGATGATGGTAATAGTAGTGATAATAATAACAACAGTAATGTGGCTAATTTTTCCACTCTAGAAAGATAGTCAATTTCCTAGCACTCTTCCTGCTCCAATGCAAAAAGTTCAATTTGCACACTGCTCTAGTCCCCTGAGGACTGGTTTTTCAATGTCTGGTCAAATTTTTGGTCAGCCAACCACCAGTTGGAGTTCACCTCCAGTCTTAAGCAACAGCGAGTTTTTCAAGGTGAAAATAACCAAAGGTTCTTTGACCATAGTTTGAACACGTAACAATTGTGAGTTGGCAATGCTGAGGTGAGAAATTGGATCACTCTGCCATCATATGTCTAATTCAAATCAAATTTTGCCTGGTGTGGAAAGGTAGAACTATAATAAGGCACATGCGGTTGTTGAAATTCATTGTTTACATTGTAAATACAGAACCTGACGTGTACATATAAATATATACATATAAGAGAAAAGCAATTACTACACATTTGGCTTTTTTCCTACAACAGATCAACTTCACAAAACACAGAATGGTAATACGTAGTATAAATAATTATTCTTTCTTACCGAACAAAAGGGACATCATCAAATATAAAGAACTCCTATCTATGTAGCTATGTAATTGGGAAAAATATGTTGACATTTTGCACATATCTTTTGACTATAAGTTTATACCCACTTTGTATCTATTTTTTTTAGGGAGAACATGGCATCACAGAGAAATCATTGAACATTCATACTTTGTAGGCAACGTTTAACTGACGATGTAACATATAAAAACCCTAGTTCTTATTGGGAATTGAATCTCAGGCTATGTGAGAGCCTGGTGCAAGAGGTATTGGCTGCAAGAGGTACACTTATAGCTTGGGGTGACACCCCAGAGAAACAACGTTAACACATACACAAGCAAAGGGAGCTCGCCCTGTGAAATAAGAATAACAAACATTTTAACACTTCGATGGTTGACTGGTCTGGCAGGGTTGTGAGAATGTAAGAAAGGGGATAAAGGATTCTTGTAGCTTGATGTCCTCGTAGAATCAGTAGACTAGGCCCAGTCCTGAAATAAAACTTCGATAGCGCCCCACTCCCTGCAGTAACTCTTTTATGTATCAATCAATTCATCTCTTGAGTACAACTGGGGGTGAGAAAAGTTCTCTCGAACTATTTATGTGGAATTCAAACTTTCGATCATTAAAACCATTGGCGAGACCATGTCTCTCGATAATGGTGTTCTTAGCATAAGGCGGCGTTTGCATTATGTTCCCTCCAATTTCCGGAAGAATTTGTATCAGCGGATTTTTCAAGATCTGCTGAAGGTTGCTGGTGTTATGGCTGAAGGAAGGTCTTTCCAGCTTCTTCAACTGGGCCCTTTTTATGAAGTGATTAGACTATTGGGTTATGATGCCCGGGGTCCTGGATTTGAGTCACGCAATAAAAAGCTAGAATATTTAATACATATTTTAGGATCATGCAAAATAAAACAGAATCAATGTCAAAATCGTGCTAAATGCACAATTAAGAAATAAGTCAGCAGCAGGACTCGAACTCACGACATAAAACATGCACTCCTAGCTACCACCCTTATCCACTACACCAATTTGCCACTTGGGAAGTTGCTTCACTGTAGGACAGATGGCTTAAGTACGTGTACGCAAATAAAAGTCTGGTGACAATTCCTTTGTTTTACCTGTTACTGTGCACTTCATATGAACTCTGCCAAACACAACAAGTTTATTTTTACACCAATATAACTTTTTGTTAAATTATTTCTCATTCAGTCATCATCATCATCATCATCATCATCCTCTTTTGCCGTTTCCCGCCTCTGACTGGGTCGGCATAGAAGTCAAGCCTCTTCACTTTCTTCTGGTCTTCCACCATTCCTCTTTCTACGGTGTTCCAATCTTATCCTCTTCTCCTAACACTCTGCTAACTGTTCTTTCCACCGACATCTTGGTCTCCCCCTTGGCCTTTTTCCACTCCTTGTGTATTGTAAGCTCTTACTGGCAGTCTGTCTGCACCAATCCCGTTCATGTGTCCAAACCATCTCATCTGTGCCTGATTTATTCTGTACTGAAGCTTCACCACCCAAACTGTCTGTCAGTTGTATCTCCTCATTCAGTGTGTAATCAAGGGGTCCCGGGTTTGATACCCATTGGAGGCACATAGTGGTTCGGATCCCACTTTAAACTGTAGGTCCAGTCCTGATTAGCTTTACTGTGCATAATAGTGGACTTAAAACACCAAATCAATCAATCAATCCTCATTCAGTGTGCCTTAGAAATTGTCTGGTGGAGATAAATCTTCCGATGAGGCAGCCATGTTTGTTTGCAACTAGCCATCTCGCTGACTACCGGATAAAGCACGGATCCAGTTCACTGTCACTTAACCTCTGGTTGAGGAGCTAAGCCCAGATGGAAAAACTCAAAATTGCAGTAACCCCTATTTTTTTTGCCAACCCAAACTTTAATTGCACATTGAAAAACCAGCTCTGAGAAATGTAAAGTTGAGGTTCCACTGTACCTGATAATATTTTGTCAGTATCAGATAATTTCATTTTGTATGAACTTTGACTGAATTTATGTGAACAATATGTAAATAAACATTATTGTATGTTTCAGATGTAACCCGAGGAACTGCAGGTGGATTAATAAGTACAGTGTTGTTGGCAAATGCAGATGCCTTATGTGCTGCAGTGTCGCCTTTGATGGATCTTGATGAAAGTGTTTTGTAAGTATAAAACTATGCCACCTGTTTCTGCATTTGAAGTATATACATGTCAGGGATAATAAAGTAGATTCATAAGTCTATGGATGAGTGGGTGCAGGGATGGATTTATAAAATTTGGTCGCCTGGGCTATCCTTTGTTTGGTGCCATGACATCATCATCATTTGTTGTTGTTGTTGTTTTATTATCATGGTAGTACTTCACTTCCACTAATTGCATGTTCTGTATTACTGTATTAATAACACTTGTAAACTTTAAAATCTAATTTTCGTTTGTAAGCGGCACATGCACTGTGTATTTCTTCACACAACACCACACATGCACCAAAGGAAAAGAAACTGACACTACATTATGGTAGCCACACTGGCCGTGAACTTGGAAACAAGGATGTTGATTTCAACCAATATCCATCCACTTGACTTTCAATTTTTGGCATTCAAAATGTTTACATTGGTTTCGTAGAAGAACAATTGTTTATATTTGAGCACTTATGTGACCTTGCATGGCTTCCTTTGCAGTCTGCCATACAGACTTACACACCAGTTAAAATGCAGTACTGAAAACAGAGTTACGATGTAAGATATTTAACCTTTTAAATCCCAATCGGTCATGTGCTGACCGATGGCATTTTTGGCCACAGTCCTGGTCGGTCATACTTTGACCGATGGAACTGAACCTTTTTTCTTAGCTTTGCAACCCTGTTCATTTTCTATGCTCAAGACTCGAAGTGCGTGGAACTTGAAACCAAGAGTCGATATGCATCTACAGCGACATGTTGTAACCCTTGTCGAAAATAACTCATGCACTTCACTGTGTGTGTTGCCAACCCTTGTTGAAAATAACTCATGCACTTTGTTTCTTTTTCATTCTTTTCTTCGGTTGGCAAAAGGCATTAGGAACAAAATAAATATTGAATTATAATGCAGACATGTGGTTGCAAATAGGACATAGAATTTGTTCCTGTCCCATGTCTCAACAGGGAGGGGCAAATTTTTCTTTTTTTCTTTTTTCAATTTTCATATTTGAAGCCACAAATAATAATAAATACATACAGATAGCAACACTTCATCTTTTCTTTATCAAAGTACATTTTATTCTTAGTAAAAGGTTTCTTGTTTCACTAAATTATCTGCCATAGGAAGAAAGCTATAACGATTTTTGCTAAATCTTACAAAACTCGTCTAAATGGCCTGGGACAGAGGTAAAAACTGCATAAGCGCCACGGGACCTTAAAGGTTAAGCTCCTTCCTTCTGCCTTGTTTCATTAAATAACCAAGTAAAGGACTTGACGTGTTTTCTTTTGCTATATCACAGTATTAAGGAATTTTAATATTTGATGGTCTTTGTAATTTCTGCCCCTCCACTGTCTCATTTTTGTATGCCCTCCTTGGACTTGCGACTCCTAGGCTATTGTCTAGTGGAAAATTCCCCACTGACTTTGTGACTATTTTCTCAGGCTGAGCAATTATGTTGGGTATATAATAATAATAATAATAATAATAATAATAATAGTAAGAATATATCTTTATTGAGCGGGCGAGGTTTAGCGTCTGCTGTTCTCCCAACTAACCCTTGTCACAATACAGTCTACAGTTACAAGCAGTATATATAGCAGGACCCTGTGGCCGACTGGTTAGCACATCGTGATGTGACGCCAAGGGTCCCGGGTTCGAATCCCGCTCAGGCTTGGTTGTTTGTGAATGTCCATTCATCAATTTCATCACTCATCCCCATCTTTGCAAATTAGCGAAGAGACACAAAACGTAAAGTAAAATAAACTAATTCAATCAATCAAACAAACAGTATATATATATATATATATATATATATATATATATATATATATATATATATATATATATATATATATATCCAATAAGAAAAATAATAATAATAATTAAGTAAGAAAGATGAATGAAAACGTATGAACAATTTGAAATCAAATAAGAACTGTAAAGATACAATTAAGGAGTATATGTATACACATAAAACTAAATTTTAAATACTCTCATTAAATACAATATTAAGTGTGTGTGTGTGTGTATATATATATATACAGGGTGTCATTTTAATGGCGCCCACGGACCACGGAAACTTATAGAATACATCAAAACAAACAACTTTTCTCAGTAACATTTTTCTCGTTGGTGCATCGTTTCGGTGCTACAGTCGTTCAAAAAAGCCCGTTTTGCCACCTGAATGCTGGCAACCCAACACAACATTTGATAGCATTTGTGACGTCATATCCCGTCGTGAAGCGATGCGTTACAGGGTTGCCAGGAACACACATATTCTGTGAAAAATGACATAGCTACAATCAGCCACATTATGTACCGTAAAACAAAACGAGAAAACACATTCTTTAACCTAACAGGAAGTAAACAAACAATACGAAAAATGGTAGAAAGAAAATAGAATTGAAGTTTGTCACTGTATCGAATTTTGTCTCAGCTTACATGTCAAATATTTGCAAATCTATTTACCAAGTTGGCATCTACAATTTAGTCTATCCACTTCGTTCTTCTGATACTAGTTGTCTGTGACACACTGAACAAATGACAAAATAGAAATGAAAGAACTCAAAATTCCAAAGATAATCAACACATAATATAATGTATATTCAGGGCATTATGAGGCAAGTAGCAAAAATGGTTGAAAATACAGGGATATAAGTAGTAGTAACACAAACTTTCCGACGACTGTGTTTACCTATGCACTGGATACACATGTAATAGTTTGCAACTGTGAACAGGGCAGTATATTAGTTACTGATTCGTCATTACGATGTTACTGTGGTTGTACGTATTTTTAGCCGTAATGATACTTCCGTTATCAGCACAAAAGTACAACAAGGCATCTGGACACAAATCTGTAGATATCAAATTTGCAACGAGATTTGCAAATATTTGACATGTAGCTGGGCGTAAACAGCCACATGTAAGCTGCAAGTCCAATAAAATTTATTGTTGTTGATATTTGACATGTAGACTGAGACAAAATCCGATATTGACACGTCATTTTGAATATGGTTTTTACCATTTCTCATATTGTTGGTTCACTTCTACCTTCCCCTGAGATGACTGCTGATCTTCTGGCTGGTAGGCTATGATCTTCGGTCTTCTGGATGCGTTTCTCGCTTTGTTTTACAGCTTATAATGTAGTTGGTAGTTTGTCATTTTTCACAAAATTTGTGTGTTCCTTGCAATCCTGCCGTACGCTGTTTCGCAGCAGGAAATGACGTCACAGATACGATCAAATGTATTGTTGGGTTGCCAGCATCCAGGTGGCAAAATGGTCTTTTTTGAACGGCTGTAGCATCGAATCGATGCCTCGACGAGAAAAATGTTACTGAGAAAAGTTGTTTGTTCTGATTTCCTCTATACGAATCTGTGGTCCGTGGGCGCCATTAAAATGACACCCTGTATATATATATATATAGGCACACACATGTACACCTAAATGCATATTTGTGAATGTTTAATGGTTGCAAAAAGAAATATTTGACATGAAGTAATATCAAGGGGATGTATACACTGGTGTGCATTGATTTGTAAACTTCAAGATGTGCATACTACTGACTGATTGGAATATGTCCTGCCCCTTTAGCCACAGTCATGATTTCAGCATTGATTTATTTTATTTTACTTCGCCTTTTGTGCCACTTTTGGCTAATTTGCGAAGATGGGGATGGGTGATGATATGATGAAATTGATGAATGGACACTCACAAACATCCACGCCCAGGCCAGGATTCGAACCTGGGACCCCTGCCGTCGTAGCCTGATGTGCTAACCACTCTGCCACGGGGGTCGGCTCATGATTTCAGCACTAATAAAAACTCTAGATATCTTGTAAGTTTTTCCTGTATATAGGTACTGCTTGAGATTGTAGAATCCTTCTTCTACATGGCATTTATTTGTTTGATGATGGGAGCACAAGGGGCTTTTGCCCCCATAAGAGATCTGGAAAACGTTCATGTAATTTGAATGGAGAAATTGTAGTGATGTTTTATTACAAATAATATTGTTTTGTGCGAGTTACAGGCTGAAAGTGTTACAGCAAGTATCTACCATGTTTTTTGTGTGTGTTTTTAAGTCCACTTTATGCAGAGATAGGCTAATCAGGACTGGATGTACAGTTTTAAGATCTGAACCACACCATACCTCCACCAAGTATCAAATCCTGGACCAGGACAAATGCCATGTCCAACAAAATAATGGGAGAATTTTCTCACCAGAGACATTAAAATCATGTTGACTGTTGTAACTAGGGGTGTGCAGTATGGCAAAAAGTCGGGAACTGTTCATAAACAAAGTGATATATATTATGGAAAGGAAGCAATGCGAATCCAGTTTATGATTAAATTGTGGACTCAAGACTGAACTTGTCAGTGTCAAACTATTTTCAAGTCAATTCCAATTTTATTGTTTGTATAATAATAATAATAATAACAGCAATAATAAAAGTAAAGTATAAGTTTCTGTGACTGAAGGGCAAGATATGAAATCTTACTCTGCCCCCATAGCAATTATTAGATACACACAAAGTAAATATAGCTTGGAAAACAGCTAGAAATTCAATACACACATTTAAGATATCAGAATTGTTTAAATTAAGAGTAGAACTGATGTTGCTATTCAGAGGCGTGGTGTGCATGTAGCCGGTGTTACCGCAGGTAACAGCAAAATGTAAAGAATTAAAAAGTTGTTTCAATAAAATGACAACATTGTTAAATACGTTAATGAACATCGTTGCCGTCGAGTAGATATTACGTAGGACTTTTTTTCTGCAGCCGACAGAAGCGGAGAGGGAGGCTGTTCCGCTACCCTGAAGAGGCAACAAGGGAGAAGAGGGTGCCAATGCAAGGAAAGAGCGGGAAGGACTTTGGGGCATAGTGTGCTATGGGGTTATTCATATGCCTGTTAAGGGGCCCTGTTGCCGTTCATACCTACCAGATCAGCCAGTGTTGTCACATCGGATTGGCAGAAAAGAGCTAAATCCCTCCTAAAATAGGAATACCATTTCTGTGAAGCAACTGAAGGTAGACTGCAGAGCCAAGGCTGGATTGAACTACAACTGAGACCAGTTAGGTAATAGACGAAAATATAGTTCCTTGGTGTGATTCGTGATTTGAACAAACCTTGCTCCAAAATACTAAGTTGGCAACAGTAGTACGTACAGCTGGGCTTCCCTTCCACAATGGAGAATATTTCTGTCGTCTGCTCAGTGCTCACCACACAAACGTCAAACTGACCCGAGAAAAGTGTGGTTCTTCTTCTTCCCCTTCGCACCTCATTGCAAAGAAACAGAGACAGATGAAGAATGGACAAGGGTCTACCACTATTCATTGGATTTTCGTGGTAACTGTCTCATGAGTGGTAGTTCTTTCTAGGAGTGTTTGTGGCTAAATCACTGTGCTGATTGCAAAACAAGAACAAAATGAACAAATATCTAGCTCGAAGACATGTTTTCTTTATAGGGGGGTGGGGGGTGATAATGTCTAGCAGACATAATTGTCATACTGATAGCCGGTAACACTTTTAAAAAAGTCACACCATGCCACTGTTGCTATTTCAAAATTATTAACTTGATGTTGTAAGGCATCCCTTTTCTGTTTCCTTTGTTGACAAGAAAGCGAGTGAATAATTTTTGTTTAATTTGTTTCAGGGAAGGATTCTTTGAGCATTGTGTGATGAACAACTATTTTGGAATTGGAATTGATGCAAAAATCACCTTTGACTTCCATCAAAAGAGGGAAGAGCACCCAGAGAAATGCAGTTCAAGAGCAAGAAACTACATGTGGTATGGTGTGTTGGGCAGCAAAGAATGGTTGCAGGTGAATAGATAAGATAAATTCTTTAATTTCCATTGACCCATGTCCATGGGTATGGAAAACGTCATACAATACAGGATTATTGATTTGATTGATTGATAGATTGATTTGCTTTATTTTGCTTTGCTTTTTGTGCCACCTTGGCTAATTTGCGAATATGAGGATGATTGATGACATGACGAAATTGATGAATAGACACTCACAAACATCCATACCCAGGCCAGGATTCGAACTCGGACCCCTGGCATCGTAGCACGATGAGTTAACCACTCCACCATGGGGGCCGGCACAATACAGGATTACAATGCTAAAATTGTAAAATGAAAAAAGAAAATACAATAAAAAAATGCAATAATCCAATTTACTTCTTAAATTCATAAAGATTATATAGTTCTGTCTGTTACTGTTATATTATAGGATTACAATGCTAAATTTGTATAAAGAAAAAACACAATATTAAAATGCAAAAATACAATCATCCATTAAATTAGGCACACACAGGAGATGTAGTACGTAGAACTGTTAGTGAGAAATGCAGGCTCGACCAGGACTCGAACCCGGGTCTCTGGCATTCCGTGCCATTGCTCTGCCACTGAGCTACCCGGCTTCGCCTGATTTCTCGCTTCCGCTGTTTTACCTGTGTGGAATTGTCTCTGCCAGTGCTACCGCAACAGGATCTGTTGCCTTTGAAGCAGAGTAGACGTTGACGTTACCTCTTTCCTCTAAGCGTAGAGATGTTACTTCATTAAATTAGGCACACACAGGAGATGTACTATGTAGAACAATTAACAAAAAATGCAGGCTCGACCAGGAGTCGCCATACAATCTCGCTGACAGGCTTCTGGCAGAGAGTGGAATGATTTCAACGGATGTTGACGATGTACATTTTATCTCTTGGCCAAGCGGTTGAGTGTAGACATCAGTTGACAGAGCACGGAGTCCGGAGTTCAACGGCCCATGGTCTTCTTACCCGTGGCTGGCGACGAAGCACACGCTGGTCTTGAAGAGGGAGCCCTTGAGAAGGCTATTCAAATGATGGTCTGACCTACAGCTGTGACTTACAAGCCGTGGTACCGAAGATGGCCAAATCGCATGTGTGTTAGCTGTTGCCTTGGCACTAGCTACCATTCGGTTTCCCGAGCCGGGCTTGAGACCTGATAGAGTGAATAGGTCTACGCCTGGTAGCTGGTATTCTCTTGGAGATTCTACTGAATTCTGAGGTGTGACTAACTACCGAATTCTAGTGCCTAGCTCTTTTAAGCTGCTGGCAAATACTTCCTAGCTGCATGGTCAGCACTTCCGTATTTGCAAGCCGATGACGGGTTTGAACCTGGTAGTATCAAAGAATGTCGTGTCTCCTGACGTCATGTGTTTCCGCTATTTGTGGAATGTTACCTTGTGTTGTAAGTTGTTGCTGGACCGAGCACTGATGTCTGTCGAGAGATTTTACCTTTTTACGGAGTCTCCCTTGAATCGTTCCACAACATATATGTTGGGAAACTCATTACTTCCCAACTTGTACTTAATTGGGTCACATCCGCAGTGGTCTATGCAAGACAGGGCACAGCCCCATTAAGGTACGCAGGTACGTCAGTGGCTGGATGAGGACCTCCATCAATGAATTGAACGTAGAGGATCCGTGGAATTGGCTCCCCAATCCCTGGATTTGAATCCAATGGTTTAGCCTATGAAGCGGTACTTTTGGGCCACCCTGTGCAGTCATATTTATTATTTTTTTTCCTAGAATGATTCTCTACCAGAGCTGTGTGAAGACACCAGTGGGAAGAACGGAGTAGTTCAGTATAAGTAATGGACTATAACAGGGAAGTGCTTTTTCCCTATTGCTCTTCATAATTACAATGGATGCAATTAACGAAGAGATGGGGAAGACTGTAAGAGAGGAAAAGATGAAGGCCCTGCTGTTCGCTGATGACTTAGCAATATGGGAAAACAGGGAAGAAGTAGTACAGATACTACTTGATAGTTGGAATGAGGAATCAGAAGAGCAAGAATGAAATTCAGTGCAGAAAAGAGCGAGGTGCTAATAACAACAAGAAACAGAGCCAGAAATGAACCAAGAATAAAGATGGACACTGAAGAGTTGAGGGTAGTGGGGGGCTTCAAATATCTAGGAAGCATAATTGAGAGAAGGGGAAGAATAGAGGAAGAGGTAAACAGAATAGGACAAATGGGTGGTGGACTATATCAAAGTGTTTGAAGATTAATATGGAACAGGGATGTACCTATGAAATGCAAGAAGGTAATATATAACTGTTGAACTTCAGCGCAGATATTTCCGTAAGTTGGTTTTACAAGGAGTAACAACAAGTGCTAACAGTTAATTAACACTTTATTAGTGTCCAACACGACTGACCGCGATGCGATGTACATTGCTACATTCTTGGTACAAGACAACCTTCTTGGAGAGCATTCTCCACAGACTACTCACTACAGGGCAAAAACAAATGATAAGTCAATTTGACCATGTTGGGAAAGTGTGTCTTTTGTGCAATGTTCAACAATAACACATACTATGTGACTTGGACAATGACAGAGAGAGAGAGAGAAAAGAAAGATGCAGGCAGTGGAGATGCAATATTTGAGGAGTGTATTGGGAAAGACTAGAAGGGATAGAATAAGGAATGAGAAGATCTGACAGACAGGAGCTTCAAGACAGAATAGATCAGGCACAGAGATGGTTTGGACACATGAAGAGGATGGATGCAGAAAGACTACCAGTAAGAGTTTACCATGCACAAGGAGTGGGAATAAGGCCAAAGGGGAGGCCAAGATGTCTGTGGAAAGAGCAGATAGTGGAGAGTGTTAGGAGAAGAGGACAAGATTGGAACACCATGAAAAGAGAGGAGTGGTGAAAGACTAGGAAAAATGGAGAGGCTTGACTTCTATGCCGACTCAGCCAGAGGCAGGAAACAGTGAATGATGATGATGATTCTCTACATGAGCCTGTAATCGGTATTTTAAACATATACCTAATTGATCTTTTGTGCAGAATGTGAAGCGAAATAAGCAAGAAAATTTTTGGATTCAATTTTTTTGCAGGCTGTAATCAATATTGATTTAATAAGTCGCAAATAATTTCACAGGACGCCAATGCATTCTCTCCTTTACAACTTTTGTGCCTCCCCGATGGTGTAGTGGTAACATCGTCACCTTGTGATCAAGGGGTTTCATACCCGATGGAAGCACAGTAGTTCGGATCCAACTTGAAACTGTAGGTCCACTCCCGATTAGCTTTCCTGTGCATAAAGTGTACTTAAAACACCAACTCAATCAATCGATGAATACCACTCAGAAATGTCACGAGACTATTTTTAAACATAAGCGCCTACATTATCTTGCCAAGGAACAAGAAAAGGCATTTTATAGTAAATCGTTAGCCTATTATTGCATAAAATTTAATACAAATCTCCGGTATCAGCCCACAAATTTCCTAAAACTGTGCCAAAAATGAGTGGATGCACGAGGACAACATTTCCAACATCCCCCGTGACAATTAACATGCTTATTTTGAATGTAATTGTAACTATAATTCTGAGAACTTGAAGTCATTTCGAAGCTTGCGGCTTCCATAGCGGAGATATCGCACGCGATTTGGCGGGAGTTGGCATCCGGGCAGCAGCCAAGCGTGCCGCTGTCAGGTGCACAAAGGGGAAAGAAAGACCCTGTAGATAAGGATATACGTACAAGTTCATAGTAGAGCTTTTTGTTTATTTTGGACATATCATATTGTGCTAGGAGTTTTAAAAGATATAAGTTCTTACCTACTTTTATTTTGCATACATGTTATGTCCATCTTAATTTATCATAAATAACTACAACCAAAATCACTATTATCACTATTAATTGATTAACCTGCTTATCCATAAGATGTCTTCTGGTCATCCATAATTGGATATCTAATGGATATTTAAGGCTGGACAGCTAATGAAATATCCAAAAATAGATATCCAGAAATGAACATACAAAACTGGATATCTAATCCATGATATGTATGGATCTGAATTGGACATTGTGAATATCTAATGGATGTTCCTTAGAGATTATTGCTATATGGATAAAATGTCAATTCTGTTCTATAAATAAACAGATGGTTAACAAGTTATGGTCATTTATTGCATGGGGTATTATTTCAAAGAATTATAAATTTCATTTGCAGAAAGATTTACTGCATATACAGGATAATTATAAATTATTCATCGGGTTTGAAAGGGCTGCATTATAAAATATATAACACACACAATAAAGAATGATACATGAAAATAAACCAAAACTGTCCAAGTTTCAGACATACTTTCACAAATGTTCAATGTGGCTTCCTTTTGTCACACAACACACATCTATGCAATAGTCTAGCTTGCCCCACATGTGCTCTTACAACCCTACAAATGGTTGTAAATGCAGCTGCAATGCGATCCTGCAGCTTAACCAAAGTTGTTGGTAGTGGTGGCACGTACACTGTGTCTTTCACATGCCGCCAAAGGAAAATAAGTCATCTTCAGTACATCGCGCAATCCAACGGCATTGGAGTTCTTCATTCAGGTAGCAATGCACCTCAGTGTGTCAATGGGGCGGTGCCCCATCAAGTTGGAATACAAAGTTATTCAAATCCTCTTTCACTTGTAGAAACAACCACAACTGCAATATATCGAGGAATGACATACCCATCACAGTGTTCTCTGTGAAGAAAAAGGGACCATGCACCTTTGATTTAGACACTACAACAAACACATTCGCTTTTGAGGAATCGCATTCATGTTGCACTGTGGCATGTGGTTGTTCAGTACCCCAGATATGAACATTATAGCGATTAACCTAACTCCACTCAAATGGAATGTCTTCTCGTCACTAAACAGCAGAAGCTCAAGAAAACCATCATCCTCCATAGCATCCTGCATGGAATTATAAAATTCATATTGTTTGACGAGGTCGTCCTGTTGTAACATTTGCATTAACTGTATGCGGTACGGTTTCAGTCGCAATCGGGTTTGCAAAATCTTCCAGACAGTTGGCTGTGGAATATCAAGTTCCCGACTGGCACGGTATGTTGATTTCTGTGGGCTACGCACAAAACTCGCCCTACTGTTTCATCAGAAATGCTTCGACGTCCTGTGCTTTTACCTTTACACAGGCAACCTGTTTCCTTAAACTGTTGATGCCATTGCAGAATGCTTTCGTGACCTGGCGGTGCAGTTGCAAACTGTCTCCGGAATGCACGCTGTATGGTAACAATGGAAAAACACTTCTCATCACAGAATGCTTTCTGCTGCATAGACGCCATTTTAGAAACTAGGTTTGTGCTGCCATCTGTCAGCAGGTGCCAAGGTTACAAATATGAGAAATTAAACTTTCAGATGTGTTCTTTAATTTCATGATTAGCACATACGTATATTATATTAATAGTTTTGGAAATATTTTACTTTAAAACCCGATGAATGATTTATAATTACCCTGCATTTTTTAAATAACCTTGAATAGATACATTTTTGGGTATTAGTGAAACCCAAAAACGTATTTAAAAGGACTTTAATAAATTAAATAATTTTTTTAATAAAAATAAACAAATGATAATTATAGATACAGATGTAAGTATTAATTATCAGTATATATGAACATGAGGGTGAAAACTATAACATGATCAGGATATAAATAATTTAATTTCACATTAAAAAACTTTAAAATAATGTACCATATCATAGTTTAATTATCACTAGCTGAATACCTGGCGTTCCCTGAGTGTTTAATGAATTCTAACTATAGCGTAAAATGCAACTAATTTTATTCACAGGTATTTAAAAGTATAAGTACAGTATACAAATTATAAAGTAATATCTTTTACAAATTCACTATAATATAAATTTAACAACAATATATGAACAACATTTTTAGTTCCACCTCCAAGAGAAAGAATAAATTGATTGAACGGCATTGGGAGTGTCACTATTCATCTTAGCGACCTCGAAAACTATGGATTCCACACTAATATCGGTCGTTTTACATGTCACCCCCAACCCTAGGGGTGCCAGAGATGTCTTGGAGTTGAACGGCATTGGGAGTGTCACTATGCATCTTAGCGACCCCGAAAACTATGGATTCCACACTAATATCGGTCATTTTACATGTCACCATCTTCCCACCCCCACTCCTAGGGATGCCAGGGGTGTCTTGGAGTTGAACGGCATTGGGAGTGTCACTATTCATCTTAGCGACTTCGAAAACTATTGATTCCACACTAATATCAGTCGTTTCTTATTATTTTTACATGTCACCCCCTTCCCACCACACCCCTAGGGGTGCCAGGGGTGTCTTGGAGTTGAACGGCATTGGGAGTGTCACTATTCATCTTAGCGACCCCGAAAACTATGGATTCCACACTAATATCGGTCGTTTTACATGTCACCCCCTTGTCACCCCCAACCCTAGGGGTGCCAGAGGTGCCTTGGAGTTGAACGGCATTGGGAGTGTCACTATGCATCTTAGCGACCCAGAAAACTATGGATTCCACACTAATATCGGTCGTTTTACATGTCACCCCCTTCCCACCCCCACTCCTAGGGGTGTCTTGGAGTTGAACGGCATCGGGAGTGTTCCTATTCATCTTATTGACCCCGAAAACTATGGATTCCACACTAATATTGGTCGTTTTCGATTATTTTTACATGTCACCCCCTCCCACCCTACCCCTAGGGGTGCCAAGGATGTCTTACCCCCACAGTATTTCTTTCGAGATTGCAAGCGATACGTGTTCCAAATTTGGTTGAAATCGCTCCAGGCGTTAGAGAGTTATGCCGGAACAAACATACACACATACATCCGTTTTTATATATATATAGAGATTGTTTGATGAGAATCTATTCTTGATGAATGAACTAATATATGGAAAGAGTTTGGTGACACATGTGATGGCAGAAATCTGTTTTTCTTCAACAGAAAACGTACAAAAACTTGGAGCAGAGGGTCCAACTTGAATGTGATGGGAAGCGAATTCCACTGCCTTCTTTACAAGGAATTGTTATTTTGAACATACCAAGGTAATTGAAATTTTAAATTTAGTCTTTATTATAATACATAGAAATGGTTTCTTTTTACCTGTTTGTTACTACTGTCCATCCATTTTGGCTCTGGGCTGAGATAGTGCATGACTGCAGAATCAGCATGGTTCCTGTTTACAGTATAACAAAGTAAGCGTAGGCTAAAATTGATTGTCTGGGAGGTGAGGTACCCAACTGAAATTCGCCCCTCCCAACTGTAACTTCTGGATCCGAAATTGGCCTAATGCTATATACGTAGAGTACCTAGGAGGAGAAGTTGTGTGTGGAAAAGCATAACATAAGCATTGGTTAAATCACAATTGTCCACATGCTATTCACCAGGTGTTTTCATTCTTTCTGAGCACTATAAATTAGCCAGCCATAGTTAACACATGAAAAATTAATTTTGTTGTATTGTGCATTTTGTCCTAAATAATTAGTTTCTTTACCTAGTTTTATGGGAGGAATCAACTTCTGGGGTGGAACCAAAGAGGATGACTGCTTTCTGGCACCAAGTTTTGATGATCGTGTTTTGGAAGTTGTCGCTGTGTTTGACTCCATGCAGATGGCTGCGTCTCGTCTGATTAACGTTCAACATCATCGAATTGCACAGTGCCAGTCTGTTCAAATTACGATTTTGGGTACGTTGTTGCTTTGATACTATGTGGAAGTTTTCCTTGTCAGTTTTTCATATTTGTTTATTGCAAGGAAATGGAAAGAAGAAGACTTGCCCAGCTGGGAATGTCTATTGGCTCCAATTGAAATTTCAATTGGATTGAATTGGTTTTAATTCTGTTGAATTGGTTTCAGTTGGATTGAATTGGTTTTCAATTGCAATGAATTGAATTCAGTTGGATGCCAAATAAATGTATCACAATGAATTGGGTTCAATCAGAATATTAACTGAAATCAATTGGAAATGCAGGACAATCTGTTTCAATTGAACCCAATTCATTACAATTCTCCTATTGGCTCCAAATGAAATTTCAATTGGATTGAATTGGATTCAATTAGATGCCAAATAAAGGTATCAGGATGAATTGGGTTCAATCAGAATCTCATCTGAAACCAATTGGAAATGCAGGACAATCTGTGCCAATTGAAAACAATTCATTACAATTCACCTATTGGTTCCAATTGAAATTTCAATTGGATTGAATTGGTTTCCATTGGATTCAATTGGTTTTCAATTGGATGCCAAATAAAGTTATCAGAATGAATTTGGTTCAATTAGAATCTCAACTGAAACCAATTGGAAATGCAGGACAATCTGTTCCAATTAACACAATTCATTACAATTCACCTATTGGCTCCAATTGAAATTTCAGTTGGAATGAATTGGGTTCAATTGGATGCCAAATAAAGGTATCAGAATGAATTGGGTTCAATCAGAATCTCATCTGAAACCAATTGGAAATGCAGGACAATCTGTTCCAATTAACACAATTCATTACAATTCACCTATTGGCTCCAATTGAAATTTCAGTTGGAATGAATTGGGTTCAATTGGATGCCTAATAAAGGTATCACAATGAATTGGTCTCAATCAGAATCTCAACTGAAACCAATTGGAAATGCAGGACAATCTGTTCTAATTAACACAAATCATTACAATTCACCTATTTGCTCCAATTGAAATTTCAATTAGAATGAATTGGTTTTCAATTGGAATTAATTGGATTCAGTTGGATGCCAAATAATGGTATCAGAATGAATTGGGTCCAATCAGAATATTAACTAAAACCAATTGGAAATGCAGGACAATCTGTCCCAATTCAACACAATTCATTACAATTCTCCTATTGGCTCCAATTGAAATTTAAATTAGATTTAATTGGTTTTCAATTGGAATAAATTGTATTCAATTAGATGCCAAATAAAGGTAACAGAATGAATTAGGTTCAATCAGAATCTCAATTGAAAATAATTGGAAGTGCAGGACAATCTGTTCCAATCAAACACAATTCATTACAATTCACCTATTGGTTCCAATTGAAATTTCAATTGGATTAAATTGGTTTTCAATTGAAATTAATTGGATTAATTTGGATGCTAAATAAAGGTATCAGAATGAATTGGGTTCAATCAGAATTTTAGCTGAAACCAAAATGCAGGACAATCTGTTTCAATTTAGCACAATTCATTACAATTCACCTATTGGCTCCAATTGAAATTTCAATTAGATTGAATTGGTTTCAATTGGATTGAATTGGTTTTCAATTGGATTGAATTGGATTCATTTGAAGGCCAAATAATGGTATCAGAATGAATTGGGTTCAATCAAAATATCAACTGAAACCAATTGGAAATGCATGACAGTCGGTTCCAATAGAACACAATTCATTACAATTGACCAATTGTCTCCAATTGAAATTTAAATTAGATTGAATTGGTTCAGATCACACTAAGGGAAATTTATCCTCAGATATCTTGGATTACTCTTGAATGTTTTCTTGCATCTGAAGTAGCCTCTTTCACTTAGAAAAATTGCATAATTTTATGTAGCAAAACCATATTGTAGATGGTTTTATAATGTACTGCTGTTTCTTGTAGGTCACGAAGGTGTACCAGTGCAAGTAGATGGAGAAGCGTGGATACAACCTCCAGGAATTATACGAATTATTCACAAAAATAGAATGCAAATGCTATGCAGAAACAGGGTAAGAATTTGTGTTTATTCGGTATAATTTTAATGCAACAGAAAATATTAATGTAATTAATTTTCTATATTTTAAGATATATCTTTATTGCAAGAATTTTATTTTAAGAGCCTTTGAAATAGGCAGGATAATCTATATCAATTATTTTTATATAAAACTGTAAACTGTATATTGGGCAATAGTTATTTCCTCAGCCAATTGCTGAGTAGAAATAATTTATTTGGGTGAAACTTGCCGATTCCCAAAACACCTAAAACTCCGAAATATAAAAGTAGCCCATTAAGTGGAATGTGTGATTTGTATAATACCGTTAGCTTAGATTAGCTTAGATTTCTCATTGTCTTTCAAACTTTATAAAAAATTGATTGAATCAAAAGTATATCTAAATATACATTATAATCCTTTCAGTACCACTATTTTACCTTGTAGTATACTCTACAATTATATATGAATATAGTCATTATATGTAATTATTACACAACTCTTTGTTCTTGTATGGTGAAAGAAGAGTGAATGATACCGATTGGTTAATTTGATTACTTCTGATTATGTAATTGACTACTTGTATATTGTGTGTGTTTCTGGTATGTTAAATGTATTGGTTCTGTTTATGTTTTCTTGTGTATAAACTTATCGTTTGTGCGAGTTCTTATCTGTCTTCTGTAATTGGAGGATTTACCTCTGTTGAGGCAATAATTAAATATATAAACAAATAAAACTGGCATAAATTATAACAGTCTGAAACAAGTGGGGAACTGAATTTTAAAATACCCAGTTCTACCTAAATCTGTTCTATACCACTTCACACTGCAAAGACACAAAATTATCATATATCTATAATGTAAGAATAATGAATATAAACCTTTTTTCACTAATTTTATTTGTTGTTTGATGTTGGCACTTCGGTTTGAATCTATTGCTTGCTCATTTGTGATTTACTGCAGACATGCAAAGAAAGCAAGCGTTTTATTTACAAGCAAAACAAAAGCACACGTATAAGATCAGACAGATGCCAAAAAAACATTCTCTGGGGATCATTACCCCTTCTCTTCTAACTTTATTCTACTGTAGAAAGTAGGGCAGGTAATGTATTCAATTTGTTCCATTTTCCTATTCATAATTGTAATTACTATATTTTTTCAGCACCTGAACCTCTCTCTTTTCCCTCAATTAAAGGTTCATGGAAGGGTGCAGGTTAAAACATATTGGTTCCTACAGGAAAGAAGCTTACGGCAAGGCTTGTTTAACTTCGTACTGATATTTGTTTATGTATATATACACAAGGGCTGTTAAAATAGAAACTGAACATTTACAAAATTGAGGAAATGGTAATATTCCCCAGATATTTGGGCCCGTCTCCTTCAAAGTACTTCCCTCCACTGTGCACACCTTCACTCCCAGCATTTCTTCCAGTCCTGGAATGCTGATGGAACTCCAGTTTTGGAATGGCCTGTAGGTCCCGCAGCGAATTCTCCTTGATCTCTTGTATTGTCTGGAATCTGTGACTTTTCAGGGTTGATTTCAACTTGGGGAAGGGGGAAGAAGCCTGCTGATGCCAAATCAGAGAAGTAGGCTGGTTGTGGGACAACAGGTGCTTTGCCAAGAAGTCCCGGACAATGAGTAAGGAATTAGCACATGCATTACCGCGATGAACCATCCTGGACTCGTTCTGCCACATCTGTGGCCTGTCGTGCTGCACCTTTTGTCGTAATCGTTGCATGACGTTAACGTAGAATGCTGCATTCACTGTGGAACCATGCAGCACAAACCCCAAATGGACGATCCCCTTCTAGTCGAAGAACACGATCAACATCACTTTAACATGGGATTTACTCATTCCTCATTCTCGATGGAGGTTCGACCTGATTTGAAACAAGGTACCACGTATTCGACTGAAACATTCCTCGCCATAGGTTTCATGTAACATGTTGTTCATATGAAAATTTTCTGAAATTTCACACAGAATTTCACACACACTTGCTGCTCTTCCAATTCCTTCATGGTAGGGTAACTGAAAATCGCTGTAGGCACTCAACATGATCTACTGTGTTACTGCAGTTAGCAACGGCTTTGAAACTGGGCCAAATTAAGGACACAGCTAGGTACCACCACTGTTGGTTCTTTTCAAGGGGTTTGGTTTCTTTTTGAACAGGCATTTTTAACTTATTAACTCCATTGCCACCACATGTAAGTGCACCTGTTTTAATATACCTGAAGAAGAGAAGTGACGTTTGTGAAATAATGAATTGTAAACTTATGACATGCCAAGTTATGAGTGTTTTTTTTTTAATATTATGGTGTTGGCACATTGCATAAGTCAAGCTTTAATTAAAACTACTTAAGTATGCTTATCTCACAGATAGAAGCAACACAGATTGAAAAATATGACAGAATTTTCGTGTACCACACAGCCTGTCTTCAACAACAGTAGTCTTCTATAGTTTTAATTCTTAGTACTTTCTTCCAGGCCTTGGAAACTTCTTTACGTACATGGGAAGAAAAACAGAAGCATCACCATCACAGTTGCTCAGAAAAATCCCTTTCCTTCTCTGAAGAGGAAAGCCAGTCTCTCCTCACATTCATAGAAGCAGCAAGTGCATTAATTAAGTAAGTATTTTGAAAACTTAATGACTGGCCCATTGAATGAAAATTTTGTGAGAAATGATGTTATATAGAATGCATGATGTTATATGCAAAACAGATAAAAAAATCACGAGAACGACTGTTCCTAAATTTCTTAAAGGACCACTGCATTCTTTGCATGCGGTTTCTCGAATGCAAGTTGATTTAATACAACTTAAATCCAAACACCTCAGAAATTACTAGATTCCAACCAAGTGAAAAAATAACATGGGTACAATAGTGTTAGAAATTTTGAATAATGTCAATGTCATCATCATGGACTTTCTTCCATGTTGTATAAGTTACATATTTACATTTACATATTATTTTACATTGTAAATTTTTTTTCGCTTATTATTGTGATCACCTTAAATATTATATGAAATTTTATTCCTATAGTGTATTCTTCCCTTATATGGATTTCTTTCATGTAGAAATTCTTCAAATAATTACTGTAATTTTTGTTTATAATTATATTAATATTTTATTACTGTATTTGGATTTCCTTCATGTAGAACTTCTTCACATCATTACTGTAATTCCTGTCTAAAATTGTATTAATATTTTATTACTGTTAGTATTATTATATGACGATTTCCTTACTTATGGATATGGGTCAAAGGAAATAAAGAATTATTATTATTATTATTATTATGAATACTATTCAGAAAGTCAGTTCTGCAACGCTTTATTTTATATTTTTAGAAAAATGCACACTTTATTTTTCACAAATGTATTATGTTAGAATTCTTATACATTCTCTATTGTTAAGGCATTTTTCATACTGGGAAGCAAGCTTCTGTATACTCTCTTTGAAGTCTGCATAGAGAGTCATTTATGCATTTCATTTTTCAGTTTTCGTCATCATAATCATCACAGACCTGTGAATAACTTCTTCAATTTTAGAAAAATATAGAAGCCACTCGATACAAAGTCGGGACTGTAAGGGTGGAGGGAACAATGCTTCCATTTTTCCCAATCAAATGACAGGATAGGCTGCAAGTGACAAGGTTAACCTGGGATGGTACCTTAAGTGAAGGTCATGGATTTTATTTTCACCTTCCTGTACCTTTTCTTGTAGAATTTTTCTTCTACAGTATTCCTCATCATGATTCATATAATAGTATAAGCAAGTGTTGTGAATTAAATCCACCAATTGGTTGGCACTTCTGATATAATGATGTTTTCTTCCATTTATTGCAGTTGTGTGAAGTTGTTATCAATTGGCCACCCCAGTGTAGCAGTGAAATTATACAGTTTGGCTGCTCAAGCATCCTCTGTGCTAGAGAGGGTGCACCCAGAAGGCAAAATTGTTGAAGGAGTAAGTTTATTTCCATTTTAAAATCTAAATCAAGAAAAACTCAATATGCTGATCAAGGCAGAAATTTATTTTATTATAAAACATAAACTAAACGTAACGTTTCAACCTTCTAGCAAGGTCTTCTTCAGACTCTGCACCATCTATGTCTGAAGAAGACCTTGCTAGAAGGTTGAAACTTTACATTTAGTTTATGTTTTATAATAAAATCAATTTCTGCCTTGGTTAGCATATTGAGTTTTTCATATCTTTGAAACAAGGCTTATTGGTGTTATAGCTAAATCAAGAGAAATAGTTTCCTTATTTTTTTCCTTTTTTAAAAATTGAATATTTTTGTAGTCATATGGACACTGCTGGCTTGTAACTACCTCGCTGATAGTTAGTGGAGTCTCTGCAACCCACAAGTGTCAATGACTAAACTCAGTTAATGCCCGTGCAACATATGTATGTCTGCAACTTGATATTTTTTAACCCTTTCCCTGCTGAAACCATAATAAAATGTTATGTGATATGTGTGCCTGTCATGCTGAAACAATAGATTCATGGATTTTGCATAGAATATAATCAATCAATTTTTCTTATTGGAAATATTAACATATTAAAACTTTGTGGACATGTAGAGCATCTCTTAGGAACTGACTGAAATTTATTTTACACTGGTTCCTGTCCTTGAGTGTCATCTAGAGAACAAGTGGTGTAAGTGATCAGTGCTAGTGCACTTTGCTAAATTTGTGATAATGGATATGAGAGATAATACAAATAATAAGTTCTATAAGGGATTGCAAACCACCACACTGTGTAAACTGAATAAGTTAAATACACAACAAACCACGAGGACTAAAGGTCTAAAAAATATATATTAACATTTCAAGAATATCAAATCCTATTAATCAGGATAAAAGAAAGGGAGTAGAAGAGGTAAACTGATTAGCTGGAGATGGTTTGGCTAGAACAATTTTATGTGTAGAATGTGTGTAGGAAACCAATTTTATGAACCACATCTCCTCTTCTTTTAATATGACAATGAACTAACAAACTAACTCTATAGCCTTCTTGAACCCGAAGGTTCATGGCTGCAGCAACACAGGCCTTCCATCTGTCCCTATCCTGAGCAAGATCTATATACTCTTTTCCATCCCTACCAATTTCCTTCAGGCCCATCTCAGCATTATTACTCCATCTTCGTCTTGGTCTTCCTACTGGTCTCATACCACCAGGTTTCCCAACAAGAATCCTGTAAACTCTTATTTCCTCTCCCATTCATACCACATGGCCTGCCCACCTAAGTCTTCTTGATTTAATCATTGTAAGCATATCTGGACGTGAATACAAATTATGTACTTCTAACAGTTGGGCTGAAAAGTTCGTAGGCTAACATAGTAAAAAATATTTTTTTGACAAAATTCGATTTTATTATTCAATATAGTTGCCTTCGAGGGCGATACAACGATTATAGCGGTCATACAATTTTTCGATGCCATTTTTATAGTACGATTTCTCTTTAGCCTCAAAGTAGGCCTCAGTTTCGGCGATTACCTTTTCATCAGTGCTAAATTTCTTTCCAGCGAGCATTCTTTTAAGGTCTGCAAACAGGAAAAAGTCACTGGGGGCCAGATCTGGAGATTATGGTGGATGGGGAAGCAATTCGTAGTCTAATTCATATAATTTTGCCATCGTTTTCATTGATTTGTGACACGGTGCATTGTCTTGATGAAACAGCACTTTTTTCTTCTTCAAATGGGGCCGTTTTTTCATGATTTCATCCTTTAAACGCTCCAACAACGCTATGTAATAATCGCTGTTGATGGTCTGGCCCTTTTTGAGGTAATCGATGAATATAATACCATGTGCATCCCAGAATACTGATGCCATAACCTTGCCAGCCGACTGTTGCGTCTTTCCACGCTTTGGATTCGGTTCATCACGTGCAGTCCACTCAGCTGACTGTCAATTGGACTCTGGAGTGTAGTTATGGAGCCATGTTTCATCCATTGTAATATATCGACGGAAAAATTCGTGTTTATTACGGTTGAATATCGCTAAACATTGCTCCGAATCATCAAAACGTTGTTGCTTTTGATCGATTGTGAGCACGCGCGGCACCCATTTTGCACACAGCTTTCGCATGTTCAAATATTCATGCACAATATGTCCAACACGTTCCTTTGATATTTTTAAAGTCTCAGCTATCTCGATCAACTTCACTTTACGATCATTTAAAATTATTTTGTGGACTTTTTTGATGTTTTCGTCGGTAACAGCCTCTTTGGGGCGTCCACTGCGTGCATCGTCTTCGATGCTAATTTCGCCTCGTTTAAATTTAGCAAACCACTTCTCAACGGTTGATTTTCCTGGTGCAGAGTCCGAATAATGTTTATCAAGCCAAGCCTTGGCTTCAACAGTATTTTTTTTCGCCAAAAAGCAATGCTTTATTAACACACGAAATTCTTTTTTATCCATTTTTTCACAATATCAAAAGCTGCTTCACTCACAATGCTATATCTCACGAACTAATTATCCGGCAGCTGTGAAATTTATACACGTATCTTTTGAAGGTTAGTACTAAGTAAAAATCACATGGATTTAATTCTAGTAACGCCATCTATGAGTCAGCCTACGAACTTTTCAGCCCACCCGATAAATTATGTAACCTTCTCCACTCACCTGTCTCCTCATCCCTTTTAGGTCCAAATATTTTCCTAAGGATCTTATTTTCAAATACTCTCAATTTATGTTCCTCTTTCAATGTAAGGGACCAGGTTTCGCATCCATATAATGCTACAGGCAAAATTACTGTTTTGTATATTTTAACTTTTAGTTTTGTAGATATTAAACGAGAAGACAAAAGTTTATGAAGGTAAAAGTAACATGCATTTCCTGAACTAAGCCTGCTTTTTATTTCCTCTTTAATATTATTTTCATTTCTTAGTATTACTCCTACATACTTGAATTTGGAAAGTGGTTCAAACGAGTTGTTATCAATAACTAAATTTTGATTATTACCTAACACTTGGTTTCGGCCTGTAAGCATATATTTAATTTTCTCTTTGTTAACTTCCAAACCTATCTCTTTAGCTGCTTTGAAAAATATTTTTGCATTATTCTTAATTGTATTTACATCATCCCCCAGTAAGTCTACATCATCTGCATATTCATTATCATCAAAATGTCAGTACTGTTTTGGGGCTTTCAATTTTATTGATTTGTGATCCCGATTTGACAACTTAAAGATATGCATCTAATCATATTGTAAACAAAGACTGTAATATAATTGTATAATATATTATTATAATAATAGAAAATATTTGAAATTAAAATTTCACACTGACACAAAAATGAAGAAATAATTTCATATTTTTAAAATTTGGATGTTACATCTAGTGATTTTTATTGTTATTGTTGTGTAAATTATTTTATTACTAAGCATGATTAATTTTTATTATCTTTAGATATTCTTTTAATATAGTTTTATTTAATTTGCAGCCAAACTTAAGACCACAAGTTACAGAATTAGTAGCAAGTGTGAAAGTTCTTTACAATGAGTCATGTTCATTTTTTGGTGAAGATTCTGAAACTGCAGTAAGTATACTCAGAAATTACAAATACTTTTCTAAATAACACAACTCTCATATCTGGTGTACATTTTGAAAGACAATATTTATTTGTAATTCTAATAAGTAAATATATATATATATATATATATATATATATATATATATATATATATATATATATATATATATATAGTGCTTCCCTGTGCTTTGCACCATGCCATGAAGTTATATAGGGGTTGTGGAGTTAGTTCCCCTCACTTTTTTTGATTACGGTGGAAGGTGGGGGTGATGTGATCAGCACCACATCCCTGGTCACCTTTACACCTCAGGGTTTTCTCCAGGTTCCCACTATATATGACGCTATGTGGGCACTGGAGCAGCTTGAACAGGTGGAAAAAATCCTGGTTCTCCTCTGCTGGGGATCGAACCCAGGTCTCTTGCATGGTAGACAAATGCCCTAATGACTGATCTACCACAGTTCATTAACAATTTATTAATTCTAATAAGAGTGATTGAATTATCAAATCAAGTTGTCATATTATAAATACAGATTCTAAAAGAGACAGTATTAAAAACTAAGAATTGAAGCAGAATAACAAATTTTTGCTGCTTTCAAAAATGATTTTTTTTTATATTGTGTACCACATAATATTCATAATATGCATGTGTTGTGCAAATCATTTAGTTTCTATAGAGGAAAGTAAATTTGAATGTAAAGGTAAAGTTCCACATGCACATAGCACTGTGCCATGAAGGCACATTTAGGGGATGTGGGGATAGAACCCCACGCATTCTCAATCTCGGCCATTTTGGAGGTGATGTGATAAGCACCATGCTCTGGCCACCTTTACCCCCCAGAGTTGCCCCTGGGTACCCATTGATTTGAGAATGGGTGAATTCCCATAGCCACTTTTTGTGGGGGAGAAGGCCGAAAAAATTCTGACCTTAGATCAGCCACCCCAGGAATCGAACCCGGGCCAAGTTTCCCATGTGGCAGTCAGACACCTTACCGACTAGATCACTGCAGCTCTTCGTTTTTTAATATGTTGACAATTAAATATGCAATATATATTTGCAGGATATGAGAGAAGATTTGAAGGAAAAGCTAAGTACAGCAATCAGAAAGATTGAAGTTGAACTTACAAAATGTGCAACTGAAGGAGAACTAGTTCATTTTCATCTTGGAGAAGAACATGTAAGTAATGCTTTCATTACGTATATTTTATACACCACTCTTGGTCCCGAAATGTGTCCAGATATTGTACCGAAATCTTGATCTTTTGTTCACCATAAATATGTGGGTCTACCAATAGTTAATTGATTACCGTATTTGCCGGTGTATAAAATGCATCCCCTTTTTTGCACACATTCTTTTAGGAAAAAGCTTTATCATTGAATTTATAATTAATTTATAGTATTTCAAATCTAAAGTAATATATAGGACTATCAACAAATGACTTAACTAATCTAAGGTTAGCAAAGAAACAATTTTTAATCTTCATCGCACACCGCAAGGAAGCAAGAAAGAAATTGTGTAACTCGGAACATAGAAATATCCAGAAATTAAGGTAATCAGAAAACAGAGTATTGGAGAGTAAAATGTTTTTCAGACCTATTTTTATGGGAAAATAGTGCATCTTTTATGCGGACAAATAAGGTATATCTCGTTACATTTGTATATGTTCTAGTATGTTAATTTGTGAATGCTTCTTACAGAGTTCAGAGAGGAAGTCGTCACGCATAGGAAAAGCAATGTTTAGATTTAAGTTCAGGAAAGACAGCCGAGCAAGAGCTAAGGAGAATATAACAGTGCAGGATGTTAAGAGCTGGGGTACGAGCGAAGTTGTCACCTGGTTGGAGTCCCTGCAGCTCAGCGAGTACAAGGAGAATTTCATCCAGCATGACATTCAGGGCCAGGAGCTGCTCAGCCTCAGCCGGAGGGATCTGCGGGATCTTGGGATAACAAAAGTGGGCCACATTAAGCGCATTCTTCAGGCTGTTCAAGACATTCAGCAAGGAGTCTCTACATAGGTTTCTGTTCTTGTTTGGAAATTGTAATGTGAGGCACACTATTGAAGTTTCTGGATTCTAATATGCATTCACTGACAGGGATATCAACATTGGGTGGGCTCAAACTAGGGGTGTGCGGGATCCCGAAAAGTTGAGACCAGGATTAGGAAAAAAATGTCTCATCCTGATCCCGACTTTGGGAAATGAATTCCCAAATTTGGGAAATGAATTCTCGACTTTTCAGGATCCCGAGCAGTTGGGAAATACCAAATGGAATTGTAAATGTCTGGAACTTATCGGAAATTGTTAGTTTTTGTACCAGAAATGCAAAAACAATCACTTAAAGTGAAAATGATGTGTAGAATTCGAGATTTCCAGAGCTTCGGGAAATTTGAGAATATTTCCCATCCTGAATGTCTGGATTTAAAAAATATCCCATCCCGACCTCAAAAATTCTGTCCCGCACACCCCTAGCTCAAACACTTGAGTTATAAGTTCACAAACAATCATGAATCCTCCCTTCCATCAAAGACGTATTTAAGATTGGTGTACCAGTTGACAGCCAGAGATGAAGTAGGAAGGAGTGACAGGGCACTGCATATTGTCTTTTATCTTTTTATCCTCTTTCTATCTTTTGAACCTTTTTTTAACTTACCTACCCCATGTTTTTAAACCTTGACTAGTCTTGTCCATCTCCTGAGGAAGCCACATGCTAGAGAGCAAAGTAAGTACATGCCAAAATCTGGACTTTATTACTTAGTAAAATATAAATTTTCACTAAATTTCTATGGATATGCAGTCATACACTTGTGTTTAAACACTTGAATAAATATTAATTTTCAGGCTGTTTTGTGTTAGTTATGTAACGGTAGAGTTTTTGTTCTGGTTGTAAAGGTATCAGAAATGTTATAAGAAATAAGAAACTTATTTCATGGGAAACTTATAATAAAGTAATTTAATTTTTGAATTGAACAATTATAAAGAATAGTTTTTAGTTTTATTCATGTCCCATCTTCATTGTTATGTTCTTCAATCAATATTCTTCACTCCATTCATTTTCATTACAACTGAAACGATATTGATCCTGAGTGTGAATGACTTTTATAACACTTTTAAAATGACACAAGCAGGGATATTTGGTACACAGTGTGGACGTAGGTTTTTATACAGACAAAAAATTGCAAACATAGCCTTAATATAAAGTCTAATCTAATCTATACAGTTTTGCAATGAAACTTGTTAAAGATAAAAATCAAGGATCATTTCAAAGTATAGGCTAGATTTATTTCCATTCATGAATCACACATTTGTACATATGCTTGGTATCAGACATGTCAGTTATTTCTCAAATCTTATATTTTCCATTACATACCAAATTGCTTCACTTCATATCTCTGAGCATAAGACTTCTGTGATCAAAATTTTGTGTTTAATTTCCACATTTATAGAAATGTGTGATATTGTGTATTACATGTTGTTAAAAACTTTGAACAGGTGAATTATAAGAAAACTTGAATAGTGTTCCTCATATTACATACTACTCATACAATGATCTCATTACAACATATGCATCCTTTCTATGGAGGTAAATGTAGAAATAGTAATAGTTTCACATGTACTTTTTTGAAAAGAATATTACTTTAAATATTTTTATACTCAACTCCTCATTGGATGTAGTGAATGCATTGATCATTCATAATTTATGCGAAATTCAATTTTTATTATAACATATTTTTTTATCTTTTGTATTTGTAGTTAAACACTTTCTGTATTCATTTAATTTTGTGTATCTCTTACAAATATATATGTATTATTTTACTTGTAGCTTACTGCTCCATATGCAGTTTATCAAATATGTAACATTACATTGACAAGGGTTAGGTGGCAGAGCAGCCTATAGGTTGAACCTCACCCACTTAATAGAGAAATGTATTATTATTGTTGTTATTGTCATTATTATTTTTATGTATTACAACATTTCTTTGTAACAGAATGTGAGTAAATGCATATATTTACGAGAAACAATACTTATACATTAATATTTACGCTACTTTGTGAACAAATATTTATGAATAATCTCATCACCTCCATACATTTAATCATTTTAAGATAAAAAAATACAACATGTGGAACATTCATATTACTCAATGATTATGAACAAAACTCCGAACAGTTACTTATGTACCTGACTCAATTTGCTTATCTATTGTTCCAATATTTCTCTTCTGTATTCTAAATATAACCAATACTCTAAAATCAGATACAGTAACCCCCAAGTTACGTAAGTAATGAGTTCTGTAAACCTTTATGTAACTTGAATTTTATGTAAGTCAAATTTGCTTAACACTAGAATGACTGGAGCTCATTTTGACTGCTTTCATTTTTATTTTTTACATTTTTTTACCTTCAGCTCAAGAATTCTGAAAGAACTTGACTTTTCATTATGTTACACCTTCTTTCGATGGGTGCAATCAATTTGTACAATTTTTCAAAACTAGGGGGTATGGGAGATCATTACCCAAGAATGACGACGAGCAGTCATTTTGACCGCCATAAGAAAACCATTGGATATTGCACCATTGTGCACTTATGTTATTGTTATTTTCGACAGCTGCTCTCTCCCTCCCTCCCTCCTTTCTCTCTGTAATGATTGTTACTTGATTGTTGCTCGTAGCTTTGTTTTCAACTTATGCAATTGGTGCTATTGGAGCTATCATGTTCCTTTGTTCAACCTTTCATTCACGAGTAAGAACTCTACTTGATAGGATGTCGCTTCAGCTTGGATTGTCTTCGCAGCAAATAGGGTGGTTTCTAGAGCAATCTGAGGAAGAGGGAGTATTCTCAAGTGTAGATTTAGGAGGATCAGATCCAGAAATGTTGTCTCATCCTCTGTCATCTTCCGATGAGGAGGCAGTGATGGGTGACCAACAAAACATAATGGCCATTGAAAATAGCAGCAACAACGTCTTTACGCACCGAAGAAGAAGCAGGAGTTGCTTGGGCTGGTGAAAGGAAGACACGGTTTGGAAAAGACACTTTGGTTTGAGAGATCGTCTCAGGTAATGATCTTGTGGCTGGCAGAGAAACTGCCATGAACGTACTGAAAGAACAGAGTGGTCCTACAAGCTTCACCAAAAGAAGTATTTGTGAAGGGGAAGTTTGAAGCGCTTTTTGCCTACTGTTTGATGAAGTCATGTTGCGTCTAATTCAGAGGTGTGCGGAACTAGATGCAGCTTGGAACAAACTAATGGACACTAACGTAGGAGGAACTGGAAGTTGAAATCTCTCTGATGTATGTGAAGGGTGTTTACTGTGAAAAGGTATATCAGTCGAGGATCTGTGGTCTCAAATTTGAGTCATCTTCTTCCAAGACACAATGTCAAAGATCGCATCAAGGAGCTTTCATGATACTTGCATATCGATTAAAAGATGTCTCTGAAGGAAATACTAAAGACCGTCAAATTGGCACTGCTGACGGAAGTTTGGGGAAAAAATGGAGACAGTGTAGAGAGTAAGTAAAGTAGAGTGCTCTACGGTAATGAAAGCTTTTGCGGAGTGTGGAGTTAGGGCCCCACACTTTTTTGATCACAGCCGATCATCACCACACCTCTGGCTGCCTTTATCCCTCAGAGTTACCTCCAGGTACCCACTTTATACGATGCTGGGGGCTCTGGAACCACTTGAACAGGTGGAAAAAGTCCCAGTTCTCCCCCACCAGGGATCGAACTCGGGTCTCTCGGATAGTTGTCAGATGCCCTGATGACTGTGTTGAGAGTGTAAAAATAAAAATGGAATGTACTACAATACAGAAAAATATTTTTCTCTCTTCATGCTGTAGCTTTCATTTCAAAATCCCATTTAAAACCTTATGGCGATCAAAATTACCACTCTCCGTTGTTCTAGGATGGTTTATTCCTTCGTTGTTCTAGTGTTAAGTGTAACTTTGTAAGAAACTACAATATTTATTATTATTATATGTATATGTATGTTTATTATTTACACAGTATTATTTTATAAATGAAACATCATGCAGCAGTATTTACTCAGATATAAACTATAAAAGTATGAAAAATATATAAAATAATATAAGAACAAACTGAAATCACACTTTTCAAATAAAAAAAAAAGTCTTGTGACAGGTACGTACAGTTATTATGTAACTGTGAATATACGTAAGTCGTGAGGTTTACTGTACAGTAAAATTACAAAGTAATAGTTAAGTAGATAGTGTTCTTTCTTAATGTTTATTCTTACTCAATAGCTCAGTTACATTCTTGGAACCTGATATCCTTAAAACTAATACAGGGTGATCCAAAAGTCTCTCTACATTTGAATCAAAATGCATTTCATTGACAAAATTGACATTACTGCTGAAAAGTACTCTAGAATAGAAGACAAACTCTTATATTTCAATGTGGTGGCCCTGTAAGTGTAGGCATAGCACCCACCTCTCTTGTGTAGACTAGAACACATGCTCCAACATAGCTGGCATGATCTCCCCTGTTGCTGCAGCTATTCGCTGTGACAGGTGCTCTATGGTGTTAATCTTTACTTGATACACCCTAGTAATGAAACCTGAGACAAAAAAGTCTAGAGGAGTCAGGTCTGGAGAGTGAGCCACCCAAAGTCTTGGTGTGTCACGGTAGATCCACCTATCAGGGAAGGTGTCAACGAGATAGTCCCAAATAATTCTAGCGGAAAGGGGTATTACACCATCTTGCTGGAAAAGACCAGTATCTTTTATCCCATCCTACAAAACATTCATTAGCAATATAAGGAAAATGTCAAGATACTTTTGAATCACCCAGTAGTTAGTTTTACAATATGATTCTATCTTAATATGGGATATTCCTTCATGTACCTCAAAATACCCTTTTAAGGAATACTATTTGAAGCTCTTTATGCAATCGTAAGAAAATTTTTATACTTGCATATTTTTCACAAATTAAATTTTTTACATTTATACTCGGTATCCACAGCCAAATGAATAAAATTAAAAATATACATATTCTTCATCCATCATTTTCAGAAATTTGTTTGTAATTTGTTTTCAATTATATAAGAATATCATTGCCTCACCAATATGAATTCCTCTTTTGAGGTTCAAATATTTCACTCACCATTTGCTGAGTCCATGCTACTGTACATTACACCCATAGACTTCTATTTTCTTGGAATTGTTTCTTTTGTACCATTTTAAAATATTCATTATGTATATTATGGACTGTTTTTTGCAGTATATAGGATCAATCAATGAGATCATTGTATTAAATACGATAATATATCACACATGCATGCAAGTTCATGATTGTGTAGAATGTGAGTGTCCGTCTGTATGGATGATTGTGTTGTGTTAACATTATATTATATTAACATATAAAATTGCACTATGATTGTATTCAAAATACATATCTTTTAACTTAAATTAATAGCATATATTTTTAGTAATTAGAAATTATACAGAATGGCCTTCTGCAATAAATTAATGTATCTCTGCTTAGGCAAAAAACATATGTATATTGAATGTAAATAGATATATATATATATGTATCATAGATAAGCTTAGATCTGTGTCAATAGAAAAACGAGGTTATGTATACTTACTGGCTAACAAATATTCAAATTCTGCATTCATCACTAATTTTTAATTATTGAACTTTGTAGAATGAAAGAAATATAGTATTTATACATAAGTATATAATGAAAAATAAATTCACTTATATATTCTTGTAAATATTTCAAAATTCATAAATATTCTATGAACATTGCATTTGTTTACAAAAACTATTTTCTATTTTGATATAATTTATCTTTCATGGACAACTATTTGCCAATACTTCCCTATGATATTCACATGAACTTGTGATAATTATTACTCTTTCTGCTCATAACATATGCTAATGGTTGCAGTTACTTCATTTCAGGGTTGTTAAAGGTCCAAGAAACCATAAATTCTAATCAGTTCCAGAACAGGACTGGAACCTTTTTCCTAGCACAATTTCAGTTCAGTCCAAGTTGCATTTTGTTTCATTGAAAAGAGGTTCCTGGACCACATTTAAATTGATCCGAGAAAGAAATAGGTTCACGGACCGTATTTAAATTCATCCAGTAAAAAATTCCTGGACTGTATTTAAATTTATTTGGAAAAAAAGTTCCAGGACCATATTTAAATTCATCTGGGAAAAAAAGTTCCTGGACCGTATTTAAATTTATTTGGAAAAAAAAGTTCCAGGACCATATTTAAATTCATCTGGGAAAAAAATTCCTGGACCGTATTTAAATTTATTTGGATAAAAGTTCCTGGACCGTATTTAAATTCATCTGGGAAAAATATTCCTGGACCGTATTTAAACTTATTTGGAAAAAAAGTTTCTGGACCATATTTAAATTTATTTGGAAAAATATTCCTGGACTGTATTTAAATTCATTTGGAAAAAAAATCCTGGACTGTATTTAAATTTATTTGGAAAAAAAGATCCTGGACCGTATTTAAATTCATCTGGGAAAAAAATTCCTGGACCGTATTTAAATTTATTTGGAAAAAAAGTTCCTGGACCATATTTAAATTTATTTGAAAAAAAAGTTCCTGGACCGTATTTAAATTTATTTGGAAAAAAGTTCCTGGAACGTATTTAAATTCATCTGTGAAAAAAATTCCTGGACCGTATTTAAATTTATTTGGAAAAAAGTTCCTGGACCATATTTAAATTTATTTGAAAAAAAAGTTCCTGGACCGTATTTAAATTTATTTGGAAAAAAAGTTCCTGGAACGTATTTAAATTCATCTGGGAAAAATATTCCTGGACCGTATTTAAATTTATTTGGATAAAAGTTCCTGGACCGTATTTAAATTGATCCAGAAAAAAGGTTCCTAGACATAATTTAAATTCTGCAGAATAATGGTTCCTGGACTGAATTGAAATACTTTAAACTTACGGTCCAGAACCCATTTACACTTTCTGATTTTCTCTCCTGGATGGAAATTGAATTTTACAACCCCTGGTTAGGTTAGGTTAGGGTCTGTAACAGCACCAGAATCATCTTTTTGGTCCAAGTTGTGTATTGTTTCATTTCAATACAGAACTTTGGCCCTCTTTAATATTATCCCAAAGACAGTTCCTGGACCACCTTTAAATTGATCTGGAAAAATGTTCCTTGACTGAATTGAAATACTTTACAGATGTGAAGGTTATTTTCAGTCCAGGACCCATTTACACTTCTCCCCTGAACCAGAATTGAATTTATTTAAAATTCCTGGACTATTAACAACTCTGCTTTGTTTGGTTATAGATTTTTATAATGACAAATAATTTAGTGCTATTATGTTCAGAGCAGTGCTCAAAGTATGCAGGTATATATATATGACAAAAAGACATGTAATTCTATATATTTAATTCCCATGTAATGTAACAGTGATTTAGTCTGTTGTTTTAGAGCTGTGATGTTGATGCAAATAATTACACTTTAAAAAGATAGTTTTTTTGCCTGCTATTGAATACTTGTTGGGATAATAACTGTTGGTGACAAAAAACCATTAGGTTCATAGTGTTTGTTTATCTAAAGTAAGCAATATAAGTTGTTTTGTAAGATATCAGCTGATATTAAAACTTGAGATAATGATAATTGCAATACATGTTTGTTACATGCTTGCTGTTTGATGTAAGCCACGTGAAGCAGACTATGTCATCGTACTGGGAGTGTATCTGTACTTTGTTATATGAGATGTGTTCTAATCTTGTCATTTCCTCACCATACTGCATCATTTTAATTAATTATTGATCAATTACTTTGGTAGTTAGAAGAACTGCAGTGATGAGGCTGTGGGAGTCTAATTGTAGGTGGCAGCACGATACAGAAAGTCAACCAGTGTCCCATTTAAATGCATGCGGAATTGAATCCTGAATATTCTGTTGTTACATTAAATTACAAGTTTGATTTGATTTTAACTTGAGGAATGTTGTAGGAACATGATAGATGAATGATGAGTTCTTTGAAACGAGAATTTCAAAAATTATAAGTCGGCCTCTGTGGCAGAGTGGTTAGCGTGGGCATCAGTGTTCTTTGTGAGCATCGCTTCATCAATTTCATCATGTCATTATTCATCCTCATCTTCACAATCAGCCAAAAAAGTGGTAGAAATGCAAAGTAAAATATACTAAATCAATCAATCAATTCAGAAATCATGGAGCCTCCGCGATGGCGCAGTGGTAGTGGCTTCGCCTTGTAATCAAGGGGTCTCAGGTTCGATACTCGATGGAGGCCCATAGTGTTTCGGATCCCACTTTAAACTGTAGGCCCAGTCCCGATTAGCCTTACTGTGCATAAAGTGGACTTAAAACACTAATTCATTCAATCAATCAATCAATGAATTCAGAAATTATAATCGTCAACACCAAGAAAGATATTGGAACTAAAATAATATAATTTACATAGTATTGTGTACATCACTTGCAATTTTCTTGGTGTGAGTTAATACGTCAAAGAATATTACATAACAATTCAATATGACCATACTTGTGATTTAATAATTGTTGTTAATAATTTACTTTTTTAACATGAAATCACACCACTCAACATTGTAAAATTTATGTAATTTAAAAAATTGTATCTTCTGTCTCACATCTCGAAACCTCTAACATATTCTTATTTACAGGAATTATAATTTTGAAAGTGCTATAGATAGAGAAAAAGATCAGGTAAGTAAAAGGAAGCTTACATTAACATTACATTATTAGGAGCATGTGCTATATAATAATATCATGGGTATACAATGCTTAGTAGATTTTTCTGTATTATTTGAGGAGTTTCACTGATGCTAGTACCTATGGTTGAATTACACATACTTGCAACCAGAAAAGAACATAGAACACAGTACAGTTTCAACATTTTTGTGCTATCAGACTACAGCAGGTGAGAATGATCCAAATCACCCCAGCTTCAATTCTTTTTGTGTATGTTCATATGCTATTTAGACTCGCTGAGCTACCCTGCCATTATAGTTTAATATATCATTTCTTAGATTTACAAGAATGTCATTTTCGAAACTTACAACTTTCTACATTATTTAAGAGGGTAACAAAACACATGCTTATTATTGATTAGGTGAGAAACTATTCACTTCAGTGAAAATAATGTTTAAATAGCACACAGCATCATTCATCAAAGTTTAGGGCAACCAAATGATGAATAATATTCGCTAAGTGCAACCATGCTGGCACTAGTCACTGGAAAATTTTGCCAGTGAGCAACCCCATTAAAAGACACCTGGTTTCCATGCACCAAGTTTTCAGGGATTTTAATTTTAATTTCCTGATATAGATATCTCTGAGGTTTGAACTCTTATCTATCATGTAGGTACCATACTGAGACTTATGGTAGGTACACCAGCCCTATGGTGCATGAACAACCATAACTGAAAACCAAAAACCTGCTTTGAATCTCATTTAAAATATAGATCTTTTTTTGTGTGTGTTTTCTCATTGCTATCATGGCATCATTGCAATTATTCAACAGAGAATTAAAAAAGCAACATTAAATATTTAGAACACAATACACCCATCTAACTAGAATAAGTGAAAGCTTACTTCTATACCTTATGCTAAGAATAGGAAGGAACAAAGGTTTTTTCATCCTCAAGTGAAAATTAGGGATTGACTACAAATTTTCTACCAATAGTAATAAAGTACGGATATAAAATGTAGAGATAAAAATGATTCTGCAAAATTGATACAATGTAGCAAATGTTCAATGAAGAACATTAATTATACTTTCACCTTCTTAATTAATGTACGTAACCAGGCGATGAAAATAAGTTTGGTCTTAGATATTTACTTTAAACAACCATAGTACCTGTGTTATTAATACATATAGTAAAAAAATGACAGAATTTTGCACTAAGTTACCCAAATCTGTAGGAAAATTGAAGTGGTAATACAGTTGAACCTGAGTTATACATATGTCAAAGTGAAGTGAAAATAATATGTATAACTGAGAGTTACTTGTAAATCAGATTTAGATAACATGTCATATCATTATTAAAATACTGTAATTGCATCTATTTTGAGTTACAACATACAGTATAATACAGATTATTTCTGTCAAAAAAGTGGTAAATTAACGAATCTAAAAGTTTGATTCTTAAGTATATTACATTTGCCACTTGAATAATTTTATGCCGATTAGCATCCACTTCCAGTATAAATTTTTTACTTTCTGGTTAAGCATGTAACTTTTCCTCTTTCTGTTCTCAGTGGCCAACCAGTAGCAACTGAAAACTTTCACTGAAGGAACCATTGTTCTGTTTTTATTATGGAACACAGCAAACCTCAGCTATCGGCATCTTTTTAACATGTGTGCTTTCATATCATATTTACATACAAAATAAAATTGGTATCGTGTTCTGAACAACTGCAGCAAATCTTTCTCCTCTGATTTCATGCCGCCTCTCCTTGCCATGTCTTTCGGGGTACACTCTTCTTTCTCGCATCTCGAGACTGGCTGCTGCTATGTCCGCCTATCCTGTTTCGTATTTGTGTTTTTGTAACAACAATAATGCATACTTCTGTGACATTGTTGTAGCTTGGTTACGTACAAATCAACAGTATTTTATGAAAATTAGTATGTGTAACACAGAATTACGTATAAATGCATTATATACAAATAAGGTTTAATTAACACGTTTTTAAATTATATTTTGCTGGGACCTACAGTAATTTACGTATAAAACAGAATTATGCAGAACTGAGTTATGCATTATCGACAATTTGTAAAAGGAACTGATACACTGTCTATATCAGCCATTAACTGTAGTGTGTTGATTAATATATACTGTACCTACAATATACATACCTCTTCTTATACAGTGTCTAAATATGCAATATCTTTTAAATTAAGTACTAAAATACTGCCATCAATTTTCATACTCTTACATGGGAAATACTCATACGTGGGGAAATAAGGGATTGGGCAGATTAATCAGTACTCAGCTGATATAGCTATGTTGGTGTATCAATAAATTTACCAATCAGACACATCTATTGGGTCTCTAAAAAAAAAAAGTTAAAGTGCTCTCCTGTGCTTAGCACCACGCCATGAAGGCATATAGGGAGTGTGGGGCTAATGCCCCACACTTTCTTGATCCGGTCATGAGTGGGGTGATGTGATCAGCATCATGCCCCTGGCCGCCTTTACCCCCCAGGGTTTCCCCCAGGTACCCATGTCATTCGATGCTGGGTGGGTCTCTAATTTAGTGCAAAGTGTTGGTGGCATTTTGTTATTGTATCTATGAATAGAATTTTGTAATTCACATGTGCTAATTTTGTAAAATAAATATCTAAACAGGTAATGTTTTTTCAAAACCCCTTGCAGTCATTTTGTTTCACACATTAATTGATATCCAAGGACTTGACTTAATTCCTGTTGTTCCCTGTGAAACATAGGACATCAACAAAGCATCTCCACCTGGTCCTACTGACGGCAATTCTCTTCACTAAATTCCAGCTCTATCCTTCCTCCAATGCCTCAGCGTGAACAGATCTTCGCCACGTCTGTCTAGGCCTCCCTCTTTTCGTTCTTCCCTGCAGGTTCCAGTCTAGTGCCTCTCTCTCGAAAGCCTCATTTTCCTTCCTCAACGTATGCCCTAGCCAATTCCATTTTCGTCACTTTCGCCACTTTATGTGTATGGACACCTCGGTTTCTCCAGTCTTTCTCCAGTTCTTTGTTTTGAATCACTTCTGGCCAAAAGATATTCAAAATTTTTCTCAGGTAACGATTGATGAAGGATCCTCAAGTAACATTTGCAATTTTATATTGGATTGTTGGAATATTGATTATCTGTAATGGTATTTTTTCATAATTTTTTATTGCTAACTTATTGGTTTTGATATTCATATCTGGTAAATTCATGTCTGTACATGCCTAGGAAAAACAATACTCTGGAATCACTATCCAATTTATTGGTAGTTATTCAATCTCCAGTTACTATTGGCTACTTTCGGTTCTATTTCTTTTCTCAAGAACTTGTCTAAACTCTGTGTCGAAACAGCCATTTGATTCCAGCCTGCCGCTGCAAGGAGTGGGCAACACATTGAATCCAATTGGCACTATTTTCTGGCATTCAAGACGTCAGTCTGCTGCTACTGCTTCCCTATTGTCCCCAGGATGTTGGGATAACACCAAAATTTTGGAGCTTCCAGCAGAGATTGAACCTGGGACATATTGCACCAAAGGCAAGAGCTCTAACCATTCATCTATTCGGGATCTCTAAAGTGGTTCCTATCACATTTCAAACCATAGATTCCATCATGATAGCCTCCCTATGTGAATATATATAAGTTTGATTCATAGGTTGCTTTGCAGCCATATGTAGAAGGCCCAGGTTCAATTCCTAAGCTGGTGGTGATCTTAGGTGGATTTTTGTTTGTTTGTTTGTTCGTATGTGAAGGGCAAGTGGAACATGCATGGGAGAGGAAGAAGTAATGGCATGTTGCAATGCACAGGGGATAGCTTTACCATTTTGACCTTGAAAGCAATGCAAGACTTTTGTTTTTTTTTCCATGTGAGTGAAATATTTCTGCACTTCTACAGTCATGGACATTTCTGAGTTGTAACAGCACCATTGTTTTTTAATAGCACCATTACAACCCAGAAGTGTCTGTGACTATACATGGATTCATTTTGAATAATTTTCTTGTTTCTATTAAGAAGAAAATAAATAAAAGATGCATAATTCATTTTAAATTTTCTTGTAATTAGTACCATTGCAAGGAAGATTTCTTGGATATTTAACAAACATAAGCAAGTTTAAATGTCTTCCAAGCCAATTACTATTGTACTATATATACAAATACACTCTCAGTACATGTTAACAAATGTTAAAAGTTACTGGTTAAGAACTCGTACTTACACTTCTGAATGTAAATTATTGTGATTTGTAAAATGAGAGATGTGACTGCCTGTTGTTAATGACGTTTATACATAGTAATTCCATAAACTAGACACTTTCCCACAAATCACACTGCGAGATTAAAATTAGTACAAGAGACTGCTTCACTGTGATACTAGTATTCATACCGAATGGAAATTTGAGGACCACTCTTTGAGGTAATCCAGAAAGCCTTTTGCAACTAGGAACATGAGCTGGGAAGAATTTCACTTTTCATGTTTTGTTATTCCAGCCCTGTACTAATTTTTATTACCTCTTTGCTAGTAAAAGCAATATGTGAATGAAATAAAAAAAAACATTGTTGTGCTGTTTGCTGTAAACCTTCTCATTGCTCTTGAAATCTATTTTTACAAATTACAGATGTACTTTCTGGTTGTTATATGAACAAAGAAAGAAACACTATCTTTTCTACATGCTTTTGTACTTGGATATGGGGAAGACCTTTCTTTTTTTAAAAAAAACAAAGCTGATTTCTAACGGTGATCTCTAAATTATATGTTGTGTTGATTGAGCAATATATTAATTTAGTAATGTGTTCATTATAATTGTTACATATTTTCTACTACAACTTTTCATACTTCTAAATAAGTGGTTTTTTATAACTCTTCTGATACTGTTAAACTTTCAATGAAAGCTTGTATTGTTATCTGCTGTTACTAATTATATTTATACTGTGTAATTTTGTGTGTATCCAAAGTATTTGTAGTTATTCCAGGACAATTATCATGTAATAAATGTAAATTGCAATAGCTGACTTTGATTATAACACCATTAAGCCTTGTTTCCATGATATGAAAACCTCAATATGCTGACCAAGGCAGAAATTTATTTTATTATAAAACATAAACTAAATGTAACATTTCAACCTTCTAGCAAGGTCTTCTTCAGACTCTCTACCAGGTACAAATGTAACAAGGTACAAAACAGGACGATTTATATACACAAAAATTACTCCCCTCCAGACTATTAGAAAGTTGTTCTGGAACATTCTAGCAGGTGGCTTTCCCTTGTCAACTGTACTTTCACCTAAAAGGCTAAACATATTTTCATCCATCTAGAATGTGGTTGGACTCTTTATCTCATGCTCTTTTTCCTTCAGTCTTCTTCCTTCATCTCTCCTCTTTCTCTCTTGTTCTTTCCACTCTTTCTAACACCTTCTTCCATTCTTTGTTTATCTTCAGTCCCCCATTCCAGTTCATTGTGCTAGAAGGTTGAAACGTTACGTTTAGTTTATGTTTTATAATAAAATAAATTTCTGCTTTGGTCAGCATATTGAGTTTTTCTGACTTTGATATTTATATAAATTCTAAAACACTCCTTACATAAAAAGTTTGGAATATTGTTATATTAGACACAACAAGTTTGGAATATTATTTTATTAGGTGACACAGTGCCACACGTCAGTGAAAAGATGAGAATATCCACCAGACAGATACCATGTGTTGCATTCCAAGGCCGTGTGTATCACCTATTGCCTAATAAAACAATATTCCAAATTTTTTGTAGGAGTGCATTTTAAACGACTTAGATTACAAGAAAAAGAAAGAATGAAAAACATCATCCCATTTAACACATGAATTCCAGGTGACAATTTCAGGAAGGAAGAAGACATGTATTTTACACAACAGTATATTTTCATTACATTTCTTAATGCATCAATATATTTTTATTGAAGCTCCCTTTTCAAATATTATTATTATTAAACCGTACCCTGTGGCAGAGTGGTTAGCTGGCCCCTGTGGCGTTATGATGCCAGGGGTCCCGAGTTCGAATCCCAGCTTGGGCATGGATATTTGTGAGTGTTAGTGTGCTCCACAGTCTGAAATCACTGACTTTCAGGCACCCTTCGATGGCTTGTGTCCTTATCTGCCAGTGCTGATGTGCACTTCTGCTGGGTCGTCAGTCACATGGCAAGTAGAACATAGCAGCCGATTCTGCTACCAAGTCTGCTGATGCAGACGGCGATGTTCTGGTGCACCTTCTGCCAGCTAGGAAACTGCAAAATGTTTTGCATTGCTCCCTTTTTGACAACATGGCAGGAAGAGTAGATTGAGATAACAGGGGATAAGCTTCACCCTATCAAGCTCACCACTGGGGCATGGCGTTACTTGTACCATTTCTCTAATCGAGAAGAGGTCATTTTAACTTGTTTTCGAATTGGACACATCTGTCTCATGCATCGTCATTTGCTGCAAGGGTTGGACCATCCACTGTGCCATGTCTGTAATGATATTTTAAGTGTTCGGCATATTGTTTTTGAATTGCCGATTGTACAGTAATTTCCTCAGACAGAGTTTTGAACCTTGCCAATGATGGGAGATTACGATGACAGTGTTTTAAGTTACGTTTTTAGCTTTGTGAGCAGCGTGTCTCTGATGAAGTTTCTTTTTTTGTGCGTCTTTACCTTATTAATGTGTCTTACATGTCCTCTGGAGCAGGCACGTAGCCAGGGGGAGGGCCAAGGGGGCTGAACCCCCACCCCGAAATCCTACAAACATCAATTTAAATATTGTATATCGGTAATTAATTTTATTTCCTTAGCAGGAATTAACATTAGATCAAAAAAAGTTTAGTGTATAACAGAGGAACCAGGTTATAGTTTTATTTTCTACCTTTTAATCCAAGGAATAAATGGATCCACAGTTTTCAAAATGTATAGTTTTTTTTGTGAGAGGCCACACAATATAAACTTTAAGAGCAAAATTTGGCCTTAATATTTAAAGCCTTTTTTTTAACGGAATGTGTAAAAGTTAATAAGAAAATACAATAACTATGAATTTCGGTACACTAACTGCACAAAATGTAAGAAAATAATGAACAACAGTTGTGTTGGATATTCACTCATATAGTAGATAGAGTAGCATAGTGTCTCCATTTATATAATAGTAATAATAACAAATTAATTTGGATTGAAATTGGAATATTTTTAATAACTCATAATAGTTATTATTGTAAAATAACAATAATTATTGTTGTCATTATTTTTTTCTACTAATCAAGTTTTATCAGTGGCCTGGCCCCCTCTACAAATATTTCTGGGGACGCCTGTGCTGATAAGGGATGAGCCCTCCCCCTAAAATAAAATCCTGGCTACTGACTGCTCTGGAGGTTATTTAACAACTTTGCACTTTAGTCTTTCTCTAAGTACTTTTTACATCCCATTTATAACTCTCAGGTAAGGATTTTTAGATAAGGGGATTTTCTTATGCATATATTCAAGAGTGTAAAATGGGCACCCAAAAATTTTTGCTCATTTATTCGTTCCTAAAGATCAACATATGAAACGAAAGACCAAATCATCGATAGGAAAATAAATAAAGACAGTTTCAAGATGCTGCTGTTCAAAGAATCTCTTGCTTTTAGTAGCTAAACCCAAAACATATTGTACTGTATTGTGTTATCAGTTATCTCACATTATCTTTGCTCACGGAAAACTTTCTTAAGAAATTAAAGGGCAATTTGTACAGCAGTACCGAAAAAATAGAGTTCATGGATAATTTCAAATTCTACCAAGATAATGAACCCAGCACAAATATCTTCCTAATCTCAACCTCGTTAAACATTTATGACAATAATTCGATAGAAGGGTGAGAAAAACGACAACGGGACGAATAGGTAAATATTTGGAGAGATTTCAACGCAAATATTGTATTTTTATGCACAGACGATAGACAGAAGTTTGATAGAATTAGGTTATTTTACATCGCTTTTCTGCCACTTTTGCCTAATCGCGACGATGAGGATGAATGATGATGAAATTGAAGAAGGAACAGTCACAAATAACACCCATGGCTAGGGTGGGATTCAGACCTGGGACCCCTGCAAACTGAAGTCATCGAGCGAAAGGGATATGCGACAAAATACTTGCCTGTTTCTATTTGGTGCCCGAATATTAAAGTCTGTCTTCAAGGCTGTATTTAGGGGGGTAAGGGGGTCCAACAACTCCGAAATATTTACTAAGTATTAAAATTAAATAATAAAATAACTACAATTAAATGATGAAAATATACTTGTTGTTTAATCGAGGGTTACTTACTTCAGCCGAACTAATTATAAGGCAAGGATTATATAGGGATCATACGACTTTGAATGACAGTACCAAAGAAGATTTATGCAAGATCTGTTACTACTAACAATAATATGTATTAAATATTATAAGAACTTTACTTTTCGTCAAATAGATCTAACATCCTTTCTTGATATTCAATAAATATTCAATTCTTTATCTATTTGACATTAATTTCCTTGCTAGGGCGGTTGTGTGTGTGTGTTTTTTGTTGTTCTTTTTTACAAATGTTTCCGACCTTAGCTACGTATACGTAAGCTAGATAATGAATACGTGCTGTTACATCACTATCCTTAAACCAGTCTTTTAAATCGCTCTGCGACGCCAGGGGTCCCGGGTTCGAATCCCGCTCGGGCATGGCTTTTTGTGAATGTCCATTCATCATTTCATCACTCATTCCCATGTTCGCAAATTAGCTAAGAGGCACAAAACGCGTCTCTTTACCTATTCATGTAATAAAAATATAATATTAATTCATTTTAATACGTTAATTGATACTATATTATTATTACTATTTTGAGACACTTAGTTCGGAGCCCCCTCGAAATATATTTCTGGATACGTGGTCGTCCTAGCTCTGGAAAAGGCAAATGAAAACAAGTCACTGCGCAAGTAGTGACGTGAAACGGTTCCGCGTTACCTGCCTTCCCATTGGCGTGTACTGCTCGCCCTGCCCACTCGATTTCCTCCCCTTCTCTGCCGCTATGCGCGGCCTAGGTCCAGAGATAGTCGGGACAGAGTATGAAGTGACTGAGATATCAATGCGCCAATTTTTGAAAAACATTAGGGTGCTGAACTCGGAGATTTGTTGCATAATTTCATGCAATGATATTTGTCAGGTTGAGGATTTGCCCTAAAATGACATTCTTGTTCCTTGGCCACAAAATGTTGGCTTTTACGTTTAAAATCCGTTTCAGGTCCATTTCTGAGAGGAACACATAAATTTTCCCTTTTTGAAGATAACTGCTTTTCGAGTGCCTAATCCGTGAAAATTACGAAAAATCTTTTGATGTTTACAAATTTTAGTGTATATTTTGTATTTTTCGGCACTTTTTGCCAGTCTATTTTCAGAGTTTTTAGTGCAGCCCTTTCCTTCCTTGGGGGAAATTGCCCCTCCCCCCACACTTTTTCCCACTTTTACCCCTGCACTATGCTAAACCTTATAAAGGGAAGTAAACTGTCCTTGTCCCCGCAGTTTTGGAGCCCAATCGCCGCCGTGACGCAACAGCCCCTGGGGGCCAGGGCCTACTTACTGACTGCCGACCTCACTCCCACCTGTAGAGGTGCGAGATCATTCAACCAGTTACGGGGTGACATATGGTCAGCACGACGAACCATCAGTCGTTGTTGTAGATTTCCGCAGCTCCCCAATTTCCTTACGATTGTTATTCTCCCAGGAGAGACGAACCTGCGCGCGTCCCGTAGCCGGGCGCCTTAAATCACGGATAGTGTAAATAATATGACACTGAAAAGTATCATATTGGAGATGCAACGAATTTTTATGAAATATTTCGACAACAGTCAGTAATTAAGTTGTAAGAATTATTTATTTGTATAATGATGAAAGATTTTTGCTTTCTTAAACGCGGGGACTTTATTTCTAGAATAATATATAATAACAGGCAAATTATTGGGTAGGCTCGAGCCGTACAGGCTTATGCGTCACAGAAGGCTAACGTTGCTAATTTTATTTTCTGACTTTAAATTACATTTATTCATAATGTTTTCACGTTGCATTTTGCATACTATTGATGATTAATATTGTTTGTAGATTTTACTGTCTTCACTTAAAATGTTTGTAACAAGCCTTAAAATGAAAATTTATTATCTACCCGAATGTTTATGTGAGTCGCTATATGTCTCCATTTGTCCCCGGTGTCTGAACTAGTGAGGGGGTGCGACCCCTGTTAAGCCACAGAAGTGGCTAGGAACTTCAAAAAGAGCATTTTCTTCCTTACAAAAGGGGTGAGTAACTTTTAAAATTTTCTCGTTGTTTACAGACAATTTCATGGGGGATCGTAATGATTTTTTTTGCCTTCTGGGCTTTCTTCATGAACATTTATGTCAGTGAGTGAGTGGTGAGATTGGGACTATATTGGATTTGTATAATTTATATGCGTGTAGACTACGATCTTCCTCCCTCCACCACTCTTCAATGATTTTGCACCGCTTTCAATCTATCCCTCTCTCTCTCTCTCTCTCTCTCTCTCTCTGCAGAAAGGGAAAGAAGGAAAGAAGGAAAGAAAGAAATAATTTCTTCTCTTCTCTGTCATTTCCTTTCTTTCTTTCGATCTCTTCCTATCCCCTTCTTTTCTTTCTTTTTCTCTCTCTTGTTCCCTTTTGATTCTTTCATTGTGTACGCAGAAGAGAAAGAGAGTAAAGGATGTTGGAACAGGCCCGTAGCGAGGCAGGGGCCAGGGGGCTGAGTCCCCCCCTGGAACTGCCATCAGCCCCCTTGGCATTAGGTAAAACTATTTTGTATAATTTGTCTGCAGTGAAGATTGATAATGTAGACAGCAGATATAATTTTGCTCACAACTTTGGAAATGAACAAGCAGCTATTACATTCATTCATCTTATTTATATAGCGGTAAGTATTTGGAAGATTGCCTTCTCTAGACATTAGAAAGATCTTTCACAGGGGAGCTTCTTTATCTGTACCTTCGCTGCCCCTGATGTGGCCTCCCGGTTAGACAGAAATCTGTGACTTTGACGTCATCATCCATATTCCTTCCACATCTACGTCAAAAGTCAACAGCTCCCAAGTTTTGGGAACTAAGGGGAGTTTCATTAGCTTCGGCCGGTGGTTGAATGCACTATGATTAAATATTGTTCATTTTGTTTTGTGTGATATAAATATCTGTATCATCAAAAGTAGTATATGGAGTGTGTAGTAAGGGATGATTTCAGTAGCAGTGAATTAACACTTGAACCGATGTTTTAAAAGGTAAAGAAAAGTGCAGTATTTGTATGATATTTCTAAATTCTATGTAACTTAATGCTCCCCTCACTATCAATTTACCTTAATTTAATACTGTTAAACTTTTGAAAAATGACTTGCTTTACAAAGCCCCCCTGGAGATCAGTTCTAGCTACGGGCCTGTGTTGGGACCAAACGAAAGGCGAGAAATACATGACATCTTTCTGAGCATAACCAGACTTCAAACAAACGTTTGCAACAAGTCCGTTCCCCCCACCCTCGATACAACCTCCGCTAGAGCACACACTGCAACCCTTGCATTGCATACGTCATTCCCGATAGGCTCCAGTTACCCAGCACGGAATTCGTGTGTAAGCAGTTCTGTCTCAGCAAGAACTGATAAGGCGTTGTGATTCTCGCGAAGAAGTGGCCCTTCCTGTCGAATTGGCCGTCGTGAAGTGAATTTCTTGTGTCCGTGCAGGTCATTCCCTTGTGTGAGGTCGTGTTTCGCGAGTGACATGAAGTGCTAACTCAACGAGAAAATCATTATTCTCACCCTTTGACGAGTGCTGGTAAGTAAGTAAGTTAAGTACATACGTATCTATATTTCTCTGCTCAAATTTTTTCCTTAAATTTTGTTCTGGTCGCTTGCATAATTGTTTATTGGACCATTTCACGCCATCTATTTATACTACTTACTTAACCTCAGTAGTGGTAGGGAAAGGGGGGGGGGAGAATTTCTTCTTATATAGACGGTGTTAAAGGCGGAGCTACTGCGGAGCATGCGCACTCGTCTGGTCCCCCTCGAACATCCGGTTACGCTTACGATGCTATGGACGTTAATATGAAAGGGCAAAGTGGAGATTCTTTTACAAAGAAATAGGGTGTCTCAACTGTGTAGCATATGGTTGCACAGTTCGATCGGGAACAAATTTATTGAGTCAAGTATCACTTCGTAGGTTTCCGAAGAACGTAGAGAGACGAAACCTGTTAATACAAGCAGAACGAGAAAGGATTGGTACCCGGAAAGGGTTTTTACGACTTGCATTTTGTTACAATCATGTTGATCGCTTATCTGCGTATTGTGTTGTGGTGAAAAGCATACATCTTGGTGAGGTTTCAAACCGAAGCGACACGCGACAGAAGTTCATATCGTAGTGACAAGCGATACAGGCTCATTTAGTCTATAAATAAGCATTTACGCTAATGGGAAATCAAGTCTCAGGCGGCACAATACACACCATTGGGAATCTGAGCGACACGTGCAGCTTGTCGTGTCGCTTCAGTTCGAAAAAATGTCATTGATCACTGAGGATTCACTTTTAAGTGGCACAGAGATTACACACCGAAGCGACAAGCAACGGCCATGAACGTCCGCAGGATTTTTTCCAGGGAGGGGCAAGGAAGTTATTTTTCCAGGGGGGCAAATAAGGCGCATTTTCTCCAAAAATAGTGTTGTTCCTAAAAAAATAGTGGCCGCGGTGGCTCAGTCGGTAACGCGTCTACCATGCTAAAGGTCCCGGGTTCGATCCCCGGCCGGTTCAAATCCGAGAACTTTTCTAACGGTGGAAGCGGTCCCGGCGCCTACCCAGCGTCGAATAACATGGGTACTTGGGGGAAACCCTGGGGGGTAAAGGCGATCAGGGGCGTGATGCTGATCACATCACCCCACTCACGACCGGATCAAGAAAGTGTGGGGCGTTACCCCCACACCCCCTATACGCCTTCATGGCGTGGTGCTATGCACAGGGGAACACTTTACCTTTTTTACCTAAAAAAAACATTGCTTAAATTTGAATTTATGATGTTCATGCAATAATTAACACATATTATTGTAGCTAAAATGAAATTATATGTGTGAAATACATAATTTTTTCATTTTCATTTTCATTTCATTTCATTTTCCGGGGGGGGGGTCACGGACCCCCTTGCATCCCCTTCCGGACGCCAATTGCAACGGCCCTTTACTCTAAAGGAAACAATTCACCTCGCATACGAGTACAACAGACCAAGGCGACACGATGCATGGTACTGAGAAAACAGTCCAGTCCAAGCGACACGTGCATTTTCGAATTGGTTCGAAAGGAAGCTTTCAGAGTGCAGCGATACGTGTCTCTTGGAAACCAACATTCAAAAATAAACAACACCTTCCGAATTAAACCGACACGACAAATTGCAGGTGTCGCTTGTCGCTTTCATGTCGCTCGGACTGGGCTGTTTTATCAATACCGTGCATTGTGTTGCCAAGGCCTGTTATTTGCTCAAGCGTAACTGGTAAATGGTTTGCAGATCGAATGCTTCTGTGCGAAATCCCGATATCGCTTGTCGCTTCAGTCTGAAAACTCTCTTGTTGCTTGAAGTAAATTCGTGCAAGTGAAGTGCCATATCATAGGTTTTCCCTAAATCGCTCAGGCGGAAAGGCGACGTTGAAAGCACATATATTTACTAGCATTTGTTATGTGTCATTTCATTACTTCTGCAGATTTGTTGGCAAAGATTCACTTAAGCATACTTTCTAATATAATAATATCACTAGTTTTATAGAATTATCTTTCCCTCACTTTTCCATTTACAAAATAATTGAATACCTAAACGTTCGTCGCGCGTGTACATGAGATACTTGTATGTACGTAGTGTGCTATACAACTGGCGGCCACAAAGACACGTCATATTTTAATAATCTGCTCTGCAGTTTATCGTCAGACGGATTCTAGACGTCCACTCCTTCATAGTAGAACTGTAACAAATACCTTTCTTGACTATCGTCGCACAATTTATTAAAACAAACGCTCATTTCTTACTTCGTATACCGGTGAATCTGCACTGGCAACAACGGGGACTGGCCTAAACCGGAAGTTCCGGGGGGACCGGGCAAGACCTCACCAATGTTTATGTTTACATTTTTAACACTGTCTACAGTTGATAAAAGGAGAAGCAGGAATACCTTCTCCTGGATTGGGTCTCCCTTATCGCACAACGCTAGAGCAAGCTTGCGTTCTGACGTCACCGCGGAATGCTTTCAAGCTTTCCTCGTAGCCCCGAGCTTTCCTCGTATGACGTCAGAACAGGAAGTTGATCTAGCGTAGTGCAATAAAGGAGACCCTCCTGGATTCGGGGTCTTCCTCTTCGCACAACAGTATTGCTACCTTGTGTTCTGACGTCAGACGACGAATGCCTACGAGGTTAGGTTAGGCCTGTTAGGTTAGGTTCCATTAGCATAAATACAATGAAAAATTATTATTTAGGCTAAGCGAACTAGACATAGCTAGCCTAACCTAACAACGTAGGCATTTAGCCTAAAATTAAAAAGCCTTCTCTCGTGACGTCAGAACACAAAGTTGCTCAAGTGCTGTGCGATAAGGGAGACCCCCCCTGGATTCGAATAGACGACTAATGATTTAGCCTCCCAGATGGCGTAGTCGTCGTCCCAGTGGCAGAGTTACAGCGCCTTGAATAACGTAGTGTGGAAAACAACCCAAGAACTAGTTTCCCAGACGGATGACAAACATAGATGGCAGTGCGATCGAACCAGGTGCTTGTGTACTAGAGTTTTATTTTTCTATGTTATTAGAATATAAATAGTATCCTGAGAGATATTTCATAGCGAGGCGGCAAACCACAAGTGTCGCTTGGAAGCGAACAGTCCGTAATCAATGCAGCCTTTCGAACCGCAGGGACACAATCTCTGACTGCACCGTTTCCTCAAGGAGATTTTACATCAAAGCGGCACGCGACAAACGATACGAGGATTTCACACCAAAGCGACACGGGTCCTTCGGTTCAAGGCAACTTTCATACCGAAGCGAAACATGTTGCTTGGAAACGAGCCAATGAAGAGCAACATTTCACATCGTAGGGGCATGACGGGAAGCACAGGCCAGCGTTCGGTTGGTGAAATCCTCAAGCGACAAGTGTCGCGTGCCCCTTGTCGCTTTGGTGCGCAATCTCCCTAAAGCAATACACTCATTGCATCGCGCATGCGCAAACAACAAACCACGGCAACATGTTGCAAGCTATTGAGGAAATGGCCCAGTTTGAGCGACGCACAAGCGACAAAGCGACACGTGTGACTTATCGTGTCGCCTAGATCTGTTGTTGTAATGTGCGGTTTTTCGTGTCGCCTATCTGTTGTTCGCACAATTAGCAGCGAACGCTTGCCAATAGACTGAAGCCACCATGTCGCTTGTCACTTAGTTGGGAAGTAGTGGTATTTACAATAGGGACAGTGCCCGAAAGTATGAGCCCCCTCCAGCAGATTTGCTTACACTTAAAACAAGCTCAACATGGCCATATGAGCTTTTTGCTCTAGTGTGGAACCCTGCCTAATCCAAGATTTTTGTAAAAATGCCCTCGGGAATATTTCGGAAAGTATGACCCTCCTCAGATTGATGAGGCTACACTTATAAAAGGCACTTCTGAGAGATTGTTGTCCATAAACTTGTCAAAAATATGCCCCTCTTGTGGCCACACTTAAAACTAGGCCAAGCTGCTTATAAGAGCCACCTACACACACACACACACCCATACATATTTATTTCTGGTTTAAGTTCAATTGGATACCAGCTTCAATTTGTTTATCTAATATTAAAACAATGTAATTCTTATAACAATGTAATATATATTTGATAAGCAACAACAACAGGGCCATCTATGTGCAAATGTCTGAACTCGGTGAACACTTGGGAACAAGTCAATTTTTTTTATTAGGTCAATATTTTTAACTCTTTCTGCCAGTAATAGGGAATGGTAGTAAGTGTTAGACAAAGTACTTTGGAGCTGAATATGCTTTTCTTAAGACGTCGTATATTGCTAAAATATCTTTAATTCACATATTTCTCATACCGCCGTATCTTGTTCTATTAGGCCTCTTCAAGAAAATTGCCAATTAGTGAAAATTAATTGAGCACAACAGCAAAAGAGGTACCAATAGGGCATGCATACAATGATATGGGGATATGTGAATTGTCGGTTTCTTCAATTCAGATAAATGGATTGAATTGAAACTGGGATATTTTGCATTTGTTACATCCAGCTTGTTTGTTGTAATCTATTCATATATAAAATCAAGCACCGAGAGGGTATAAGATCAATACTTGAACAATATGTGCGCATGACGGCCCCAAAGCAATAGGATCAATACTTGAAGCGGGAGCTCTATTGACTGTAATTTCTTCTCCCTATCAACCGATCGCCGCGGCGCGGCTTTCCCTATTGACATCGATTAGTTCCAGACAATTCCGCTCGCCTCAGTGGGGAGGCGCTGCGGTATGGATTGCTTGTACGCTCAGCAGAAAAACGGGATACACTCAGAAGAAAGTACTTCGGCAAAAATGTTAGAGAATAGCTCATGTTTCTGAATGCACCCCCAACACACCCCCACCCACCCCTACCTACCCACACCCACCCCCACACCCACCCACCCACATCCACCCACCCACATCCATACATATTTACTTGCAGACAAGATTCAACAAGACAGGACAAGAATAGACAAGATTCAACAAGACAGGACAAGAATAGACAAGATTCAACAAGACAGGACACAATATTACAGGTTAGAACCAGTGCAGACAAGATTCAACAAGACAGGACACAATATTACAGGTTAGAACCAGTGCAGACAAGATTCAACAAGACAGGACAAGAATAGACAAAATTGGACAAGACAGGACAAGAATAAACAAGATTCAACAAGACAGGACAAGATTCAACAAGACAGGACAAGAATAGACAAGATTCAACAAGACAGTACAAGAATAGACAAGATTCAACAAGACAGGACACAATATTACAGGTTAGAACCAGTGCAGACAAGATTGGACAAGACAGGACAAGAATAAACAAGATTGGACAAGACAGAACAAGATTCAACAAGACAGGACAAGAATAGACAAGATTCAACAAGACAGGACACAATATTACAGGTTAGAACCAGTGCAGACAAGATTGGACAAGACAGGACAAGAATAAACAAGATTGGACAATTAATAAACAGAAATTTTGCTTAGCTAAAACAAACAAAGTTTTGATTGGCTAAAGCAAGCAAGGTTTTGATTGGTCCAACAAATCTATATAAGCCAGGGCACAGTGCTGTTTGTTACCATTGCTGGATCGGCAGTGGAACCCACATCGCGGGGGATAGAACCTGAACAGGCTCCGCCAAATTATAGGAGACTTGAAGCATATAATTTGGCGGAATAACCCAAGTAAGGTCATAGAGACAATATATACTGATACAATAAAAGCCAATTTTTGGCAGGGGGGCCAAAGTGGTTCCTAAATACAAAATCTCAAGAACTAATTGACATAGAGCTATGCAGTTTTTTTGTCTGCACTGAACCCAACTGATCCAGCATAGAGTTTTGATTTGAACCCCAGGAAATTTTATATAAATACCAAAGCCAAAAATATTAAGTGTATACACACATATATACGTACACACACACACACAGCACAGTGTTGAACCCAACTGATATTTTTATCCAGCATAGAATTTTGATTTGAATCCCAGGAAATTGTATATAATAAACAACAACAAAAATGCCGAATCAAAAACATTGTAATCAATGCAATAAGAATATATCCAGCCCCAATTGGGCTAAGCACCAAAAGATTTGTGACCCAGACAAATACAGAACTCCCACAATAATTTGCCCCAAATGCAATAGAGAATATAGCATGCAATACTTCACATATATACATAAAAATACTTGCTCTGTACAGTCATCAACACAACCATCCACATCTGGTCTGAAAAGAAGGCACGAAGCACCTCTTAATGCCAGAGCAGCAAAGCAGCCACGCTATGAACCCATCCACAGCAGTTTTAACAGCCAATTAAGGGATTATCGGTTTGTATCAGAGCCAAGATGTGACATTAAGAATTTTTTGAACAGTGTAAATCCTGATCTGCAGGCAATTCTTAATGCACAAAATGGCTCTTATAAGCTCTCCCTCAAATTGTTTGCACAATATAAGAAACCAAATGACACAAAATTTTCACACCCCCACATAACAGAAACTGTACCGGTATATTCAAATGCAAATTCGGACACAATAATAAGCAGCTTGATAAATCAATTGAATATCAAACACTCTGAATTTGCAGCAAAAGAGTCCGGATGGAGCCTATGCGGCTCTCCGCACAAGTTATATGTTAATATTTCTGAATTCAGCCCATTACAAGGTTCCACTTATGTGCCATTACCTTCTAATATCAAAAACAAACAAGCTGTGGTTAATATAAAAAACACCGACCAGAAATGCTTTTTGTGGTGTATATTAGCTGCTTTGTATCCAGTTTCAAGAAATCCTGAGAGAATAACTTATTACAAGCAACATGAGCACGATTTTGACGATGCAATAGAGGGTTTAGAATATCCAATGTCAGTTCAGAATATTGATAAATTTGAAAAAAGGGCCAGGCACATCAATGGCAAACAATTATCTATTAATGTTTTTATTTGTTCCACTGGCAATTGCTTGATAGCACCTCTCAGAATCAGTACACTTGATGATGAATCTGCTATTCCGATTGATCTGCTCTTAATTGAAGGGGATGGCACATATCATTACACTCTGATACACAGTCTTGAAGCTTTAGTCAGAAAACAACAAGGCAAATCCAATACAATATTCAAGTCGTGTAGAAGATGTTTAACTGAATTTGATGGTCAAAAAATGGTGAATGGGGTTCGGGAAGTGAATGCAGAAATTGCCAAAAACAAGTTAATTGAGCATCAGAAATACTGTGGGAACCATAAACCTGTTCATATGGTGATGCCCAATCCAAGTGAAAATTGCAAATTCAAAAAGTATGAAGCCTCGTTGGAACACCCAGCATATATTGTCTGTGATTTCGAATCGAACGTCAAACCTATTGCATTCTGCAATCCAGATCCTGATGAATCTTCAAGTACATCATACCAGCTACATGAACCTTCCAGCTTTTGTTATGTGGTTGTACAGGATGGTGTTGTTACTAAAAAAGATTCATACATGGGACCAGATGCCATCAAAGAATTTGAACATAGAATAGAAAATGAGTGCCGTGACATAGCATCTAACATCTTATTAAAATCAAAGCCTATGTTGCCTTTAACAGAGGAACAGATTGAGGATTTCAACAATGCAGAAAAATGCCCGGTATGTGATTCTGAATTTTCAGATACAAATATCAAGGTTCATCACCATTCTCATGCAGATGGTCGATATAAACAGGCCCTGTGTAATAGCTGTAATATTCAGATCAAGAGACCAAGATTTATCCCTGTATTTTTCCATGGTGGTTCCAATTATGATTTCCATCATCTGATCAGGTACGGGGGGTTTGACAAGCAGAATTTAAATATTTTAGCTGAAAATGATGAGAAATATATATCTATTAGCAAGATAATTAAAGTTGATGGTGTTCCTATTCACATAAGATTTCTTGATTCTTACAGATTTTTATCTGCTAGCCTGGCTACACTGGCCACTCAATTACCTGATGATCACTTGAAAATCACACGTGCATTGTTTCCAAATCAGGACCTGAAATTAATTAGGCGGAAGGGTGTATATCCATATGATTATGTTACAGATTTTTCTAAATTTGATGAGTGTTCTCTGCCACCACAAGAAGAGTTTTACAGGAGAATCAGAGGATCTGGAATCACTGATGATGATTATCACCATGCTCAGTTGATGTGGAACAATTTAAAATGCAAGACATTTGGTGATTATCACATGGCATATTTGAAACTTGATGTCACCCTCTTAGCTGATATATTGCAAGCATTCAGAAAATCTTCCATGCAAAATTATAGACTGGACCCAGTGTATTTTTTCAGTGCCCCGGGTCTAGCATGGGCCGCAACGTTTTTGAACACCAAAATGCAATTGGATCTAATCCACGATCAAGATATGTATCTGTTTATGGAGCAATTTATAAGAGGAGGGATGGTGCAATGTTCCCAGAGATATGCCAGAGCAAATAACAAGCATATGCCTGATTATGATCCAGCACGGCCATCAAATTATATACTGTATGTAGATGCAAACAGCCTCTATGGTCATGCCATGATGCAAAAACTGCCATATGCAGGGCTTGAGTGGGTTGAAGATTTTAATATTGAAGATCTTCAGGATTTTGATGACAGTGACTATGGCCTGTTCTTAGAGGTTGATCTGACAATTCCTGATGATTTGCACAATAAATTTTCTGATCTGCCCCCAATTCCCGAGGTTCAGTGCTCACCTGGCTCTAAACAGAAGAAGCTCATGATGACCCTGGAGCCGAAACAAGACTATGTCATATATTACAAAAACCTCCAGTTCCTGATGAAACATGGTGTTCAAGTAACCAAAGTTGGCAAAGTTTTGAGGTTCAGGCACTCAGAATGGTTGAAACCATACATTGATACAAACACGGAGCTTCGAACATCTGCAAAGAGCCAATTTGATAAGGGCTTGTTTAAATTGATGGTGAATTCTGTCTATGGCAAAACAATTGAAAATGTCAGAAAACATACCGATGTTAAAATAATTACTGACCCCAGCCGGAGCAAAAAATTGGTTGCAAAGCCTAATTTCAATTACAGAAGAATTTATGATGAGCACATGGCACTTTTCAACATGAAGAAAACAAAGATCAAATTTGATAAACCTATTTATGTAGGGGCTGTGATATTGGAATTGTCCAAATTACATATGTTAACATTGTATTATGACGTGTTGAAACCTTTTTATGGTGATCGTGTAAAATTATTGTACATGGACACGGATAGTTTTATTCTTGATATTCAAACAGAAGATGTTTATCAAGATATGTCACAGCCTGAATTGTTTCAATATTTTGATACCAGTGAACATACAATAATTCAACCCCACAACAAAAAGGTGCCTGGCAAGTTAAAAGATGAGACACTTGGTGATGTTATTGTGGCATTTGCTGGGTTAAGTGCCAAGATGTACACTTTTAAAACATGTAGTGCTGTTGTCAAAAAAGCCAAGGGCATTGGCAAAGTAACTGTTGACAAAGATCTTGTATTTGAAGATTATGAAAATTGCATCAAATCCCAGAATTCAATCAAAACATCAGAAAATAGAATTCAGAGTAAGGATCACTTGTTGACTTCAAATATTGTAACAAAAGTGGCTCTGGACCCACATGATGATAAGAGATGCATTTTATCATGTGGCATACATACTCTACCATGGGGGCATTGTGATTTGAGAAGTGGCAAACAATGCCCAATTACAGAGCATGATTTGAAATAAATAAACATGCCTATGAACTTATTTGGGTTCAAAAAACAAGCTATTATGGACCTGCCAACACCACAACCCTCTTCTGATATGCTGTCTAAACTGAGTGGCTTGTTAATTATTCATCTGAACAGCATACTTACAGATGTTGATGATGAAACAGGTAAAACATTGTACATATTTAACAATAATTTAAACCACTATCAATTACCTGTAGGTGGGCAATTGCAATTTATTACAACCCCTGAGGGTGATGTCAAGATTTCAGTAGGGAGAAATATTTACAGAATTAAGCACTCAAACATGATTTCTGGCACTGTATATACTGTTTCTGCTGGTGACTGCTTATATATTGAGGTCCCTGGATCATATGACAAGCTTATACCTTTTTTTATAGAATTAAGAATCAGATACTCTATAATAAATAACCATTAAAACAAAAATGCCTAATGATATATTTGGCCATACAAGACATGAAGATCACAGTGATGAGATTCTGATGCTTGATGTCAGAGTCAAGAAATTAAGAAGTGATTTACAGGCTTTACAAACCACACTGAATGCCAGTCTTCAATTAGAAATTACAAATTTACAATCACAATGCATGGACCCTCTTCTTAAAATTGACTCAGAACTCAAAGTGCTGCTTCAGAAATATACTGATTTGGCAACATTAGATAATTTTCAAAGTTTGGAAGAAGCTGTTGCAGCTCTTCAAGCCAAATTTAAGACCCAGGCTAACAACTCTGAGCAATTGAAACAACAATTGGAAGAGCAAATAAATAATGTCCAGGCACAGCTCCAAACAATTGTCAAAAGCATAAAATCACAAGAAGATTTTGATCTAGTGATTTCCACTCTAAAGGAACAGATTCAATCACTCCAGATACCTAATCTGGATCCTCTGAACAATGCCATAGCCGAGGTTAAAGAAAAAATCGAGACACTTGAAAATTTTATGAACAACTTGCCATCTTCTGATGCTTTGAATGCAATAACTCGGAGTGTAGCAAACATCAAGCTGCAACTTGAAACATATGAAGATTTTGGAAAAATTCAAAGTACCATAACCCATCTTGAGGGTACAATAGCAGCAGTGCAAAGTGATTTGACAAATGTACAAGAATCCCGCCTGCCCGGTATTGTAGATACTCTTGTTAGTGTCCAGCACCAAATCACAAAGCTTGAAAACCTCAACACTGAATCTGAGCTTTCACATTTTCATCATTTGATCGATGATATCCAAACAAAACTTGAAATTTTACAACAATCCACACCCTCTCAGGCAGATATAGCCCTGCTCCAAAATGCTATGCAAAATGTGGCTGATGCTTCTGAATTAAACAATGTGAAATTGGCACTTGAATCTTTACAAAATACAGTATCAAATCTTCCTACATCACAGGAACTTAAAAATATTAAGAGGGCAGTGAATAGGATATTGAAATCAGAAGATATCAAGAATATCCAAGCAGAGATCAAACATCTCACTCGGACAGTGGCCTTTCTACCAACCAATCAACATATTAATGAATTGCATGCCCTGTTTGAGGATATCAGAAGACAGGTCCATGATCTTACTGCTCAAAATTCAAAATTGGCAGTTGTTGAAAATTTGCAACAAATTGTAGCTAATATCAAGCAACAGCTAGGGACCATGGAATCCAATCAAGCAAATGCTCTGTCTGTTTTTGCCACCCAGCTTCAAGAGATTGTGCAACAATACAAGAAACTTATTGTGGACATAAAAATCAAGCCAGGCCATGATGATGTTGTTAGGACCATCAATGAGCACCTTGAATCTGTAACAAGCAGATTGCTCACAGCAGAAAAAGAAATAACAGGCATAATCGAGAATCCAAAACATACAGTAATTCTTGAATTGTACAGCATCCCCAACAAAGAATATGATTCTCCATTTACACCAGGTGGCAAAATATATATGCTGTCCCCTGCACAATTTTATTACCAGTTTTTTGTTGGGGGAACATTGAGACCAATCAAGATCAAATATTGGCTTCAACCACAGGCACACCACTACCCTACCTTATCAATAACAAATGCTGACAACAAACCAAAAATCACCAGTGTGGAGTTAGAAGATTTTACAGACCCCAATACATTAGAAACAGCCTATGTTGAAGATGATGGCTCTCTGGAATTTAAAATACAAATAGGAGACAAATTATATTTAGAAAATCCTGCAGTCTCAGCTGCTGAACACCCTATAGTTGCAATATTCTTGTTTACATATTATGTCTAGACAAATTATTGTTGATGAATTACACAGACAAGCCCGACATAATTATAAGAGACTGCCAGTAGTCACAAAAGGCATAGATGATTTATGGCAAAGCGACTTGATTGAGTTGGCAAGTGGGCAGTTGAAAAACTTAGACAAAATCAACAAGGGCTACAAGTATCTACTCACTGTTATAGACACATTTTCAAAATTTGCCTGGGCTGTGCCACTCAAATCCAAGACTGGAAAATGTGTTACAGAAGCCCTCAGGACAATCATCAATCAGAGTGGAAGATCACCGCGCTATTTGCAAACAGATAATGGCAAAGAATTTTATAATTCTGTGTTCCAACAATTTATTAAAAGCCAGGCAATAAAACATTACTCGAGTTACAGTGACCTCAAAGCCTCAATTGTAGAGAGATTCAACAGAACCTTAAAAAATCTTATGTATAAACAATTTACCCTCCAAGGTAATTATAAATGGATTAATATTCTTCCAGAACTTCTACATAAATATAACAACTCTGTCCATTCCACAATCAACATGAAACCCTCTGAAGTAACTTCATCTGATGAGCAAAAATTGATCAGGACTGTTTATTATCCTAGATACCAGCCAACAACAAGAAAGGCCAAATACAGGGTGGGTGATCAAGTAAGAATCAGCAAATATAAGCACTTATTCAAAAGAGGCTTTACAAGAAACTGGAGCACTGAATTATTTACAGTGGTTCAAGTTAAACCTGGGACCCTTAACACATATATAATAAAAGATCACCGAGGAGAAATTCTCAAAGGCCGGTTCTATGAAGAAGAACTCAGCAAAACTAAGCAGCCTGACACATATCTCATAGAAAAAATCATCCGCAGGAAAGGCAACAAGTTACTTGTCAAATGGCTGGGTCATCCGGAAAACAGCTGGATCGAGGCAAACAAAGTGATAATATGAGCACCTGGGATGTTATAAAAAGGCTGCCAGAACCTGAACAACAGAATAAGAGAAATGGCAACTTGCTGCCTGATAATATTAGGTGTCTTATTGTTGGGCCATCTGCTTGTGGTAAAACTACACTAATGATTGATAATTTTTTATTGGCACCCAACTGGTTAGACTGGAAAAACAGGCACTTGTATGTTTTTTCTAAGAGCTTGGAACAATTAAAATATCAGCAGCTGATGAAGCTATATGATGGATTGGATATTGCCACTTTTGAACCAGATGTTAAGCCACTTGATGACTGTCTCGATAATTCTGTTGTTGTGTTTGATGACATTATACTGGATAATCAAAACAAGGTCAGAAATTTCTTTACACAGGGCCGACACAAAAACATTGATTGCTTCTACCTGGCACAGACTTTTTCAAAAATACCCAAGCAGCTGATCCGAGACAACAGCAATTTTATATGTGTGTTTCATCAAGATCATACCAACCTCAAACACATACATGATGAATATGTAGGTGGGGACTTGAGCTACAATGATTTTTCTAAATTTTGCAGTAGGTGCTGGAACCAGGACAGCTATGGGTTTGTCACTATTGATATGACAAGAACACCTAATACTGGCAAATACAGAAATAAAATCAACAATTTTCTAGACGTAGAGACGTATATAAACAACCATGAAACGACCAATCATTGATGATCTTAAGTTAAGAGATTATCTTGTAAAAAGATTTAAGGGATGGAAATCAGAGAACCGAGGAATTTATGAAAAACACAAACAAACAGAACAGCCTGTAATTGATGCTATTAATAATTTAGGTAAAAATATCAAAACTGTTACAGAGCAAAATCAAGATTTGATCACAGAGCTTGTACCTGTTGCTGCTAGGAACATATTAGATTATCCATTCACCCCACTTTCCAGTATTCATACACCTAGTCCTGTTGCTCCTAGAAGAATTGAAGCTACTCAGGATCCTATTGAATTGGGTCTTCTTGCTCAAAAATATTTAACCACACCTAAAGACAACAAAGATGAGGTGTTTGGCTTATATGCTGACACAGAGCTTGATGGTAGCATCATACATAGAATTGGCAATTTCAGAGTAACATTTATGGGGGATGATCTGATTGTTTATTCAGAATCTCGTCTCGGAGAAAAAGGTGGTTTTGTTAAGTACCCCGGAACACCTGGGTTGTGGGAACTGATGACTAGGAAAAGGCCTGGCAGCTATACAGATCAAGATTATGAACATTACAAAGAAATATTAATAAAATCAGATGCTCTATACCAGAACAATGATCCCACACAAAAAAGAGTCAAGTCGAGCAGTGGAGCAAAATACAACAATTTAATCAAGCCCATATGGTCACAGATCAAGACTGGCAGTGGAATCAAACAATACAACACCCTGCCTAAAGAATTTGTCTGGGTTGATGATGTCAGGAAACTTGTAGATAGGTTATTGGTGATAGCTGGGGAGGAAAATGCTGGGAACCACAATTTTTACAATGAAAAAGTTGGAATTATGGACATGATAAGCACCAAATTGTCTAATTTTATAGTGAATGACACTAAGGGGATTGGATATCTCATAAAAATTATTAATACTCTACCACCTAAATTTTGGAATATTTCTGAGGGTCGGGGCCTGGTTAATGACATTATAAACAAGCTGCCATTTGAGGTACACATTCCAGGCTATCAGTATTGTGGTCCAGGCACAAAATTGGATCATAGATTAAACAGAGGTGATCCTGGTGTAAATCCCCTAGATGCTGCTTGTAGAGACCATGACATAGCATACAACACACATTCTGATCTTGACAAGAGACATGTTGCAGACAAGAAATTAGAAGAGGCTGCATTTGGTAGATTTGTAAGCAAAGATGCTTCTTTGAGTGAAAAAATATCAGCATTGGGGACCACCATAGCTATGAGCACCAAACAAAAACTGGGGTGGGGGCTGTGAATATATATATAATAAACCTACAATGAAGGCCAAGGGTGTTATGTATCAGATACCTTATGCAGGTCTCAAATCTCTTAAAACTATTGATAGTCTTTTAACCAAAAAGCAGCGCAAGAAAAAAAGCTCTTGTCTTGCAAAGGGACATGGTATGAAATTGTTGCTTAGCACCCCCCAATTAAAAAAATTACAGCAATCCAGGAAAAAATCACATGTGGGGGGTTTCATATTTACTATCCCGGCCATCTTAGCTGCTCTCGGGGCTGTGGGGAGCTTGGCTGGGGGATCAGCTGCCATAGCAAAAACAGTAATAGATGCCAAAAAAAATAGGGCAGAATTAGATGAGCAGAGGCGCCATAACCTGGCCATGGAGAAAAAAGGCAAGGGTGTTAAGAGAGCCATGAATAAGTTTTAAAAAAACAAGAGCCGCTTACAAACCAAGATATTGAAGCTTTAATCAAGCCACTGGGCATCAAACATTTTAGAGGTGTGTACATGTCTGATTCTTTACCAGAGCAACCACTCAACAAAGAGTGTGGCATTGTTAATTTGGATGAGTACAAAAATCAGGGCACTCACTGGATTTGTTATCTTAAATATTTAAACAATAAGGCATTTGTGTTTGATTCATTTGGAGGTGTTCCACCTGAAAATTTAGTAAAATATCTAAATTCAGCTAATCTTTATTACAATAATGCCCGTGTTCAAAACTTCAAAGATGTTAATTGCGGACATCTGTGTTTATCTGTTCTTAGATATATGTCTCAAATAAATAAACCATCAATTGAAAATTTTCAAAAAGCCTTGTGGTATTTGAAACATCATGGGGGTATTCCATCTCACCAGCCAAAATTCAATATTGAAACTCAAATTACATGATGACATAGTGTATCCCAAAACAATAGCTCTCAGAGCATTTTACGGCATGTACTTGATACCTAATATTACACACCACAACAACACAATTGCAGTAGGGGATCAAAAAATTGTCATCACTCCAGGGCAGTATAATCTGTCCACTCTAAATGCTCAATTACCCAGAGGTGTAGTGTTAAGTCAAAATTCTGTCACTCACAGAGTAGAGATTGTATCTGCTACAGAAACAGTGGATCTGGGTACTATAGGAGAGCTGTTAGGCTTTGAGAACAACACAAAACTAGAACCGGCCATCAAACACACTGCTATGAATATACCTAAATTCTTAGCCATAGAGACTCTGAATATTCACTGCAATGTGGCTGAGGGTATGATCACCAAATCAAATGGCATAGGCACTCACAAACAAACTGGCATCATTGCAACATTCAAACCTAATTCTGAATTCATGGAGCCCATCATCTACAATCCATCCCCAACATTATATTTTCCTGTGTGCCACAACAGAATAGATTATATTGAATTGATGGTCACTAATGAAAAAGAAGAATTAGTTGATTTTGCTGGAGCCACAACAACTGCAATCATAGAGATTAACATTTAAATAAAAATACATACAATGGAAAATATTGAGAGTTATGAGCTACAATCATTCCCTCCAAACAGGAGGACATTTGCAAATTTAAATCAACCCAACACAGAGATTGAGGTTGATCTTGATGTAGGGGATGGCTTTATACACCCCCACAGAGCAGATCTATACATCAAATTTGATGTTGTAAAGCTGGATGGAACAGATTATCCGGCAAATTCAAATATAAGATTGGTGGACAATTTTGTACCGCATCTGTTCTCTGAAATTGAGATCAGAAAGCATGGTGTTGTTATAAACAGAATAGATTATCCCGGCATTACCTCCACAGCTTTGGCCACACTAAAATTATCCAAAACCGAGGCTTCATACTACCAAATCGGTGGATTTGAGGCTGGTGAGAAAATATTATCCAAGAGCCACACAGTGCTGTTTCCGATGCGCCTGTTGCCAGGATTCTTCTCAGATTACAAAGATATTATGTGGAAGGGCGGGTTAAGAATTACATTTAGAAGAGCTGCCAATGATAACAATGCTTTGATGAGGTACAGCACATTAAACCCTACAGGAGAAGCTCTGCCTAATACCCTACCTGATGAAGGCAAATGCATTATTCAGACTATGGAGCTAAGAATCCCTGTTGTTGAATATGAGGCCAGTTATGCTCTTAAATACAAAGCTGATATCCTAAAAAATCCACAGATTCCTCTGCAATTTTATACATATCAATCTGTACAGAAGCCCGCATCTGGTACTTATTATGAGTTTGATGCTACAAATTCATTCTCCAGCATACAATATGACATGCCGGATTTTGTGGTAGTATTGTTTCAGACTGGAAGACACAACAATCAGGAAAAAAATTCGAGTAGATTTGATAACTGCAACATCAAGAACATTTATCTTAAAAATGGCAGAAATGAGGTATTTCCTAGAGAAAATTACAATTTAGACATTTCCAAGGATGATTTTCTCAAATTATATGAGGCATTTACGGCATTCAAACGTGTCACTACAGGCAATACTGACATGTATTACACACCAGATGAATTCAAAGCACAGAGGCCCATGTTTGTAATCAACACTTCAAAAAGAAAACAGGTTGTGGTGAATGACAGGACAAACATTAAAATTATCTGTGAATTCCATGAGGCATTACCAGATGACACCATATGTAGTGTTATTCTCATAGGGGAAAAATCATATGTTTATGATGTAAGAAATGAGAGGGTCACGGAGCAATTCTAGAAGGTCTCTGCATATAACATTGTTTTAGTACTAGATATGCAAGTTGGGCCTGGTGTCCAATTGAACTTAAACCGGAAGTGGACCGGAAGTAAACCGGAAGTGGACCGGAAGTGGACCGGAAGTGGACCGGAAGTAAACCGGAAGTAAACCGGAAGTGGACCGGAAGTGGACCGGAAGTAGACCGGAAGTGGACCGGAAGTAAATATGTGTGGGTGGGTGTGGGTGGGTGTAGGTGTGTATAGGTAGGTATGGACAACAATCTCACAGAAGTGCCTTTTATAAGTATAGGCAAATCAATCTAAGAAGGGTCATACTTTCCGAGGGGCATTTTTTACAAAAATCTTGGATTAGACAAGATTCCACACTTGAGCAATAGGCATGTTGAGAATTTTTCGGAAAGTATGAACCCCCCTCATACTTTCTGAAAAATTTTCGAAGGCATTTTTTACAAAAATCTTGGATTAGACAAGATTCCACACTAGAGCAAAAAACTCATGTAGGCATGTTGAGCTTGATTTAAGTGTAGCAAATCTGCTGGAGGGGGGTTCATACTTTCTTGTGCTGGTAATACCACAAACCCCACTACTTTGGGAACTCCCCCTGTAGCATGTCGCTTCGGTCTGAGCACCCTTCCTTTAAGGAGCTTTCCGACCGAAGTAACAAGTAGCACGCGAATACGCCATATAGGCTAAACGTGTCGTTTGCTGTTTTGACCCTCATTTGCAATGAATGCTATTTTACAGTCTGGAAGTGTGTGTCACTAGTGTGACAGTGTGAACATCCCGTGTCGCTTGTCCCATTTGTTTGAAAGTTTCCTTACACTCATGTCGATGGCACTAAGAAAGTTATGTGGGGTTCCCCTTGTCGTTTCATGGAATCATCTTTATCATCATCGCCGCGATTAGTTTAAAGCGGAAGAAAAGAGACAGTAAATATCAAAAATACAAATGCTTCAGTGTGTATATCTTTAAAAGAAATGATGATGATGATAATAATGAACCTAATTCATACACAAAATTTTAGTTGCCAAGAGCATTCCACGCGTATTTTTTCTCTCGTATTATTAACGAAAATATGACTATAACATGACGTGGTCGACTGTCTAGAATGTTCGTTAATATCTTCGCGACCACTGTACCAAATATCATAGCAATTATCACATTCATAGAAATGCTTCATGTAAAAGAATCAGACGTTGCAGCGAAAACTCCATTTACTTCCATTATAAGCAGATGAATACCAAGCATCGGGTCCAACACCAGCGCCTCTAGCGGATCATTTTCGAGTGGAACCAGCCAGAGAGCGCAGATCCGTGCCGTTTTCCACACTACGTTATTCAAGGCGCTGTAGCTGAGTGGTGTGCTTAGCATGCTGCGACGCCAGGGGTTCCGGGTTCGAACCCCTGTTCAGACGGATGTTTGTGTTAGTCTGTCCTGGATGAAAAATTGAATTTAGATTAGGTTAGATGAGTTTGATGTGTGGGGAAGGGTGCCGCTTAGATGTCTTGTTTTAATAATAATAATAATAATAATAATAATAATAATAAAAATAAAATAATGGTGACGTCGTCGCCTTGTAATCAAGGGGTCCCGGGTTCGGTACGAGGTGGAGATTGCTAAGAATTATTATTACATCATTGGAGACATTATACTCGACACGCCAGACTTGATTTGATTTTTTTTTTGTTTCAAATCCACTTTACGCACAGGAAGGCTAATCGGGACTGGCCTACAGTTTAAAGTGTGATCCGCACCACTATGTGCCTCCACAGGGTATCGAACCCTTTGATCTATTGATTACAAGACGACATCGGGAAGGCCCACACTAGACTTGGTTCATTGATTTATTTTACTTCGTTTTGTGCCACTTTTGGCTAATTGCGAAGATGAGGAAGAATGGCAATAAGATGAAAGAGATGAAGGGACAATCACAAACACAGTGACGGCGAATAAGGGGGAGAGGGGGCAACACTTTTCGCCACTTTTTCCCTCCCACTATGCTAAACCTTATCTACAACGGGAAATATAGTGTCTTTGCCCCCCCGGTTTTGGAACCCAATCGCCGCCACTGCAAACACACATTGTCAGCACCCAAGTCCCATAGAGAATTATACTGGTTATGGACCCAGACGCCAGAGCCTGTTTAGTATGCAAAATGCAGTCATAAATAATAGATATTATCCGTCACCTTATTTTACTACGATTTCAGCTATCTTACTCGGTAAACTCATGTAAATCCAAGACAGCGAAACTTCTTACAAGATGATAATTTGTGAGTCCTTCTAGTATTAACAATATTCATAAGAAAAATATGAAAGGAGTCAAGACAAGAATATAGTTTTATTGAAGCATTTGCAATTTTCTAAATACCGTACTTATTAATACTTCTTGAATTTGTTCAGGTGGGCAACGTCCTGCGCGTAGCAAAATTAGCTCTGCGAAAGAACTCTGGTAAAGAAACAGAACTCATTTGAGTGAAGAAATCCTTGAATGACACATCAGAATTCAAAAAACGCCTCGTCCAAACATTCCCCAGCTTCGCCCGCGAGTGTTTGGATATTCGTTTGTCGTTCTACCACTCTACCGGGTTGTAGGCGACACTGTTTAAATATAGGAACCCACCCCGCACGTGTTAACCCTAAAGAGAGAGTGCGAGGGGAGGGAGGAGAGCGAAATCTCGACTTGCGTAACACGTCAAAACGAACGAAGTGGGTCAATGTCTTCCATTGTGGCCCCTATCCTTTCCTAACAAGTTCCTTCCGATCGTCCTATCAGGAAAGAAGAACTTTCAAGCGCTATCGCTGGCGAGAAACTAAAGAGAGGGAAGCCGAGCTAAAGTTAGTTCCCGTGAAAAAAAAGAGAGGGACAGCGATAACGGAAAGCGAGTCCACGTGTTGTTACGTCAGGGTGAAGGTCGGTCATTCTCTGGCTGTTGGTCGGGCTACAGGGGTTGATGAACACGGTGAGGAACCTCGCCTGGCCTGCCTCGGGCGCAGGACGCTGAGCAGCCAGGAATCTTCGTCCAGAAGACACCAGGGTAAAAATCTACCCCGACAGGCAACTTGTTACGACGCAATAACGTGGGCACTGAAGTTCATTCACCTTAGGGGTGGTGCACGGTCGCTCGCTACGCCGTAAGGACCGTGCTCGTGTTGTTGCCAACCTTCGCAGCACGCAACGAAGTCCGAGATTCTGGGTTCGAATACTGGGTATAGCATGGCTCTGCCATGTCCGTACCCAAGCGCATACCGTGGAGGTCATGGCCCCACCTCGAACCATGTAATGTGAACCTAAAAAAACTATGAAAAAATGTCATTTTTTAAAGATTTTCTAGGAATTTCGATTTTGTGCTTGCATAAATGAATGGGTTGTTTTGGAGAGAGGCCACCTCTAATACGTTGCTGCAACATTTGAGCCGGGACAGTCCATTATTTTTAATCCCCGTCTCGCCATTTTTCGAACTGCAGTCGTGATAGGAAAATGTTCCTTTTTGGGGGTTAACTTACATTCAAACGCGTTCTTCATTATAAGAATCATTGCTAATGCAGGTAACTTAATTTATAAACATATTATTTTGTAAACATAGAATTATCATGGCAGTTCAGAGGTACTGGTAAAATAATTAGGTTAAAGGAAATTTAAAAATATTGTTCATTTGCGGAATACAGTACTATTGGAATACTTCTAAGAATGTAATGTAAAGAATAAGAACCAAGCTGTAAGCTAGTGTGTTGTTGATTGTTTGATCAGGGAAAGGGGGCCTGTCGGTGAGTTGAATTTTTTCGTCAACTTGAACTTAATATTGTAACTCTATAATTGTACATCTAGCTCTAGCAACAATCCTACCATACCGTTGATGGTCACATTTAATCAGGGTGCGAAATCATTTAAAACTGGTGGGGGGGAGAAAGATCTTAGTCTACAAACCCCCTCCCCCACAAACATACATATAAATTATACGATATACATATTTATAATGTTATTAAAAGTAAAAATAAATTACTAAATTTAGTAATTAAAAATAGTATTATTATTAATTACACACAAAGAAATAAATTTGTTATTTTCATTCGAACAGGTGTTACCAACCAGGTTAGACTGGAGTTAGCTTACAACGTTTCGAGCTCATACATTGCTCTCATTACCTGATTGGTAACCCATGAACACTTGTTCGAATCACGTCGCCAGGAGAGCTACGATTCCTATTGTTACATTCATGTATATCAGATATTATAATGTAGCAAACTACGTCCTTTACTAACCGGCTAAAGATGTTAATAAATTATGAAATAGTTGAAGTGGTTTTATTATGTGTAAGTTTTTATTTGGTTTTTGCTTTATGTTAATATAAATCAATTACATTTCATAGTAATTATTGTTTTGCATTCTTGTTATACTTTTATTGTGCGTGTTGATGTAGATATGTTAATGATCTCTGGAGAGAGAAAAAGCATTGAACACTCACAACTACACTAATTTGTGTGTTTTCGATATTATTCTTAGTACAGTATATTTGACATTAAAAGTAATTGCTTATCTCTTGTTTGTTGTAACAAAAACTCTCCCCCACAGAAAGTTTCGGTGGGGGGGATTTTTGAGACCAAGATTGTTGGTGGGGGAAATCCCCGCCGTCCCCCCAGGATTTCGAACCCTGCATCTAATACTCCAACAGCATTTACCTCCCCGATGGCGCAGTGGTAGCGTCATCGCCTTGTAATCAAGGGGTCCCTTGTTCGATACCCGGTGGAGGCACATAGTGGTTCGGCTCCCACTTTAAACTGTAGGTCTAGTCCAGATTACCCTATATGTGCATAAAGTGGACTTAAAACAAAAATAATATCAAAATTCAATTCCAACAACATTTTGGATCGCCTGGGCATGGATGTTTGTGAGTGTCCATTCATCAATTTCATCATATCATCACTCATCCCCATCTTCGCAAATTAGCCAAAAGTGGCTCAAAAAGCGAAGTAAAATAAATCAATTAAAAATAAACAAAACATTTTGGATCACGTTGTGTTCTCTTTGTTATAAGAACAAGAAATTACCTACCAGATAAGCAATTCGTTTTGAATTCAGATATACTCAAAATTTATTCATATAAATTTTCCTTACACTTAGGAAAATATTCAAGACAGATACAAAGAATTAAGGATAATGTCTGTCCCTGTGTGTGCTTGTAAGTACTGCTTGCTCTCTCTCTTTCTGAGAGAGAGAGAGAGAGAGAGAGAGAGAGACACTATGGACAGGTCTACAAAAATAACAATATTTGCACAATAAAAGTGAAACAAGAAAGTATGAGATATAATTGATTTATATTAATGAACAGCAAAATTTATACAAAAACTTAAACATAAGCAAACCATTTCAACCATTTGGTATTTAAACCAGTTGGCAAAGGAATTAGTATGTTACTTATAAGTATTTTAAATATATAAAAGTAACAAATGAATTCCTTTATGTAACTATATTTAGTAATATTTATTTATGTATTTAATAATTGACTTGTATATGTGACATAATAAATATGTATATTACAGAGTGTCCGAAAAGTCACGCAACGCGGTGTTTACGACCGTATAACGGAATAGCGAAACTGAATGCGAAGAAACGCTTTCTGCCAAGAGAATGCCCTGTATATTGGGAAAATTTAGAGAGACAAACATATGTAAGAACATGCATGTTATAATAACACATAAGAAAAGTGTTGCCAAAGGCGAAAAAAAATGCAAATCGTGTGTATTGATGCACAGAACTCACTGAGGTAAATTATTGCAACATTTCACAATACCAACGAACAATTTGGATGGCCATCTATTGAACTTAACAGAAAAAGAACTTTGACGAAGTTTCGAAAACATTGCACAAGGGAATAAATGGGCTGTTTTACCGGTAAAAATCGATGTTTTCACAATATTACGAGGGACACTGGCAACACTGTTGCTGTCACGTGTCACTAACAGACTTGTTTCACCTCAGGCTATCACACTAAGACACTTTTAACGACAAAGGAGAAAGTTGGTTATTCTCGAACATATGCAATAAATTACATACACCTTGCAACCCTAATATAATATAATATTTAATATTTACATATTGTGTAGATGTGTGTGTAAATTAAGATCCCCCCCGAGTCTTCAATGATTTCATGCCTTACGTAAAAGCTAAGTAAAATAAACCAAATGAAAAACAACTTTTGTTCCACATTTTCGGGTTTGCCGCCCCCCCCCTTAAAAAAATCATGGGCACGGGCCTGAGCTCTATATTTTCATCGTGTTTGTCGCATCATTGACTTTTTTATCCTCCATCTTCATCGTCGCGCTTGACCCCAAGATCTAGATGAGTGCCATAAAACAACGAGAATGAAAATATTTCACTACAAGTGAAAACTGCCCCTCCTCCTCCTAATCGCCGCCACTGACCGTATACCTTCTTTAAGAATCTTTTTGAGCATGTCTCTCGAACTTGGGTCTCTCGCATGGTAGTCAGACGCCCTAATGCCTTTTTTTAAATTATTTTTTGTAAAGGAAGATTCCTATGCGGCAGCCTTCACCACACATCATAGTCATGTCAATTAGTCTCAACTATCTTTTTCGTTCAGAACAAACGAACACAAAGTGAAAAGAGATACAAAAGCAATTCTGGTGGGAAAGAAGAAAGGAAGATTGTAAATTTATAGCCTGTGGTTGTAGATGACGTAAAATCCGCTAGAGGCGCTGCTTGTTGTTGATAGCTAAAATGGCAACAATGAAGGTAGAGCAAGCATATTGCGTAATGGAATTTGCACGAACACTGACAGTTGTTACAGTTCAGAGACACTTTCGTGCGAAATTCAAGAAACGACCACCACATAGACACTGCATTACACGCTGTGTACGTTCCTCCATTATCACAGGACCTGGATAATTTAAAGCAGTGCATCTCTCATGCAGTGAAGCTGATAACAGAGGGTATGTTGGAACGCGTCTGGCAAGAAATGTATTATCGTTTTGACATCTGCCGTGTTACCCAGGGTGCTCATATCCAACATTTGTAATTGCCCAGGTAACTTTACAACCTTCCTTTCTTTCCAACCAGAATTGCTTTTGAATCTCTTTTCACTTAAAAATAAATTAACTTTATTTTTGTACCATCCTTTTTGAATAACCCTGTATAGAAGTTAAATACAAAATCGTGGGGTGGGATGAATTTGAGAGGGAAAATAACTTTTCCAAAAAAATATCGTGTGTTGCCAGTGTCGTCGTTAATAACAGGGAAGGGGGGTGGGGCGCATCGGTCACCCTGAGTCTTCAGTTTGCCCATCATGAAGTTTACAAATCAATGCACGTCAGGGTATATATCCGCAATAATTGTTCACCCTGTAAGAAATAGTCTCCACTCCAGGGCCGTCGTTAGGTAAGACGAGGTCCTGTGCAAACTGTGCTTGCGAGGGCCTTACAGGCCCGTAGCCAGGAATTCTTAGTAGGGGGGGCGAAGTCAATCCCAGAGGATTGGCAGATATAGTAGGGTGCACAGAGGCACTTGCCCACCCCCCAAAGCTATAAGTAACATGAAAGGGATGATATCTTGAAACTCCAATGAACAAAAAAGTTCGAGCAACATCAAATATTGATATTGATTGATTGATATATTGTTTTAAGTCCACTTTATGTACAGTAAGGCTAATCGGGACTGGACCTACAGTTTAAAGTGGGATCCGAACCACTTGTGCCTCCACCGGGTATCGAACCCGGGACCCCTTGATTACAAGGCAACGACGCTACCACTGCGCCATCGGGGAGGCCCTGAGCAACATCAAATAACACTATTTCAATAATGACCTTTCCGGACTGCGAAAGAATATAAAGATAAAGTATAACTAACATAAACAGTCTAATCAGGACTATATCTACTTGATATTTACAGGTCGATAATGTTAATAGACGATTAATATGTACCAACAGCTTTGAGCCTCTCTGCAGAGCTGATTAAGGAAGCCCTGTACAATTGATTGATTGATTTAGTTTATTTTACTTCGCGTTTTGTGCCTCTTGGCTAATTTGCGAAGATGGTGATGAGTGATGAAATGATGAAATTGATGAATGGACATTCACAAACAACCAAGCCCGACCAGGATTCGAACCCGGGACCCTTGAAGCCCTGTACAAATCATGCTTCATAATGTTTCCCTATAGTTTCCAGTATGCAAGATTTTTACGCACAAAGAAATCTAACGAGAATCGAACATCATTGTGTTGTGTTATGCAAGGAAAATTAAATTAATTAAATAATAATGGTTACATATTATCTACACTTTAATGAGTTGTGTAAACATTTGTATTTTTTGTACTTGCTAAAACATTAAAACATGGGTCTCTTAGTCCACCACGGATTATATTTGCTGCAAAGGGGAGACTCTTGCATCACTACAGACAATGTGTGCCTACTGGTTACCATTTCGAAAAGTATTGTGTGAATTGTATAATTTTTTTGTTGAAATATACATGTTTGACATCCGAAAAACAAATAGGAATCCCTTAATTGATCAATGACTTCTTGGATGACATTGCCATCATTAATATTTCATATTAAGTTTCATAGACATAAATTATGTATCCTCTTTACATTATGAAAAATATGTTGCTTAATGACTATGGTACGAAACCAAACGATACACCTCCTTCTGCCAGTCACAGACATTATTTGTCAATAAAATTAGGGAAACCCTCTCCACAGCAGGAGAGTTGACAGAATTATTTGTAAAAAAAAATAGGTTGTGCCTGAGGTATTTTAAGAGACGTCTGTTACAGACACAGTGTAAAATTATAAATGTAAGAAAATAAATAGAATATAATTTGAAAGATTTTCAGCCGTATTTATTTCACTGCAGATTTTTCTACTTGTCATTTTCTTGATCCTATATTCATAGGGTGCTGCCTGATAACACCGCCAACTTTCACAGTGTGCACAGGGCATCAAGGCAAGGCAAACAACTTTTCTCAGTAACTATTTGCTCGTCCAATTCTTCTTTCGATGTAACAAGTAATCGAAATATGACATCGTTTGTCCTTAATGTATGCAATCCCATTGACAGCTTCGCACTTGAAAATGGCATTTATTTTTACTGCCGCTTAAATTCTAAGAGCAATATACAGTAAACCCTCGTTAACACAAACTCGCTTAAGACGAACACTCTGTTAACATGAACAAAATGTTGGTCCCGTTAGGGATGTATTATATCATAGAAAGTTTTATCGGTTAACGAGAATTTCGGTTACCACGAATTACGAACTGTTTTTTGGTCCGTTGCGTCATTAGATCTCATTTAACACGAACTTTCAAAGTTTTTCTTAACTGTCTTCTGTTGTCCCTCTGTCGTTCCTCTGCTAGGTATGTAAGAAATCGCTCAACAATCTCTGTCATCTTGTCAACAATCAACTTATACAGTATTGTAACAAACAGATTCAGATCAACAATGGGTTCAAATGTGTTTTTTTGTTCTTTAAAATATAGCCAGCACGAGTAACATCAACATTAAAACTTGGATGCAATTGCTCGACACAGTAGCGTACGCAGGATTTCATCAAGGGGGGTGTTATTTCTAAAACTTTTTTCCAAATTCACATTACCATTGTTTTATTATACTTTAATTAAATAATAATTACAATTAATTAATAATACTTATAATTAATTAATTAGCTGAATTAATACTAATAATACTACTAATACCACTACTACTACCATTAAGTAGTAGAGATCTACATAAATATAGTATTTATGAAAACAATAGAACGAAATTACTTTCTAGTCATTCGATTTTTATCAAATGCAGGTAGCATTTTTTTGTTTCTTTGTTACAATATAATTGTCTGGTCAACGATGCGAGACATTTCAAGGGTGAAGAATATCCATAAATACAAGAAAATATATTAAAATAAATTGAAATAATCAAAGTATGGAACTCATCCAAGGAGCTGCGGTGATCTGGTCGGTAGAGCGTCTGACAAGTGACAATCATGCGGAAGATCCGGATTCGATTCCCGAAATTGGTTGGAATTTTTCCTGCTTTTCCCCCGCATAAATGTCCCCGATAATTCACATCTGGATTATCTCGCTGTTCTTACCAACAAAACATTTTATAATAGTTAAGCTTATTGCTGTTTTAATAATTTTCTAGTCAAGAAGGTGAGACATTTTAAAGAGAGACTTTCAAACGAGCTGCGGTAAACAATACAATGGGAAGGCGAATTGGTGACTGTATTCTTCTCTGCCTAGCCTTTGTCTATATATTAGCCTCTTACAACGTACCAATAACTTTATTTAGTAAATTCTCATTGTTCACACACACAAAAAAATACATGTTCGTTGAACACTGGCGTACGTAGAGGGATGGCCGATGGTGTTCCAGCCCTTACCGAAATTTTGATAAAATCAGAATTTTCAAATAAAAATCCGTTAAGAATTTAAAAAGTCAAAATGTGTAAATGCGAAACCTCTTTTAAAGTGAATCCCGATTACCATTTTTGTCTTTGAATATAATTTTAATAGACTGAAAAGCTCCAAAAATACGAAATATTTTATTATGCATCCGGCCCTCCAAATCGAAGCCATTTGCTATCCACATTTACTATTCCAGCACCTGCGTACGCCCGTGTGTTGAACATTGTTGCAACTGAGATACAAAACAAGTTTTTTCTTTCAAATCATAGTTACCCTAACCTAACCTCAAACTCGTGGTTATTTTCAAGGCATCACTCTGAAAGGCGCGTGTGTTTGGAATGCTGTGCTTTTCTCCATGCCGCATAAAAGGTAAAAGGTAAAGTGTTCCCCTGTGCATAGCACCACGCCATGAAGGCGTATAGGGGGTGTGGGGGTAACGCCCATGGAAATAATAATTCAAAGTATTATTATTATATTATTATTATTATTATTACTGGTAGTAGTAGTAGTAGTAGAAGAAGTAGTAATAGTAATATTATTGTCCCAGATCTTTGACTGTGAAAAATTGGCCATTTAATTTTTTTCCACAGTATTTTTTCATAATATTTCACAAGCTCAAGGGGGGGGGGGGGTTAAACCCCGTAACCCCCCCTTGCGTACGCCACTGGCTCGACAATCACGACTATCGCGTCAACAATGAGCTTATACGTATTTAACCAACGAATTCAGTTATGTGTTACGTATTGTAAATGGTTAATGTGTACATAGAACTGTATTGCAACAATAAAATGTGAGAACGATTTTTTTTAACACGAACTCTTGATTTTTCGGTCCCTTGGGATTCGTGTTAACGAGGGTTTACTGTATAACATGCAATGGAAACAATATCATGCCAACAGTCAGGGTTATCACTTACCTTTTCCTTTACGAAATGCATATCATAACCCACACCTCTGTTGCTTATCATATTTGATGTGTTTGCATATGATAAATGATTCATAAGATTTGAAATTCATATTTACACACCACAAGATGCCTAGTGTAACCCGTATCAAACTACAAATTTTGTCGCTTTTTAACCAAAACAATAAATGTGAAACACTATCACATTTTCATCATGTTTGATAATAATTTGACCCACTAAGCTGTCCTACATCTTTCACCAGCCGACCTCTCTGGTGGGCAGGGGCGCCGACTTGTCAAAATTATTGGGGGGGGGGGCTCTGATCACTGAAATAAATTAATGAATGACTCACTCTCTCCCTTTTTTAAGTTTTAGCATCAGTGTTCGGAATCTCATAAAAGTCCATGAATTCCTAAAAAATATAATTTTTATTCACAGTTCGAATTGTCTATGAATGGATATGTCACAATTTTCGTCGACCATAATAGCAAAATATTCCCGACTTTTAATATCTGCTAGCATGGAGCGCAAAACAGATCTCCCTATTATATCAATGATCTCGTTCTGAATGTCATGTGAGAGCCATTTGTAGCCCGAACGTCCCATCCACTACCCTAGTTCATGCACATCGTCTTTTGAAACTCTTTTTAGTAAAAATTTTAACAATACTCATAATTACATACTTAGTATATAGTAATAAGTCATGTGTTTTGCCCCCCGCCAAAGTTGGTTTAGCGGTCTCAGCCCCCCCCCCCCAAGTTGATGGTCTAGAACATTTCAAATGTGTATTTAAAGTTAAGTTCATGTGGCACAATTCAGAGTAAACTTTACAAGAGAAGCAAAATATTACATTAGATCCTCTTAAGCAAAATTATTTGGGGGGCTCTGCTCCCACATTGTTAACATTGGGGGGGGGGGGCTCGAGCCCCCAAGCCCAATGGAGTCGGCGCCTATGATGGTGGGATGGTTGGTTACACAACACACTACGAAGCCAAGGGTCTCAGTTTCGAGCCTGGGCATGAGTGTTCTTGTGAGCAGAGGCGCAACCACGAATTCTTGACTGGAGGAGGGGGTGGGGGCAGTAAAAGCACAAACTTGCAAATAATAATAATAATAGTAATATAGTGGTGGTAGTAATAATAGTATCATCAAAGACGTTATTAAAAATCACGCAAGAAGGGGGTAGAAGTCAGTGCTAAAGCATTTGTGTTGGAACAATTGATTTGAAAATATTTTTCCAACACGTTCAATTTCACATTGGCTAATAATGGAAAAGAAGCTCACAAACTGTATTTTTGAAAGACGCAAAATGCATGACGAAAATTCTATTTGTACATGTGCCTATTACTTTCATGTACAACATATATTTTATTTATGCAACATGGAGCGACGTAAAATAAGAAAATACATATGCAACATGTTAACGCTAAATTGTGTGTGCATTCAAAGTTTCTTTAATATATATATATAACAAATCAACAGCAAAAATTATACAAATTTTGTCTCCTTTTCCTCAAAAGAATTGTTCGTGCATTTAAGACGAATACTTTTAACAGCAACAGTCTAAAGTAGCTACAGATTTGGTTTTACTTCTCTATCGGGTAATTTAGAATGCATTACAGAAAACAATCACAAATAATTTTTTTTGATCCAAATTTTTGCAAACTGAAAACATATTGACTTAATAGGGTGCAAATAATTTCACGGAGCGCCATGGCATTTTCTTTAACACATTTTTAATTTTATTTAGACCTTTTCGGCCCCATAGCTATTGCTCTGAACTTGTACTATAAGAACAGCAGACATTGCGAGAGAAGCGATAAGAAAAGTTTACGAAAATTTGAAATCAAGGGGACAATTGATCCTCTGTGCCCCCCTACAAGTTCCCTTGGCCATCTGGAAGAAAAAAACAAAACAAAAAAAAACAACAAAAAAAAACAACATGAAAACTAATTCTTTCTTGAGTATGCATTTGTCCTGTTATTCTTACATTCTGCAGGTCTCTTTTATAATAGAATGGACTTCCGTTCAAGGTTAGGGGGGACAATGTCCCTGCCCCCCTTGTGGTTGCGGCTCTGTTTGTGAGTGCCTCTTCATCCATTTCACGTCATCACTCATTGTCGCGATTAGCTAGAAGTGTTAAAAAGCAACGCTTGGTAAAATAAATTAAATATCCATTCCCTCTCTCTACTGCATGGATCAATATTCCCAAACGGTAGACTTGGGAAACAAAAGATTAAGCATTTCAAACTTCATAGCAACACATCCAAGAAAAACATCCAAACGCCTTAGGCACCTTTAATACCGCACAAGACTTCTCAAAATGTCACAACTGTTCTAGATACTGAAAATTTCCAAATAATTTCCCGAAGTCTGAATCAGGAGGAATTTTCCCCTTCTAATCCTAGTACGACATTATTCGGAATCCCACACACATCAATAAATCACCAAATCAATAAGTGTCTTTGTTACGTTGCTAGAATAATAGATTATATAATTGTAAAGATTAGTGAGAATACCAGGTAGGAATAACTAACTAACTCCAACTCTCTAGCTTTCTTAAACCCGAAGGTTCATGGCTGCAGCAACACAGGCCTTCCATCTGTCCCTATCTTGAGCAAGATCTATATATTCTTTTCCATCCATACCGATTTCCTTTAGGACAATCTCAACGTTGTCCCTCCATCTTCGTCTTGGTCTTCCTACAGGTCTCTTACCATCAGGTTTCCCAACAAGAATCCTGTAAACTCCTGTTTCCTCTCCCATTCCTGCCACATGGCCTGCCCACCTTAGTCTTCTTGATTTAATCATTCTAATAATATCTGGACATGAATACAAATTGTGTAGTTCTAAATTATGTAACCTTCTCCACTCACCTGTCTCCTCATCCCTTTTAGGTTCAAATATTTTCCTAAGGATCTTATTTTCAAATACTCTCAATTTATGTTCCAGGTAGGATTGTGTTCTGTATTTTTCACAGGAGGGCAAAGCAGGCTCTCAGGGGGAGGCAGTTACCCCCTGCCCCCCTCTAGCTACGACCTGGGGCCTTATATTTTGTGAAGTGAAAATATAGACAGTTTCATAGCTCTAGCACAGCGCGCCACGCGCCAGGGGTTTCCGCATGTCCATCCATTTCATTATCATCATCGTCGCGATTAGCTTAAATTGACAGATAAACAACCCTGAATAACACAAATATCCGTTCAGGAGACCGGTATTACAGAATGTATCTAATTACTGAATTGAAGTATGCTTATTAGTGCTGAGAACGTTCCATTGTACAGAAGTGTACATAAAATCTATAGATAAAGGGCGTACTTATATTTGTAACGTTTCCAGACGCTGTGGCTTATAAATGAATCCACTTTCACAAAAACGCTTTCAGTTTTCGATCTTCCGCATATGACGATATGGTTTTTGATGGTATTTCTTCCAGCTCTGTAGCAAGATAAGGTATCGGAGCCTCGTTAGCATGCAAGGATCTCGTTAGCATGCAAGGATATACAGGGTGTCATTTTAATGGCGCCCACGGGCCACAGATTCGTATAGAGGACATCAAAACAAACAACATTTCCCAGTAACATTTTTCTCGTTGGTGCGTCGATTCGACGCTACAGCTGTTCAAAAAAGACCGTTTTGCCGCCTGGATGCTGGCAACCCAACACAACATTTGATCGTACCTGTGACCTCATATCCTGCGGCGAAACAGCGCACGGCAGGGTTGCAAGGAACACACAAATTTTGGGAAAAATGACAAACTACCAACCACATTATTAGCTGTAAAACGAAGCGAGAAACGCGTACAGCAGACCGAACGAACACCATAGCCTACCAGCCAAAAGATCAGCAGTCATCATAGGGGAAGGGGGAAGTGAACCAACGATATGAGAAATGCTAAAAAACGTATTCAAAATGAAATGTCAATGTCGGATTTTGTCTCAGTCTACATCTAAAATATCAACAACAATACATTTTATTGGACTTACAGCTTACACGTGGTTGTTTACGCCCAACTACATGTCAAATATTTGCAAATATCGTTACAGGTTTGTGTCCAGATGCCATGCGGTACTTTTGTGCTGATAACGGAAGTATCCGAGGTTCACGGTGTTACATTACGGCTAAAACAAGTACAACCACAGTAACAATCTAATGATGAATCAGTACCGAATATACTGCCCTGTTCACATTTGCAAACTATTACATGTGTATCCGGTGCATAGATAAACACATAGTCGTCTTAGAGCTTGTATTACTACTACTTATATCCCTGTATTTTCAATCATTTTTGACACTTGCCTCATAATGCTCTGAATATACATTATATTATGTGTTGCTTACCTTTGGAATTTTGAGTTATTTCATTTCTATTTTGTCATCTGTTCAGTGTGTCACAGACAACTAGTATCAGAAGAACGAAGTGGATAGACTAAATTGTAGATGCCAACTTGGTAACTAGATTTGCAAATATTTGACATGTAAGCTGAGACAAAATTCGATATGACCATTTCCACTTGAATTCTATTTTCTTTCTACTATTTTTCGTATCGTTTGTTTACTTCCTGTTAGGTTACAGAACGTGTTTTCTCGTTTTGTGTTACGGTACATAATGTGGCTGATTGTAGCTATGTCATTTTTCACAGATTATGTGTGTTCCTGGCAACCCTGGAACGCATCGCTTCACGACGGGATATGACGTCACAAATGCAATAAAATGTTGTGTGTGGTTGCCAGCATTCAGGCGGCAAAACGGGCTTTTTTGAACGACTGTAGCGCCGAAACGACGCACCAACGAGAAAAATGTTACTGAGGAAAAGTTGTTTGTTTTGATGTCTTCTATACGTTTCCGTGGTCCGTGGGCGCCATTAAAATGACACCCTGTATACTTTGTCTAATTTATCTCTGGAGCAAGGGAATGAAAACAAGTCTCTGCTTAAGAAGTGACGCGAGAGGGAACGGGATTGCATGGAGGGGGCAAAGCGACTAATGTTACCAGTCTTCCCAGTAGGCTGTACTGCTTCCCTCTGCCCTATCGATCCCTTGCTCTTCTCTGTCGCTATGCATGGACTTGCTCCAGACATAATAGAGACAGGGTATACATTCAAGGGGAGAGAGAGAGAGATTGACATTCGAGTGCCTTATAAGGAAAGGCTACCCCTTACACTTCATGTCTGTTTGTTTTAAGTCAATTTTATGCACAGAAAGACTAATCGGGACTGGACCTACAGTTTAAAGTGGGATCCGAACCACTGTGCCATATGTCTCCACCGGGTATCGAACCCGGGGCCCCTTCATTGCAAGGTGACGAGGACTTTATGTCTGTGGTAGACATTCTAATCCATATTGAACATTTATCAAATCATGAAACAATTTAGTGGTTTGACTAATTGTTAATTTGATTATTCAATTAATACAAATTGTTTATTAAACCAATGTTAATTGAACCATGCATAGATTGCTAATCTATATGCATTACGTAGTGTATATTGCATCGCTGTTGGCTGGAAGACGCACGTCACTGCTCTAAACCCACACAGAGAACCCAAAAATGTGAATTAACACAAGTACATTGATTCTAGCTGTAGCGTGCCGCGGATTTTCAAAAGGAGTTTACATGTACGTTTTTTAGTAGTCAAAATCATGGTGGGGGGGGGACAGGGGAATTTCCCACACCAACAATCTTAGCCACAAAAATACTCCACCAAGATTTTCGGAGGAAGAGATTTTATTATAAGAACAAGAGATAAGCAATTGATTTTGATTTCAACTATACTATACTAAGGATAATATTGAAAACACACTCTATCTCTTTCAAGAGACCATTAACAGATCTACACCAATAACAAAATACGGACAATAAAAGTAAAACAGGAATGCAAGACAAACAAAACTATGAAATCTAATTGATTTATATTAATTGAAAACAAAATCTAAACAAGGCTTATACATAATAAAACTATTTCAACAATTTTGTAGTTTATTGATATATTTTTCCAGTTAGTAAAGTAATTAATTTACTTTATAAATATCTGATAGCTATAAAGTAACAAATTATTTCCTTTATACTTAATAATAATGCATTTTTAAATATTTAATAATTTACTTTTATAATTAACAACATGATAAATATGTATATAATATAAATATATAGAATATATATATACATACATACATATATATATATATATATATATATATATATATAAATATAAAAATTCACACATATACATATTCCGTGTGTCTGGCCTCCCCATTGGTAGCGTCTTCGCCTTGTAATCAAGGGGTCTCGGGTTCGATACCCGGTGGAGGCACAAGTGGTTCGGATCCAACTTTAAACTGTAGGTCCAGTCCCGATTACCCTTACTGTGCATAAAATGGACTTACAACGACAAATCAACCAATATTTGTGTGTGTAGCTTAAGATCTTCACCACCAGTCTTCAGTGATTTCGAACCCTGAGTCAGGCCTCATTTTGCATTTTTCCTGCTTTTGTCATTCTTTTTTTAGGGATACTGGGTCAAAGGAGGGATGGTTATGACCCCCGCCAACCCCTTTTGGCCACCCCATTGGATTCCAGTAGAGGAAAATCATCAAGACCGACTATTGAATATTGTGTTAATTTGTATTTGGTACAGAGTCTGAAGAAGACCTTGCTAGAAGATTGAAACGTAACGTTTAGTTTGTTTTAAAATAAAATAATTTCTGCCTTGGTCAGCATATTTAGTTTTTCTTCCCATCACTGGCAGGAGCTATCGGGACCTGTTGTACGCTACAACAATGCTATTATAAGTTACAACAATCATTCGCAAATTAACTGTTTCCGTGGAATACGACAAAAATCAGACCAGCAATCTAAATATTTACTACAGCATCTCATGTGCTTTTAGAAATGTAATCTAAAGGTAAGTGAAACTGAAATGACGTCACTGAAATCGAGTGTACCTAGGTATTGTAACGTGTCGATGAATGCGAAGGAACTACTTTCATAAGTTACGACCACATTATTGCTGCAGAGTGAGAAAAATGTTAATTTTATGCATTACACAGTACTTTGCAATGTATTGTTAAGTATATTTCGCCCTAAACTAGTCGTACTTTGTCTTTCTGTCTTTAGACAGATTTCCTCCAGGTGTATCACTACCGAGTGCAGTGTTTCCAGCCTCAGTTTCTCTGATTGCAATTATCAAATGCAGAATCGTAAATATTTTCTAATACGTAGTACAGGCATCGCAGGGATAATAATGGTAAATAATTGTAACGCAAATGTTTTTTGTACTCGATTGTGTGGAATGGTATGTAAATACGAGTAATCCGCCATCTAAATATTTAAGTATAATCCGCCATCTTGGAAAATGGTGGTAAAAACCTGCTTCTGATATGTACTTCAGGATTTTATCATAAGTTTATTTATTTACATGTATATACGAGGGAGAATCAAATGAAAACCGCAATTAATTTTTTTCCACTATTTTAATGCAGGGATAATGATTGATTGTACATTATTTTTCTATATAGTCCTCTCCCAGTTCAATGCACTTACGCCATCGGATAGGTACTGCTTCGATACCGCGTGTGAAAAATATTTCGGTTGACACTGTAGCCACTCGTGTACCGCCGATTGGACGTCTTCATCAGACTTGAACCTCTGGCCGCCAAGGTGCTCCTTTAATGGACCAAAGATGTGGAAATCAGATGGTGCCAAATCTGGCGAGTATGGCGGATGTGGTAGACACTTGAAGCGTAGGTCGTCGATGGTTTTCGTGGTTGCACGAGCAGAATAAGGACGGGCGTTATCATGTTGAAGCAAAACACCTGCACTCAGCAATCCCCTTCGCTTTGTGCGTATCGCTGGCCTCAAATGGTTGTTGAGAAGGTCGGTGTAGGTGACACTAGTCACTGTCGTACGTGGGGGCATGTAGTGTTCCAGAATAGGGCCTTATCCCAGAATAAAGTCAACATGACTTTCCCTGCAGAGGGCTGGCTGCGAAACTTCTTTGGTTTCGGCGAACACGAATGTCGCCATTCTTTGCTTGCACGTTTCGTCTCCGGTTGAAAATGGTGCACCCAACTTTCATCCCCGGTGACAATGTGAGCTAGAAAATCCCCACCCTCCTCTTCATAACGCCTCAGCAGCTCTTGACATGCGTCAACACGACGGACTTTCAGTTCCTGCGTCAACTGTCGGGGAACCCACCTGGCGGACACTTTTCTGTAGCGGAGTTCGTCACGCACTATGAGTTGTACTGAACTGAAGCTCATATTCAGCAAGGAAGCCATTTCATTCAAGGTGACACGCCGGTTTTCCTGAAAAAGCCGATCTGGACTACTCTGTCACAACTCGATGAGCCTGACCTGGACGGGGAGTATCAGTCAATAAAGTCGTACCTTCTGCGAATTTCTTCCACCAATCGCAGACTTGCCGCTGTGACAGACAGGCGTCCCCATACTTCGTCTGCATTCTCAGATTAATATCAACAGGTTTCACACCTTCACTCCATAAAAATCTAATAACTCCACGCTGTTCTTGCTTGGTGCAACTGCGTAGTGGTGCCGCCATCTTGAATCAGCTGTAACTCACATCCAACTCCCCCTACCGGCACTGCTTCGTACTACCAGCTCGGAGAGATGTCAAGGACTGTGTCTGCAAATTTCCAAACGCCTAGAAAGAAAAAAAAAGATTTTTAATGGCATTTTTGCGGTTTTCATTTGATTCTCCCTCGTATGTTAGCGTGTTTATCTGTAAAGAATATATCTTTAATATGATTCAAATGGAAACTTTGAAACAATTTTTCCTCCTTCAAACGCAATGTTGAAAGGACGTGATTATAAGATGTGAAACTTTGGCCACAACCAATATTGTCAAGCTGGCAACCACTTGGACCGATGATCTTTCGTGCTGGTCTCACCTGCAATAAGAGAAGATCCCATCGGCACAGTGTCGGGGACGAAGGGATCAAACAGTGGAAGAGAGGGGTTGGTTACACCCGTCCTTAAAATTTGGAGGTTTACCGTTGAGCCCTTCTCCAGTCAGGAACGGAATAATGAAGCTACTTGCAGCCCAAGCTGGCAACAACCTGGAAAGATGACCTTTTGTTCGGTCGCTTACAATAAGAGAAAATACTCTCGCGTCAGTGTTGGATGGATCACACATTCCAACTTAAAGGTTTGGTTCCTTCGTGCCTCAAAATTTGGAGGTTAACCGTTGAGCCCTTCTCCAGTCAGGAACTGAATGGTGAAGCGACTTGCAGCCCAAGCTGGCAACAACCTGGAGAGATGACCTTTCGTTCGGTCGCCTGTAGTAAGAGAAAATACTCTCGCGTCAGTGTTGGATGGATCAAACATTCCAACTTAAACGGTTGGTTCCTTCGTGCCTCAAACTTTGGAGGTTAACCTTTGAGCCCTTCTCCAGTCAGGAACGGAATGGTGAAGCGACTTGCATCCCAAGCTGACAACAACCTGGAAAGATGACCTTTCGTTCGGTCGCTTGTAATAAGAGAAAATACTCTCGCGTCAGTGTTGGATGGATCACACATTTCAACTTAAACGGTTGGTTCCTTCGTGCCTAAATTTGGAGGTTAACCGCCGAGCCCTTCTCCAGTCAGGAACGGAATGGTGAAGCGACTTGCATCCCAAGCTGACAACAACCTGGAAAGATGACTATTCGTTCGGTCGCTTGCAATAAGAGAAAATACTCTCGCGTCAGTGTTGGATTGATCACACATTCCAACTTAAGGTTTGGTTCCTTCTTGCCTCAAAATTTGGAGGTTAACCGTTGAGCCCTTCTCCAGTCAAGAACGGAATGGTGAAGCGACTTCCATTCCAAGCTGGCAACAACCTGGAAAGATGACCTTTCGTTCGGTCGCCTGTAATAAGAGAAAATACTCTCGCGTCAGTGTTGGATGGATCAAACATTCCAACTCAAACTGTTGCTTCCTTCGTGCCTCAAAATTTGGAGGTTAACCGCCGACCCCTTCTCCAGTCAGGAACGGAATGGTGAAGCGACTTGCATCCCAAGCTGGCAACAACCTGGAAAGATGACCTTTCGTTCGGTCGCTTGTAATAGGACAAAATACTCTCGCGTCAGTGTTGGATGGATCAAACATTTCAACTTAAACGGTTGGTTCCTTCGTGCCTAAATTTGGAGGTTAACCGCCGAACCCTTCTCCAGTCAGGAACGGAATGGTGAAGCGACTTGCTTCCCAAGCTGGCAACAACATGGAAAGATGACCTTTTGTTCGGTCGCTTGCAATAAGAGAAAATACTCTCGCGTCAGTGTTGGATGAATCAAACATTTCAACTAAAACGGTTGGTTTCTTCGTGCCTCAAGACTTGGAGGTTAACCGCCGAGCCCTTCTCCAGTCAGGAACGGAATGGTGAAGTTACTTTCAGCCCAAGCTGGCAACAACATGGAAAGATGACCTTTCGTTCGGTCACTTGTAATAAGAGAAAATACTCTCGCGTCAGTGTTGCATGGATCAAACATTTCAACTTAAACGGTTGGTTCCTTCGTGCCTCAAAATTTGGAGGTTAACCATTGAGACCTTCTCCAGTCAGGAACGGAATGGTGAAGCGACGTGCATCCCAAGCTGGCAACAACCTGGAAAGATGACCTTTCGTTCGGTCGCTTGTAATAAGAGAAAATACTCTCGCGTCAGTGTTGGATGGATCAAACATTGCAACTCAAACGGTTGGTTCCCTCGTGCCTCATAATTTGGAGGTTAACCGTTGATCCCTTCACCAGTCAGGAACGGAATAATGAAGCGACTTGCAGCCATAGCTGTCAACAACCTGGAAAGGTGACCTTTTGTTCGGTCGCTTGTAATAAGAGAAAATACTCTCGCGTCAGTGTTGCATGGATCAAACATTGCAACTCAAACGGTTGGTTCCCTCGTGCCTCATAATTTGGAGGTTAACCGTTGATCCCTTCTCCAGTCAGGAACGGAATAATGAAGCGACTTGCAGGCATAGCTGTCAACAACCTGGAAAGATGACCTTTCGTTTGGTCGCTTGTAATAAGAGAAAATACTCACGCGTCAGTGTTGGATGGATCAAACATTGCAACTCAAACGGTTGGTTCCCTCGTGCCTCATAATTTGGAGGTTAACCGTTGATCCCTTCTCCAGTCAGGAACGGAATAATGAAGCGACTTGCAGCCATAGTTGTCAACAACCTTGAAAGGTGACCTTTTGTTCGGTCGCTTGTAATAAGAGAAAATACTCTCGCGTCAGTGTTGGGTGGATCAAACATTTCAACTTAAACGGTTGGTTCCTTCGTGCCTCAAAATTTGGAGGTTTACCGTTGAGACCTTCTCCAGTCAGGAACGGAATGGTGAAGCGACGTGCATCCCAAGCTGCCAACAACCAGGAAAGATGACCTTTCGTTCGGTCGCTTGTAATAAGAGAAAATACTCTCGCGTCAGTGTTGGATGAATCTAACATTGCAACTCAAACGGTTGGTTCCTTCGTGCCTCATAATTTGGAGGTTAACCATTGATCCCTTCTCCAGTCAGGAACGGAATAATTAAGCGACTTGCAGCCATAGTTGTCAACAACCTGCAAAGGTGACCTTTTGTTCGGTCGCTTGTAATAAGAGAAAATACTCTCGCGTCAGTGTTGGATGGATCAAACATTTCAACTTAAACGGTTGGTTCCATCGTGCCTCAAAATTTGGAGGTCAACCGCCGAGCCCTTCTCCAGTCTGGAACGGAATGGTGAAGCGACTTGCATCCCAAGCTGGCAACAACCTGGAAAGATGACCTTTTGTTCGGTCGCGCAATAAGAGAAAATACTCTCGCGTCAGTTATGGATGGATCACACATTCCAACTTAAAGGTTTGGTTCCTTCGTGCCTTAAATTTGGAGGTTAACCGTTGAGACTTTCTCCAGTCAGGAACGGAATGGTGAAGCGACTTGCATCCCAAGCTGGCAACAACCTGGAAAGATGACCTTTTGTTCGGTCGCTTGTAATAAGAGAAAATACTCTCGCGTCATTGTTGAATGGATCAAACATTCCAACCCAAGCGGTTGGTTCCTTCGTGCCTCATAATTTGGAGGTTAACCGTGGAGTCCTTCTCCAGTCAGGAACGGAATGGTGAAGCGACTTGCAGCCATAGCTGGCAAAAACCTGGAAAGGTGATCTTTTGTTCGGTCACTTGTAATAAGAGAAAATACTCTCGCGTCAGTGTTGGATGGATCAAACATTTCAACTTAAACGGTTGGTTCCTTCTTGCCTCAAAATTTGGAGGTTAACCGTTGAGCCCTTCTCCAGTCAAGAACTGAATGGTGAAGCGACTTCCATTCCAAGCTGGCAACAACCTGGAAAGATGACCTTTCGTTCGGTCGCTTGTAATAAGAGAAAATACTCTCGCGTCAGTGTAGGATGGACCAAACATTTCAACTTAAACGGTTGGTTCCTTCGTGCCTTAAATTTGGAGGCTAACTGTTGAGCCCTTCTACAGCCAGGAACGGAATGGTGAAGCGACTTGCAGCCCAAGCTGACAACAACCTGGAAGGATGACCTTTTGTTCGGTCGCTTGCAATAAGAGAAAATACTCTCGCGTCAGTGTTGGATTGATCACACATTCCAACTTAAGGTTTGGTTCCCTCTTGCCTCAAAATTTGGAGGTTAACCGTTGAGCCCTTCTCCAGTCAAGAACGGAATGGTGAAGCGACTTTTATTCCAAGCTGGCAACAACCTGGAAAGATGACCTTTCGTTCGGTCGCTTGTAATAAGAGAAAATACTCTCGCGTCAGTGTAGGATGGACCAAACATTTCAACTTAAACGGTTGGTTCCTTCGTGCCTTAAATTTGGAGGTTAACTGTTGAGCCCTTCCACAGCCAGGAACGGAATGGTGAAGCGACTTGCAGCCCAAGCTGACAACAATCTGGAAAGATGACCTTTTGTTCGGTCGCTTGCAATAAGAGAAAATACTCTCGCGTCAGTGTTGGATTGATCACACATTCCAACTTAAGGTTTGGTTCCCTCGTGCATCAAAGTTTGGAGGTTAACCGTTAAGCCCTTCTCCAGTCAAGAACGGAATGGTGAAGCGACTTGCATCCCAAGCTGGCAACAACCTGGAAAGATGACCTTTCGTTCGGTCGCTTGTAATAGGACAAAATACTCTCGCGTCAGTGTTGGATGGATCAAACATTTCAACTTAAACGGTTGATTCCTTCGTGCCTAAATTTGGAGGTTAACCGCCGAGCCCTTCTCCAGTCAGGAACGGAATGGTGAAGCGACTTGCTTCCCAAGCTGGCAACAACATGGAAAGATGACCTTTTGTTCGGTCGCTTGCAATAAGAGAAAATACTCTCGCGTCAGTGTTGGATGAATCAAACATTTCAACTTAAACGGTTGGTTTCTTCGTGCCTCAAGATTTGGAGGTTAATCGCCGAGACCTTCTCCAGTCAGGAACGGAATGGTGAAGCTACTTTCAGCCCAAGCTGGCAACAACATGGAAAGATGACCTTTCGTTCGGTCACTTGTAATAAGAGAAATTACTCTCGCGTCAGTGTTGCATGGATCAAACATTTCAACTTAAACGGTTGGTTCCTTCGTGCCTCAAAATTTGGAGGTTAACAATTGAGACCTTCTCCAGTCAGGAACGGAATGGTGAAGCGACGTGCATCCCAAGCTGGCAACAACCTGGAAAGATGACCTTTCGTTCGGTCGCTTGTAATAAGAGAAAATACTCTCGCGTCAGTGTTGGATGGATCAAACATTGCAACTCAAACGGTTGGTTCCCTCGTGCCTCATAATTTGGAGGTTAACCGTTGATCCCTTCACCAGTCAGGAACGGAATAATGAAGCGACTTGCAGCCATAGTTGTCAACAACCTTGAAAGGTGACCTTTTGTTCGGTCGCTTGTAATAAGAGAAAATACTCTCGCGTCAGTGTTGGGTGGATCAAACATTTCAACTTAAACGGTTGGTTCCTTCGTGCCTCAAAATTTGGAGGTTTACCGTTGAGACCTTCTCCAGTCAGGAACGGAATGGTGAAGCGACGTGCATCCCAAGCTGCCAACAACCAGGAAAGATGACCTTTCGTTCGGTCGCTTGTAATAAGAGAAAATACTCTCGCGTCAGTGTTGGATGAATCTAACATTGCAACTCAAACGGTTGGTTCCTTCGTGCCTCATAATTTGGAGGTTAACCATTGATCCCTTCTCCAGTCAGGAACGGAATAATTAAGCGACTTGCAGCCATAGTTGTCAACAACCTGCAAAGGTGACCTTTTGTTCGGTCGCTTGTAATAAGAGAAAATACTCTCGCGTCAGTGTTGGATGGATCAAACATTTCAACTTAAACGGTTGGTTCCATCGTGCCTCAAAATTTGGAGGTCAACCGCCGAGCCCTTCTCCAGTCTGGAACGGAATGGTGAAGCGACTTGCATCCCAAGCTGACAACAACCTGGAAAGATGACCTTTTGTTCGGTCGCGCAATAAGATAAAATACTCTCGCGTCAGTTATGGATGGATCACACATTCCAACTTAAAGGTTTGGTTCCTTCGTGCCTTAAATTTGGAGGTTAACCGTTGAGACTTTCTCCAGTCAGGAACGGAATGGTGAAGCGACTTGCATCCCAAGCTGGCAACAACCTGGAAAGATGACCTTTTGTTCGGTCGCTTGTAATAAGAGAAAATACTCTCGCGTCATTGTTGAATGGATCAAACATTCCAACCCAAGCGGTTGGTTCCTTCGTGCCTAATAATTTGGAGGTTAACCGTGGAGTCCTTCTCCAGTCAGGAACGGAATGGTGAAGCGACTTGCAGCCATAGCTGGCAAAAACCTGGAAAGGTGATCTTTTGTTCGGTCACTTGTAATAAGAGAAAATACTCTCGCGTCAGTGTTGGATGGATCAAACATTTCAACTTAAACGGTTGGTTCCTTCTTGCCTCAAAATTTGGAGGTTAACCGTTGAGCCCTTCTCCAGTCAAGAACTGAATGGTGAAGCGACTTCCATTCCAAGCTGGCAACAACCTGGAAAGATGACCTTTCGTTCGGTCGCTTGTAATAAGAGAAAATACTCTCGCGTCAGTGTAGGATGGACCAAACATTTCAACTTAAACGGTTGGTTCCTTCGTGCCTTAAATTTGGAGGTTAACTGTTGAGCCCTTCTACAGCCAGGAACGGAATGGTGAAGCGACTTGCAGCCCAAGCTGACAACAACCTGGAAAGGTGACCTTTTGTTCGGTCGCTTGCAATAAGAGAAAATACTCTCGCGTCAGTGTTGGATTGATCACACATTCCAACTTAAGGTTTGGTTCCTTCTTGCCTCAAAATTTGGAGGTTAACCGTTGAGCCCTTCTCCAGTCAAGAACGGAATGGTGAAGCGACTTCCATTCCAAGCTGGCAACAACCTGGAAAGATGACCTTTCGTTCGGTCGCTTGTAATAAGAGAAAATACTCTCGCGTCAGTGTAGGATGGACCAAACATTTCAACTTAAACGGTTGGTTCCTTCGTGCCTTAAATTTGGAGGTTAACTGTTGAGCCCTTCTACAGCCAGGAACGGAATGGTGAAGCGACTTGCAGCCCAAGCTGACAACAATCTGGAAAGATGACCTTTTGTTCGGTCGCTTGCAATAAGAGAAAATACTCTCGCGTCAGTGTTGGATTGATCACACATTCCAACTTAAGGTTTGGTTCCCTCGTGCATCAAAGTTTGGAGGTTAACCGTTGAGCCCTTCTCCAGTCAAGAACGGAATGGTGAAGCGACTTGCATCCCAAGCTGGCAACAACCTGGAAAGATGACCTTTCGTTCGGTCGCTTGTAATAGGACAAAATACTCTCGCGTCAGTGTTGGATGGATCAAACATTTCAACTTAAACGGTTGATTCCTTCGTGCCTAAATTTGGAGGTTAACCGCCGAGCCCTTCTCCAGTCAGGAACGGAATGGTGAAGCGACTTGCTTCCCAAGCTGGCAACAACATGGAAAGATGACCTTTTGTTCGGTCGCTTGCAATAAGAGAAAATACTCTCGCGTCAGTGTTGGATGAATCAAACATTTCAACTTAAACGGTTGGTTTCTTCGTGCCTCAAGATTTGGAGGTTAATCGCCGAGACCTTCTCCAGTCAGGAACGGAATGGTGAAGCTACTTTCAGCCCAAGCTGGCAACAACATGGAAAGATGACCTTTCGTTCGGTCACTTGTAATAAGAGAAAGTACTCTCGCGTCAGTGTTGCATGGATCAAACATTTCAACTTAAACGGTTGGTTCCTTCGTGCCTCAAAATTTGGAGGTTAACAATTGAGACCTTCTCCAGTCAGGAACGGAATGGTGAAGCGACGTGCATCCCAAGCTGGCAACAACCTGGAAAGATGACCTTTCGTTCGGTCGCTTGTAATAAGAGAAAATACTCTCGCGTCAGTGTTGGATGGATCAAACATTGCAACTCAAACGGTTGGTTCCCTCGTGCCTCATAATTTGGAGGTTAACCGTTGATCCCTTCACCAGTCAGGAACGGAATAATGAAGCGACTTGCAGCCATAGCTGTCAACAACCTGGAAAGGTGACCTTTTGTTCGGTCGCTTGTAATAAGAGAAAATACTCTCGCGTCAGTGTTGCATGGATCAAACATTGCAACTCAAACGGTTGGTTCCCTCGTGGCTCATAATTTGGAGGTTAACCGTCGATCCCTTCTCCAGTCAGGAACGGAATAATGAAGCGACTTGCAGGCATAGCTGTCAACAACCTGGAAAGATGACCTTTCGCATGGTCGCTTGTAATAAGAGAAAATACTCACGCGTCAGTGTTGGATGGATCAAACATTGCAACTCAAACGGTTGGTTCCCTCGTGCCTCATAATTTGGAGGTTAACCGTTGATCCCTTCTCCAGTCAGGAACGGAATAATGAAGCGACTTGCAGCCATAGCTGTCAACAACCTTGAAAGGTGACCTTTTGTTCGGTCGCTTGTAATAAGAGAAAATACTCTCGCGTCAGTGTTGGGTGGATCAAACATTTCAACTTAAACGGTTGGTTCCTTCGTGCCTCAAACTTTGGAGGTTTACCGTTGAGCCCTTCTCCAGTCAGGAACGGAATGGTGAAGCGACTTGCATCCCAAGCTGACAACAACCTGGAAAGATGACCATTCGTTCGGTCGCTTGTAATAAGAGAAAATACTCTCGCGTCAGTGTTGGATGGATCACACATTTCAACTTAAACGGTTGGTTCCTTCTTGCCTCATAATTTGGAGGTTAACCATTGATCCCTTCTCCAGTCAGGAACGGAATAATTAAGCGACTTGCAGCCATAGTTGTCAACAACCTGCAAAGGTGACCTTTTGTTCGGTCGCTTGTAATAAGAGAAAATACTCTCGCGTCAGTGTTGGATGAATCTAACATTGCAACTCAAACGGTTGGTTCCTTCGTGCCTCCTAATTTGGAGGTCAACCGCCGAGCCCTTCTCCAGTCAGGAACGGAATGGTGAAGCGACTTGCTTCCCAAGCTGGCAACAACATGGAAAGATGACCTTTTGTTCGGTCGCTTGCAATAAGAGCAAATACTCTCGCGTCAGTGTTGGATGAATCTAACATTGCAACTCAAACGGTTGGTTCCTTCGTGCCTCATAATTTGGAGGTTAACCATTGATCCCTTCTCCAGTCAGGAACGGACTAATTAAGCGACTTCCATTCCAAGCTGGCAACAACCTGGAAAGATGACCTTTCGTTCGGTCGCCTGTAATAAGAGAAAATACTCTCGCGTCAGTGTTGGATGGATCAAACATTCCAACTCAAACTGTTGCTTCCTTCGTGCCTCAAAATTTGGAGGTTAACCGCCGACCCCTTCTCCAGTCAGGAACGGAATGGTGAAGCGACTTGCATCCCAAGCTGGCAACAACCTGGAAAGATGACCTTTCGTTCGGTCGCTTGTAATAGGACAAAATACTCTCGCGTCAGTGTTGGATGGATCAAACATTTCAACTTAAACGGTTGGTTCCTTCGTGCCTAAATTTGGAGGTTAACCGCCGAACCCTTCTCCAGTCAGGAACGGAATGGTGAAGCGACTTGCTTCCCAAGCTGGCAACAACATGGAAAGATGACCTTTTGTTCGGTCGCTTGCAATAAGAGAAAATACTCTCGCGTCAGTGTTGGATGAATCAAACATTTCAACTAAAACGGTTGGTTTCTTCGTGCCTCAAGACTTGGAGGTTAACCGCCGAGCCCTTCTCCAGTCAGGAACGGAATGGTGAAGCTACTTTCAGCCCAAGCTGGCAACAACATGGAAAGATGACCTTTCGTTCGGTCACTTGTAATAAGAGAAAATACTCTCGCGTCAGTGTTGCATGGATCAAACATTTCAACTTAAACGGTTGGTTCCTTCGTGCCTCAAAATTTGGAGGTTAACCATTGAGACCTTCTCCAGTCAGGAACGGAATGGTGAAGCGACGTGCATCCCAAGCTGGCAACAACCTGGAAAGATGACCTTTCGTTCGGTCGCTTGTAATAAGAGAAAATACTCTCGCGTCAGTGTTGGATGGATCAAACATTGCAACTCAAACGGTTGGTTCCCTCGTGCCTCATAATTTGGAGGTTAACCGTTGATCCCTTCACCAGTCAGGAACGGAATAATGAAGCGACTTGCAGCCATAGCTGTCAACAACCTGGAAAGGTGACCTTTTGTTCGGTCGCTTGTAATAAGAGAAAATACTCTCGCGTCAGTGTTGCATGGATCAAACATTGCAACTCAAACGGTTGGTTCCCTCGTGGCTCATAATTTGGAGGTTACACGTTGATCCCTTCTCCAGTCAGGAACGGAGTAATGAAGCGACTTGCAGGCATAGCTGTCAACAACCTGGAAAGATGACCTTTCGTTTGGTCGCTTGTAATAAGAGAAAATACTCACGCGTCAGTGTTGGATGGATCAAACATTGCAACTCAAACGGTTGGTTCCCTCGTGCCTCATAATTTGGAGGTTAACCGTTGATCCCTTCACCAGTCAGGAACGGAATAATGAAGCGACTTGCAGCCATAGCTGTCAACAACCTGGAAAGGTGACCTTTTGTTCGGTCGCTTGTAATAAGAGAAAATACTCTCGCGTCAGTGTTGGGTGGATCAAACATTTCAACTTAAACGGTTGGTTCCATCGTGCCTCAAAATTTGGAGGTCAACCGCCGAGCCCTTCTCCAGTCTGGAACGGAATGGTGAAGCGACTTGCATCCCAAGCTGACAACAACCTGGAAAGATGACCTTTTGTTCGGTCGCGCAATAAGATAAAATACTCTCGCGTCAGTTATGGATGGATCACACATTCCAACTTAAAGGTTTGGTTCCTTCGTGCCTTAAATTTGGAGGTTAACCGTTGAGACTTTCTCCAGTCAGGAACGGAATGGTGAAGCGACTTGCATCCCAATCTGGCAACAACCTGGAAAGATGACCTTTTGTTCGGTCGCTTGTAATAAGAGAAAATACTCTCGCGTCATTGTTGAATGGATCAAACATTCCAACCCAAGCGGTTGGTTCCTTCGTGCCTAATAATTTGGAGGTTAACCGTGGAGTCCTTCTCCAGTCAGGAACGGAATGGTGAAGCGACTTGCAGCCATAGCTGGCAAAAACCTGGAAAGGTGATCTTTTGTTCGGTCACTTGTAATAAGAGAAAATACTCTCGCGTCAGTGTTGGATGGATCAAACATTTCAACTTAAACGGTTGGTTCCTTCTTGCCTCAAAATTTGGAGGTTAACCGTTGAGCCCTTCTCCAGTCAAGAACTGAATGGTGAAGCGACTTCCATTCCAAGCTGGCAACAACCTGGAAAGATGACCTTTCGTTCGGTCGCTTGTAATAAGAGAAAATACTCTCGCGTCAGTGTAGGATGGACCAAACATTTCAACTTAAACGGTTGGTTCCTTCGTGCCTTAAATTTGGAGGTTAACTGTTGAGCCCTTCTACAGCCAGGAACGGAATGGTGAAGCGACTTGCAGCCCAAGCTGACAACAACCTGGAAAGGTGACCTTTTGTTCGGTCGCTTGCAATAAGAGAAAATACTCTCGCGTCAGTGTTGGATTGATCACACATTCCAACTTAAGGTTTGGTTCCTTCTTGCCTCAAAATTTGGAGGTTAACCGTTGAGCCCTTCTCCAGTCAAGAACGGAATGGTGAAGCGACTTCCATTCCAAGCTGGCAACAACCTGGAAAGATGACCTTTCGTTCGGTCGCTTGTAATAAGAGAAAATACTCTCGCGTCAGTGTAGGATGGACCAAACATTTCAACTTAAACGGTTGGTTCCTTCGTGCCTTAAATTTGGAGGTTAACTGTTGAGCCCTTCTACAGCCAGGAACGGAATGGTGAAGCGACTTGCAGCCCAAGCTGACAACAATCTGGAAAGATGACCTTTCGTTCGGTCGCTTGCAATAAGAGAAAATACTCTCGCGTCAGTGTTGGATTGATCACACATTCCAACTTAAGGTTTGGTTCCCTCGTGCATCAAAGTTTGGAGGTTAACCGTTGAGCCCTTCTCCAGTCAAGAACGGAATGGTGAAGCGACTTGCATCCCAAGCTGGCAACAACCTGGAAAGATGACCTTTCGTTCGGTCGCTTGTAATAGGACAAAATACTCTCGCGTCAGTGTTGGATGGATCAAACATTTCAACTTAAACGGTTGATTCCTTCGTGCCTAAATTTGGAGGTTAACCGCCGAGCCCTTCTCCAGTCAGGAACGGAATGGTGAAGCGACTTGCTTCCCAAGCTGGCAACAACATGGAAAGATGACCTTTTGTTCGGTCGCTTGCAATAAGAGAAAATACTCTCGCGTCAGTGTTGGATGAATCAAACATTTCAACTTAAACGGTTGGTTTCTTCGTGCCTCAAGATTTGGAGGTTAATCGCCGAGACCTTCTCCAGTCAGGAACGGAATGGTGAAGCTACTTTCAGCCCAAGCTGGCAACAACATGGAAAGATGACCTTTCGTTCGGTCACTTGTAATAAGAGAAAGTACTCTCGCGTCAGTGTTGCATGGATCAAACATTTCAACTTAAACGGTTGGTTCCTTCGTGCCTCAAAATTTGGAGGTTAACAATTGAGACCTTCTCCAGTCAGGAACGGAATGGTGAAGCGACGTGCATCCCAAGCTGGCAACAACCTGGAAAGATGACCTTTCGTTCGGTCGCTTGTAATAAGAGAAAATACTCTCGCGTCAGTGTTGGATGGATCAAACATTGCAACTCAAACGGTTGGTTCCCTCGTGCCTCATAATTTGGAGGTTAACCGTTGATCCCTTCACCAGTCAGGAACGGAATAATGAAGCGACTTGCAGCCATAGCTGTCAACAACCTGGAAAGGTGACCTTTTGTTCGGTCGCTTGTAATAAGAGAAAATACTCTCGCGTCAGTGTTGCATGGATCAAACATTGCAACTCAAACGGTTGGTTCCCTCGTGGCTCATAATTTGGAGGTTAACCGTCGATCCCTTCTCCAGTCAGGAACGGAATAATGAAGCGACTTGCAGGCATAGCTGTCAACAACCTGGAAAGATGACCTTTCGCATGGTCGCTTGTAATAAGAGAAAATACTCACGCGTCAGTGTTGGATGGATCAAACATTGCAACTCAAACGGTTGGTTCCCTCGTGCCTCATAATTTGGAGGTTAACCGTTGATCCCTTCTCCAGTCAGGAACGGAATAATGAAGCGACTTGCAGCCATAGCTGTCAACAACCTTGAAAGGTGACCTTTTGTTCGGTCGCTTGTAATAAGAGAAAATACTCTCGCGTCAGTGTTGGGTGGATCAAACATTTCAACTTAAACGGTTGGTTCCTTCGTGCCTCAAACTTTGGAGGTTTACCGTTGAGCCCTTCTCCAGTCAGGAACGGAATGGTGAAGCGACTTGCATCCCAAGCTGACAACAACCTGGAAAGATGACCATTCGTTCGGTCGCTTGTAATAAGAGAAAATACTCTCGCGTCAGTGTTGGATGGATCACACATTTCAACTTAAACGGTTGGTTCCTTCTTGCCTCATAATTTGGAGGTTAACCATTGATCCCTTCTCCAGTCAGGAACGGAATAATTAAGCGACTTGCAGCCATAGTTGTCAACAACCTGCAAAGGTGACCTTTTGTTCGGTCGCTTGTAATAAGAGAAAATACTCTCGCGTCAGTGTTGGATGAATCTAACATTGCAACTCAAACGGTTGGTTCCTTCGTGCCTCCTAATTTGGAGGTCAACCGCCGAGCCCTTCTCCAGTCAGGAACGGAATGGTGAAGCGACTTGCTTCCCAAGCTGGCAACAACATGGAAAGATGACCTTTTGTTCGGTCGCTTGCAATAAGAGCAAATACTCTCGCGTCAGTGTTGGATGAATCTAACATTGCAACTCAAACGGTTGGTTCCTTCGTGCCTCATAATTTGGAGGTTAACCATTGATCCCTTCTCCAGTCAGGAACGGACTAATTAAGCGACTTCCATTCCAAGCTGGCAACAACCTGGAAAGATGACCTTTCGTTCGGTCGCCTGTAATAAGAGAAAATACTCTCGCGTCAGTGTTGGATGGATCAAACATTCCAACTCAAACTGTTGCTTCCTTCGTGCCTCAAAATTTGGAGGTTAACCGCCGACCCCTTCTCCAGTCAGGAACGGAATGGTGAAGCGACTTGCATCCCAAGCTGGCAACAACCTGGAAAGATGACCTTTCGTTCGGTCGCTTGTAATAGGACAAAATACTCTCGCGTCAGTGTTGGATGGATCAAACATTTCAACTTAAACGGTTGGTTCCTTCGTGCCTAAATTTGGAGGTTAACCGCCGAACCCTTCTCCAGTCAGGAACGGAATGGTGAAGCGACTTGCTTCCCAAGCTGGCAACAACATGGAAAGATGACCTTTTGTTCGGTCGCTTGCAATAAGAGAAAATACTCTCGCGTCAGTGTTGGATGAATCAAACATTTCAACTAAAACGGTTGGTTTCTTCGTGCCTCAAGACTTGGAGGTTAACCGCCGAGCCCTTCTCCAGTCAGGAACGGAATGGTGAAGCTACTTTCAGCCCAAGCTGGCAACAACATGGAAAGATGACCTTTCGTTCGGTCACTTGTAATAAGAGAAAATACTCTCGCGTCAGTGTTGCATGGATCAAACATTTCAACTTAAACGGTTGGTTCCTTCGTGCCTCAAAATTTGGAGGTTAACCATTGAGACCTTCTCCAGTCAGGAACGGAATGGTGAAGCGACGTGCATCCCAAGCTGGCAACAACCTGGAAAGATGACCTTTCGTTCGGTCGCTTGTAATAAGAGAAAATACTCTCGCGTCAGTGTTGGATGGATCAAACATTGCAACTCAAACGGTTGGTTCCCTCGTGCCTCATAATTTGGAGGTTAACCGTTGATCCCTTCACCAGTCAGGAACGGAATAATGAAGCGACTTGCAGCCATAGCTGTCAACAACCTGGAAAGGTGACCTTTTGTTCGGTCGCTTGTAATAAGAGAAAATACTCTCGCGTCAGTGTTGCATGGATCAAACATTGCAACTCAAACGGTTGGTTCCCTCGTGGCTCATAATTTGGAGGTTACACGTTGATCCCTTCTCCAGTCAGGAACGGAGTAATGAAGCGACTTGCAGGCATAGCTGTCAACAACCTGGAAAGATGACCTTTCGTTTGGTCGCTTGTAATAAGAGAAAATACTCACGCGTCAGTGTTGGATGGATCAAACATTGCAACTCAAACGGTTGGTTCCCTCGTGCCTCATAATTTGGAGGTTAACCGTTGATCCCTTCACCAGTCAGGAACGGAATAATGAAGCGACTTGCAGCCATAGCTGTCAACAACCTGGAAAGGTGACCTTTTGTTCGGTCGCTTGTAATAAGAGAAAATACTCTCGCGTCAGTGTTGGGTGGATCAAACATTTCAACTTAAACGGTTGGTTCCTTCGTGCCTCAAACTTTGGAGGTTTACCGTTGAGCCCTTCTCCAGTCAGGAACGGAATGGTGAAGCGACTTGCATCCCAAGCTGACAACAACCTGGAAAGATGACCATTCGTTCGGTCGCTTGTAATAAGAGAAAATACTCTCGCGTCAGTGTTGGATGGATCACACATTTCAACTTAAACGGTTGGTTCCTTCTTGCCTCATAATTTGGAGGTTAACCATTGATCCCTTCTCCAGTCAGGAACGGAATAATTAAGCGACTTGCAGCCGTAGTTGTCAACAACCTGCAAAGGTGACCTTTTGTTCGGTCGCTTGTAATAAGAGAAAATACTCTCGCGTCAGTGTTGGATGAATCTAACATTGCAACTCAAACGGTTGGTTCCTTCGTGCCTCATAATTTGGAGGTCAACCGCCGAGCCCTTCTCCAGTCAGGAACGGAATGGTGAAGCGACTTGCTTCCCTAGCTGGCAACAACATGGAAAGATGACCTTTTGTTCGGTCGCTTGCAATAAGAGCAAATACTCTCGCGTCAGTTTTGGATGAATCTAACATTGCAACTCAAACGGTTGGTTCCCTCGTGCCTCATAATTTGGAGGTTAACCATTGATCCCTTCTCCAGTCAGGAACGGAATAATTAAGCGACTTGCAGCCATAGTTGTCAACAATCTGCAAAGGTGACCTTTTGTTCGGTCGCTTGTAATAAGAGAAAATACTCTCGCGTCAGTGTTGGATGGATCAAACATTTCAACTTAAACGGTTGGTTCCATCGTGCCTCAAAATTTGGAGGTCAACCGCCGAGCCCTTCTCCAGTCAGGAACGGAATGGTGAAGCGACTTGCATCCCAAGCTGACAACAACCTGGAAAGATGACCTTTCGTTCGGTCGCTTGTAATAAGAGCAAATACTCTCGCGTCAGTGTTGGATGAATCTAACATTGCAACTCAAACGGTTGGTTCCTTCGTGCCTCATAATTTGGAGGTTAACCATTGATCCCTTCTCCAGTCAGGAACGGAATAATTAAGCGACTTGCAGCCATAGTTGTCAACAACCTGCAAAGGTGACCTTTTGTTCGGTCGCTTGTAATAAGAGAAAATACTCTCGCGTCAGTGTTGGATGGATCAAACATTTCAACTTAAACGGTTGGTTCCATCGTGCCTTAAATTTGGAGGTCAACCGCCGAGCCCTTCTCCAGTCAGGAACGGAATGGTGAACCGACTTGCAGCCCAAGCTGGCAACAACCTGGAAAGATGACCTTTTGTTCGGTCGCGCAATAAGAGAAAATACTCTCGCGTCAGTTATGGATGGATCAATCATTTCAACTTAAACGGTTGGTTCCTTCGTGCCTTAAATTTGGAGGTTAACCGTTGAGACCTTCTCCAGTCAGGAACGGAATGGTGAAGCGACTTGCATCCCAAGCTGGCAACAACCTGGAAAGATGACCTTTTGTTCGGTCGCTTGTAATAAGAGAAAATACTCTCGCGTCATTGTTGGATGGATCAAACATTCCAACCCAAGCGGTTGGTTCCTTCGTGCCTCATAATTTGGAGGTTAACCGTGGAGCCCTTCTCCAGTCAGGAACGGAATGGTGAAGCGACTTGCAGCCATAGATGGCAAAAACATGGAAAGGTGATCTTTTGTTCGGTCACTTGTAATAAGAGAAAATACTCTCGCGTCAGTGTTGGATGGATCAAACATTTCAACTTAAACGGTTGGTTCCTTCGTGCCTTAAATTTGGATGTTAACCGTTGAGACCTTCTCCAGTCAGGAACGGAATGGTGAAGCGACTTGCATCCCAAACTGGCAACAACCTGGAAAGATGACCTTTCGTTCGATCGCTTGTAATAAGAGAAAATACTCTCTCGTCAGTGTAGGATGGACCAAACATTTCAACTTAAACGGTTGGTTCCTTCGTGCCTTAAATTTGTAGGTTAACTGTTGAGCCCTTCTACAGCCAGGAACGGAATGGTGAAGCGACTTGCATCCCAAGCTGGCAACAACCTGGAGAGATGACCTTTCGTTCGGTCGCTTGTAATAAGAGAAAATACTCTCGCGTCAGTGTTGGATTTATCAAACATTCCAACCCAAGCGGTTGGTTCCTTCGTGCCTCATAATTTGGAGGTTAACCGTTGAGCCCTTCTCCAGTCAAGAACGGAATGGTGAAGCGACTTGCAGCCATAGCTGGCAAAAACCTGGAAAGGTGATCTTTTGTTCGGTCACTTGTAATAAGAGAAAATACTCGCGCGTCAGTGTTGGATGGATCAAACATTTCAACTTAAACGGTTGGATCCTTCGTGCCTTAAATTTGGAGGTTTACCGTTGAGACCTTCTCCAGTCAGGAACGGAATGGTGAAGCGACTGGCATCCCAAGCTCGCAACAACCTGGAAAGATGACCTTTTGTTCGGTCGCTTGTAATAAGAGAAAATACTCTCGCGTCAGTGTTGGATGGATCAAACATTTCAACTTAAACGGTTAGTTCCTTCGTGACTCAAAATTTGGAGGTTAATCGCCTAGCCCTTCTCCAGTCAGGAACGGAATGGTGAAGCGACTTCCATCCCAAGCTGCCAACAACCTGGAAAGATGACCTTTCGTTCGGTCACTTGTAATAAGAGAAAATACTCTCGCGTCAGTTTTGGATGTATCAAACATTTCAACTTAAACGGTTGGTTCCTTCGAGCAACAAAATTTTTAGGTTAACCGTCGAGCTCTTCCCGACTCAGGGCCGGAAGGGTGAAAGACTTGTAGCCTAATCTTTCAGCCCCCTGGTACGATGGCTTTTCCTTTGGCCAAGAAATTGATAACATGGTGATAACTGCCTACTTATATTATTGTGGAGGACGAGGGTTCGACAAACTTTCGTGATAGTCTCCGGCCAATTATAGCACATGTTGCCAAATTTCTGGCGCTTTTCTCACTACGTCAGCGGAATATATATATTGATGCATTCACTGGATCTTCGTTGTTACGTGGGATCTTCTTTTCGTTTACAATAAATATAACCAAGATGTCGGGCTTGGCCCCCCTCTCAAAAAAATTCTGGGTACTGGCCTGTCCGAAGGAGTCGGGGAAGAATGCTATGGGGTGCGCAAGCACCTTTTCGTATCAGCCCTGGCCCTGGCCGATACAAGGGAAAGTTTTTTGTGTGTTGTTCTCCGAGTGTTGGTTATTTTTATTCGCTTCTCGATGAAAGAAACAGTGATCCCGAGTTCGAATCCCGGCCTGGGCATGGAAGTTTGTGAGAGTCCATTTATCAATTTCATCATGCCATCACTCATCCCCATCTTCGGAAATTACCCAAAAGTGGCACAAGAAGCGAAGTAAAATAAAGCAAATCAATCAAAGCCCATTAGTGTTCATTAATATCTTAGAAATTTTATCCAAAGCGATGAGATTTGTACACGACAAATGTGATTACTGATTATAATGAAAATCCCAGTGCATTATATGCTTCACATATTTAGTTGAACAAAATATATTTTTCTATAAATGAATCCTCCTAATCTCATGCATAAAGCTTATTACGTATACCCTGATTACCATATTATCTTTCGACCCAATTTGTACCTTTACTTTTCTTTTAATTTTAATGTTTAATAACAGGAGTAGAACGTTATTCGACTCGGTCGTCCATCTTCTTAGCTTGTTTGCTCTGCGCAATGCCTTGTGGGAACAAATGTATACCGACAAGTAACATAACAAGTACCGTGTGAGGCAAAAACTAGCAGCTGAGTCAGTACCACACAACTAGTCCAAGCCCAACTGGAAAATCCAGCAAAAATCTAGCATCGTGGTATGACCAATCAGCATTGGGCATACATGCCCACACACAAATATCCACAGGTCAACCTAAGTACAAGGGCCATTAGGTTGGCACCAAGGAAAGCTTGTGAGAGCTATTTTCCCAGAGACTTATACCCCCCACCCCCAATTAGAATCATGGGTCATGTTTACCAACCAGTTGTCACTCATGGGAGGGGTAGAAATGCTTTATTTATAAAGAACCAACCATTGTTAGGCTAACAGTAGCCATTTTGGAGAACAAAAACCATGTGCTCCAAATCACATGTTTACTAAATCTTTTATTCTTTACTGAAAATCAGAGATAACACTCACCCATAGGTAAAGTAATGCCTAATTTATTAAAAGTAAACTCATTTGCAATTATCTGGCATAACTAAGCCAGAAAAGCTGAAAAAACACTTTTGTTTATGCTTTTTAAGCAATTGATAACTCTGCCATCTGGTGGGAGAAAGTGGCAATTCTCCCAAAGACAAGGAAAGATCTCAAAGGACTCCAGCTGGCCAATGAGAAGCCGTCAAGGCTGTGACGTCACAGAGGAGACTTTCAGATGGCCTATTGTGTTCTGAGCTTGCTATTCAAGCTCACTTGTATTACAGACCCACCTGAGAGCAGGTCAGCTTGGAAGTTGCTGGTAAAATCCAGTGTGAGAATGGCCACCTGTGCCAGCAACAAAGGATACATTAAGGGAAAAGGGATCTAAGGTCCTGTTACAGTAAACACAGGCCTAAGTGTGTGTGACCAAGTGGGATATTGTGTCCACAAGTGCATTTAAGGATCCCAGTGAAAATTCAGCAAAATAGCGAGTTTTGTGTCCCTCATCCCATGTGGAAATCCAGACCACATGGTCGGCAGAACTGACGCCATAGAAGCATCCATAGGATATCAAAGAATATCCAAGTTGTTCTTAGCCATCCATCCAAGAAAAGCCAGGAAAACTCATTTATCACCCCCCAAAGCCTTTGTTACACCAAGGAAGCACATAATATTAATTTTTTAGTGTGGTGTACCACAAATTAGTCCATGTGTCGGGATGTGGCGATAAAGAGTGAAATAGCGTGTGTAAGGCCCCAGGTATGAGTGATATAGTGTGAAAACGGCTGATATGTAAGTACAAAATATTTTGTATATCTTTTTTGTGTCTTGTACAGTGAAGTGCTCATGTTTGGTGGCAGCTATGCCACAAGCGATGTTCTTTTCAATGAATAAATATGTCGTTTAAAGGTGTCTGACCTTCTATCATTTTAGTGAATCATAAGCCTATTAAGCCCTCCTCTAGTTACCGATTATTAAAGTTAGGCTAAAGTTCGTCTGTTGCTTAACAAATATCTCAGGGGATATCTGTTACTATACGGAACACCACACGTGGAATAGGGTCTGCGTGTGGCCGCGTAAAGCGTGGTTCTCTTTTGTTTTTGCTGTTTTTGATATATTATATATTTAAAGTTAACCTTTTTTAAAACCAACTTTAAAGCAACGTAATATAATATAAATAAAGCAGCACCCAATCAATAAAAAAAACAATCCCCCCTTATAGTGGGATTCAGCATTATACAAGTATAAAGAGCATGACATTGGAAATAACCCTACTAAATTATACCTACTGGAAGTACGTAATATGAAGATTTTTTAAATGCTAATTGATACATACGATAGATCAGGATAAATGCTAAAGCAATAAATAACCTACAGTGAAAAAAATACCCTGGTTATATACTTATTTGATAACAGAAACAGCTACCCTCTACCGTACATACTCACGGATCTTAAAGCTGTGTTCCCTTTCAGTTTCATAGTTACATCATTGTTGACAACAATCCATATCATGTTTAGCGGAACAATCGCCTAACCCACAATTATTTTGGCAGTGCACATAAAAAGATCACCTTTAATCATTAAAGCAACTTTCGATTTAATCAGTGGCTCCGACTTGTCAAAATTATTCGGGGGGAGTCTGGTCATTGAAAAAAATGAATGAATGACTCACTCCCTCCCTTTTTAAAAAATAAAAATTACGTCTTCGTATAGCAATTTTTAAGCAGTTATTATATTCCTCATGCAAAAGAAATGTAACATGAAAAACATTTAGAAAATGTTTCAAAGTCTTTTTATGTCTTTTGTGTCTGCTCATTTGTTTTTCTTAGATAACAATTAACATTTTTATTGAAAAGTAGGCTAACCTAATAGTTTTATGCCGACCTCGGTAGCCGAGCGTGTTCGGTGGTCGACTCAATTCTCTTTGATCCGGAGGTCTCGGGTTCGAGTCCCGGCGAGGGCATGGGTGTGTTTTAACCCTCCGTCATCCTAGAGAGTGTCGCCCCGTGGGTTACGGAGAGTTAATGTCCGCAACAGACTTGTAAGAAACGGACATGTGACAGGTGCAAATAACCTTAGTGTTGACGTACCCATAAAATAACGAATATTTACAATATTTAGCGGTTTTATTTAATTATTTACATAAATGCTAACACAAATCGCAGGAAAGTAGTTTTACTTTTTAAATTTAATTTTGCAATAATTTAAAAAAAAAAACACATAGCACGCCGTGCTTTAGCAATAATGCATTTGATCATAGCCGTTCCCAGACTTTTCATAAGCTTTCCTTGCATACTTTACTACAAGCCAGTGTTAAATAAACTCAAAGACTTTAGAATTATTTTCCCTCTTATCCTTTGGACTAGAGGAAGAGATTTCGAGGATAACTAAATATCGTACATATCAATATTGCGTTTACGACCTCAAATTGTTCAGAACTCACTAAACAACATACTGGTATAATTGTCATATCAACTCGTTACTTTGAAACTCATTTTAGTAAAAATGTTAACAATACTCATAATTATAAAAAGGTAAAGGTAAAGTGCGCCCCTGTGCAAAGCACCACGCCATGAAGGCGTATAGGGGTGTGGGGGTAACGCCCCACACTTTCTTGATCCGGTCGTGAGTGGGGGTGATGTGATCAGCATCACGCCCCTGACCGCCTTTACCCCCCAGGGTTTCCCCCAGGTACCCATTTTATTCGACGCTGGGTGGGCGCCGGGGCCGCTTTCACTCATAATTATAATACTTACTATATAGTAATAAGTCATGTGTTTTGCTGTCTCCGGTCATAGCCCCCTAAAGCTGATGGTTTAGCGGTCTCAGCCTCCCAAAATTGATGGTCTAGAACATTTCAAATGTGTAATTAAAGTTAAGTTCATGTGGCACAATACAGAGTAAACTTTACAAGAGAAGCAAAATAATACATTAGATCCTCTTGAGCAAAGTTATTTGAGGGGCTCTGCCCCAACATCATTAATACGAGAAATATTTTCTAAAAAGGAAACCATGTGTAAATTATATGTAAATATTAAATCATTTAAGTGGTAAGTCTTGAAGCTTTACTCATCGACCAGGTGAGTTGTGGGAAGGATCCCAAGCTCTCGAGAGCTAACGTCACTCTCATCTTCAGGGTAGAAGTAACGTTAAGAGAGTGACGTATCTCTCGAAAGCTTGGGATCCTTCCCACAACTTACCTGGTCGAGGGAATCTTCTCATTTCAGTGGTGTTGCCACTGGATGGGCTCAAGGGCGGACAATATATTCCATTCATATGGAAATGTTTGGCTTCTGTTTCAAGGTCATGGCTGCTGGTCTTTATCTCTCCCTTTCTCTTTATTTCAGGGTTGTTGAAGGTCCAGGAACCCATAAATGCTAATGGGTTCTGTTGCAGGACCGGAACATTTTTTCTCGCACAATTTAAATTCGGTCCAACTTGCGTATTGTTTCATTGGAAAAAGGTTCCTGGACCGTATTTAAATTAAGTCGGAAAAAAGGTTTCTGGACCGAATTGAAATACTTTACAGATAGAAAGGTTCTTTACGGTCCAGAACCCATGTACGTTTGCTGATTTTCTCTGAATTGAATTTGAATTTATTTAAAATTCCTGGACCTATAACAACCATGCTTTATTTCAACTTCTCTTTCATTATCTCCCTCCCATTTCTTCCTTTGTTTCTCTTTAACTCTTTCTGTTCTCTTTACGCACGTTCTGTTGCTAATTCGTAGTTTAATTCTTTTTCATGTCTTCTTTAAACACGAGAAAAAAGATACGACAGAGAGAGAGAGAGAGAGAGAGAGAGAAGAAAGAAAAATGTAGAATCGACAGGGAGAGAGAGGCAGGGTAGATGCAACTAAGAAAGAAACAAAGAGGAGAGAAGATAGGAAACATAGAAGTGGGTCATAGAGAGAAAGAAAGAAGCGACAGAGAGAGGGGCAGAGAGAGAGACAGTGAAGTAAATAGAGAGAGTGGAGATAGGGAAAGAAAAATAATAAAGATGTGACAGAGAAAATGAAGAGAAGAGAAAAACAGAGGATTGATAGAAGCGAGAGAGAGAGAGAGAAAAAAGGAATAGAAAAAACTTAGCATTGGTAGAGAAAGTCAAAAAGCCAAGGAGAGAAAGCTCCCACAGACAAGCCCCTGTACACAACCGCCATAAATTACGTATAACTTTGAGGCCTGAACTCAAACACTATAAGTATGGTATATTTAATAATATAGTTTACATTATCCAGTGGGTTGGAAAGAATCATCCGTGGTTGAGATTTCATTCGTAATCAGAGGTTTGAACAGTGGCACATTGCCCCACACCACGGCCAGCTTTATACCAGGCCGGAATCCTGAAAATTGGCAACGCTGTTCCGCCGGCTTAAACATGAAGCAACATCGTATGGCGCGAATAGTGAAATTCATGTTGCTCTTTTAAAAAACAAGGTAATCTGCGTAAAATGGTTTTGATTTTCCAAATCTGGACAGAAGATCGACATTACAATGTAAGTGGAAAACATGCATTAACAATAGAAATAGAAACTTGCCATTAAATAACTGGAAATAAGCAGAAAATAAAAGGCCAACTTTACATTTGATACCCAGTATGGAACTTTCCAATAATGTGAAGTTTGCCCTTATTTAATTTGCTAGCATTTCGGAATCATTCGAATCTCTTTAACAACTAAATATATAAATTATGGAAGATCTAACACACTGACTTAAAGTTCTAAAAGTAAGACGTACAAAGTAGTTGTGAATGCAATAAACCAGCATGGGCGAGTATTACATTCAAAGTTTAAATAAGTCGTAGCTATGCAAATTCGTATTTCTGTACAACGTCTTCATTTTAGCAGTCTATGACATATTGCCAAGATTTTGTTCAACAGACAATGTACTTATTGTAATTACGATGTGTGTATGTACAAATATTTGTTTTGTGTGCATATAGCCCATATGTAGCGTTGCCCCCGTGTCAGGGCAACAGTGTGTTTTCTTATTGAAATATTTATTAATATCTTAATTAATTAGATAATTACGTGTATAAAATATGTATATGTGATAAGTGTATCTCAATTTATTATGCATTTTTAGGTTCGTATATATTCCATGTATAAAAACCATGTAGCTCTCTGTTCTTTCTTTGTGTTTCGAACGTTCAAGGAAAAGGCAGGCAGTTTAGCTGTTAAAGATTAAAAATTTTGAAAGTAGGGCCTTTGGCAACAGACGCCAAACAAACATATATAAACTCTTAGATGAGAGTGGGGGAGGTCGGCTGTTGGAACTGAGACTTGGAAGGGAGAGGCTGTTTTTGCTTCGGTCAGCTAGGACCGGAGGACAGGTCTCCCGAAACGGATGCTGTAAGAGATTGGATTGCCGGGCAAGCCAGTGCCTTGGTGTCCAGTTTACAGGTAAAATGGTAGTTTGTACTGGCTCTTATTTTGAAGTAATTACCGTGCGCCGGGCAGCCTAGTGCCTTGTCACCGTGGAGTGTTGAGAAATGCACACGTCGGGCGACCTTGCGCCTGTTAAGACGTTTCTTGTAGTAACGCGAGTCTACCTTGTGACAAGCGTACTCCAGATGTAATTCAGGAAATGTAAAGCATCCAGGTACAAACAATAGAGATTTCCATCAAAATTGGAGTTTAGGCCCGATATTTAGAGAAATGAACGTTCGGATACGACTTGTATATACTTCAACTTTTACATTAATTAAACTTTAGAAAATATCCAAAATTTCAGTTTTTAATTTCACAGTTGTTGGACAAGGTAATTTATCCCCTGTAACAATAAGGCTTCGCAAAAGGTTATCCGTTCTCTCTTGTAGTTAATTGTAATTATGTTGACTTGTAGCAACCCACGTGCATTGCCGTACAAACAAAGATACCCCTAGACAAATCAGAACAGTAGTACAGGTGTCCGGGTACTGAGTCATCATTTGGCGCTCGAATCATCATTTGGCGCTCGTCGTAGCCTTAATGGATTTCTCTCGTAAGGCATGATCTCTACTTGAGGGGCAGAGTTGGCAACACTGTGGGGGCACTGTAGCCTTTTATGAGGGGGGTTTATTGCCCTCTGTTTACATCTGGCAACACTACCGTAGTTTGACAGTGTTGTTAACCTACTGGGTTTTTCACTGAGGCTCGAATCATCATTTGAGGCTCGTCGTAGCCTTTTATGATGTATATTTTGAGGGCCTAGTGTTGGCGACACTGTGGGTTTTTTTACTGTAGTTTTTTATGAGGGGGGGGTCTATTGCCCTCTGTTTACATCTGGCAACACTACCGTAGTTTGACAGTGTTGTTAACCTACTGGGTTTTTCACTGAGGCTCGAATCAAAGGGCCTGAGGGGGTCCATGTATTTTTTATGTCTGGCAACACTGTTGGGGGCCTAGTGTTGGCGACACTGTGGGTTTTTTTACTGTAGTTTTTTATGAGGGGGGGGGGGTCTATTGCCCTCTGTTTACATCTGGCAACACTACCGTAGTTTGACAGTGTTGTTAACCTACTGGGTTTTTCACTGAGGCTCGAATCAAAGGGCCTGAGGGGGTCCATGTATTTTTTATGTCTGCAACACTGTTGGGGGCCTAGTGTTGGCGACACTGTGGGTTTACTGTAGCTTTTTATGAGGGGGGTTTATTGCCCCCCCTTTTTATATTTGGCAACTCTATTGGATGTTCTTTTTTTGAGGCTCGAAATTATTATTTGAGGCTTGAAATCATCATTTGATACTGGTCGGTGTTACCAACCCACTCTACAAAAATTCCACTATATGATCTTTTACAGGCTAAGCTAACCTACAAATAGGAGTTGGCAGCACTGACTTATAAACCCACTGGGTTCTCTTGACATGTTTTTTCATGATGTGTTGCTAGGCTATTGAGCATCTTGGCGTATACAATGTATATATTTTGAGAGGGGGGTTATAGCTTTTTATGCTGTACGAATACTGGGAGCTTGACAGTGACAACCAACAGAGTAGGTAAACCTACATCCAGGAACTGGCAACACTAGTTTCTGACAGTGAATTTGAAATAAAATATTAAACAAAATACATGAGTTAGCACTGTGGGTACAAATAGTACCAGTGTTGTGCCCCCAACTCCAACTGGACAACTGGGGGGGAATAATTGTACAACAATTTGTACCTAATTGTACAATACTTGTACCTAATTGTACAACATATACACAGACATAAAAGAGAGAGCCTTCCCGCAACTTACTTCATGTACAATTTATATGATTTTACAACTGTGAAAAGAAAGCATATGTGTTCTGTATGCACACATTTATTCTTATTTTTCGAAGTTGAATGAAAGCACGTGTTTTTACGCTCTCGTAATACTGACCTTGCTCTACTGATTTTAAATTGCTTCCATCCGCTTTTTTTTCTGTGTTATTTCCGCATGCACGCAACATTCGCTTTCAATAGACAGAAGGAGTGTTAGTATAGCAGGCTCCGAGTTTACAATTTATTAAATTAAACAATAATTTATGTAAGAATATACTTGTACTTACCGAACACAAAATAATAAAAAGCACATGTGAATGTTTGCGTGTGTTTATGTTATATGACGACTGAGTAAAAAAATAATGTTGACTCCCCGAAAGATAAAAGTTCCTAGTTCGACATCAGATGCATGCAAATTTTATGTTTTGCTCTCCAAAATCTTGATTTTTATGTTTGTGCTATTTGTCATATAGCAGAGGAGAAGAGGGGAGAGGGAGGGGAGGGGGTACTATTAGCGCCATCTATTAGCAAACAATAGAAATAAAAAGTAGGGTCAAACTTTTTCAACACCCAAAAATTTTAAACGTCCTTGCGTAGTAATACGATTAGCTGAAGATGTTTAAAAGAGTACTCTTAGTCGACGAAGCTAATTGCTAGGGCCCTTATATTACTAAAATATTCTTTAATTTGCATATTTCTCATACCGCCATATGTTGTTCTATTTGACTTCTTCCAAAAAAATGCTAATTAGCGAGAGTTAATTAAGCAAGGCAAGTAAAAGAAGCAAAATAGAACAACATATGGCGGCGTGAAATATGTAAAAAATTCGATTCAGAGGTGGATCGAATTAAAGTTGGGGGATATTTTGCATTTTTTCCGTATAATGTACAAAACATTTACCGTACATAATCTTTTCCATTTATAACAGTATAAAATAAGAGGAATGTGTGACAATATCCATATTAATTAGGAAAGTATGTTGTATGCTAGGTTAGCTAATTGTGTCTTCTACAGCTTCACTGTATAGAGGGAAGATGGAAAAAGAGAGCTCTACGGAAACTGACGCTCTTAACAATATTGTACGCCCGTGAAAATTATATATAAATAAGGCATAAGCGTATTATCTGCTTTCATGTCAGATTTTCCCAACCTGTGAGCTGTAGTGTTTAGGTGACAAGCGACCTGCTCAAATATGATACTGCTGACAATATTGTACGCCCGTGAAAATTATATATAAATAAGGCATAAGCGTATTATCTGCTTTCATGTCAGATTTTCCCAACCTGTGAGCTGTAGTGTTTAGGTGACAAGCGACCTGCTCAAATATGATACTGCTGACAATATTGTACGCCCGTGAAAATTATATATATAAATAAGGCATAAGCGTATTATCTGCTTTCATGTCAGATTTTCCCAACCTGTGAGCTGTAGTGTTTAGGTGACAAGCGACCTGCTCAAATATGATACTGCTGACAATATTGTACGCCCGTGAAAATTATATATAAATAAGGCATAAGCGTATTATCTGCTTTCATGTCAGATTTTCCCAACCTGTGAGCTGTAGTGTTTAGGTGACAAGCGACCTGCTCAAATATGATACTGCTGACAATATTGTACGCCCGTGAAAATTATATATAAATAAGGCATAAGCGTATTATCTGCTTTCATGTCAGATTTTCCCAACCTGTGAGCTGTAGTGTTTAGGTGACAAGCGACCTGCTCAAATATGATACTGCTGACAATATTGTACGCCCGTGAAAATTATATATAAATAAGGCATAAGCGTATTATCTGCTTTCATGTCAGATTTTCCCAACCTGTGAGCTGTAGTGTTTAGGTGACAAGCGACCTGCTCAAATATGATACTGCTGACAATATTGTACGTATATTGTATTGTATAGGAGACTAGAAGCATATAATTTGGCGAAAAAACCCAAATAAGGTCATAGAAAATAGTTAAAAAAAAAGTGAGCAATTATATTTTGCATTGCACAGCATTAGGTATTAAATAACAGACCCCAAAAAATCTCTGCATTATGCGTTCTGTAAAAAATTGCCCTACGTGCCAAATTGCTATGTCAAGTGAACATTTTCAAAGGCACTGTCGTACTTGTGTGCCGGGAAAGCGAATATGTGCAACCAAACTGTGCTCTAAGTGTGGAAAAATTTTTTCTATTGCCAACTTCAAGCGACACCAGCTTACTTGCAAGAGCACTGGAACATCTCTACCGCAACCTTCCAAGCGAAAGGTAGAAGTAACCTCCCTCGATGCATCGCCACCTGCCAAACGCGTCAAGCTGGCGAAGAAAGCAGACCGATTTGCGTTTGAGCATTTATTAGAAGACTTTAACATAACATCAGACAGCTTCTGCGATGTGCGTAGTTTTCTGGAGAGCGAGCGAGCTAAGATAATATCCATCCTCAACGATGCATTGGCTACATACTCCACTAAATTCTATGCTGTGCTATGCTGCAAGTATAAGAAACCGTCTGATGAAATATATAAATTCTTCCATGCCACAAAAGCAAAAACACTGCATCAGGCAGATATCACTGACCTCGACAGCATCTACGACAAGTTTGTCGAGGAGTTTGTGGCAAAGCACGAGGAGCATCAGGCTAAAGGCTCGGGCGGTTCGCTGTGTGGCGACCCCCACGAACTTCGTCTGAAACTTAGCAAGTCCCTGCCACTGGCAGGGTCTAGCTATATTGCCCTGCCACCCGAGGTTGAAGCAAGAAAAGCTGTTCTCAATATTCAGAACAAAGACACCAAATGCTTCCTCTGGTCGGTGCTGGCAGCATTACACCCTATACCTAGGGAAAACAGTCCACGCCGTGTTAACCACTACACGCAGTATGAGTCGGAACTGGAGGTTGCAATGGCCGGGATTGCCTACCCTGTAGAAGTCTCGCATATTCGCAAGTTTGAGGTTCGTGCTCGTGACTTGTTGGGCCTACAATTAGCCATCAATGTTTACGGTCTCACCGAGAACGAAAATGAGGTCCACCCCATCCGGGTGAGCAACGTGAGCAACAACAACGAGGTACGAGAAATCAACCTCCTGCTCATCAAGGACGAAACCCATCACCATTACACCCTTATCCGTTCCCTCTCTCGGCTTGTTTCGAGCCAACGGAGCAAAGACAAAACCCACGTCGAGGTGTGTCGCAGGTGCTTGGCTACATTTTATAATCGAGAACAGCGGGATTACCGGCGCATCAGAGGTCCCAACATTGCTGCTGAGAAGCTAGCCCGCCACATGTTCTACTGTGGTACCAACAAGCCTGCACGAATTATCCTGCCCGAACCTGGTGCAGTAGAGTGCTTTCGCATGCACAGTGCTATGGTGAAGCATCCTGCCTATATTGTAGCAGACTTCGAGGCCTTTCTTCAACCTCTGTCTAACTGCGAGCCCAACCCCGAAACATCCTCTACCATTCCTTTCCAAATCCACGAGGCCTCGAGTTACTCCTATGTTGTGGTGTGGCGAGACCAACATATTGCCTCCGAGCCCTATGTGTATCGCGGTCCCGACCCGGTCAAACACTTCCTGGAGAGAATGCAACGGGAAGCTATCAAGATAGGGAAGGTGCTGTTGGCCCCCAAGCCCATGCTGCCTCTGTCTCCCAAAAACAAGCATCAGCACGAAATGGCTCTAAATTGTCCTGTTTGCAACTCGGTCTTCACTGACGATAACAAAAAGGTCCACCACCATGACCATTATGGGACCGGAAGCTACATTGGCCCGTGGTGCAACAGGTGTAACTTGAGAGCCAGGGACCCGCGCTTCATACCGGTCTTTTTTCACAATGGCTCGGGATATGATTTCCATCACTTGGTCACACATCTAGGGTACGACAATGCGAGAATCAATGTCCTGGCACAGAACGAGGAGCGTTATATTAGCATCAGCAAGTGGGTGCCGATCCCCGACTCAAGCAGCAGCATCGAGCTTCGGTTCCTCGACTCTCTGAGGTTCCTCCAGGCAAGCCTCGATGCTCTTGCTGGGAAGCTCAGAGACGACCAACTAGCCATTACCACATCAAGTTTCCCGAACTTAGATGTCGCACTCATCAGACGTAAAGGAGTCTACCCCTACGAATACGTCACAGACCCTTCCAAGTTCGAAGAAGAGTTGCTGCCTCCCCAGGATAAGTTCTACAGCCAGCTGAGAGGTTCTGGTATTACCGACGAGGAGTACAAGCATGCTCAGTCTATGTGGGTCGAGTTGGGTTGCCGAACTTTCGGTGATTACCACGATGCATACCTGAAGCTTGATGTGACGCTTCTTGCCGATGTGTTCCAGGCGTTTCGGGCAACTGCGATAAACATTTACAACCTGGACCCTGTATATTTTTACAGCCTTCCTGGACTGGCGTGGTCGGCCATGCTCCTGCTGACTAAAGTTAAACTTTCACTTATCTCCGATAATGATATCATGCTTTTCATCGAGAGAGCTATCCGGGGCGGCATGGTCCAAGTGTCGCAACGCTTCGCACACGCCAACAATCACCACATGGCCACTGGTTACGACCCCTCCCAACCATCAAGCTACATCATGTACACTGACGTGAATAATCTTTACGGGCACTCCATGATGCAGCCACTCCCAACAGGACAGTTTGAGTGGGTTGATCCTTTATACCACGACATCGAAAAAGAGTGCGACGAGTTTGGGTTTTTTGCCGAGGTGGACCTTGACTTCCCCGAGAAGCTGCAGGATACATTCTGTGACCTTTCGCCTGCTCCGGAACTCAAGTGCCCACCTGGCTCGGATCAACCGAAGCTCGTCATGGACTTGGAGCCCAAAAAGCGTTATGTGCTACACTACCGGAACCTCCAGTGGTTAATGCAGCAAGGGGTCTCGGTCAAAGCAGTTTACGACGTGCTCTTGTTCAGGCAGTCTCCATGGTTGAAGCCGTACATCGAACTGAACACCAACCATCGCACTGCTGCCACTTCGGAACTTGATCGCGATTTTTTCAAATTAATGAACAATGCGGTATTTGGGAAGACCATGGAGAATGTGCGAAATCGCGTTGATGTGAGGTTGGTGACGAAGAAAACACAGTGTCGTCGACTTGTTGCAAGCCCGCTGTTCAGGTCTCGAACAATTTACAACGAACAGATGTCTCTGATTCACATGAACCGGGGCAAGGTGCTACTCAACAAGCCCATCTATGTGGGAGCTGCAGTTTTGGATCTGAGCAAGTTGTGCATGTTCGAGACATATTACGGCATACTACGTGCACACTACAACCACAATATCTCGCTCCTCTACACAGACACAGACAGCTTGGTGTACCATGTTCGCACGGCCGATGCGTATGGTGATATAGCCAAAGTTCCAGCTCTTGTCAAGCTCTTCGACACATCGGGCTATCCCCAGCTAAACCGGTATGGAATTCTGCCCCGGAACAAAAAAATACCCGGCAAACTCAAGGACGAGAAAGACGGGGATGTGATTGTGGAGTTTGCTGGACTTCGTGCCAAAGCCTATGCGATCCGAGCTGAGGGTTCTGTAACAAAAAAGGCAAAGGGTGTAAGCAGGCAAGTGGTTCGGGAGCACCTCAAGTTTGAGGATTACCTCGAGTGCCTCAGAACAAAATCGCCCATTCTACAAAAAGAGCATCGTATCCAAAGCGTCGATCATGTGCTTACAACTAATATTGTCAGGAAAGTTGCTCTGGATGCACACGACGACAAGAGGTGTATTCTTGAATGTGGGGTCCATACACTTCCGTGGGGCCACTATCGCCTCCAAACTAGTAAGGCCTGCCCAGAGTGTAACAAAAAGTAATAGGCAATGCGAAAAAAAAACAATTTTAATTTACTTCCACTTCCTCGATTACATGCATGCATGGCACAGCAAAATTAAACTTCTGGAAACTGCTAATTCCAATTTATACTTATATATATAAAATTCCATATGTCTTATTGTGTACTATTTTTTTTTATTTATTTAAAACTGTTCAGTCACTCTTTCATTCTTGACGTCATACACAAATGTTTTCTCTGCAATAAGAATGACACTGCACAGAGTATCTGCAGGCAAGGCATCGTGGAACTCTCATACAATCTTGATGTTGGTACGATCGTTGACCACCACTTGCTTTCTTTTCGTGGTGTTGATGACGGTCATGGGTCTCCGTGCTTTGAATTCGCTGGGCGCGTAGTACACGTCCACGCTTCCCTCGGTCACGCGTTTGTAAGCCGTGTAAGCTTCGTAAAGTTTGAGGTAATCGTCTTTGGTCATGTCGAGGTTGTAATTCTCGCGCGGGAACACTTCGTTCCTACCGTTCTTCAGATAAACGTTCTTGATCTTGCAGTCGTCGAACTTGCTGGAATCTTTTTCCTGGTCGTTATCGCGTCCGGTCTGAAAAAGCACTACGACGAAATCTGGCATGTCGAACTGTATGTTGTTGAACTGCGTCGTCACGTCGAATTCCATGTGACTTCCCGACGCCATCTTCTGCACGCACTGGTAACCGTGAAAGTGAATCGGCACCTGCGGACTTTTCAAGATCTCCGCTTTGTACTTGAGGGCGTAGTTCGTTTCGTATTCTACCACCGGCATTCTCAATTCCATGCTCCGGATGACGCATTTCGCTGCTTCGGGTAAAGTGTTGGCTATCGGCGTGGTGCCGTCCGGACCCAAAGTAGCGTATCGCATCAGTGCGTCGTTGTCGTTGGCCGCTCTTCGAAACGTGATCCTCAGTCCTCCCTTCCACATGATCTCCTTGTAGTCCGAGAAGAAACCAGGCAGCAGACGCATGGGAAAGAGCACCGTGTGACTTTTCGTCGATATTTTGGTTCCGGCTTCGAATCCCCCGGCTTGGTAGTACGCTGCGTCCGTTTTGGATAATTTCAACGTTCCCACTGCCGTCGACGTGATGCCTGGATAATCTATTCTGTCGATGACGGTGTTGTGTTTCCTCACCTCCACCTGCGAGAACAGGTGAGGCACGAAGTTGTCCACGAGTATCAGGTTTGCTGCTGCAGGAAACGCGTCTCCGCTTTCCTTCTTCACCACGTCGAATTGAAGGTAGAGGTCCGCTCTGTGAGGATGAATGAACCCGTCGCCTACGTCCACGTCGTATTCGATCTCCCTGTTCGCTTCGTTCAGATTGGCGAACGTGCGACGGTTGGGAGGGAAAGATTGCAATTCGTAACTTTCGATTTGCTCCATTTTACATGTATGGTTATTTATTATACGTTGATCTCCACGATGGCCGTCGTAGTGGCACCTGCGAAATCCACCACGTCTCCTTTCTCGTTCGTCACCACCAACTCTATGTCGTCTATGCGGTTGCGACATACTGGAAAATAGATCGGCGAAGAGGGCGTGTAGATGATCGGTTCCATGAACTCGGAACTTGGTTTGAAAGTGGCTATGATTCCCGTCTGCTTGTGACTTCCTAATAATCCGTCCGAAGATTTCGTGATCATGCCTTCCGCCACGTTGCAGTGTACGTTCAGAGTCTCTATGGCCAAGAATTTAGGAATGTTGGTTGCTACGTGCTTGATGCCAGCTTCGAGTTTTGGGTGGTTGTTCTCGAAACCTAAAAGTTCTCCCATGGTGCCCAGGTCCACGGTCTCCGTCGCGGATAGGATTTCCACTCTGTGCGTGACCGAATTTTGAGAAAGGTACGTGCCTTTGGGTAATTGAGCTTGCAAAGTGGAAAGATTGTATTGTCCTGGCGTGACGACGATGTGTTCGCTTCCGACGCTAATTTTGTTGTTGTGCTGCGTGACGTTAGGTATGAGGTACATGCTGTAGAATGCACGCAGAGCCACGGATTTAGGATAGACGATGTCGTCGTGCAGCGTGAGTATCAAGATTGAAGATTCGCTCGTGAGATGGAACACGCCCATCCTAGTGATGCTGTTTGAGGTTCCACAATGCTTTCTGGAAATCCTCGATCGTAGGGTTATTTATTTTAGAGAGAAACGCGAGCACGGAGAGGCAGAGATGGCCGCAGTTCACGTCTCCGAAATTTTGAATGCGTTCGTCGTTGTAGTATATAGAGGTTTTGTTCGTTTTAAGATAATGAATTAAATTTGTAGGTGGAACACCTCCGAAAGAATCGAAAACGAATGCTTTATCATCATTTTTGTGGTAACATATCCAATGCGTGCCTGGATTTTCTTGACCGTCCAAGTTGACTACTCCGCATTCTCTTCTTTTAACGCTTGAAGGTAACGAGTCGGACATGAAAACTCCTCTGAAGTGTTTGATTTGTAACGGTTCGATCAGAGATTCAATGTCTCGGTTGGTGAGTGCTGTTGTTTCTTTTTTTAAACTTCTTCATCACGCCCTTCCCCCCTTTCTTCTCCATGGCCAGGTTGTGACGTTTCTGTTCTTCCAACTCGGCCTTGTTCTTCTTCGAGTCGATGACGGTTTTCGCGATGGCGGCACTTCCGCCGGCCAAACTTCCCACGGCCCCCAATGCTGCCAGGATGGCGGGGATGCTGAATATGAAACCTCCGATCTTTTGCTGTTTCCGCGAACGCTGCAATCTTTTCAATTGAGGTGTGCTGAGCAGTAATTTCATTCCGTGTCCTTTCAACAAGCAAGAACGTTTCTTCTCGCGTTGTTTCTTGGTGAGTAACCCATCGAGAGCACCTAGATTTTTTAGATTCGAATATGGTATCTGGTACACGACACCCTTGGGCTTCATGTTGATGCTCTGTGTTATTTTCACGGTATGTTATTTATATATATATTCTGAGATTTTTTTCTTGTGTAGTTTTTTTACGGTATGTTATTTATATACCCCACCCCAATTTTTGTTTCGTGTTCATGGCAATGGTGGTACCCAGTGCGGCGACCCGTTCACCCAGCGATGCGTCTCTGCTCACGAACCTTTCGAAAGCTGCGTGCTCTAACTTTCTGTCTGCTTCGTGACGTGCGTCCAGATCCGTCTGCGTGGTGTTGTAAGCGATGTCGTGATCTTTGCATGCGGCGTCCAACGGATTCACACCCTTGTCTCCTCTCTCCAATCTTTTCTCGAGTTTGGTACCCGGTCCGCAGTACTGGTAGCCAGGTAGATGCATCTCGAAAGGTAACTTGTTGATGATGTCGTTCACGAGTCCCTTTCCTTCGGCCACGTTCCAAAATTTCGGAGGCAGCGTGTTGATGATTTTGATCAGGTAACCTATGCCCTTGTCGTCGTTCACGATGAAGTTGGAAAGTTTCGTGCTGATCATGTCCACGATGCCAACCTTCTCGTTGTAGAAATTACGGTTGCCTGCATTCTCTTCGCCGGCTATCACCAACAATCGGTCCACGAGTTTCCTACCGTCGTCCACCCAAACGAATTCTTTGGGTAACGTGTTGTAGCGTTTGACGCCGCTGCCCGTTTTGACCTGGTTCCAAATCGGTTTGATGAGATTCCTGTACTTCTCGCCGCTGCTCGATTTCACCCTATTCTGCGAGGCGTCGTTGTTCTGGTACAAGGCATCCGTCATGATCAGAATTTCCTTGTAACTTTGGTAATCTTCGTCGGTGTAATCTTTCGGCTGTTTTTTGGCGACGAGTTCCCACAGTCCCACCGTACCCGGATACCTGTTCCAACTATCCTTGTCGCCTAAATTGACTTTAATGTCGTTGCCTTCGAAGGTCACCTTCGATTTCCCAATCTTCCACACCACACCGCCGCCTTCGCTGGTTTCCATGCTGGGATACAATCCGAACACTTCATCCTTGTCGAATTTCCCCGTGCTCAGGTAGTCTCGTGCCAAAGGTCCCAACTCGATTTTATCCGAAGACGTGCTGCCTATGGCTCGACGTCGTGCCGGTGCATCCTTCAGTTCGAACGGCGTCGAAGGAATGCTCGAAATGGGTGTGGGTACGGCGTAACTTTTAGCTGCGAGCGGTACGAGTTCGTTGATCAAATTTTTATTTTGTTCCGTGACACTTTTAATTTCTTTACCTAGACTGCTGATGGCATCGATCACGGGTTGATCCTGACGTTTCTTCTCTTCGTAGAATCCGCGATTCTCGGATTTCCAACCTTTGAAGCGTTTCGCGAGGTAATCGCGAAGCTTGAGATTTTCGTCTTCGATTTTTCGTTTCGTCATGACGTTATTTATACACGTCGTTTCTCACAACGTTGCAACGTTTAGAAAGTCGTTGATTTTGTTTCTGTATTTTCCGTCGTTGGGTTTCCTCGTCATGTCGATCGTCGCGAATCCGAAATCGTCACCGTTCCAGCAAGTAGAGCAGCAGCGTTCCGAAAATTGATTGTAGTTCATGTCTCCGCCTACGTAGTCATCGTACGCGTGCTTGAGGTTGGTGTGATCTTGACGAAACAAACATATGAAATTAGCGTTGTCGCGTACTAACTGTTTTGGAATTTTGGAAAACGTTTGAGCTAGGTAGAAGCAATCCATTTCTTTGTGACGACCTTGCGTGAAAAAGTTGCGAATTTCATTTTGATTTTCCAGGATGGCGTCGTCGAACACAACGACTGAATTTTCACGACAATCGTCGAGTGGTTTTATTTCCGAGGCGAACGTTGCAATGTCCAGACCATCGTACACTTTCATCAGTTGCTGGTATTTGGATTGCTCCAAACTTTTCGAGAACACGTACAGGTGCCTGTTCTTCCAATCTAACCAATTCGGTGAAAGGAGAAAATTGTCCACGAGCAGTGTCGTTTTCCCACACCCCGAAGGACCTACGATCAGACAGCGGATGCTGTCGGGAAGCAACTCACCGTTCTTTTTTTTTCTCGTTTGACTTTCCGGATCCGGTAGACGCTTCACCACGTTCCACGTACTCACAAGATCACTTCGTTCGCGTCGATCCAACTCTTTTCCGGAAGTCCCAGCCATTTGACAAACAGTTTGTCACCTTTCCTACGCAATACTTTCTCGATGAGGTACGTGTCGGGGTGTTTTGTTTTAGAGAGTTCCTCTTCGTAAAATCTTCCTTTCAAAATCTCGCCGCTACTATCTTTTATTATATACGTGTGTCGGTTTCCGGGTAGAACTCGAACCACCGTAAAGAGTTCCGTGCTCCAATTTTTTGTGAATCCCTTCTCGAAGGTGCGTTTGAATTTGCTGATCCTCACCTGGTCTCCAATTTTGTATTTAGCTTTTTTTGTCGTGGGTGTGTACTTTGGACAGTAAACTGTAGAAATTAAACGCTGCTCGTCGGACTTGGTAACGTCGGCTGGCTTCATGCCTATCGTTCTGTGTACCGTATCATTATAGGTGTCGACGAGTTCCGGCAGGATGTCGACCCATTTGTAATTTCCCCGAAGCGTGAATCGTTTCCACATGTGTGTTTTCAAGGTTCGATTGAATCTTTCCACGATGCTGGCTTTGATGTGACTGAAGGTCGAATAATGTCGAATCTTGTGTTTTTGAATAAACTTTTGGAATACGGCGTTGTAAAATTCTTTACCGTTGTCCGTTTGCAGAAACCGTGGTTGTCTGCCGCCGCTTTCGCGAAAAATTAATTTGAATGCTTCCGTGACGCATGTTCCCGTTTTCGCCTTCAAAGGTAGAGCCCATGCGAATTTCGAGAACGTGTCTATGACGGTGAGGAGGTACTTGTTGCCCTTGTTCAATTTATGTACGTTTTTCAAATTGCCGCTACTCATCTCCACGAGGTCGCTTTGCCAGAGGTCGTCGATGCCCTTGGTTACCACAGCCAAACGTTCGTAGTTACGGCGTGCAGGTTTATGCAATTCTTCGACGATGGCTTGCCTAGACATTTTTTTTAGAGATTACGTTTCAAGAGAAGCACAAGCGTGATGGGATTCAAAGAGGGTGGCACTTCGCTCGTGTTTTGAATGATCAGCTTATCGCCGGCACTCACGTCGAAAACGGTAAGATCTTCGTCTTCGTGTATTTCATATATGTTGCGCGTTTCGTTCCAACGTGCCAGAGGAATGTTTCCTGCTTTCTGGACACCACGATTCGATATCAAAGTCATGGTGGGAACGCTAGCTTTTCTACCGTGAGACCAGTACGAAAATTCGTTTATCTGAATCGTGCCATCGAGGAGAAACTTGTAGTACGGATGATAAGGATGCAACATGTACAGTTTGTTACCTTCGACGAACGTGGAGATTCTCTGTTGATTGGGTACGCTGTTGATTTCGATGGCTTGCAAGGTGAACAATTTGGCGAATTTAGTGTCGACGCCGAGCAGATTACTGTGAACTTGTCCGAGTTTATTTTCGATGGGCAGCAAATGCTCGATTATGGTATCCGTTACGGCAGAAAACGACGGTTTGATTTTCACTTCCACGTTCAACTGCTTGTAGTTTTCGTTGAGTTCTTGCAACTTGGCACCGAAAGAGGCCAGCGTCGATTCCTGCGTGGATTCCAGCACTCCAACTTGATCTCTGATGTTGACGACAATGTTCTGAAGGTTCTCGACTTGATTCAATTTCGAGCTCTTCTCGGTAAGATCGTTCACGATCCTTCGCATCTCTGTAAACTGCGTGTGAAGGTCGGCGACGCTCTGCGAAGTGGGCAGCGTCGACACCAGCGAACTAATTTCGTCTCGAATCTGTTCCACGTTCGCCGTTTCCGTTTCTAGTCGTTTCAGCATTCGAGATATGTTTCTTTTCAAAGCGTGCAATTCTTTGGAGGTGGGGAGATTGGCCACCCTACTCTCGAGATCGCTCAATGAACTTTTGATGTCGTTCGAATCGGATAGTGCCGTCACCGCCGTTTTCAATTTTTCCAAATCTTCGCTCGAAGGCACGCTCGTCCGTAACGATTCCAAGTCACCCTGTATGTTGTCGAGTACGTGATGAAAATGAGCGAGATTCGTTTCGACGTTCAAATTTTCTAAATATTCGATTTTATGCTGAACCGTGCTCAACGTGTCTTGAATGCTCGTCAACGCTCTTGCTTCAGCGTGAATATTTTTAATTTCTTCGTTGATCAATTCCAAGGACGTTTGAAGCGTGGCGATGGTGGTTTGAATGTGTTCGAAATCTTGATAGGCCTCCAATTGAATTTTTATGTTCGCGACGCTTTTACCGATGACCTGCAGTTCGTCCGACGATGGTAGGTTCGTCATGGTATCTTCCAAAGTCTGCAACTTGGATTTAATTTCTTCCAACGTGCTGGTGAATTCTTCTTGTAATTTGGAAACGACGACATGCAAGCGTTCTGCGTCTATATCGTTCACCACGGTTTGAAGTTCGGAGAAATTCTTTTCTATTGCGGAAGTTCGTTCTTCGATTTCGAGTTTCAATTTTTCCAAATCTTCATTTTTCGATTGAAATTGCTGTAATTTGGCCAAATCATTTTGAAGCGAATCCACGCTCAACTGTATATTTTGAACGCTGTCGTAAGAAGGTACGTCGACATAATTTTTTATCAGCGTCTTCAGTTCGGAATCGATTTTCAGAATGGGGTCGAGACATTGCGTTTGGAGCGTAGCGATTTCCGACTCTAAACTTTTGTTTAAGGTTTCCTGCAAAGCAATCAAATCGGTCCTCAACTTCTTAACTCGAATGTCCAACATGAGAATCTCTTCTGCGTGGTCTACACGCTTGGTGTTGCCGAAAATGTCGTTAGGCATTTTTGGTTAACGGTTATTTATAATAGGATAGACGATTCGTAATTCTACGAAGAGAGGAATAAGTTTGTCGTAATCTCCGAGGAGTTCCATGTAAATATAATCTCCTGCAGACACATCGTACGTAATGTTAGAAAGCATCTTGTCGTGCTTAATTCGAAAAATGTTCTTGCCGGTAGAAATTTTGATTTCGCCTGCGTTTTCCGGATTCACGGTGATTTGAAGTTTCCCGTCGATCGGAATTTCGTAGAAATGTAAATTGTTATTAAAAACATAAAACATCTTGCCCACATCGTCATTCAGTTTCGTCCAAATGCTGTTGAGATGAACAATCAGTAAACCATTGAGTTTAGATAATACGGAAGGTAAGAGGTTATTGAAATTTGGCGGTGCAGTCTCCATGTTGATCTGTTTGCGGAAGCCAAAAAGATTCATTGTCCTTGTTAGTTATTTAAGAATACGGTCAAAGTTTTTTTGTAATAACAGGCAAAGTTTTTTTTGTTTGCTTGCGTCACAATACAGGCACGCGCGCGCGCGTGTGTGTGTGCGACACATTGTTCCCGAAAAAGGTTTACAAAGGTCACGATATATAAACATTTGGTCCCACAGTTGGAAAATTACGATAAGATGCATTCATCCTTCAAGGATGAGAGCGTACATTCGTCACAATACACGCGCGCGCGTGTAAAAATTATACACCGTGAAAAGCTACGACGAGTTGGAAACACTGCTGGTAGGGTTAACATACACCATAAAAGGCTACGCCTCGCCCCGAGTTGGCAACACTGCTTGTGAGGTTAACATACACCGTGAAAAACTTCAAAATATCATATAGTGGAATTTTTGTAGAGTGGGTTGGCAACACCGACGAGTCTTGAATTATTATTTGAGGCTCGAATCATCATTTGATGCTCGAAATCATTATTTGAGGCTCGAAATCATCATTTGGTGCTCGTCGGTGTTGCCAATTTCTATTTGTAGGTTAGCTTAGCCAGTAAAAGATCATATAGTGGAATTTTCTTCGGATGGGTTGGTAAAACCCAAGCCTCAAACAAAACATCCAATAGAGTTGCCAGATGTAAACAGAGGGCAATAGGCCCCCCTCATAAAAGGCTACAGTAAACCCACAGTGTCGCCAACACTAGGCCCCCAACAGTATTGCCAGACATAAAAAATACATGAACCTCTCAGGTCCTTTGATAAAAATTTACAGTGAAAAAACCCAGTAGGTTAACAACACTGTCAAAAAATCTACGGTAGTGTTGCCAGATGTAAACAAAAAGCAATAGACCCCCCCTCATAAAAAGCTACAGTAAACCCACAGTGTTGCCAACTCTGTGCCCCTCAAAATATACATCATAAAAGGCTACGACGAGCCTCAAATGATGATTCGAGCTCCAATTGAGGGCTTAGAACACTGTCAAAAAATCTACGGGTAGTGTTGCCAGATGTAAACAGAAAGCAATAGACCCCCCCCTCATAAAAGGCTACAGTGCCCCCACAGTGTTGCCAACTCTGCCCTCAAAATATACATCATAAAAGGCTACGACGAGCTCCAAATGATGATTCGAGCTCCAAATGAGCTGCGAGAAAAAGGTTGCCAGCTCCATGCTTTAGGTTAGGTTAGACCAAAAACCTTGGTGATTTTTTCGAGTGAGGAGTTGGCAACACTGCGCCATCAAGTAAAGCTCATGCCTTACGAGAGAAATCCATTAAGGACGACGAGCGCCAAATGATGATTCGAGCGCCAAATGATGACTCAGTACCCGGACACCTGTACTACTCAGAACCGAGTACGAAGTGCACCGAACCTCGAGTGCGGAGGTAAAGTGTAGGGGGCCAGGCAAGTAACAGTAGCTACAAGGCTTAAATAATGCCGAGTGCTGGTGACTAGAGTCCGTGTCGCTTGCGCCGAGGCTTCTTATCGGTTCATTTCCGCCGCGACATATGTCAAGACCTTCCTTGGTGGGTTTTCCCACAATCCAGAGTGTCATTACCGCCGCGCGCACGTATGTCTATGACGTTGCCCAGCTGGAGCTGTGTTCATCTTCGATTGAAAAGGAAGGTGTTTGGTAAATGAATGTAAGATGAAAGTATGTATGGGGGATCTACTTTGGGAAATTAGTATTTATGTAAAACTGAGACTTGTAAGAGACGACAAGATGGCTGAGAATATGAAAATATCAATACATCGAAATGGACAAATGTGTTAATTGTGTTCTTTCGAAGTACAGAAGCTCAGGCGATCTTCGAGGATGCCTTAGAGCATTTGCATACCTACAAGAATTCAAATAACGTTTGTACTGTTCTTGTGCAAGTGTATCGAAATATTGTGTTTATATATACGTAGCTATTACTTATATAATGTTTGCAAAAAATAACACTGTATTTACAATGTTTTTTTATGATTAACGATAAATGATTAATAGTTAATAGGCTGATGCTGATTTATATATTTTGTGTTGTGGAATAAAATTGATCAAGTAATCCTGTGTAACGTCTTTTGAAATAAGTAAGGAAAAGTCATATTTGACTCTTTGGATAGGTTTAACATTTCAGTGTAAACATAGCTGTGCAACGTCATAAACACACGTTTGATTTTATGTTTCAAGTCCACTTTATGCACTATGCACCATGTGGCCATAAACACACGTCCGCGCGGCGGTGATGACACTCTGGATTGTGGGAAAACCAGCCGATGAAGGTCTTGACATATGTCACGACGGAAATAAACCGATAAGAAGCCTCGGCGCAAACGACAAGACTATGTACTCCCTGCGAGAAAGTGGATAATTATGCATGGTTTAGAAATCAGAAGGTGTTCGCGGTGGCTCACAGTCTCGCGCGAACCGCGGAAGGAGGAAGTTGGATCGGTGCTCTCTCCCGTAGCGTGTAGTTGAGACAGTGCGCGTGTATTACGTAATCGTCCAGTCGAACAAAACTGAAGTCTTGAAAATGGCCATCAAGCGAGTGAACACGTTGAAATTGAACTTTAGAGAAGTGAGATATAAGCCAACGTCAAATGAACTACATCGCTGGATAAGTACGAAATTGAAACTGAAACCAGAATAGGTTGTAAGTATAGAAGTAGACTATTATAGAAAATGTGTTTTTGTGAAATTATTGTCTAAAGTAACGGGTGAACAGTTATTACGCGAGTCGAAAGGAGTGTATATGTATAATGACGATGACGGCGAACATGAAGTGATAATGACGTGGGCAGATGAAAATCATTTGATAGTGCGGCTGCACGTCGTGCCGAGTGAAATGTCAGATGAAGCCATTTATTCTGTACTAACTAACTACGGATAGGTGATATTCCTTGATGACGAAACGTATTCGAAAGACCACATATACCCAGTGAGAACCGGAAGAAAATTAGTAAAGATGAACTTGTCCCGTGCGATACCTTCATATGTTACGATCAGTGTGTGACGTGGTCGCGTCCTTTAGTATAATGGTATAAATTTGGAAGCTAAACAAAAATATGAAATAGGTTTTGTTATACCAGTAAGTACACGACCACTTCACATCAGCACTGGCCAAAAAAAAAAATAGAGCCACAAAAAGGTTGGTTGCCCAAAAAAAAACTAGATCTGTACAAATATTCGAAAAAACCCACAACCCTTTTCTCTTTTGCTCTATTCCACTATTTATTACTACCGTGGTAAAATCACCATTCAGTCCAAAACGATGACCACTGATATAATTGGCCCCCTTGCGCTGACTCAAATTAACGTGGATCTCGAGCACCAATCCCCACCATACCATATACTTCCCAACTTATCTAATCGTCGAGATTTAATATTGGTTTCCGTGTTCGTGGTCGTCTAGCCACGAAAACGGAAACGCTCTCAACATATATATATATCAAAGCAAGGTGGAACGCTAATGAACGTAAAAATAAGAACCATTGCATACGTCATACTTCAATTTTAGTGTCCATTTATTGTAACAAATTAGCACCCGGACAAATAGAAACATCTCCCCAACAATTTGACAAAAATCTCTCCCAATATATATATATTTAATTGTGTGTACAATATAATAAAACCCACGTGGCAAAAATAAATACTTCCCTTTTTTGCTACATGTCGTTAAAATTTATAACACGAAACACCCGTTAAATAAATACAAAGTCATATTTGTGGTTTAGGTGATCGGAATCCTATATCGACGAAATTATCAACAATCAAGGTGGCGAATTTTTAACTGTGTTACGTCAGTCATGGAATAAATGCACTAAGTTTTAAATCACAAAACGGATAATTCCAAAAAGACTATTCCTGAAAATCATTACTAAACAGAAAGGACCGGTCACTTAACTTTAACATAAACTGAAATAAATTAAATTATTATACCCCGTTATTCCATGCCCAGACATCAATCCAATGCCACAGTCAAATTCCTATGTCGATGCGGATCCGATCACCCTCGCCCGTGACCAAGGAAGGAGAAGGAAGCTCCTTACTATACCTATGCCTCAGCTGCAACGTTCTGTTCCCTCGGGAGAAAACTTCGCCCGCAGCCGAAGCTTTCCCCCTTTAGTTACAAAGTTCTCCGCTAGGGGAAACAGTGTTGCCAAATTTACTCTGCTCGACGTCCAGAGCCGTGCGTCAAGAACACAATGACGCAAAGCTCCTTGTTAGAATAATGAGGAGGATGTGGTGGAGCTTTTAAAAGTATGCGAGTTATAAGCATACACCACAAGTGGCGGCCGATATTGGGTCACGTACTATGGTCAAGAGCGTACGTGTTCCTACTGTGACGCGGTCGATCATTTCTTTAACCAATGCCCTAGTCGCCAGAGGCCAACAGCACGCACAAGTGATAACTCGTACGCAGGGAGAGTGCGACCCGCCCCATTCAACCTCAACAGCGCTGAAGAAGTGATACACAATGATCGGACAGTACTTCCAGCTCCAATAACCAAGACGCAAACTGAATCAACTGTAGATGCCAGTTCCGATATAATACAGGATGTCCCTTTAACGCCGACCGAAGAAAACAGCACCCTGCCTAGTGTCGATTCCATGGAGGTTCCAGTATCTGCCAATGACGAGACTACAATCACGTCGCTAAGTATCCATACTACGCAGATAACTCCTGAGGAAACCATCGAGAACTCACCACCAGTAGATGCAGATTCTTCGCAGACGACAAACATGGACCTGACTCTAGAACCCCCATCATTGCCGACTCCAGCTTCACCCATACTGTGAAAGAAGAAGAGGAAGAAGCAACGTAACACAGACCAGAATTACACCCACCCGGCGAAGAAAACGAACGAACAGCGTTCACCATCGCCAGTGAAGTTGATATGATCCACATTTTTATGTGACGTCACCAGTAAAAGATATGTCACTAATGTATTTATTTTTGTAAACGAAAGCGTAATTTCTTTGTTATTATATGTAATAATGCACCTTGTTTGTAATATATATCTTTTGTTTATCGTTTATTGTATTTATGCTACATTATAGGTAATTTAATGTATCTTTGTTTGCAAGAGTGCACTATACGAATTTGTATTTCTAAAGATGTATAGATGTCAGTTTTGTTGATAGTATCCTTTTGTAGATAGTGAATGATTCATCTGTACTTTAATCTGTGTTCTCGAAAATAGTATAAAAGCGAGGATGTCGCGTAAGAATCATCACACTTTTTCGCCACGGATCGACGAAGCTTTTAAACTTAAAAAGAACTCCTCGGTCTTGTGCATACATCTTGGTATGGTAGTTCGGGGCGCAAGCTAGGCCTATGTGAACATAGGTACGCCGATAGCCATGCATTGATGATATGCACAATACTGCAACCATTCTACGTCAAATAATAAAGTTAGCCTAAAGATTAATTTGGAAATAAAAGGCTAAAGAGCAAATATTGGCTCAGTTATCATTGCATATCTCTTGGTGTGGTAGTTCGGGGCGCAAGCTAGGTCTATGTGATCATAGGCTTGCCGATAGCCACGCATTGAGTTTTATGCGTTTTAATTGAGTCAATTCATCGACAAAGCGAAATCTTCGCCTTCGTCTCAAGTATAGTTGCATTATAATTGCAATAAATAAAGAATAAAACTTTTCAGTTTATACATACGGCAGTAATGTGGTTTTATTTCTCTGTGCTGTGAATATTGTCTTTGCCTAACACTATCCCTGTACCTGAGAGGAGTCTGTGTACTTCACCGAGTCTCATCGTTCACCGCTGAGTATTATTAAGTTAATATTAATAGTATAATAATACGACGCGTCTAAATAATTGTGCATTAGAACGTATCAAAGTATACTCTGACCCCAATTGTACCCAACCCTTTGGAAACACCCCCCAACCCCACGACGACGACCACTCTAAATACCGATTCTTCAGGAAACCTGTAAGTACATGAAATGTTTTGGTTGTTTATATCATTAGTGTGTTATATGACGGCTCCCGTGTATCATTTTGCCACACTAAATCTGAACAAACTATCCTCTACAGTCAAACACCATGCCTTGACCGATTATATAAAGCAAAGTGCTCTCGATCTTCTTTTCCTTCAAGAGGTCGGTACAGACGATTTTACATGTGGCCACAACTACACTATATACAGGGTGTTTCTAAAGGTCGTTTACAACGCTTTTCCTCACACGAAAGCAAGCAAAAAGTGTGAGTTCCATTTTTACGACTGAGGCTTCGTTTCCGAGATAGGAGCCTCGCAAAAGGTGACAAAGTGAACGTCACACCTAACTGGGACGAATACTATCACAGATAGAGAGGCGGTTCCAAGGGAATCATAAAGGAATCGTATGTGCTTAGTCCGGAAGTCACTATGAAAAGTTCACTGCACGCATGCGAAATGGAGTCCTCAAAGGAATTGTGGATTTCCAGCAAGAACAATGCATGGATAGGGTATGTAACGCAGCAAGGAGGACCGTGACAATGAGAAATGCGTTAAAGACAACACATCCCGACCTCAAACATGAAAACATGAGCATGGAACACAAAATCCGAAAAGTTGAGCACGGTTGCATACCCCAGTTACACGCGAGGAATGAACGAATCATGTCATGTGGCATACGAGAGACACATTACTCCACCAGGAGAAGGGAAAGAAAAACACAATATCAGATGATTGCGACAACGTGTATTTTTACACACGACAACTACGTAATACGCCCCCCCCCCACACACACATACAACAAACAACAAATGCTCCAATGTCTTACGCACAGACAGTTAATGTCACTGTACACCAACTGAAAATGTCACTTTCACCACACAAAGGTGGTTGGAAGCAATACCAAGAGTGTTCGCACGCGATCACTGTGATGTAAAAGAGACCAGTTTTGGAAGCGCTGCGCTGGCAAGTCTGGCTCTCGTAGTCTACGTTTGACTTTCATGACTGCTGTACCGGCGAGAGGAGCTCGAAGGGTCTCTCCGGCAGTCGTCCCAGTCGTGTTGCAGGTGCTGGGATATGATCAGCAGTTCGCTATAGGTTGCCATACGCATTGAAGAGTACTAGTATTTTGTATTGAAAGAAGTTGACGTGGTGGAGTGGGCAAGCCAAGTATGGCAACAATTGGTCTGTGGTGTTCGTACGGTGATACGGCCAATTTGTGCAGTGTGCCAATGTTAAACAAAAACGATATTTTGCGGTTCCAGCTCCCTATTACACAGATGGCTGCGTATACGACCCAGCAGCTAGCAGACATGCATCTCATGTATTGGGAGGCACACGGTAATAGCCGTGAGGCAAGGCGTCTTTATGGAGAACGCTTTCCACATAGACGTTTACCGTCTCACGCCTTCTTTCAGGTTGTGGACAGTCGACTGCGTGAAACAGGGTCAGTGTTACCACCGCGGCAAGAAGTTGGAAGACCCCGAAGTGTACGCACACATCAGTTTGCATAAGATGTGTTAACAGCGGTCGCAGAACATCCTGGCACCAGTACGCGCGTGCTCGCTCGGGCACGAAACACGTCTCATGTGAACGTTTGGCGAGTGTTGTCAGAGGAAGGAATGCACCCTTTTAAACTGCAGAAAGTACAAGAACTGTTACCTCGTGACTTTCGCCCTCGTATGGAGTTTTGGCAATGGTTGTTGCATCAGCTGGACACAAACCCTCACTTCGGGGCAAAGGTATTGTGGACAGATGAAGCCATATTCACCAGGATGGATGTCTTCAATAATAGAAACAGTAATGTCTGGGATTTTGACAACGCACATGCACTTTTTGTGGCCCATCACCAGCACAGGTTTTCAGTTAATGTGTGGTGCGGGATAGTACATGATCATTTAATTGGACCATACATTCTCCCTGTTCGCCTGAATGGTCGCACGTATCATGCATTTCTTAGTGAGGTTCTGCCTGAACTGTTGGAGACCGTCCCTTTGGCACTGCGGCAAGAAATGTGGTACCAACAAGATGGGGCACCAGCTCTTTTCGATCGTAATGTACATTTCCTGCATGGCGTGTTTCGCAATAGGTTCATTGGTAGGGATGAGCCTGTGCCTTGGCCACCGAGGTCGACAGATCTCAACCCTCTCGATTATTTCTTCTGGGGAGAAATGAAAACCCTCGTATACAACACACCTGTCACATCAGCTGAGGACCTCGTTGCTCGCATCAACGTCGCCGTCGCGACGGTAGCAGATACACCTGGCTTGTTTGCTCGTATTCGACAATCCTTGATTCGTCGCTGTCATCTCTGCGTAGAAGTGAACAGCAGACATTTTGAAAACCGTCTGTGATTATCGCCCTTGGCAAATCCCAGTGAGAACACTCTTGGTATTGCTCCCCACCCCCTTTGTGTGGTGAAATTGACACCTTCAGTTTGTGTACAGTGACACGTACTGTCTGTGCGTAAGACATTGGAGCATTTGTTGTTTGTTGTGTGTGTGGGGGGGAGGATATTACGTAGTTGTCGTGTGTAAAAATACACGTTGTCGCAATCATCTGATATTGTGTTTTTCTTTCCCTTCTCCTGGTGGAGTAATGTGTCTCTCGTATGCCACATGACATGATTCGTTCATTCCTCGCGTGTAACTGGGGTATGCAACCGTGCTCAACTTTTCGGATTTTGTGTTCCATGCTCATGTTTTCATGTTTGAGGTCGGGATGTGTTGTCTTTAACGCATTTCTCATTGTCACGGTCCTCCTTGCTGCGTTACATACCCTATCCATGCATTGTTCTTGCTGGATATCCCCAATTCCTTTGAGGACTCCATTGCGCATACGTGCAGTGAACTTTTCATAGTGACTTCCGGACTAAGCACATACGATTCCTTTATGATTCCCTTGGAACCGCCTCTCTATCTGTGATAGTATTCGTCCCAGTTAGGTGTGACGTTCACTTTGTCACCTTTTGCGAGGCTCCTATCTCGGAAACGAAGCCTCAGTCGTAAAAATGGAACTAACACTTTTTGCTTGTTTTCGTGTGAGGAATCACCTCCCAAGCGTTGTAAACGACCTTTAGAAACACCCTGTATAATAATTTCACATACAACGTCACAGGTACTGCCATTTTGGCACGACAAGGTATACCTCTTAACAAAACTTTCCTGCATCCCTCTGGGCGAATTACGTGCGTCGAAATAGGTAAAATCTGGTTTTGTAATATCTATGCGCCTTCAGGATCAGTGGCCCGCGAGGCACGAAACACTTTCTATGCAACAGAAGTGGCGACAGGTTTAGGGGGCAACCACCAACATATTGTCCTTGCTGGGGATTTTAACTGTGTGTTACGACGACAAGATCAATATCCAGGGTTTAACTCATCCCTTAGTCTCTCTACCCTGGTCGAGGTCTTTCACCTAAAAGATGTCTGGGAAACCAAGCACCCACAACTGGAAGGATTCACCTTCATACGTCCAGACTCGGCCAGTCGATTAGACCGTTTCTATGTAAGTGCGAACTTATTACCCAAAGTGTCATCTATAAAGATTTTTCCCACTTGCTTCACCGACCACCTCAGTGTGCAACTAGACATGGCAATGGACGCCAAAACTGCAGTCCGGGGACGGGGATACTGAAAACTTAATAGTCGGGTTCTCCAAGATGAACAATTTCGAACAGCCTTCAAACAAAAGTGGAAGGAATGGGAAAATATGAGCAGGCGCCAAACTGACATCATCACATGGTGGGACACGTTCCTGAAGCCGTCAATCAAGCATTTTTGTATAGCATACACACGTATGATGCACACGGATTTCCATAAGAAATACAACTTCTATTATCGCGTACTCCACGAGTTGACGAAACAACTCATACGGGGCGACCCAGTCCTGCAGGAACTGAAACGTATACAATCGGTCCTACTGAGGATGCACCACGAGCGAATGGCAGGTTTCGTGGTGAGAAGTCGTCTCCCAACAATTGACCCTCAAGAACAAGCCAGTATTGCCCATGTAAGCGCAGAACAGCGAAGTGGGAAAAGGAAACTCATAACGAGATTGCAACAAGGGAACGAATGCCTCACACAACCCTCAGACATTCGTGCATGCCTATATGAACACTATGCAGCACAATTTAAGGCACCCCAGGCGGAAGAAGAACACGTGACATACCCCGATATCCCCACGCTATCAGGGGAAGATGAAGCCATCTTAAACCAACCGTTCACTAAGGAAGAAGTGGAAGCGGCCATCCAAGAAGCTCAAAAAGGAAGCGGCCATCCAACAAGCTCAAAAAGGAAAAACCCCGGGCATAGACGGACTACCGATTGAATTATTTCAAACATTTTGGCCTACCATGGCAGACCTGCTTATGCGGTGGCTCAAAGCCTGTTTTGCGCAGAAGAAGTTAGGTCGTACAAGCTCGACAGGGGTCATGATCTTAATCCCGAAAGTGATACATCCCTTAACACCTGAACATTATCGCCCCATCACTTTGTTATGTGCCGATTATAAAATATTGGCACGAATATTAACGCGCCGACTACAACACTATGCAGCTACTCTACTAGGCCCTCATCAATTTGTGCACGAAACTAATGGCAATATAACAACCGTTCTCACTAGCATACGAGACATCGTTACTGTAATGAATGAAGCCCCTGACTCGGAAGCAGCTCTAGTAGCCCTGGACTTCAAAGGAGCATTTGACTCATTGTATCATCATTATCTATTTCGGCATTTAACTCAGGTTGGATGCGGAGAATCCTTCGTAGAAGCGATAAAGAGCCTATACACCCAGGCTCGGGTACATTTGTGTGTAAATGGAACATTATCCTCGCCGTTTGTTCTTCAGCGCTCTGTTAGGCAAGGTTGGCCCTTTTCACTCCTCGCCTTCTGTACAGCTCTTAGCCCCTTCCTACACCAAATAAATCAACGACTACAAGGAATACAAGCGTATGGCATGACCTACCGAGTTTTTGCATACGCCGACGATGTCACAGTGGCGGTGCGTGATCATCAGGATTATATTAACCTAATGGAAATCTTGGAACAATTACGAGTAAATACAGGTTTGTGTCTCAACCTGAGAAAATCAAAAATACTACCCTTGGGGAGAATGGCAAGGAACTGGACAGAATCTGTCCCAATGAACGTGACGGACGTATTGAAAGTACTCGGGATCTATTTCTCGAGAAACCTGGTCGAGACTTCCAACCACACATTTCAAACCATAGTGCCCAAAATACAAGCAGTATTACATTTCAACCGACTCCGCCACCTGTCACTAAGCGCTAGAATCAAATATGTCAACACTTATGCACTCTCGAAACTATGGTATGTGGCGCAAATACTATCCGTGCCTACCCAAACGGCTGCGAGAATCCGGAGAATGATCACACGCTTTCTCTGGCACGGTCACCTGTTCCATGTAGCTCATAACACACTATGCCTACCAACTCGCCTTGGAGGACTAAACCTGCTGAGTATCGACCGACAAGCGCAAGCCTTATTTTTGCACCGCCATATCACCATGATAGTCCAGCATCAAGATAGCATTACGGCTCGTGTGCTACGCTCCATGCTGGATGAAGTGGAACTACGTGCCCCAATTTACCCAGGTGTTATACCCACTAAATTTCTCTATTTACGAACAACCATAGTGGAAATTTGTTACATGTTGATGCTCCTTCCAAGTATGGATCCTTCTGATATAACAGTCAAATCTCTATCAAAAATGCTGCAAAACCGGATGGAACATATTCCGCGTATTGTCCCATTATTCCCCAGTGTGCGCTGGAACATCGTGTGGAGAAACATATCGGCGACCCACCTCCCCACTCGAGTGCGCTCCATATGGTACTTCACTGTACACGATGCTATCGTCACTAGAGTACGATTGCAGAGATACCTTATGGCAGACAACTCCCATTGTACCAAATGTGCACAGGACGACACCTTAGTGCATCGACTGACGACATGTGTGACAGTCGTGGAACATTGGAAACACCTGAAGAAGTTACTTGGAATCATATGCCGCCGCTCTCCGAATGACTTCACGGTGAACCATATATTAACTCCAGAGTTTCAGTATTTTCCTCTCACAAGAACACGTGCAGTGCAATTTCTTATAGGACATTATGTCTATTATGTGCTTGGCAACCAACCTCATGTACAAAAATTGTCATTCAAATTCTATGCCAGTGAACAATATTATCACAATGATCAGATAACCTGTAAAGCCTTGTATGCAAATTTCCTACATGTGATCCTTTGAAATTCACGTCCAAATGTAAAATCTGTGTAAGAAGTAGCTAATTTCAATAAAGAAAATTTAAAAAGAAAAAAAAAGTCGGTAACGCGTCTGACTACCATGCTAAAGGTCCCGGGTTCGATCCCCGGTCGGTTCAAATCCGGGAACTTTTCTAACGGTGGAAGCGGCCCCGGCGCCCACCCAGCGTCGAATAACATGGGTACCTGGGGGAAACCCTGGGGGGTAAAGGCGGTCAGGGGCGTGATGCTGATCACATCACCCCCACTCACGACCGGATCAAGAAAGTGTGGGGCGTTACCCCCACACCCCCTATACGCCTTCATGGCGTGGTGCTATGCACAGGGGAACACTTCTTTTTTTAAGTCCACTTTATGCACTATGCACCATGTGGCCATAAACACACGTGCGCGCGGCGGTGATGACACTCTGGATTGTGGGAAAACCAGCCGATGAAGGTCTTGACATATGTCACGGAGGAAATGAACCGATAAGAAGCCTCGGCGCAAACGACAAGAGTATGTACTCCCTGCGAGAAAGTGGATAATTATGCATGGTTTAGAAATTAGAAGGGGTTACATTTCCGTTGCTTTTTCTCTTGCGGAGATATGTTACAGTGAGGGAATTATACTGATTTTGTGTTCTACTGTTTTTGTTTGGTTAGGCCTGTTCACTTTTATCACAGTCTGTGGTATTATGCTCTTACAGTTTTGTTTGAGATTGTATTATTTTCCGGATTTTGTGTTGTAGCTTAAATCTTGTACGTACTTAATACGAGTAAAAGCTTAGCGTGTGGTGCCTCATGCACACAACTTTTCTCAGCGTGGAATTTGCTTTTGCCTTTACGTCATGGTTACAGCTCTTCGTCGTCACTGATTTATTTTGCAAATGATAATTTAAAATCTTAATGACATCAATATTGGATATTTATTATATTTGATGATTCACAAATGTGAAAAGTAGCCTACGAAAAGCTCGGTGAAATGCTGGCTCAGAAAATCTAATGTATATTTTTTAACAACTTAATAACATACTGCTTAACTTATGAAAAATAACGTTGAAACACAAGCGAATACAATTTGAGCGAAGGAAGCAATTACGGGATGAATAGGTTACAGAAAATTATTACTTTTTTACGTCTGAACGTTCATTCTTTAATATTTCTTCCGAGTAACATCTGCCGGCTGATATCACTGTTTACAGGGTTGCCAAATTGAAGGCTCCGGCCTCCCTCGGATTAAAGATGGCCGTGCCCACACCGAACCTTGGGCGCAATTCCTCGCAATTTCGTTCTTTTCTGTAATTCACTGTAAATTACCAGAGACAGAAGTATGCACTTCAGAGTGTAGCTGCTCAACAGTTTTGTCTTAAGTGCACGAACAATTGTTTTGAGAAAAGAGCTCGTACATGTGAGGTACAATTTATATAAGTTTTGCTGGTGCTTTGTTATGAGGTGGATGATTGATTGATTGATTTATTGAGTTGGTGTTTTAAGTCCACTTTGTGCACAGTAAGGCTAATCTTGACTGGACCTACAGTTTAAAGTGGGATCCAAACCACTATGTGGCTCCACCGAGTATCGAACCCTGGACCCCTTGATTACAAGGTGAGTGACAACCCTACCACTGCACCATCGGGGAGTCCGTGAATTGATTGTTATGCATTTAAATATGTTATATATAGCTATATATATACATATATTTGTGTATTAGAGGAACTTGGAATACGTACACAATTTAATGTTAACATGTTGCATATGTATTATCTTATTTTACGTTGCTTCCATGTTGCACGTGTGTAAAACATAACCACAGTTAGGCGGTAGAGCAGCCCAATCTCGCTCTGTAGTAAATAAAAATACTTTTCTATTCTATTCTATTGTACGTACACAGTGGCGTAGGAACGTTTTTCATTTGAGGGGGGTACAAAATTCAGGCTCATATATATATATACACACACACAATACTTAACACGTATAAGGGCATGGGAAATTCTGTTTTAGAAGAACACATCACGCGAATTTCCCGTTTGTTAATGCACAATTTCATATTTTTTTTTCATTTTCTTAGAATTTATGGTTATTTTAAAAACGGATATTAAGGTGATAATTCCGAAACATGAACATATAAAGTTCTGGACCTTATTCTGGGCTTATTTTTGAATTTAACGGAACGGAAAATCAGGAGTTCGTAATGTATAAATTGTGAACAAGGATGGATCTATTAATTTTAATTCAGGGTGTGATTAAAGGGGGTAAGGAGGATTCTCCCCTTTTCAATCTTGAGCCATCCCAACCTGGAATAAATATCTCCCACCCACTGGATGTGAAAACCATATTGTGAAATATATAATACTTATAAGGTCCCACTTCAGTTCATTTAAGAGTCCCATAGCTCCATAGGATGTAAAAATATCGTTAAGCAATATATGGTATACACAGTGCCTCTTAGAAGCCATGTATTCGATTTTTTCTCAGAATACTGGAGGATGTTTAACAAGAACTTTTCTATCGAATATTAAAACTGTTTGTGACGTATTTTTATGCTGCTTCGTCCCTTAGCGTTTTTCTACAAAGAAAATTTAACACATTCCCACCCCGTTGGCCTCCTTGGCGGAGTGGTTAGCATAGCGTGCTACGCTGGGTTCGAATCCCGACCTGGGCATGGGTGTTATTTGTGAGTGTCGCTTTATCAATACATCATATCATCACTCATCCTCATCTTCGCGATTAGCCAAAAGTGGTAGAAATGCCAAGTAAAATAAACCAAATTAATCAAACATTTACACCTCAGTCAGAGACCTTGTGAATTCAATCCAAATTCTACCAATATCTACAGCTGAATGTGAAAGCGGGTGGAATGCCTGATTAGATTATTAATAACTGATTAGAGAAATCATTTAGAAGTTTAAAACCTGCTTTTCCTTTCAAAGCCACAGGGCATTGCTTTGACGCAGAAAAATTTGCAACAATTAGATCAGGTGTATGCATCAGTGCCCTTGACAAGCCAACTGGCAATCCATCGAACCTGCAGTGAGTTTCATTTATCTCGTGCATTCATCTGACTAATGTAATTTTCTTACAGTTTGACTAGAATTTAACTTAAAATGGCGTTGTGTTTGTGTTGAATTCGATATCAAAATTAGATTTTAAGAGATTAATGTGGAGTTCTAATCATACCAAATACATAGGTAAAAATAAGTCCTCCCCCCTCTGATAAAATTACAAATCGCACCCTATTTTTAATGTTTAAGAAATCGCTGGTACATTTCAACTAGGAATCATATCGAGATGAAACGAGTCGACAATTGCCACAGCCTCATCTCGTGTCCTGTATGGCTAAGTTCTTTTGTTCTAGTTCTCGTTTGTGTGTATTGTTGTCTCGGTTTCGACTCAAAAGTTGTTAAAACATATTCTAGGTTTACGTCACAGTCAGATACAGTATGTAACATTGTTATTCGTACACATAGAATTTCCGAGGAAAAGATGTCATATCCATGGGCGTCCGCAGGATTTTTTCCAGGGAGGGGCAGGAAGGTATTTTTTTCCAGGGGGGGCCAACATGGCATATTTTCCCCAATAATAGTGTTCATCCTTCAAAAAACATTGCTTAAATTTGAATTTATCATGTTCGTGCAATAAGTAACACACATTATTGTGGCTGAAATTAAATTATATGTGTGAAATATGTAATTTTTGGTTGACTTTCGTTTTCCAGGGGGGGCCACGGCCCCCCTTGCCCCCCCTTCCGGACGCCCATGGCCATATCTACTAGTAAATATAATCATTTTCATATGTACCTGGAAATTAATTTTAATGAAGGTTTCACCAACAAATGTCAATAAAAATGTATGTTCAAAGTGCATAAACAGAGCATATAATTTGGGTGAAAAGAGAAAAACACGCTTTTTCATGCAACATTGTTATTCGTACAGGCAAGAGTTTCAATCTTCCTCGCATACAGCGCCACCACTATTCGGGCGATTTCGTGCAGTTTGCAACTTCGTAACAAGTTTGAACATGCAGGCGCGCTCCCCGTCAAGCGGAATGCTGGCGTAGAGGTTATTCGTTAAGAAAAATTGGACAAACAGTCAATAAATCACACTCCACAGTTCAATACATAGTAAACAAATTTAGAAAAGAAGGTTCAACACAGAATGTGCTGAGAAAACCAAAAGAGAGACGGTTGAATAAACGTGATGAACGCTTTATTTTCAAAAGAGTGCGTGGGCCTCCCCGATGGCGCAGTGGTAGCGTCGTTGCCTTGTAATCAAGGGGTCCCGGGTTCGATACCCGATGGAGGCACAAGTGGTTCGGATCCCACTTTAAACTGTAGATCCAGTCCCGATTAGCCTTTATGTGCATAAAGTGGACTTAAAACAACAAATCAATCAATCAATTAAAAAGAGTGCGAGAATACACCCGATTAAGTGTTCCTCAGTTACGACCGTTAGTAGAAAATGTTGCTGGCAAGGTGAAGTCCGATCAAACTGTCCGACGTGCCTTGTGGAAGCATGGATATCATGGCAGAATACCACGAAAGAGGCCGTATGTAAATTAGGTGAATCGCAGGAATAGACTTTCATTCGCGAAAGAGCACATCCACAAGGACCAGGAATTTTTGGATAGTGTCATATGGTCAGATGAGTCCAAGGTTAATATATACGTGTCAGATGGGATAAATAGGGTCTGGAGAAAATCAAATACCTAATGACAATGATCACATTTACACAGGTCAAACAGTTAAACACGGTGGTGGGTCATTAATGATTTGGGGCTGTATGTCGTCCAAAGGTGTTGGTACCATCCACTTTATTGATGGTATCATGGATGCATATGTCTATTTGGACATATTGAAGAACAATGTAAAGCAGAGTGCTCAAAACATTGACATGCCGCCTATCTACAGATTCCAACAAGACAATGACAGTAAGCATAAGGCGCGAGTTAACATGAATTGGCTAATATGGAATGTGCCCAAACTACTACAAACACCAGTTCAAAGTCCAGACTTAAATCCCATTGAGCATTTATGGGCAATTTTGAAGAGGCGAGTCCATAAAGCAGGCGTCAAGTCCAAACAAGAGCTGAAAACTGTTGTGCAAACCGAGTGGAATAAAATAAGCTCTGAAACATGTCGGAAACTGGTTAATTCTATGAAGAACAGGTGTCAAGCAGTAATTAAAGCCAAAGGATATGCATCAAAGTATTAGAACTGTCAATCAATTTGCTCTGAATGTACTTTTCTCTTTTATATTATTAAGTGTACGAATAGAAAAGTTGTACAAAAAAATGGCATGTTTCTCTTTCAGTTTCATTTAATTTATTATTGTCATTGGTTATACAGAATTTGGGTAAGATTTTATGTTCCTAATGATATTAGTTATTGAATTGTAAAGAAACAATTTCAAAAGAGTATATTTCCTTTCAGATATTAAAGCATTTTCTTTGAAAATTCATGTGTAAGAATAAGAATGTTACATACTGTATGCTACTTGGGGCTGGATCTACCGTTTAAAGTGAAATCGAAAGAACTGTGCATGTTGAACCCCTCAATTACAAGAAGAAATATCTCATCCTGGCCCACGAAATATTTAGTGTAAGCAACATATGCATTGTGTGTGTCACCACTCAAAACTTTCACAATGTTTATATTCCATTAAAGCATAAACTTTTCTTAACTTTTATTCTGTTTTGGCATCTTTCGAAGCTGCGAACTGTCGAAATACGGAATTTTGTACTGAATATACGAAACCGGACAGCACAGGCTCGCAATTGTCACTACTGTATTTACTTTGCAATGACAATAAACAAAATATACGACTTATTTGAAAAATCAATAAGATATACATTTAGAGTGCGCATCAAATCTCCTGCATATGGCCTAGAACGGCTGAACAGCAGCAACGAATCACAGACGTGCTGCGTTGCCCAAACACGCTGTCTCTTTTCTGTGTAAGATATGGCACTGCTGCAGTGCGCTGCTATTGGCTATCGCCATATGCAGGAGATTTGAAGCGCACTCTAGTATGTCTGAATAAGCCATAGTAATTAAAATTAAATTTTAAAGTAATTTTTTCAAATACGATACCAAAGTTTCGAACGAGATCGTGTCGGGCATCAAGTATCGTCTCGCTTTGATTCTGTAGAAATTTATTTCAGTCTCGTGTCAAAACTTGAAGGGAAAAAGAGACTTTTACTATCTCAGTACCATTTCTATTTTCAACAAATCTCTTTCTGTACGTTTAAGTATAGTTTTCCGAACACCCGCTGACAAAGTTATGAAAATAATCGTTGAGGTACAGGAGTACATTGTACCCCCCAAATTGGTCTGTCGTGTCTCGACTCGTTTTCGAGATGAGGCAGGAATTGTAGAAGGATTTCGTTTCGGAAAATTCCATTTGAAAAATTGAAAGGAAAGAAGGTCAGTCACGTACTCTTCTGATGCAGATTTCATTTATATCTTATCTTCGAATCGACGCAACCATTTCTTTAGAAAATTGTACCCTATTTAAGCAAAGGAGCACCGTCTGCAGCGTGATTTTCTGAAAGTAAACTTTATCCGAATCCATCGTTCCACACATATTTTAAACAGTTTTAAAAGTTTAAACACATTTTAAACAGATTTAGGTAGGTACATTGTACCCCTGTACCCCCCGTTCCTGAGCCACTGTACGTATATGAAAGTTATGCATGTCGTGTGTACAAAATGAATTATATTTGTCATGGATTTTCTGTCTTTCAAAAATGCAGTTTGTGTGCTTGTTTTCCATTATTAGCTAATGTGATTTGAACGTGTTGAAAAAAATATTTCAAATCGTTTGTTCCAGTACAAATGCTTTAGCACCGACTTCTATCCCCTTTTTTGCGTGATTTAGGAGGATAATAACGTCTTTGATACTACTACTACTACTAACAACAATAATGTCATTATTATTATTATTATTATTATTGGCAAGTTTATCTTGGTACTTGCCACCCAGACAAAAATTCGTGTTTGCGCATCTGCGTTTAATAGTCAAAGATAGAGAAGATGGGAATCCCCCTTCAGATCGCTCTTTTTGGCAAATTTCTGATACTCTGTAATGTAAATTTCCCATTAAAACAGGAAATCCGTGTGTTATTCTAAAATTGAATTTCCTTTTCCCATGGCCCGACATTATATGTACACCCAACGGCAAAATAAATAGTAGGCAAATTGTACATCACCATTTTCATTCAGTCCGTTTTCAGCAAAGTGATGAGATGATCATGAATTGAAGTAAAAACTTCAATAGGCAGAGGACAATATCTGCTCTGTATCAACAGAAAGTCATTCCTTAAAACAACACAGGGTGGAATAAAGAGTAATGAAAATAGTGATGGACATTTGCTTACTATTATCTTTGCCGTTGACTGTACATATTTTATAAAGGAGGTTCACTTTTGTAGTCCCAAATTAAAAACTTTCCTGCGTGACTGAATACAGCTATGCACTATCCAAGTCCAGCCACCCCGAAAAATAATCCTGCGTACGCTAGTGGTTGGTGCGGCCACAGTTGTGGACCGAATCGAACTATTCGGTTTTCACTCCTCCTCCGCCCCCTTAGAAAATATTCTCTGTACAGTCATGGCTTTTTTCGGGAATTCGAACCCAGACAGAGCCTTCAGCGTGTACTGCCAAGCTCAGCTGAACCACCGCACCGAGGTTGTGATAATAATGTCCTTATGATGTTTGTCACACTAATTAATCTACTGAAAAATGACAGAAGATTAAGTGTCTTTAATAGAGAGGTTATGGATTATTACTTCTATTTTTTGTCATTTATGACCGCAACACTCATACGCGATAATTACTAATGGAAAGGAAAATAATTAAACGGAAATCATACATCGCACCGATAGTGTTCCAATGAAGAAAGTTTTATCTTTACAAACACAATAAGACTAACATATCATTTAGAATCAATGTTTAATAATAACTGTAAAAAGTTACACATACGCTTGCAAATTATTCTACGTTCTTCGCAGTCTTCTACTCCTCCCCCAAAACCAGCTGAAACTTTTTCGTTCTAACTATTGCCGAGGAGAGATTCAGGTTTTCGATGTACCCAGCTTAATACGTGCTGACATGGCTGCGTGAGGAAAGTGATACAATTCTAATCCTACATTTCCACCCTTTAATCCATGTTAGGGGCATCGGAATGCTTAGGTAAGTGGTTTAGCATGTTACTTACTGTTACAGTGCACATAGTACTGTTGTGTAATAGCTCATAGTGCATTAAAATGCACCCTGATTGTGTTCATTACTATAGTTGATTTGTAAGGTCGTCGACACCATGTACCCCCCAGGAAATCAATATTATTAGGAAATATAGAAGATAAACGCAAACGAATAAGGCATGCAAAAACAGCTGTATGTAGAGTATTGCTGTTTTTACTTGTTACCTGCAAAGATACGGAGCAAGAACGAAAGAATTTTGTAAATACAATACATTGTGCAAGGGTTGACGCAACCAGCACAGAATGGGGGTGGGTTCATGGGCGACAATTCAACATGGCGGAAAAAAGGGCTGGGTTTTAGGAAGCAAAGAATTGACAATTGCTACCAGTTGTATTTAGCAAAATTTTGAAGTACACTTATTTTTAAACATATACACATCTCTGGCTGTTTGATATTTTATTCCTTATAGTTGTTCATACGTAAATTCCAGGGTTGTATGTGGACACCTGTGGGATCGAGGGAACGTACGTAGGTAAAAGCAGATGTTCGAAAAATGCTGAAATCTAAGGCGAAAATTGCTATGCATGTGATATTCGTAGTTCGTAGCGTATGCAGGGTTGCCGGTTCCATTGCAATTTGTAAATTACTATCGTGTTTTAGCCTACAGTGCACCAGAAAAGAGAGATTGCTAACTTCAACCCCAGGAATGCGGGATTCTTATTATTTACGACTGATTATATATATGCCAATTTTTTGTTTACATGGGTCAGCAGTGGGAGTGGGGTTCAAGTAAAGGACACAATTAATCCCACGCTCAAAGTATATTGTTGGGGAAATGCGTTGTCTGAAAATTAGATTTTCGTGATTTTTTTTTTAAAAAATTTCATAGAACGTAACTTACTGATAGCACGAGTACATCGCACAGATGAAATAGATACTTCAAAAATTTTAAGCACGTTCATGTACTCCAAACAGGAGTTGCTCGTTTCAAAAGCTATGAACTGAAGGGGGACAGCTGTTCAATATATATTTTAATACTCTTTACTTCATTTGCTAAATAAGTTTGAATGTTTATAATTGTTTTATCACTAGCGTTTACTTTAAACCGGTAATGAACATATATTGAAACGTTTGGGGAAGTTTGAAGACTACTTGGAAAAGGAAGTCTCATTTTTTATTACATGTACAATCAGAACTGCTGCAAGCAGAAATTACATGCTGCAAAGAATATAGCATTTTAATTTATATTCCAAGCTTCAAACTTATTTGTTCCTTCTACCTTTGCAGCGTAAATGTTGTAGCTAAAGAATAAAAAAAATATCCTATGTGCAACTTTTGATGATAGACGGTTCATAAATGACAGCCTTATCCAAAATTCTAATGACATTGAGATGCAATTAAAACAAAACGGACTAGGTCTAGGTACTTGGCTTGCATGGCAAGTAACAGTCAGCTGATGGTTACAGCATATCATGACTTGTAATAGCGTTGGCAGTGCTATGATGCACAGTGATTTTATATTTTGTACAAAGCCATGCTTCAAAAATTTCTCTTCGATCCATTTCACTGCTGATATCTACACTGCCAACAAAGTTTATATTTTTTCATAACATTTAAAAGTGAGAATATCTTAAATGCTCCTCATGTTTTAACCAATTTTATTTTTGATTTGCTGTGGTGGTTGTGATTGTGAGATTCCAATATTATCTTAATGCACACCCTTTTCTTCATGTAACTTTGAAGGGTGCATGCTGATGCATCCAGAAGTTTTGATTAATTCATTGAAATTCACATTTTCTACATGCATGGAATTATATATATGCCTATTAGCACATACTGAATAAGTTTTCTGATTACTTATTCTGTTTTTTGTGCTGATTTTTACATCACACACTGTATGTTTACAAGAGTAGGTTAGGTAGGTCAGGTTTTGTGCTTTAGCATTTACCGTGTTGCTATAGAAACATTTTTAGTACGTTGGGATTGATACCCTTAGCATTTCTACATTTTCCTTCATCTCCTGCTTGGGTATGCTAAAGTTTCTTTTGAAGAAGAATATTTCAGACAACAGCAACTTGTGAACTTGCTCAAACTAATTTTCATGACACGATTCCTCAGAAATTAATATTTTCTGCATTTTTAAAATTTGCAAAATAATTTCTCTGAATTTCCACACTCATTTCTAGTATTTTTATTTCCTTCCTTATTCTCCTGGTAAACTTTAGCAACCATGTGCGCAAGGAGCAGGATGTGGAATAGAAAATTGTTACATGGTTAGAACATCAAGCAGGTGTCGTTGAACTTGCATGCATTCCTTCTTCTCCCTAACTGCATATTTACATCCCTGGTGAGAAAGGGTTGGAAACTTGGAACTGATTCTTTATTTTGTGCTGTGTTTTATATTTCTGGTTGTAGTAAGTCAGATTGTACCATAATTGTTCCGACACATGGCATAAGGAATTTTATAAAATAACATTGACTTTAGCACGTGCGATATTATAGGAATAATTGATGTGGCATTTGCAAGATATTGGTGTGTGTTCACATAGTACCATTAATCAGAATTTTGGTTAGCCCAGGTGGGCATTTTACTTCATTAGTTTTAGTGATATATCCTCTCTGATAGACCATAACTCTCATCATGTCCCATGTAAGGTAAAGTTCCTAGTGCATAAGGCACCATGCCATGAAGGCACATTTTAGCGAATATGAGGTAGAGCAAACACATTCTCAATCTCAACCTATTTGGAGGGTACCCATTGATTTGAGGCTGGGTGAGCCCCGGAGACACTTTTTGTGGGGATAAGCCTGGAAAAATTCCAACTTTAGATCACCCACTTGGGAATCGAACTTGGGTCTCCCGTGTGGCAGTCAGACACCCTATAGATTTGACCAAGACTGCTCCACCACATGTCCCAGTATATTTGCATTAAGCAATAGTGGTATATCCTATCAGATAGAGCATAACACATCATGACCTAACCTATTTGCAAATGTAATGGTCAACCTATTCACAAAAATAATGGTTACTTTTGGCTCATACTACCTCTATTTCCATTGCTTTTACCACATTTTGTGCCTTCACCAACTTTTTTTTTTTTCAAATCTGCAGATTTTGATGTTTTAAGGTGCCTGAAAGTGATTTTAACATGGTCAAACTCCAAACATTTATCCTGGAAATGTGACCACATCACATCCAACTCTTTTCATCGGGCTATGTTCGCCACTTATTTGAAGAAATTTTTGTCATACACTGGAAGAAATGAACAGCAGATATCGAAGGACAATGCGTAATTACTATCACCATTAAAAATTAACCATCCTAACGTAAGAAATAATGTGAAATAGCTATCAACACCAAACCTAACCTGAACTTAATGTTCAAAATAAATTATGTACATGCCTTGAAAGTATGCAGTTCCTACTTCATCGTTGCAGTGGCAAAATGTGCGAACATGGTTGTTAGCACATTTTCCACTCGTGACCTTCACCTATAAGATAAGCGTGTGACCGGTAGATAACACAGGCTGGGGTCTCATCTGAGACTGAGAAAATCAGGCTTTACGAGCGAAGCGAGCAAGAATTCTTAATGAAATGTATTTTAATTTGCATTAAATTTTAAGTCTAAGGGAGCAATTGCTCCTCTGTGCCCCCCCCCCCTCCATCTCTGCAGCTGCCCTTGGCCATCAATGTTTGCCTCCCTAGAATTGACTTCCTTTGAAGGTGGGGGAGGGTAATGCCCCCCCCCCCTTTCCCGTGGTTGCCACTGCCGCTGAGTTGGCCCTAGCCAGGAATATAACTTGTGCCTAGGCAGGCCATGTAGATCACAATATGAATGTTTGGATTCTTCCCAGCATAGCCTGCCGAAACAAATGTGCAATGCAATTGTAAATCTACTGCATACTGGTTCATTCACTTCCATGTCATTGGAGAGATACAGTATATGTCCAGTCAAGAACAATGATACTGTGTACTTCTCTTAATGCCTGAAATCTTTTGACTAAGAGGGCGCTTCCATCTTGTTTTCTTTTCTTTTCTGTTGCACAAAATGCCAAGTATCTTACAATAATACTCAGATTGGGCAGAATATATTTTTTAACAACTATTTAAATCCGTCTGTTTTTGGAAATTAAAGAAATTTTAATTCATTCAAATAACGTGGACGGAGCCTCGTGCATGCTTCTCAAACTTGTGGTGATGTATGAAAAGATCATAGCTGGAGGACTAATTGTTGAATTGTTTTTTTCATTGACAGGGCTTTCATAGACACCACAATATATCAGAGTGAATGAAAACGTGTATTATACCATGTACTAGCCGTGGTACATTTCTATAACCAATGCTAAAGGTCCCGGGTTCGATCCCCGGCCGGTTCAAATCCGGGAACTTTTCTAACGATGGAAACGGCCCTGGCGCCCACCCAGCGTCGAATAACATGGGTACCTGGGGGAGACCCTGGGGGGTAAGGGTGGTCAGGGGCGTGATGCTGATCACATCACCCCCACTCCTGACCGGATCAAGAAAGTGTGGGGCGTTACCCCCACACCCCTTATACGCCTTCATGGCGTGGTGCTTTGCACAGGGGAGCACTTTACATTTACTTTACCTTTTTATTGTTTCATTGAAAACAGAGTGATACTTCTTTGGAAAAAATGGTTCTGTTTAGACTCCAATTAACATTTAGCCAGTAGACCTTCAGAGAAATGAGTTACATCAAAATTTAGCTTATTCATGCTTGTTTGCACCAACGTTGTAATAACTCAGGAGTAAAAAGATCTGTGTGTCAGTGTAATCCCCGAGTAACGATCTTCTGTTGCACCAACGTGTATGCTGCGATGCACATAGCAAGTCGCAAAACTCTTCCTAGGAGAGAAGCTAGCCTCAAAGCAAGTACCTAAACGTCATACAGATGGAAGTGCGTGATTGGTTACTCCTTTCGAGAAGGTGTGGTTGGCAGGTTCTACACGTGGTGTAGAAGGAAACTAGGAAAGGGTACCTGGACATTGGTCGCAACGGGCATGAGGCAATTTCAAGCACGGAATAAAGATGGAGGAAATACATATTTACTTGAATAAATGTTGATATATTAGTGCAGCTTGTAATCGTAGTAAGTAGTGTTACAGTTATATTTGTAGTAGATTTTTATATATATGCATCTATCTCCACGTAGCATTCACGATCGTTTTGCTAATGTTTATATCGCTACGGATTTCTGGGTGTATGTTTATGCTTGTATTGTATGGGCAATTTTGCAAACTTCAGAATATGTACAGTAAACATCTCCCAAAGTGTATACATAGTGACATAATATATATTTCTCGCTTTTGAGATGCACAGTTTGAATCTATGACTTCCTATTTAACATTTATTTAGTTTTGAAATTTTGAATGATACATTGCCGTTTGCACATGGCAGCTATTACTCCGATGCACGTGGGTTAACTCCGCTTTTACTCGTCGATCTCTGAGGGTAAAGTTTATCATCCTTTTACTCCCAGCTTACCCGGCATTTCTGCTGGTGCAACAGATAATCAACCGATTCGTGGGTTAACTCTGAATGTACTCTTACTTTCGAGTAAATTGACGTTGGTGCAAACGGGCATCAGTTCTGCATTAAGCTGTGGTAGCAATTTTTTTTTTAAAGTATTCTTTTGATTATTTATTGTCATGAGAACATACAGTGTAAGTTTTTTGGTGTTACAAAAGGAAGCGAGGGTTGAAAATCGTATTTCCCTATTGCCCAATATGTGTTCCATTCTGGTGCCAATAATTGCAACTTGCTGCTTATACTTTCAGAGAAAAAATATTTTCTAATCTAAAAGCCATGCTTTTTTTGGTGGGAAATTGAAAATTCTGAAGGTTTTCAATAAAAAATTGTATTTGGGTAACTACGAATGCTAGAGTTTCAAATTATAGCTTTTTTTTTCAGTACAGTCAGTCTAGGGTACAAACCTACGTAAAAAGAAAGAAAACTTTTCATTTTACAAATAGAAGAAGTTCATGACCAGGTTACGCTACTCGTTCGTAGCTCCCCAATTTCCTCACGATGGTAGGTGGCCATTGGTCCCATTCACAGGCTAAAATATAAGGAGAAAAGTTGTTATGCTTCTCCTAGGAGACTCCAACCTGTCCACTTCCTATAGCCGGAGTCCAAAGCATGAAACCTTAGACCGCACGGCCACAGTGCAGGACCTTTTTTTTTATATGTGAAATTGGAAATGTTTGAGTTCCCACTAGAGTTGGAAGTGGATGAAGGGAAAAAGGCTTTTTTGTGGAAAAGATGGGAGTTTTTTCTGTGGCTCTTTTGGTTGCACTTTTTTCACAAAAAATATCTCAAATAAAATGAAAGTAAAGGAGTTGGCAGTATTTTTCCTGTGATATGGTTTTCCTTTATCTCCCTACTGTAAACAAAGTCACCGATACCGACGATCTATCAGCTCAGCCCTAATATACAGGGTGATTGTAATTCGACCTATTCCTGGAAAGGTAATACTAGAGCACATTTGCAACAAATTTGACCCTGTGCACCGGGGGTCGGAAATCAATAGGCTGCGAGTTATTGCAGTTTGTAGATAGATTTTTGTGACATATTCCGACTTGTGACCAAAAAGTACTCCACCCTTGGTACTTAAGTGACACGTTGCCAACATCTGACGAATGAGTAACTACTGGGGAAAAAAAAATCATGCACAAAATTCCCATACCCACAGAAACAGTCATTAGATCAGAACAAATTTGGAAATTATAGTTTAAATTGAAGAGGTTTACTAAAAAAAAAAATGGTAACACACTTAGTGTAGTATAAATTACGGAAAAAACTTCATTTCATATGCTCTCCAAAAAGATAGAAATGTTGACAAATGTCACACGGGTTGGGGGAATAACATCTGAATAAAAAGTGGAGAATGCACGTTGTAGACCTCTTTGTAAAGTGAAAAAAAAATTGTCGGTTTTGAGTACTAAATGAACAAAAATGAGTGAATTAATAATGTTATTTACCGTTCTCATGATTCCAGGTGGTCAGAATTAACTGTTACAAAAACTACAAATCCTGTTCAAATTGCCTCTCGTTGTTACGTATGCAAGCGAGCAGTGTACTTCAGACACAGTCATTCGCGTTGACACTCTTTCTCTTATGTATTGGGCAGCTGCCACAATTCTCTCTCTCAACTCTTCTTGGGAGTCCACTGGTGTGCTTACTGTAGACCAACTCTTTCATGTGACCCCAAATGTAGAAGTCTCATGACATGAAATCTGGAATCCTCGCCGACCAGGGGGTCAAGCTGCCTCGACCAATCCATCGCAAGGGATAATTGTCGTCCAGTCACTGTCGCACACCCTGGAAATAGTGGGATGGGCAGCCATCATGTTGGTAAATCATACCTCTTCTTGTTGCGAGCAGCACATCCTCCAGCAGTGTCATCAATTCTTCCCTTAGGAAGTTTTTGTAGGTAATGCCGTTTAGGTTTTGTGGCAAAAAGAATGGCCCGATCACATGATTGTGGATGATTCCCATCCACACATTATTGAGAATTTACTCTGGTGAGCCGTTTCTTTAGATTTTCTGGGTTATGACCCTTAGGGGCCCAAAAATGCACATTATGAAAATTCGTAATACCACAGGGTGGCTACTCACTGGGAATTCCTTGAATTCTGGAAATTATGCGTGAATTATTGGCTCCCAGAATTTTGCGTGAATTCTGCCTGAATTTTTCTCCATATACGTGAAAAATTGCAACTTTAATTAATACAAAGAATTGATATATTTACAAATGCCCCGAGGCAATTTTTTCATGATGTAGCTTTCATTTTTACCGAGTAAAGAAAGAGGAAGCTCCGTGGAAAATAAAATGGAAGTCTCTCAGTCTTTGCAGAAGGGAGAAGATTATTGCAAGATAATGTATCTTGAAGTTGATTAGGTAAATTTGAGTTAGAAATTCTTTCACAATTAATAATTTTTTATAGATTAGTATACTATATCCTGCAATATTTGTAACTTTCGTTTGTAAATGTATTTCAAATCTGAGTATATGAAGTGACAATTGACAAATGTAAACTCCGCACCTTAAATTAATATTTTAGATAGTATACAGATACAGTAGAGCGTCGATTATCCGAACGTCGGTCAACCGAACGACTGCTTAACCGAACTGTGTACTCACTCACTTTCAGATATCTGTAATGAAAAAAGTACGTGACTTAGCTGCTCGTAAGCGTGTAGGCTTGCTTAGACAGACCAAAATAAAGGATTTTTTTAAACGTTAATTTTGTGTACTGTGTGTATTGTTCATGCAAAATGCGTATGTAATATGTACATATTTTTGTTTAATAAACTGTACCACATACTATATATTCCTACTAAAGTTGCCTTTGTACGTTACTTTGTAATACATACTTAAAGAGATGCCTGTTTTTATGAATAAATTTACTGTACAGTACTTCTTTTTGGCAAATAAACATGTACAGTTCGATTATCCGAACAAACCAGTTTTCCGAACACCCATGTCCCCCAATTACTTCGGATAATCGACGCTCTACTGTAGATACATTTGGCCAATTTTGACTTACCCAAAAATTTAGACGAATCCATGGCGCCAGGTCCGTAAGTGCTCGATGTGTGTCCCTTGGTTCCTAACAATAGCCCGACAGCGTAATTTCCACTGTAATAGGCTTCTCTGAAGAACTGGGAGGGGAATCTTGTCCCATTCACTTTGCACAGCTTTCCAAAGTCCTTCCACAGTTGTCGCACGCCGTTTTCCCAAAGCCCGCTTCAGCAAGCCAAATCCACAATAGTCCATAGGACTTGCGTCTGGAGATTTAACAGGTACCTCATTGAAAGGTATCACCTGTATACCACTTGCCTCCTCCATCTCCCTCTAGAATGCGAGGGACGATCGTGAAGTATGTGATGAGGCCTTGTCCATGTGAATGCGCACCAGATTGGCATCATTTCCATACATTGTTGGAATCTCATGCTCGTAGATCGGCCGCATGATCTGCTCCTGATAATACTGGGAGTTTATTTTGCAGTTCTTCGCCACCCTACGAATCTTCAGTTTACCTCGGTAACAGTAGCCAGTAACGACCATGAACCCTTTTGGGAAGGATTCTTTACATACGCGGACCCACCTTCTGAAGTTCTTTGCGCCTTTCTCTCGGTACATGATGGCTCTCGGTTTACCGCAGTCGGAAAGGTAAATCCATGCTTCATCGAGCAGTACGACGTGCTTCCACCTTTGTTTTGCCAGATGCCGTTCGTACAGCTTCCGGGCGTTACACTTTCGTTCCTTTTGGTGGGCATCTGTGAGAAGATGGCAGCGAGCTTTCCCCAAAGACACGTCAAGGCGATTAGCCATACACCTTCGTGTTGGCGGATTTTCTTGCATTGCCATTTTGCGCAGTTTCCTCTGCATGGTAGGGGTGGCTTCGGTGCATTCCCGCTTCCTAGGCAACTTCGTTGGTGATCCGAATGGTGGAGCTTCGTTGCTCTTGTACTTTTTAATAACATTTTTTATTCCACTTAAACTGATGTTGCAACCATTCTTCTTGCACTGTTTTCTAATGACAGAAACACTAAACTGGGCATCATAAAGAGCTGCAACATAGCCTTCCCAAAACCGGCTTAGTTTGGGCGGCATGTTGGTCACAGAGCGGAAACCCACACACTTGGAAAAAGATTTTACACAACACTCTCAACAATGGTCCTGTTTTGTGCGTTATTTTTATCTGCGCGGATAAACAACTCCGTTCCCAGACAGTCACTTCACAACACTGCAGGATGCCATGCGCCAGTTCGGGCGTGTCCAATCTGCCCGGGAGGGGGGGGGGGAGGAACAAAATCGGTCAAACGTAGACGGAACAACCTCTGTATATGCCATTTAATTGAATTACAAGTTTTGGATACACTGGAATCACACAGACCCTTTATATTGTTAATATATTTATGGGGGTGGGTGGTGAGAGGCGGTGATGTGTAAGGTTGAAATTGAGAAAAAAAACTTGTGCTTGGATCCTTGAGTTTTTGGAAAGTTTGGCTTGAAAACCGAGAATTATACTTGAATATTATCATGGTCCTACAGTGACCACCCTGTACCATCGTGGTCGAATTTGGATTTGTCCATCCACCAGTGGCGTGCGGTGCTAAATCAGACAGGGGAACAGGTGACCTCCACTTGCCCCCTCCCCTCCCATACCTGTCGTAATATAATACAGTAGACCAAGTAAAATTCAACCCTTATTGAAATGAACTAAATACAGGGTTGCCCCACCCAAGGCCAATGGCGCATCCCCTCCAAATCATATAATTTGTGCCCTTAAACCATATCGTAATCCCCACAATGCATTAAATTACGACAGCGTGTCTACTGAAAGTAACTTCTTTCTTAGCTTTAATGAACACTATACTTGATATGCACCTCCTTCCTAAACAGGAGTGCCCATCACTCAAGACCACCCCTAAAATCGTTCATCATAATCGAGAATATATTGTCTTGTAATGCAGCTATAGTATATAAACTTCACATTCACCTCATTCAAGCGACAAACATGCATCCTAGTAACATATCGTTGCAATGAAGCGAGCAAGAAAATCTTTAAATCCATTCCTTTTCAGGCTTTCAAGAATATTAATTTAATGGAATGTCAATACTTTCTTAAGATCCAGAGATATTTAGTCTTTTCCAGCTTCTCCTTTGGCACGTTCGGGGTCGAAAACGTGTGGATATCATATCGCTAAGTGCAGTCTCCAAAATTTAATTTTCGAACTCTCTCTCCACTACAGAAATCTCTTGACAATCTGAGATTTCACCAAAGTTTCCATGCCAATTTTAGACTTCCTGTTGATATTGAGGAGTGGATTATGCCTCATCCAAAAAATTAATTCTCAGTCTTCACACCAGAATTTCCGCAATAGTCTGTCTAAGACAATAGTAACACACAATAATTGTATAATTGCCCTCAATTTAAGGCTCAATCCCCCTCTAACTAAAATACCCGCAATAATCTAAGACATAGAGTTGGATATTTCTCCCTCCCCCCTTCGATAATACCCTTAAACACTTACTTTTCTTCATCTAATGGATTAAATATGGTGCATTTAAGGTGTAAAAGTTTTATATATATTTTGGAAAAAGATATAAATGTTGAATTTTATATTATTTGAAGGGAACCCCCCAAAAAATCTCGATAGCGCAACCTGCGCCATAATCATCCCTGTTGGCACCCCTCCTGACCAAATAAACACCATACATATGTTACAAATTGTCAGAAGTAACATACATGAAGCATGTTAAAATTTGGACAATGAGAATGTTAAAGCAAATATGATACTATAATGTAAAAATAACATTAATAACAAAATTGTTGATCCGCCACAAAGAAAATAATAATGAAAGCAATTTATGAGTGATCAGAGAGAAAAAATGTTTTGTCGAAACCTGTTTCATCTCTCTATTTGTAGATTAAGTTGGCTTTTTTGTAGAGTTGAGCATTCTTGTGATTCAAACGTCCTCAATGCAATGATGGCATTCAGATAGCCGAGTTTTTTCATGACGTCCGCTCATTTGTAGAAATTGTGACAAAACCCGAACTGTTCCAAACTCCCTTCTCGTGAACAAACAAAGACAACAATAATTTGCCACTGGAAGAGTATCCAGTTAATCATTTTACAGAGTTGTAGTAACTTTTTATAAAATGCCTTGTGTACGATTTCGTTTTTGTTTTTCATTCAGTTAGGGTAGGTCTTGGTTTGCTGTCTTTTCTGTAAAGTTCAATGAACTAAAGGCTTTCGTCTTCAGCCTGTCGATCATACAACATTCTCAACCGTACGCTCACAACATTCGCTTTCTCGTCCTGCCTGTGCGTGCGCCTGGTCTTGGGGCTGTTGGAACAGGTGGATGCGAGCTGTTCCCTCGGAAGCTATTTCGCAGGATTTAGCCAAGGCATTTAGCAGACGATTAACTGTAGACGATTTTTCCAGTTCGTTATGAATGACAGATGCAATTTTGCAATGAGATTAGGAAACTATAGACTTACTATACTCAAAACTATCACTACGACGCAATTAAACTTTAGCACATAGCAAAAACTTGAAGGAAAACGAATTTGCTGTCTCTCGTAGGGAACAGCTAGAGAGTTCAGCTTCCCTGGTGGGAAGTGGGACCATCAGGATCATTTACCTTCGCGCGTGGTCGGAAATACTCGGCGTCAGGCAGCAGAGGGTGGAACGACGAGGGTGGGTGAAGTAAACAAACATCCAGTCACGGTGAAAGTTTTCTTCGGCGTGTTGATTTCGGGAGAAAGAAGTGTTCTTATTATGTTAATATAGATAATTAAAATAGCTTCAATGGGCGATAAGTAGGAGGGAACAGCCTGTTCCCTCTGTTCCATAGAGGGACCGCCACAAGCCGTCCACAGAATTCTTGTCAGTTGATGGGGGTCTTCAGTGTCAGTATTTAGTAAAAAATTGACAAATATCCATCCTGACAATATCTCCCTCCTCAATAGCATGCACTGGTGTGTAATGGTATGGATACAGTCGTGCTGTATGCACAGTGAACCAGAGTTTCCATTGAGTCAAGCCAAGTCGCCACAGCTCTTGTTGAAGTCTGCTTGAAAACACTGCACGATTTCCTCGTCTTCGACAGAAACACGAACTTGGGGTCTGCCAGCATCACCTTGGCATATTGGAATTTTGGGCATACATTTTTTCCCCAGTAGTCACTCGTTCATCAGCTGTTGGCAACATGTCACTTAAGTGCCAAGGGTGTAGTAGTATTTTCACAATTAGTACGTAGTTTTTGGTCACAAGTCGGAATATGTCACAAAAATCTACAAACTGCAATAACTCAAAACCCATTGATTTCCAACCTCCGGTGCATGGGGTCAAATTTGTTGCAAATGTGCTCTAGTATTACCCCTTTTCCAGGAATAGGTTGAATTACAAATCACACTGTATATTAATATTAATATATCAACTATGGCATAATCAGTTCAATTATGTATAGATTTGCTGTCAATATAAAATTAGTTTGAAATTTGTCATCAACCCCTAGGTGTATTTTACGGCCTGGCAGTTGAAAAACACTGGCACTAAAACTGAAGCAAAAGCAAATAAGACTGGCCGGGAAAAAAAATCTGGACTGGGCCTACAGTTTGAAATGAGATCCGAAGCACTCTGCCTCCACTGTGGATTGACCCTCAGACTCCTTCATTATTACAAGGCAACAGCATTACTCTTTTCCACTCCAGTTTCATTCACCATTATAAAAGGGACCTTCTATCAAAAAGTCAGCCTTTTACCATCAACAGTACTTGCAATTTGTTCTCTGTGATTTAGAGGCTAAATTAAATCGTATAATTTCTGATGAAATAGCAATTGTTAAGTATAGGGAACATTCAAACCAAAGCAACACATGACAGTGGAGGTGTTTCACATTGAAGTGACAAATCACATGGGTCCCTTCAGTCTGTAAGCAAGCATTCACCATGCATGCACACACAAGACAGAGGCAACATGATGCGTGCCATTGAAGGAACTTTCAGACTGAAGTCTGAGACACTCTCCTTCAGTATAAAGCAAAATATTCACTGTGCATGCAAGAACAAGAGACCGAAGCAGCACGATGCACGCCATTGAGAAAACAGTGTAGTCCAACCAATATGCAAGTGACATGTTTAGCTCGTTGTCGCGCTTCAGTTCAAAAGGTTGATTGGATTACTGAGGATTACTTGTTGCTTCAGTTTGAAAGTTCTCTAAGAAAACTGTACAGGTCAAGTGAACATTTTTTTCATATTTTATGATATCAACATTTAAATTTGAGACACAAATATGTAAAAGCTTGTTTTAAGTCCATTTCATGGTCAGATGTGTTCATCAGGACTACACGTTTTGTTACCCATGCCGTACATGAAACTTACATACTGGGAACGGCTCACAGGCGCACAATTTGTCACTAAAATTCAAGAAACCATTTTATTATTGAATCACTGCTTCCTTTACTGATTATATATGTGCAGTTATTTATTAATTACAAAAATTACTATCATTAATCAAATATAATAACCAATTATTGCATGAGTGTGTCTCGTATATCATATCATTCAGAAAACCTCACAAAATCCATAATATTTTTTTTATTAATGCTTTTTTGTTTCTAGAAGTGCAGTTGTTTATTAAATATAATAATTACAATAATTACCATCATTACCAATCAATTGTACACTGTCACTGGCATTAGTGTCTCGAATGAGATGCATTCAAAGATGGTGCTTGATATGTTCACCAAGTGCATTTTGCCTCTTAATTACATTACATTTACCTTATTGGCCCGAATATAAGCTGCACGCTAAAATTTGAAGGAGCGAAAATTAAAACAACATGATACCTGAATATATGCTGAGGGAGAAAAGAAAATACCGGTAACCATTTACCGGCAGATTCATGGAAATATAATTAGGTAGATACATATTTTATTTTATCATAAATACAGTAAAACGTCGCACATTAGATTCGTCAAGTCTAAATTTCCTTCCGGCCCCTCTGTTGCTTGTGGCTTTTAGCGTAACGAACAACTGCAAGTTTGAAACCTGCATCGTAAGTATGCCGTATTCCCAGGGTTGATGATGCTTTCTTCTCCACACGATCGTTCATATTGGCGACAAAACTGTAGATACAGTTCAGTAGAAATGAATACCTGTATAAGCTTAGAGAGGAATGAACACAATCTTAATAAAATCAATGAGTATATTATCAAGAATGCAGACAGTTTTTACAGTGCACAGTTAGAAACAACAATGCTATTGTTGGATATTGTAATTTTCTTGTTCTGTTGACTACATTGTAGATATTTCTGTCTGCAGCAGTATAGAGCATGTCATTTGTTACATATAACATTAGCATGATTTCAGTACAAATACATCCACTTGATTACTTATTTGGGATGCAGTATGATTAAAGTTACAAGTATATATTATTACATATCGGTTTGATTACATACATGGCATATAGCACTTATGGTTACAAATATATATATTACATACCCTTGATAACATATTTGGGATGAAGATCAGCATAATTGAGTTACAAATGTATATTACATCCACTAGATTACATATATGGGATGCAGATCAGCATAATATTATGGTATCTACAATGCGGCCAGTTACTACAATGCTATTGTTGGTTGCATTATCGTTATTTGAAATGAAAAATCAGCACATTTTTAACAGCATATGATTTGACGGAATGTCATAATATTTTTAAGGTCACTAATGCATCCTAAGTTTTCACAATGGAAATTTGGATGAAATGTGCGGCTTATATTCAGGCCAATACGGTATATTTTTATGAGCAAAAGTAATTGGGAACATCCTAGGGAACAATGTAATTTATTTTCAAACAGTTGAATATCTAAGATATAGAGATTGCAGGCTTGCAAGCCCCACCTCCCCGTCGGTAAGCTAAGGTTCAAATAGTTTCTGAACCACTATGCCATATGTGTCCACTGGAATTTCCCAATATTTGTTACTTGGCTGTTACATCATGTAATTTTTTTTATCTAGTTGTAAAATATCTCTACAAACCTGTAAACTCATAACAGTAACTTCAAGTGAAATAGGTTAGCTGTAATTGGTAAATAGCCAAATAAGCCAAATTTTCCATTTTTTCTTTAAAAAAGTCTCTTTTCATAAAAAAAGAATCATCTATTCAAAAGAGCCGGCTTTTTTGCAACACTAGTCCACACATATGCAACTCCAGGATGTGAAGGTTCAGAACATTACCTTCATATTACCTGATGTGCAGTGCTCGAAAAATTTTCTTCAAAGCTAGGTGCCAGCTTTGAAAATCAGGCGCCAGGAAACCACCTACTAGCAATTGTGCATACTACAGTATGTTTCAAAAGTCGTGCAATCCAAACTTTGAAAATGTATATCATGAAAATGGTAAGAGATATTTACACCGGGTTTTCTGCACTAAACTAATCCTGTAGGCTATCACTGGGTTCATAAATTTATGTTAGCATTTATCTAAATAAATGCGATTACATTATTTTTAAAAAAAAACATTTTTAATTTGCTGAAAACACCTGAGAACTGATTTTCAAAATTAAATACCAACTGTTAAACAATTTGTGGGATCATTTGTTGGTGTTTTACAGGTTGTAAAACAGTTGCTTTGTGAGGTACAGCAGAAACAGGGCATTTTTATTGGAAAACCCCTTGCACATGAATGTAAGAATGAGTAGTAAAATACTCTTCAGCAATGCACACGCACTGCTCCAATGAATACGCTATGCTGAATCAATTAAAAAGAAACAGTCACAGTAGTGGCGAAAGTGGGCTAAGAGAATTCAATGTAACCAGGGGCAGCCTAACACAATCTTGATTTACGATTTGTCATGTAAATGTATAGCCAATACTTAGACACATCTTGCATGCGACTGTTGGCAATATTTCAACGTGCTTATGTTGCCATATTTGGAGATATGTCCCAAAAATGACACTTTTCACTCAACCCATAAAATCGCCAGTCAAAAATTCATCAAATGTTGCACATGACCAATATTTGTTGCAAATGACAGACTGACATCGCATCAGTCATCAAATGTCTAATTATGAACCTCCTATCATTTCTTACATATTTTTCTTACTCAGAAGTTCATTTCTGGAAAAATTTGAATGCTGCTTTTCATCAGTTATTAATTTATATACTTTTCTGTATGGAGTGAACTGAATTTTAAGCATTGCAAAATATCTCAATGGATGAAGCTTTATAATGCAGAAAACCTGGTGTAAATATCTCTTAACGGTTTTCATGATATACATTTCCAAAGTTTGGGTTGTGCGACTTTTGAAACACACTGTATAAGATGCTGAGTATCCACGGTATTCAAAACATCGCTAAATTATTTGAGAAAGCAGGAAATAGGCTGTTGGGGGACAAAGGGTAAGAAATAGTTACTGACTTTATGGAATGTTCACAATGTTAATAAAATAAACAAAAAAAATAATTTGCTAACTTACGCTCTACTGCAATTTGAACTTATAACAGGGTGCGAAATTTCCGGTCGCCAGGTCGCCATTGGCGACCAAAAGTTTTGGGCTGGCGGCTAAAATTTCGTGTTTCAAATGTGTGTCAAACACGCCTCAAGAGTTCACCTCTTGACAGAAATGGCAGAAGTTATAGAAGAAATTCTAAAACTGAGTGATATCCACACTATTAGGTGGTTAGCCAGCAAAGAACGTGCAATAAGAGCTCTCTTGCAATCATGGAAAGCTGTTGTGACCCATCTTGAACAGGTGGCCCATAGAAAAGACAATGATGGCGCTAAGCTAAGGATTTGCTGAAAAGTTTGAAGCAATTTAAATTTGTTAAGCTTCTGTACTTCCTTTTGGATTTCTACGGGAAATTGAACCCTTTAAGCGTGGCACTACAAAATAAGAATTTTTTGATTTCATCTCTGAAAATAAGAATTGAACACTGTATTTCAGTTTTGGCTGACCTGGAATCTAATGTTGGACCAAGCGAACACGATTTCTTGGACCATGTATCCATTTCAGGGAAGATCAGGGACGTGCAAGAGTTTCAGACTGTTACAGGAAACTTAATTAACAATGTGAAGGTGTACATCACAGAAACATTGCCGTCTATGTCAACATATGCGATTGCATCTCTGCATGTTTTCGACACCTTTTGTTGGCCTCCCAAAGAAAATATTCTTCAGTTTGGGATAGAAGAAATAAAGAAGCTCTACATATACTTGAACCCGAGCCTTTATAATGACAAATTATGATGTTCTGTCAGCAGAGTGGACAGAATACAAACTTTTGTTTCCTTCTCCAGCTTTGAATCAGACGCTGGAGAAGATCCACAGTGCCGATCCACAGTGCGAAGTGTTCAGCAAGATTCTCCAATTTGCTCCAGATTTTGACATTTTGTGCTGTTCTACCAGTGAGCACAGCCTCATGTGAGGGAGGTTTCAGCTGTCACAACAGACTCAAGACTACTTACAGGAACTCTGAAGACTGAGACACTGGATGATTTGCTCAGAGTTTTCGTAAACGGACCCCCCCCCCATCCACCCTGTCAGAGTTTGACCCAGCAGCTGCGATTGATAAGTGGTACTTCAGTGCAGAATGACAGCGCTACACAAACATTAATTCCTAACTTTTTAATAATTGCTCATATTTTTATTATTTATCAATATAAAATAGTCGCGACCAAAGATTTTAGTCTGGCGACTGATTTCAAACTTGAAATTTCATGCCCTGACTTAGAATCATCAAAATTTCGTATATATTACAGCAAAAGATCACAGTCGCCATGGCGACCTGGCAACCGGAATTTTTCGAGCCGTCCTGTTGTGTGTTACATTCTTGTTGCAAGAATTGTACATTTGCTGACAAAAATAAACATTCTATTGTAGAAGTCATTTTTTTGTGCGCAACGTCTTGTTGAGAATTCTTGGGGCCTTTCGCACAACGTCAACTATGTCAACTATAGTGATAGCTGGTGTCTTGCCTCTTGATTTTGAGGTTCAAAGACACGCTTCTAGATATTGGTTTCGGAAGGGAGACCAAGCTAAGATATTCATGCTGTTGGGAATTAATGTGAATACCATGCAGGACATTGACCAGGTTCTACAAAGCAAATGGCAACAAGAGTGGAGACAATACTCGGGATCAGTACACACGAAGCGATATATGCCTGATGTTAAATTCTGGACAATGAACTCACTCTTTAAACCAACTAAAGGGTTGATACACCTCATTACAGGGCATGGCCCTTATAAGGCATATTTGAAACGCTTTGGCCTCAGTCTAGATGACCAGTGCCAAGTATGTAAGACTACTGATACTCCAGAACACGCTGTGTTTTATTGCAATAAATTTCAAGACCCCAAAATAAGGGAACTTAGAGCTAAGCTAGAACCAGACCTTGTAAGACAACAACTTACTTGTCAACGAACCTTTCCTACAATTAATGCTTTGGCTGAGCTGATATCTACGCTTGAGGAAATGGAATTCAAACACCATCAAGAGTCACGAGCCCGACAAGTGGTTCCAATATCATCATTTATTGAAAACATGGAACCCACTAGAACTAAGACTAGATCGAGCATGAGACTTGCTGCCCAATTAATGGGAGAAAGCAGCTGTGCACAAAATAATTGCTTAAATGAAATAAGATAGTGTGAAGAAGGACCGGCTTCCCTGATTAGAAGAAAACACTACATTACATCCCTCAGAAGAGAACCCGACATACCAGAATTGGATGACTGAAACCAATATATATATTTCCAGTATCCAGATGCTGTCTACCAGTTGAGGACTGCGAGTAGAAGATTGAAGACAGAAGAGGAGGTTTGAGAACTCCCTATTCTTCAGGGATGTCTCTTCAATATAACTCTTATGAATATCTACTTGTCTTCTGATCTAAGGATTCCTCATCAAGTGCCATTATTATTCTCTTATTTTATGGGATCTAAGGGTTCCTCGAATATCTTATTCTATATTCTCATTCTTATATTGTATTCTTATATATTCATTATTTTATTTCTATGTTATATGTATCTTTATATTTCATATCTTGCTTATTGTTTGGAGCTACTCAATTTCACAATATTAATTTTTCAAAAACGTCTTGGTTTAAATCTTAGGTACCAAGACTCGGAGCACTTGCCTCTTCTCTCTTACGTACCTTCTGACCTCTCCACTTACCAAGTTAATCCTTATATCCTATTCCGGGATACGGATACCACACTCAGATAAGATCAAGAAAGAAGATCTGAGTGAGAGGGTACCAAAAGTGAGAGTGGCGAGTGGAGGCGGAGGATCGCCGCTCCGTATCCCATCCTGTAGAAGCCATTTTTTTGTGGGAAATCATTTTTTTTTAATATCTCTGATACTATGAATGCTAGAGTTAAAAATTATATCTCATTTTCTTCAGTACAAACTATGCTATAAGCCTCTAGTTGAAGAATTAAAAGAAATGTTTTTTACGCAATTTGAATCATGTCAACCCCCACATAGGCAATGCTGTGATGTGAAGGTTCAAAGTACCTGCATATTACCTGCTATGTGTTCCATTCTCATGGCAAGAATTGCACACTTGTGGAGGACAAAATCCTAATTCAAAGACCGGTGATTTTCTTTTTCGATGGGACATTACCCCTCCCCCACTTCACTAATTGCTAATGACATATGCCAAGTCTCATACGACACTCAAAATGCATCCCTGACAATTATTAGAGCCACAGTCTGTCCTTTTTTGTCCTAAGAGTCGCATACTGTGTGAGAGAGAGCTTATTTTATGGAACAAACTGTGGTTTAAGGGTTAAATCAGAATAATAAGCGTACCATTATACATTTTTGCAGTCTTGGTAGCCAAATTTTAAAACCTGCAGTGATGTGGTAGAGTCTGTCACATATATTGCAAAGTTATTCTACCCCTTGAAATTCTTGATTCTTGAAATTCTTTATTCATGAGCGAAGTTCAGCCTGTGGCTGTTCTACCACTTTACCTGCTAAATCTTGTGCAATTAACCATACAACAATACAATTCTACTATAACATAAGTATTCCATTACTTGTATCCCTACTAAATATTTCAGTAACTAACACTACAAAAAGGATAAAGACAATTTTACTCATTCACAAACATAAAAATATTCATTTCGGGTTCAAATCTGCCCATTTATTTGGTTTCGATTTCAACATAAGCATTCTGAATCTATTCATGTGTATTGAGGCTCTGCCCCTGCTCCTGGAGAGTACTTTTGTTACTGCCCTTTTAGAGCTGTTGTATGTCACGCACGAGGTAGCATCTGGTGGTAGTGCATTCCAACAATATGTAGAAGTAGTTTTGAAAGATGACACGAATGTGGAGTGTGAAAATCTGTGAAGGTGAAGTTTCATCGAGTGTCAAGTCGTGTAGTTGTGTATGTCGTGTCTAAATTGGAGTCTGTCGTATAAGTATGTCAGTGTTTTTGTTTGCAGAATTTTACAAATTGTTGCATGATGGCAATCAAATGAAGAATCAATTTCCTGTATCATGCATCTCGGGTTCGATACCCAAGGCACGTTGCACAGTGGTTTGGATCCCACGTTGACCAGTTCCAATTAGCCTATATCTGCGTGAAGTGGACTTAAAACAGCAATTCAATTTTTGTATCATGCGAACACATAAAGTTCTGCTTCCATTTACCTAAGGTAAATTTTCATAGAATAGAATACAAAGTCTTTGGTTTTCCCTACATCGAAGAAGGTTTACATTGAACTGACTGAAATCTGGTATTCGCCAGATTTGAGGGTCTCAAGGGATGTCAGATCTTTGGAAATACTAAATGTCCTTGAATCGGGGTAAGCAAACTGGACAACCTGTTGGTGATTCATACTTGGACAAAACAATGCCAACCCACCCTTTCCTTTTTTCCACCTGAAAGCTTCCAGGAGTCAACCAGTATTCATCTGCTTTGTTATGCGTGTGAAATAGGTAGGCAGTTATGTGTGTAGATATTGTGATCATATGTTTAAAAATGCCAAAGCACAAGGTGGCCAGAAGTATATTAATCAAAACATGGATTGCTGCAGAAGGTTGTTGTAATGCTGACAGAAAACTTGATTTTTGTTATTGAGTGTAGCTTTTCTCCACGTTTGGCTAATTGCATTGATGAGGATGAATGATATGATAAAACTGATGAAGACACACTCACAAGGAACACCCATGCACAGGCTGGGATTGCAACCCGGGACCCCTGAGTTGTAGCCTTGTTGTACTAACCACTCTGCCACGGAGGTCGCCCCCACACAAAAAAGTAATTTCTGCCTAGGTTGTATCAAGCAGACATGTTTAACTGTTAAAATTACTTTACAAATATTTTTTTTCACATGGGGAATACCAAATGTACCTAGGTACTACATATGTATATTTTTATGTAATGGACTTGTTCAAAACTCTGAGCTGCTCACATATAATTTTGCACTCCTCTGAAATTTGTGAATGGTTAGCACACTTTTATATGTAAACTGGAATGCTAGTACAGTATGCATGTGTATTGGAAGTAGAACATGCCTATTTTAATATCTTTTTATTGTGAGTGTCTATTTTAGTGCCTTTTCTTATTTTATAGCACCTTTTAAGTGCCTATTTGCATCATTTTTGGTGCCTATTTGAGAGGTTTTTAGTGCCTATAAATCTGCACCCTTGTGATAACGTTAGAGGCTGTAAATTGAAATTCATAATACATAATAGATACCTTTGACAGCTGATCTTTTATTGCATTTGAGTACAATTAGTCAAAGTACATCTAGGTTCTTCTTCATACATTCACATAACCACTTTTTATAATGTAAAATAATATACAGTTCTTTTTAAGTGGTTTTTAGTTTATTTTATTTTTCTTGCAACCAGGATGACATGTTGTCTAGTCTACATTTTTGCAGATTAAGAAACACGTCAATTTTTGATCATCGTTTAACCTTTTGAGTCCCAAGGCCATTTTCACAAGTAAGCCTCACGGTCCCGAGCCGATTTTGAGCAAAATGCAGAGTTTCAATTAAATGAGTGTAGATCGGAGACTAATTGCCCTAGAGAGATGAGTGATATACCGTTGTACGCGGAATGAACCAGAGATTCAGACGATATATAATTTATGCACATTCGGTGTACATATGGGGGGGAAGGGGGGAAATCACCTCAAAAATACTTTTCTTAAAACAATGGTGTTTCCCCCCGCCCCCCCGAAAAAATGTCAAAATGCACAAAATGCAAAATTTATGCAAATTTGGTGTATATATGGAGGGGGAAGGGAGAAAACCCCCAAAAATTATTTTAAAAAATTGTTGAAATGTTTGAAATTTATCTTTTCCCTTGAAATTTATCTTTTCCCTTGAAAAGAGACGCAAAAGAGAAGTCCCTTTTCCCGCCTTTTCACCTCCATTTTCATGAAGAAAAAAAAAGGTGCAAGAAACATTTCTGTTAAATACATGTTAGGAACAATATAAAAAAAATCGAAATTCTAGCCAAAAATAGAAAAGTTATAACGTAAAAACTACGACCTTGACACAGTGTCTCGACCGAGACGCTTGGGACCGTGAGGGTTACTTTTAGGTATCTCGATCGAGATGCTTGGGATCCAAAAGGTTAAGCATTAGTATGGTAATTGAAGCTTTCAAATATAATGTGAATGAATGAATGTTGAGTTAATTTTTTTTTTATTTGTGCACGTATGGCCATTTTGCACCCTTCAAGTATACAAGGAAACTTCCTCTTACACATAAAATCCTTACCTTAAAGGTATAAAAGGAAGATGTGTAAAGCCCTCCTTGTTGTTGTGGAGGATTGGATGACCACAGTGAAGTGGCAATTCACAAATATTCCGACGACACCAACTGCCATGAAATTTTATCTTTTGATGATTCATTTTCACAGCAGTCAAATATTTGGAATGGCTGCTCTGTGAAATGTTTAAGGATATATATAAATATTGCTTTATTTATGTAATGTCAGAATTGATTTAAATTATTTGCACATTGTTAACATGTTGGTGCTTGATCAAGGCATTGCTAATGCTTGCTTATTCTCTTTATTTCAGGTACATCAATGCTTGCAAAAATTCCTAGAAGATAGCGCATCCTGTCTGCAATGACAGCCTCCCAGAGGTTTTGTTTGAGGTGGAACAACCACCAGTCCAATCTTCTTACTGTGTTCGACCAATTGTTACAGGATGAAGCCTTTGTTGATGTCACATTGGCAGTGGAAGGCATGTTTCTCAAAGCCCATAAAATGGTGCTCTCGGCGTGCAGTCCATATTTTCAAACATTGTTTGTGAATAACCCTGATAAACACCCTATTGTTATTTTAAAAGATGTGCCATATGTAGATATGAAATCTTTGTTGGATTTCATGTATCGCGGAGAAGTTTCGGTTAATCAGGAACGTTTAACAGCTTTTCTGAAAGTAGCGGAATCACTTAGAATAAAAGGTTTAACGGAAGTTAATGAAGAAAAGTGTGATCTCCCATCAATTACCTCAAATTTGTTATCATCCGTATCGTGTAATTCTGATACGCCTTCTGTCAAGCGTGCAGCGCCGGCCCTACATCAAATAAATGTCGCTGCTAAGAGAAAGAAGGCTAGACCTCGCAGACTTTCGGGAAATGAGGCAGATGAAGGTACCGCAGGTGCTTCAAGTGTTGCATCGTCCGGTAGTCCATCAGACGCTGCCGGTGGTGCAAGTGGACTTTCAAACCGTGACAGTGAGGGTGATATAAGAACAAACGTGCAGAATCCTTCTGACTTGTGTGAAATGTCCACGGACTATCGTTCACCATCAAACGATAAAGAAGCTGGTGGCAATTCAGAAGGGTCATCCCCAGAGCAGAAGAATGCCCAAGAAAGTGGAGCAAAGGTAAGTTGTGTACTTGCTTGAATTTAATTGTTTTGAATGACGATATTGTTATTAAGTGTGCAGCATAAAATATGTGGAACATACTCGGGGGGAGAAAAATGATCAGTAAAACAGGTGTTTATTTTTTTATTGATAAAATTTCAGTTACAGCACAGATGACTATTTCACACTGAAATTGTCAACTTCGAAAAAGTAATAAATAACAAAATAACCAAAAAATGAAAAACAAATTAGCAAAAATAAGTAAACGTTGGCAATGGCACTATTCGATATTATTATACCTCAGATTTTTAGGTTCTAAAAAGTTTGCTTTATAGGTTCCTATAATAGGCTCTTAAAATCCTAAAGTAAGTTCTAAATATAAAAAAATAGGTCCTAAAAATCTTAAGTTAGGTTCGCAAAATCCTGAAGTAGGTTCCAAAACTAAAGTTGTTCAAAATTCCTGAAAAATGCTGTAGGTATAGTCACCGGCAATGAAAATGGGACATCTATATCCTGAAATATGCACTATTTTGCATGTCATTATGTGTGTTGCCTAACCGTACGGCGATGGCAGAACTTACCATTGGAAATTTGCTATTAAAATCCACTCTTCCGGCGTATAGTTAGGCAACAATCTTTTTTGATGTTACCCACAGTCAAACTGCACAATTTTGTCTGTGAAGATCATCTTATATGCTAAAAATAATCCTTCAACAAAAGCATAGTCAGTGGTGCAAACTTGAATGCTGAAATTTTAGTTTGCAATGCGCGAATGCCGCAAAGCACCAAAGTGATGCGAAAGTGAGGAAGACAACACAGATTAGACCTAGACCACTTTGAATTGTACAGGTAACAGAGGCACCAGACATTTCGCTTTGTTTAGAACTTCGAAAAATCACCATGAACTTGGAGGAAGGGAAATCGAAGGAGAGTAGGTTTCAAACATGAATTTTTTCGTGGCCAAACTAAGCAAATGCCTCTGCGACATAAATATCCTGTAAAACCTTTAAAAATTCATAGAAACCTAAAAAATGGTTTGATTTAGCCACATCAACCTAAAGTAGGTTCTAACAAGCAAAAAATTTTTTTTAGCCACTATAAAACTTCATTAGTTGTTGCATTTTTTAACGAAACTCTGACATAACTTATTATTCTTACATACCCATAAAGAAAAAAAAAATAGGTTAAAAACCTAAAATCCGAGGTCTAGATATTATTTACAAGCATTTCTTCTGATGAAACACCAAAGGGCATACTCCGAGGAAACTACAGTGTGTTCCATTCAAACCTCCCACATTTCAATTCATTATTGCTAAAAGGTTAAGAAACACAATGGAATGCGAGTGGTACTAGACAAAAGAGAAACTCAAAGAATTTTATTGCATGACCTCGAAGTTCACCGTTCTCTCACTATGCAGCACCCCAATCGCATAAAGCACAATGGCGACTCCGCAGCAGCATGCACAATCTGGCCTTCCTACAGGTCTCTTACCATCAGGTTTCCCAACAAGAATCCTGTAAACTCTTTCCTCTCCCATTCGTCCACCTAAGTCTTCTTTAATTATTCTAATAATATCTGGACTAGGGATGGCCAAACGGATCAGGATCCGAAAAGTTACGGTTCTGGATCCGGATCCGAAAATTCCGGATCCGGGTCTGAAAGTTTCGGATCTGGATCCGGATCCGAAAGTTCCGGATCTGGATCCGGATCCGAGAGTTCCAGATCCGGGTCTGAAAACTTCGGATCCGGATCTGAAAATTCCGGAACCGGATCCGTGTCTGAAAGTTTCTGATCTGGATCCGGATCCGAAAGTTTCGTATCTCAATCCCATTATAATACTACCACACCTTAAAAGGTATTATGATCTTCGATTACAAAGAAATTTTTCGTTAGTCCTACAAGAATTTTTTTCAAGTGTTGTTCCAAAAATACTTTGCTACGCATCGGCTAACACACTCGTGCACACATGTCTGAGGTGATTTTGTAATTGCCATTGAAACGAATATGTATTCATTCGAATGTATTGGAAATGAAAACACACATAAATGTGAGACATTCCATTCCAGGATGAAACCTTTAACACATAGATATAACAAGATAGAAATGTTATACAAATATTATACAATTGTTCTACAGTTACAGTTTTACAAATTAAAATAAAACATTATAATATATGCAGTGTTAAATAATTACAAAGTGTAAGACTAACAAGGGAGGTTATCTAAGTGTCCCCCTCCGATTTCCATGAAACTTGGCAGTATAGTGGGGCCCAAAGGAAGAATTACGTGTTTTTTTTCAGCTAAAAAACGGTTTTAGGAAAAAAAACCTCAAATGTCAAGATGAGGACAAATTGAAGTGAGGATCTGACCCCTGTGTCCCTCCGATTTTCATGAAACTTGGCAGGTGTATAGTGAGGTTCAATGGAAGAAATACGCGTTTTTTTGTTTCGGCTAAAAATCGGTTTTAGGGGGCAAAACCCCTCAAATGTCAAGATGAGGACAATTGAAGTGAGGATCTGACCCCTGTGTCCCCCTCCGATTTTCATGATACTTGGCAGGTGTGTGTATAAACGGGCCCAAATGAAGAAATACGTGTTCTTTTTGTTTCAGCTAAAAAACGGTTTTAGGGGACAAAACCCCCTCAAATGTCAAGATGAGGACAAATTGAAGTGAGGATCTGACCCCTGTGTCCCTCCGATTTCCATAAAACTTGGCAGGTGTATAGTGGGGCCCAATGGAAGAAATACGTGTTTTTTTTGTTTCAGCTAAAACACGATTTTAGCGGGGACAAAACCCCCTCAAATTTCAGGATGAGGACAAATTGAAGTGAGGATCGGACCCCTGTGTCCCCCTCCGATTTCCATGATACTTGGCAGGTGTGTGTATAAACGGGCCCAAATGAAGAAATACGTGTTTTTTTTGTTTCGGCTAAAAAACTGTTTTAGGGGGCAACCCTCAAATGTCAATATGAGGACAAATTTAAGTGGGTATTTAACTTATGTGTTCCCCTCCGATTTCCATGAAACTTGGCAGGTGTGTGTATAAACGGGCCCAAAGGAAGAAATTTTTTTTCAGCTAAAAAACGGTTTTACAGGGCGAAACCCACTCAATTGTCAAGATGAGGACATATTGAAGTGGGGATTTGACCCCTGTGTCCCCCTCCGATTTCCATGAAACTGGGCAGGTGTGTGTATAAACGGGCCCAAATGAAGAAATACCTTTTTTTTTGTTTCGACAAAAAATTTGTTCTAGGGGGCAACTTCATCTCAAATGTCAAGATGAGGACAAATTGAAGTGGGGATCTGACCCCTGTGTTCCCCTTCGATTTCCATGAAACGTGGCAGGTGTATAGAGGGGCCCAAAGGAAGAAATACAAGTTGTTTTTTTTTTGTTTCGGCTAAAAAACTGTTTTTGGGGGCAGCAAAACCCGCCTCAAATGTCAAAATGAGGACAAATTGACGTGAGGATCATCTGACCCCTGTGTCCCCCTCCGATTCTCATGAAATTTGACAGGTGTATAGAGAGGCCCTATGCCCCCCCTGTTTCTTCCTATGCCATATTTACGTGGTTTCGGGGTCAGATCCCCACTTTAGTTTCTCCTCATCTTGACATTTGAGGGGGGCCTCTATACACCTGCCAAGTTTCATGGAAATCGGAGGGGGAGACTTAGACCTCCCTTGTAAGTGTATTAATTAATTACAAATCGCGCACGCGCACACACACACTATATATATTGAAAACAAATAGTCAAATCATAAACAATATAATATCTATACTTTTATTTGGTATAGATAGTTTCGAGATATCTGCATATACGGATGACATAATTTGCTACACAAACGCACAAACTCAAACTTAAGTCCTATCGTATTTATCTAAGCTACATCCCGGCGTGACTCGATCCAATACCTTACCCGACGTCACACTACAATATATATATATTTTGAGTAGGTGTTTTAAGTCCACTTTATGCACAGTAAGGCTAATCGGGACTGGACCTACAGTTTAAAGTGGGATCCGAACCACTATGTGCCTCCACCAGGTATCGAACATATATATATGTATATTAGCAGGTAACAGTATGTTATAAGCACATTCTTACTTTCCAAAGAAGCGCATGTGGGATGGCAAACGGATCCGGATCCGAAAGTTCTGGATCCGGATCCGAAAGTTCTTCAGATCCGGATCCGGATTTCGGATCCGCCAGGATCCAGATCTGGCCATCCCTAATCTGGACATGAATACAAATTATGTAGTTCTAAATTATGTAACCTTCTCCACTCACCTGTCTCCTCATCCCTTTTAGGTCCAAAGATTTTCCTAAGGATCTTATTTTCAAATACTCTCAATTTATGTACCTCTTTCAATGTAAGGGACCAAGTTTCACACCCATATAATACTACAGACAAAATTACTGTTTTGTATATTTTAACTTTTAGTTTCTTAGATATTAAACGAGAAGACAAAAGTTTATGATGAGAGAAGTAACATGCATTTCGTGAAATAAGCCTACTTTTTATTTCCTCTTTAATATAATTTTCATTTGTTAATATTATTCCTAAGTATTTGAATTTGGAAACTATGCCTTATTGGGAGAATGAGATTCTTAAGTCACTGAGGGCTTGCTGGGTTGTAAATTATGGGAAAACTCTATGATGAAAATTTACATATACAGTTATTTAAATAAGTTGTTCGTTGAAACATGCTTTAGTCAAAATTAATTTACAATTCACAATTTCTTTTTTTCAATTTCCAATGTTCTTTTGACCATCAAAATAGCCCTGTCTAGTTGGCTGCACTTTTTGACACTCAGTCAGTGCAGTGCAGGTGTATCCAGTGTCAGAGTGGTGCAAAGAAATTACGTTGAACGAACTAGTTGGAAGTGGTGTTCAAGTTCAGAAGATTCAACAAATGCCTGGCTGCTGCTTTAAATGGTCATTTCATTAGTCAGCGTGTACCACTTGACTATTCACCACACATACACCAGTCCGGAAGGTTGTGCAGGCGGTGCAGACACCAAATACACTACTTGACTCCAAATCAACGAACTAGACGACTCAGTGTTGCACTGTACAACTGCATGTCAAGTTAACCTGGCAGCAGGTTTTCACATACGTAGACCCAAATGTTCACACAGAATATAGTTCCGCTGAGAAGGGTGCTATTCCGACATAACTGTATACTTGTCACAAAACAGTTATTTCATTTGTAATATATAGACAAAATAATACATACATTAACAGGTATGGACTTGATTGATTGCAATCATTGAGGAGACGAACTTCGAACTGCAGATTCGCCAACTGGGCTGTCGGTTATGTGAAAGGAACACTTAAACTCAAGAGCGAGTCAAGAGAGACTGGAACACGTTGCATGGCGCGTGGAATCAGTTATAGCAGTGTTGCACACCCCACTATTTTCACCCTGTGCTTATCGTGATTCATTGCTAATTGTACTATACAATGGGGAGAATGGATGAATCGAGATCTGCTGTTCAGTGTGCGGTTTTGCCCGAGTGTTACTTTGGGAAAAGCTCTTCAAAGCCAAGCAAGTTGTTTTAAATGTATATACCTCCTTATGGCAACAATATCAAAATAAAACAGAGTGTGAGGTGACGAAAATAATAACAGTGCTGACAGATGTCAATGAACATTCCATTTGTGCGATGATTTTTTTTTTTTTAACATGTAAGACTAAAACACCAGTCAAGAAGAGGCCTCTTGCCATTGAAGAATGGTGGTGTTTAATGATTTCTCCACATGAGTGATTTGGTAGAAAGTGCACAAGGTTTATACTCCACCGCAGTGAACTTTAAACTGTCGCAGCCAAGTGAGAGTGATTTGCCGTCATGTGCACCTTGGGTGTTGAATGGTTTGGGGTTTGTTTTAAGTGCAGAAGGAGGAAACTATTATTTGTTGTTTGGCGACACAAGAATCTCCGTGGTATTGCCGTGAGAAGAAACCAGGGTTGGCATTTTGCCCAGGTTGTTTTTTAAAAAACCATCTGATTAAACCTTGGCAAAACTGGGTTTATTGGTTTTTTTCAGGCTATGTTTAAAAATATATATTTTTTATTATCAAATACATTTTACCCCTGGTAGTAGTGTATCTTATTAAAGGCCTGCACAAGACCTGGAGCAGACCCGTTCGCGAGACATCGCTCCTGAAATGCCATGCAACCTGCGCAACACCCTCGCTTGAGCAGCTTGTATGCCCACCTGCACAGATCGTTCCTGGCAGGCATTGTAGACCCGGCGGGTACCCGCAGTCTTACGATACCTAGTAGGTCTCAGTTCGTTCTTTCCATCAACTGCAGACCCCTCCCTCTACATGACGTAGTTGCTTCGAGTAGAAACTGCACCGGGCCCACACCGTTCTGCAGTGTTGCCAACTGCAATAGATTTTCACTACTTAAAAAAGGTAACTCGAAGCTTCGTAAGCCACATCACCAATGAAATGAGATTTACGAATGTTGCTACCCCCCCCCCCCCACACACACATTGAAATAGGTTTTCCGTGGCACAGGATCCATAAGTATATGTCGTAAACAACCAATATACGTATATATAGTGATATAGGACAGGACTGAAACATGTCACGTTCGACGCTGAGGTCGCGAGTCGAACAACACACTGTTCTACTGCGAACACCAGAGCCGTAGCCAGCCAGGGCCATTGCCGTTACCCTCGTTTGGGGGGTAGGGCCAAGTACTTGGATAAACGTGCCAACAAGAACAATCACAATAATAGTAATAAAGTAGCATGAAAGGCATTATAATCCTCATAAATCACGCAAAAAGGGGGTAGAAGTCGGTTCTCACGCGCATTTGTGTTGAAACAGAGGATTAAAAATATTTTTTTTCAACACGTCAATTTCACATTAGCTAATAATGGAAAACAAGCACACAAACTGTTTTTGAAAGAAGAAAGTGCATGATAAATGCATTCCGAATGTACAGACATATGGCATGTAAAATTTCCATCTACAATATTTTCTTTTCACATGGAGCGACGTATTACATAATCATTTCATCCAACTCGTAACAAACCAACATTAATAGCAAATAATATCACGGGCCGCCATAGCATTCTCTGTTTTAAAACTTTTCTCACTTAGATCGTTCGGCGCTCAGGGCCGACTCCCGCTACCCCTTTGCTACGGCATTGAACTTGATGAGACTGGATAATATTTTATAATATATTTCTACTTTCATAAAATTTGAAATCAAGGGGTTGCAATTACCCCTCCATTCCCCCTCTGCAGGTGCCCTTGGCCGTCTGGAAGAAAAATGCAAGAAAAATATGAAAATTAATTCCATCTTGAGTACCCTTTAGCCCTGCTACTCTTAAATTCTGCTAGTCTGTTTTTTCTTGTACTTTAATGTTTGACCCCCACCCTGACCCTTCCGGTAGACTTAATTTCCGTCCAAGGTTGTGAGCAATGCACCCTACCCCCTCTGGTTGCGCCACTGCGTGCCTGGTTAAGGCACCATGCAATGAAAAGCAATTAGTTTTCAGTGAGGAGATTTTTGTTTGCTCGATCATTCATTTAAATAAATGAAGCTGTAATACTGCGTGCATTTCCTGGCAATAAGATAAAAACTGCTTACGCTGAACTGAAATCGCTAAGTATATAAATTCTCCTTGGAGGAGAGAGCTCCTCCTAGGACCTCGTAGGATTTACGAGCTACGTAAGTAGGCAACACTGGCTGAAGCTGTCCACGTGGTGATGAAACACCTGGAGCGACACGCTGCCGGAGGGCTGTTTCCTTCCAGCAGGTTTTGCAGGTGCCCGGGTCTTGTTGAATGCCCAGTTACCTTGTAAGCGCAGAGTGCCTGGAAGACGAAGAACCCGGGTAAAGACGCAAGTCGACTCGTTGCCGTGGGCAGGCTAGCAGGTATACCTGTCCTCACGGGCAAGCGGGCAGTGGGTAGGTAAAATGCAGACTATGCTGGCCTCTATATCTTATCATTCAATTTGTATTGCTTTATTCCCTACTATCTCTTGAGCAAGTAAATAAAAACAAGTCTCTGCACAAGTAGTGATGCGAGATGGCTCCACCAATGAACACGTGAAAGGGAACTGGATTGCGTAGGAAGGGTGGGGGGGGGGGGAGGGTGGACTGCAGTTACCAGCCTTCGCAAGAGCGTGTACTGCTTTGCTCTGCCCACTCGATTTCCTCGTTGTGTTGACATTTTCTATTCCAAAATATTTGTCAACATTTTGATTCTACTCTTCCTTGAGGGTGTAATAGGTAATGCTGGTGCTTTGTGATCAGTTTTCAGGGTTGCTTACCCTGAGGCACATACTTTGGTGTATCCAACAATCAGGCTACCGGGGAGGGGGTGGGGAGGTAGAAAATATGTTATAACTAGGGCTGAGCCAATGTATCGGTTGGAATTCATCTGCCGATACTTTTCCGTCTTCTTGGTCTTTCACCGGGCCCGCAAAAGTGCTTTCGCCGAGTAATTATCCTGGAAATTATGCAAATTCAAACTTTCTTTTTATTTTGCAGGAAAACTATATTTTGTGATTACACAATATCTAATTTAATATTCTCATGTAATTCTAAAATATTCTAAATTGATGCATATAATTGGAGAAGAATATTTTACACCAATATTGGTCAGTATATTGAACAAATTGTAATTGTTGCAATTTTCAAGTATCGGTAAGAGTATCGAAATTGGTATCGGCTCAGTCCTTTTTGTCCTGCATTCAACAACGGTACTCCATGCTGGCACCTTTTAGGTGAGGACTAATAACATTTTATTTTAACAAGTGAAATTCCTATGATGCCAGGTTCAAATTCCAGCCTGAGCATGGGTATTCTTTGTGTGTCCCTTCATCAATTTCATTATATCATCACTCATTCTTATCTTCATGATTAGTCAAATGTGTGGCACAAAAGAGAAGTAAAATAAACCATATCAAATAAGATAAATGCATTTGTGTGTGTGTGTGTGTGTGTACTTGGATGAATCATCGTTTATGAACGAACACAATTTTGAGTAGTTGTTATGATGAACACATTAACAAGCAACACAGTAGCATAACAAATCAACTTGGATAGTGCCGTAACCATTCTTCCCAGAAAAATAGCAATAACTATAACTTTTTAAAGTGAGACTTTCAATTTTATCAATCTGGTTTGTTACTTTCTTCCCCCTGCAACGATATTCAAATTTAAGCATGTTAAAGTATATGCTTTTCAAGATGCAGCACATTTTTAATAAATACCATTAGTGAATATTCCATTCTGAACTTCAGTTTATGAAACAATTTATTTTGTAAATGCAGTGTTGTGCCTTTGTTGGAAAGAATAATGGTACAACTACAAACACATTTTTTATCTCATTTATTTCATGTGCCATAGACCATTAAATAATAAAAAAATACAGTGTCTTTCTAACATGCCGGGTCATGGGAGGGTGTCTGCCGCCATTTAGACCCACAGCTGTACGCTGACCTTGGCACGGAACGTGTCAGTGCTTCACTATCCAGGTAGCTGGTGTCTACTTTGCACGTGTTTGTGAATTGTTAAGGTGTTTACAAATGTTTTAGATTGTTTTGTTTTAGTTTACGTATTACTGGTGCTTTTCTGCTGTCTAATAATGCTACGTACAATTTAAAACTACGCATTTTTATGTACGACTCTTACGTCATTACGAATTCTTGTAGGGAAGTCAGAAGGCGTTTGGCAGCAGAATCCCCAGATGTTCCTGTTCCACACAGAGACAATGTTCGAGAACTTACGAGCAAATTTAGTGAAACAGGGTCTGTTCGTGATAAGAAGCGGCGAAGGGTGAAACGGTGTGTGCTTACTGGGGAGAAACTAGACTACGACGGAGCACGATCGGTACTCACTTTTCAAAACAGACAGACATTTACATATTGTCTGCATGGCGAGTTACCAAGCTTTTAAGCCTGAAACATTGGCAGACACGCTCTCGCTGTTTGATGTAACAGCCGCCGCTCTGTGGAAGACTTGACTGTTAAATGCACTGTACTATGCAACACAATATTTTCAATCTGCTTCAAAACAATTATTTCACAGTTTATCACAATTGTGTTTCCCCATTATTTTTCTGGATGTTTCAAGCATCCGTGTATTAACATGCGAAATTCAATTTTGCCACATTTAATTGTCTGGCTGATTTCATCCAAATGAATACCTTATACATCATGCAAAATATCTGGCTCCTATGAGAATGGCGATTCCCGTGGTCAAATCATCAGTGACCATCAATTTGGTCCCCAACGCTCCCCAAACATGCACTATATTTAAAGCATTTATTGTCTAAAATTCTTAAAAGAGTTTCTGTTCTTAATCTCCAGAAATGTAATTTAGGCATTTGAAAGTCACCAGAATTTGGAATCTTACCTCAGCATAGGAAAAATCCATTATTCATTTACAATCTTGAAATGCTTTGAACAAATGCAAATGCAAAAAAAAAATGTTCCCAAGGTGTATCTAGTTGTGATTCATTTCAGCTAAAACCCTCTAAATTTGCTGCAGTTATCATGGTCTCAAAATTGGTGACGTATCCCCACCCTTCCTAAAACACACACTTTGTTACTGAGTTTTATTAAAAGTTTAAAGCTCAAGTGATGCCGTAACATTTGCTGAGACTTGTTTTCTTAATCTACGAAAATGTAATCTAGTCAAATCTGAGCATAATTTAAAGCTCTTGGAGGACATGTTAAACCGGTCTGTCATCTACTATCTTTAAACATGATGACCAATTTTGCTGCAAATAGAATGTGATCCTAATCATTTAAGTTACCTTGCAACTATAAACATTGCAACTCAAAAGCTTTCTATTTATGGTGGTTATCATAAATACAACGTTTGTGATTTTACCACCACTCTTCTCCTATGAAATAGTATTTTAAAAATTTTACTTCAAAATTGCAGATCCCTCTGCCCTCCACGAAAAAAAGGACATCAAAAGGTCAAGATGCACATAGAAATTATCGCTGGCATGTAAGAAACAGAAAAATATTTGCATTATCATATCACCAATGTAACGTGAGTTGTACCTCCGAAACGAAAGGCTTGCACGCCACTGTCTCAAGCTTCGTATTTCAGCAAAATGCAGGGTTACATTGAAACTATAGCTCAGAGGCTAATTGCCCTAGAGAGATGAATGATATACCGTTGTACCCGGAATGAATCACAGATTCAGACGATATAAAATTTATGCACCGCTACTTCCAAATTCTACTTTTAGACAATGCAGGGTAACCTTTGTAGCCATTTGTGAAACACTTGTGCTCAAGAACAAAGGCTTTCTTCAGCGTGCCTCGAACTTCCATTCTTACGACGCAGTTTCAACAACCCCTCTTACCCCTTCCCCAACACCCACCCCCTGCTTGCGCCTGCACGGAAAACATTCCTTTTGCAAACTTCCTTCGAATGCAGTTTCCAGGGGTGAGGGAAAGTCATTGCTTTAGAACAACAGAGCCAGCCTTCCTTTGTCGGTAAAATTTTTCCCTTGAAAAAAAGATGCAAAAAAGAAGTCTCCTTTTCCGGGAACTTCCCACCCAGCATCGAATAACATGGGTACCTGGGGGAAACCCTGGGGGGTAAAGGTGGTCAGAGGCATGATGCTGATCACATCTCCCCCACTCACGACCGGATCAAGAAAGTGTGGGGCGTTACCCCCACACCCCCTATACACCTTCATGGCGTGGTGCTAAGCACAGGGGAACACTTTACCTTTTTTTCCCTGCCATTTTCATGAAAAAAAAACGTGCAACAATAATGTCTGTTTAATACATGTGTTAACAACAATATGAAAAAAGAAAATCTGAATTCTAGGCAAAAATAGCGAAGTTATAACGTAAAAACTACGATCTTGACAAAGCATCTCGATTGAGATGATCGGGCACCCGAGGGTTACCTAAGAGCATCTTGATTGAGATGATCGGGCACCAAAAGGTTAATGATGTAACTGCAATTTGCAGTTAATCACTATGAAATACCACACTTCGGCAATATGTTAGCTGCATCCCCATAACAAAATCATTTGGGTATGGGGAGTGAAAATTTTGAAAAAAGAAAATTCCAATTCAGAGTGTCGAACAGTCAAGAATATCATGAAGGTCAAGAAAGTCAACAAGTTATGCTTGTGGTCAAGAATTTTTTTGCTATTTTGTTACAGTATAGTGAATTCACATTGTTACATACCTTAAGTGGGATTTGATAAAATTGAATATTTGGAAATCTAAAATTGTATTGAGTGGTGGTTAAGATTTGTTCTCTTTGTTTCTTAAGATCTACATTCTTGTATGCATGAAGTTTTGTAATAATAATAAAGTAATGTGGCCATTCTCCATCCAGGGTGAAGTCTAAAGCATTAATTTTTACATGCATTAATAATTAATCAAGTCTCGTTAAAAATACAGCTTCAGTGGTAGGTTTTTTCATTGAATAAAAATATATATTTTCTTAATTTCCAACTATACTGTAGCAGGGGCTATTAAATAAATGTTAAGGAACATATGGTCAAGGAAAATGCATGAAAAAGAATTTCTGATTTGTTATTTTTGTAGAATATAAAAAAAATGTTAAAAACTGTACTTACATATGCGTGTATGTTGTTGTTATTTTCCTTCTTTAGAACTACGTTTCAGGGACTAACTATCCCCTTCTTCAGGTTTGTATAAAAAATTAGATACTTAACATGGCACCATGTCGAAATGTAATAAAAGGATAGTGGACAAGGGTTGGTGTGGATACATTTAAGATATTATATCCCCACACAGTTGCCCCACACAGTTGAGCAGAAAAAGCCGAACCTGCAAGTTGTACATAGTGATACATACAGGTTTTTAGTCTTTTAACGTTCTTAACATGGGAATAGGGTAATTGTACAAGTTTTTAGAGAATGACTAGTTTTTTTAAATACGTCTAGAGGGGGGGAAATAATATCTTAGATGTATCCACACCAACCCTTGTCCACTATCCTTTTATTACATTTCGACGTGGTGCCATGTTAAGTACCTTGTTTTTTTATACGAACCTGAAGAAGGGGATAGTTAGTCCCCGAAACGTAGTTCTAATGAAGGAAACTAAGAACAACATACTCACATACGTAAGTACAGTTTTTAACGTTAATTTTTTAATGTATTTTTTTATATTCTGGAATTGTGATTAATACGCACCAAAGCTACAAAATGCTATTTTTGTAGACACCCTGTAATTGCAATGCTTTTCTTCTTTCACTGCCTGCATATTCTTATTGAAGGGTTGAGTGAAAAACTTTAGTGAATTCTGGTTACATGTTAGTACTGTGAGATGGGATCATCATTTGTGGTTAGTGGCAATTTGGGGGACAGGTGGGATATTCCTTATTTCCCAACGTTTTCCAAGACATGCTTTTTTATGGGCCTTTTTTCAAAAAAATGTAGGAATGCAAGTAACATGTCATTGAAGAATGGTCTTTTGTCATGATTTCCTGCAAATTTGAAGTGATTTGTGTCCATATGCGTGATGCCAGACTAATATTCCAATAACGTTGCAAATGTTTTTCTGAACAAAGTAAACTTTTATTCAAAATCAATTGTAAAGAACACCAAAAAGAACTATTTTTATTATTTGAATTTCATAAAATTATCCATGTTATGGACCAGCAGTCCTCAAGAGGTTAAGCAAAAATAATCTTAATGACAGTGTGGAAACCTTTATTTTACTTGTCTCACCACAATAAATGCAAAAGGTAGCTTGGGATTTCCCCACAAATGATCTGGATCCTCTTGGTGATTGCTAGAACACGTAGAAGTAAAATCAGTTGAATGTGAAACAGATGTCATTGAACTTCCATTGCTACCTTCCTCTGCCAATCTGGATGTTTTCCTCCCTGAAGATGACTCTTAGAACAGATCAAAGGATTTAAGCAAAGTTTTTAATTTGTTTTGTGTAGTGTCTTTTAGTTTTCTGGTTACAAGTTGTCAGAGGGGTGTTGTTATCCCCACCAACACCCCCTGGGGCACGCCACTATTATGCACAAATGGTGTGTATACATCAGAGATATTTTGTGCCAGTCACCCATCAATATCCTCATCAATATCGATATTTGTGCCATAGCCCTACAACACCAAAAAGAGACGTCTAGAACATTGGGGTGTGCAGGGGGGGTCATAGCCCCCCTTTGGCCCAGTATTCGTAAAAAAATGTCAAAATTAGGAAAATGGTAAAATGAGGGCTGACTGCTAAGAAAAAGTGTATATACCTTCAGTTTTGAAAAACTGGGCATGCCACTAGTTTAGAAGGATGGAAAATATATTAATATTTTTTCGAGCAAAGTAGACACCAGAAGCCTGTTGGGACTGCAGAGTCCCAAGTGATGTTTTGCTCATAAAACAACTTTCAGATCATATTTGGCCAAAATTATTTTATAACCATATTTATGTGAGCTAAGAATAAGTTATAAAAAATTCTGCGGTACTTACAGTTATTCTAATAGTATCTAATTTTCATAAATCAAAGACCACTCCTCTTTTATAAGGCCAATATGGCTGCATTACTGATGCTTAGGTCTAAGAAATTGCTTACTGCTCCCTTGCATATACTTCCAGCAGCACCTGCCTTTGGTTGTGAGTAGTAAACACCACACATAACAGAGACACACAAGTCACGCCAGGACATAAACCAAATATGTAAGCGATTGTAGGATGTGGGACTTTAAAAGTCCCGTTAGTCGATAAAGGCTTAAAGTCCCATCAATCGATAAAGGTTTAGTACTTGTAGCGCTTTTCACTTTTTCCCCCAGAAATAAAGTCTCTGTCAACCTTGAATGACCCTTAACTTTGAATATAATATTTGTAAGGTGCTATGAATATTATCTGTTGATCCATGTAATTGTAGGATTCTTTTCCTGCTTTTCAGGAAATAAAACTTGACAAACGTGTGAAAGATGAGCCAGAGCCGACTCCAGGACCTTCAAATCAAGGTAAGACTGTTTCTTAATTTCTCCTGTTTCAATAAGATATTTGTTGTCAATAAATATTAGAAATTGAACATTGTTTACTGAAATGATTTTTTAAGGGTGTGGAGATAAACAAAGTAGTGAAGATTTAAGAACATCACCATCTTTGCCAAAAGTAAGACACTGAATATACCAACACAGAACACACTAAAACAGCATTTTAGTGACTGTTGTATAAACATCACTAACTGGAGATCAGATTTGAGCTATGATCCGGGAATGAACTAAGTTCAAGCTTCTATCATGTTGTTCTAACTGTCGATTTGTCAATCTTAGATCAAATCCTGATCTTAGGTCAAAGAAATATATTTGGCAATGTGGCAAATCCAGACATGTCGCTGTGTGCCTGTGATGTTACCAATTATCCAACACTGAACAGCAAATATTTTAAAGTCTTTTTCGGAAAATGCATGTATTTAATATTTGAATAAAGAATATATATGAGGTACTGGACATATTAAATATTCATACATGTTGCAAATTTAGTAAAATCGTGTAAGTTAGATAATATACGGCCATTTATTGCTGTACACAATTTTCCTTGCACTTAATTCAATAACATATGTTTTGAAATATAAAGTGAGTCTGCGTTTTCCTGAATGGAAAGAAATATTGAAACAACAATGGTGTTTGTCCTCTCAGATGTAAATTATGTCAAACAAATAATTATTCAAAATAAAAGAAGACATGTGTTGTTATATATCAGGATGAGAGAAAGCTTTACCAACTAAAATGCAACATGCTCAGTTCATAAAACAGTAGATATATACACTACAACCAGAGTTACATGCTCCGTTCAATTCTGCAGATTGAATTGCAATGGCACTTGGCTGGATTCAGTAAAGCATAATGGTAATATTTTTATACTCCCTCTTCATCCCAATGCAAGTTTCACAATGATATCAACAAATGAAAAGGTAACCGGGTCATATTTTCTGTTTGTATCAACATACGATTGATTGCTCTCAATTTACCTTTCTCTGATCGTAAAATTAAACAATATGCTCTTGCAGTCTTTTAAGGTAAATTTCAAGAAAAAAATACAAGATATTTGAAATAGTAAATAATATTGACACACGATAATATGGAAAGAAATATTTATCATTGTTCACCTCATTGTGCATGCTTGGTGCTTATTTATTATTATTATGGAAACAGGATTGATGAATTGATTGATTGATTGGTACAGTCTTTGAATCTTGCCGCATACGTTCACTTACAACACATTTTACAAGCAAATATTCGGTAGTACAGCCATGTTACAACAGCTGAACTACGATACTGCAGATCAATTTTACTAGCTAATCGAGGATCAACTGCTTTGTACAATCGAAGCAATCGTCCCTTTCAGCAAGTAAAATTGCAGTGAAATTTGTCAGTAAGTACAGTTATCAATTGTATAGTTGTGGTGAGATTGGTGCTGGAAAGCAACACTAGTTTTGTTTTCCCATGCATTTGGACCTGTGCAGGAGGGTAACTAAAGAACCTGTTTCTGCAGAAGCAATAAACCATTCTGATGGATAGATGGGATAGAAGAGTAGAAATACCTCTATTCCGTGGTGTTTTATTTTCCATAGCCTCGCTCAAATGCCAGTGAACTGCTCAGCATGAAGCAGCACCTACCATATGTAGATACTTTATGTTCTGTTATCTGGTACACTGTCACCTTCTTAAGAGTACTATTGGTACAGTTTTGAGTAGATAAAAAATCAGAAATCGTTCCCATTCTTCCATGCAAATGTTACTTGCATTTTGAGATTGGTAACATGTCTCAATTTTGGGAAGAACTCTGGTAAAACTTTTTTTTTTTCAGGTTCTGTTTAAGATATATATTTTAAAAATGAAATACATTACGATGAAATGAATTTTTTCTGATAGTAATGTATCGAAACATTCAATTTGTATTGTTTTAGTTGACTGAATCAAAAATTATTTAACAATTGCATTCCTTGAGTAGGCACATATTTTGGTGTATCTAACAACCAGACTACAGAGCACGTACAAAATATTTTATATCTTTTGTGGCAATACACAAAATAGCATAGAGCCTGCAACATGGGGAAAATCAGTTTTTCATCCACCATCTTGAAACACATTGTCCAATTTCACTTGCATAATATACCATTGCAATCTATTAAGTTTTCTAAATACAGAAATACCCTAGTGAATCTAAATTTACTGCCACTAAATGGATGGCTTATCCCTCTCTGCCCATCCATATTCCCGCCTAAATCATGCACTATATTTTATTGTCAAATTGTAGTTCAAGAAATGAAAAAAATCATTTACAAAGTTCCACTTTAATTATGCCCCAATTAACTTTATTCTACTTTCACATTTCAATAAAATGTACTCAATTCTCCCTTGCTATGTTTTAGCAGGGTGGCTACTCACCATTCCGAGAATTATGTGCAAGTTATTGGCTCTGTGAATTATGCATGCATTCTGTGTGAATTTTTCTCCGTAGACGTGAACAATTGCAAGTTTTATTAATCTAGATTTCATTGAATTTATACATATTTATGAATGCTCTGAGGCACGTTTTTCACAGTTTAGCTTTTATTTTTATTGAAGAAGGAAAACAAAGCTGTGTGGAAAATAGATCAGAATTCTCTTAATCCGTTTACTTTGTTTGTGTCCTTTATAGAACAATCTGACAGCTGGAAGGTTATTGCAAGATAAGACATCGTGAAGTTTATTTAAATTTTAAATTCTTGTAGAATTAACCATTTTTAGTAGACTAATATATCCCATAACATTTGCGACTTGTGTTCATAGATATATTTCGAGTCTGAGTATGTGATATGGAAAATGTAAACTCCGCACCGTAAATTCAATTTTAAATATATGTACACCGTTTAATTGAATTAGAATTTTTGGATACATTGGAATCACACAATACATTTGTGTGTGTATGTGTGTGGGTGGTGAGAGGCAAGATTCATGCCAGAAAGTGTACTCATCTTAGAGAGGAGTATGTTAAGTAACTGAAATTTCATCATTCCCACTTCATTCCTTTTGGGTCGGGCCACAAACTTTTTCCAGCATCCCCCCCCCCAAAAAAAAATCATGCACTGATCCAACACCTATTTCCATTTCTCTTGATATCACACAGTGATGATCTTTTCAGATCACTGCTTCAACATAGCTCCAGTCTTAATCTCTACCATTCTACAAACTTGTTTGTATTGCACATTTGTCATGCTGTTTTTTTAACTTGTTAACCCACTTGCACATTTGTCATTGGCCAAGCACTTCTCACCCTAAATTGCAGACATACTGTCCAGGCAGGGCTGGCGGAAAGGGGGTGGGGGACCGTGCCAGCACCCAGAGCGGCAAATTTTCAGGGTGGCAAAATTTGAAGAGGAGAAAGAATAAGCCTATTGAAAACTTGAAAGTTATAATATTATATTATGTAACTTGGAAGTTAAAATATGCCAACCCACTGTTTTGAAGGAACATATCAGTAGACTCACTTTAAAACCTCAGAGTGCCACGACCACAAGGTGGGAAAGCAGATTCGCTGCCTTAACTCCGTTGAGATATCAAGGGAAAGAGAGGTCTATGATGCGCTCCTTCAAATAATTGACGACAATAAAACTGTCGCACATGAGGCTCAGTGTATTGCAAACCAGTTGCGTGGCTTTACATTCCTTTGCTCACTAGTTATCTTGTATGACTTTTTACTTTCTTAAACAACACTTGGCAGCCTGGCAGGGCCTCCCTCCCTCCACACGCGGAGACATCGGAGGGTGGTGACCTGTGAGTCCTGGTTGGTGAGAGAGAATTGGCATCGAATTTAGATATAGATGATCCAAAGATAGGCAACACTGTACAGGGCTGAAATCGAAAGAAGCAGCAGTTTCAGTATGAAGATCCACAAAAACTGTACAAAGTTGATTCTTATTACCAGGGCCTAGACGATTGTTTTAGCTCTAAGAGAAAGATTTGAGCAGCTTAAACATCATAGTGAATTTTTCAATTTCTTTTATGATGTTAGCAAGCATAAGACATGCCATCTGATCTTTTGTCTGAAAAGTGTAGAAAACTTGCCGGAATGTTGTCACATGATTGATTGAATTGATGTTTTTAAGTCCACTTTATGCACAGTAAGGCTAATCGGGACTGTACCTACAGTCTAAAGTGAGATCCAAACCACTATGAACCTCCACCGGGTATCGAACCTGGGACCCCTTGATTACAAGGCGACGACGCTACCACTGCACCATTGGGGAGACCTGTTAACACATGAGGACTACTGAATTAAAAGATTAACTAAAATTGCTTTTGGCTATAATAAGACAATTACTACAAAGGAGACCTTAAACTGATAAAGGGTCATGATTTTGCTCCTAATGTGAGTGTAGAACTTCAAATTTATTAACTTTGTCGGTAACCGTGGCAAGTGGCGAACAAAGTTTTTTTTGGAAATTAAGGTTAATAAAAACACTATCTTGGTCAATCATGTCTGAAACACGCTTGTTTCAATTTTATGCAAGATAGCATTATATGAAAAAGAATATTACATGCAAATGTAAAGTTCCCTGTGCATATAACACCATGTCATCAAGGCACATTTAGAGGATGTGGGGGTAGGACCACACACATTCTCGATCTTGACCATTTTGTTTGATGTGATCAGCACCATTCTCCGGTCACCTTTACCTCCCAGAGCTGCCTCCCAGGTACCCATTAATTTGAGGCTGGGTGAACCCCCAGAGCCGCTTTATGCGGGAACAACGCAGGAAAGAATTAAGACTTTAGATTGACACCCACATTTTAAAAATCCTATCATATATCACAGACCTACAACGGTAAACATATGAAGGGGGGAGGGAGAGAGAGAGAGAGAGTGTGAGAGCGAGTGTGACTGTGTGTGTGTGTGTGAGTTCATAAAATATAATAATATTATAAAATTAGTGTCACATTTTTTAAAGTTTAACTCTGGTCGAGCGAGATGTCCATTTGTGTTTAATAGTATAGAAGTAGCGTAACAAGTCTCATTATTAGCGCCGGCCCTGTGTCCAGGTTCCTGTCTTTCACATTCTTTGGTGCTTTCATAACTTCTGTGCTGAGGATTAATGAAGTTGTTTTTCTGTGCTGATGAAGAGTGGAAAGCTAGTTGAAATTTTTGTGCCTGCCAACTAAATATAACTATGTTAGAAGTATATTTCCATTCATGGTGTGCGAATATTTCTCTTATTCTGTTAACTCCCATGTAAAGCACAATATCTTGAAATTTTGCTGGAGTCAAGGTACATTCAGTCAGTATTTTTTTTTCTAATGGTGTCATTGCCCAAATTGTGTTCCGTACACTGTCTTAATGTATAGCACTCCACAAATTTGCTTTCTCTCTTGTCATAATGTTTGAGCAGGTTATCCTTGAGCTTTGTATACATATTATGTTTGACAGGATCTGGTGCAAGGACATTTTTCAGGATTTTGACAGCTTCAAATCCTCTAACTGAAATAGTATGGGTACTTTTCTGGCTTCATTTATATAGAAGATTGTTTGTGATATATTAAAAACTTTAAAGGTGTACTGACCTCTTGAAATGCCATGCCGCCGCCACTAGTTGTGTTCTATCGGACTACCAACATTGTGGACTATTGTCCTACATCGGAGTTTGCATTGTAACACACTGTGTTGGAGAACAGGCATGGGAATCCTATCCTATTCCTCTCCGCAAGGTTTCCAAAGACTGTGAAGGGTTTGTGGACGGCCATGTTTCAGACCTTTCAAGAGACTGAAAGCACCAAAATCAATGAGACTGGCATCAGGGCTTTTCAACAGAATGTCCTAAAATAGGATAACATAGATCACTCTTTTCCTCTCCATCTCCTGATAATAGCAGAGGGATGTTGGAGCAGTAGGACTTGAGGTGGTGTTCATGTGAATGCACACCTGTTAAGCATCCTTTCTGTACAAACAAGGGATATCTGTACAAAATTCGGGGCTCATAATGAATGACTGAAATTAGGCAGTATTCACCTTCACATTTTTGTCCACTTTACGTATCGGCAACTTCCCCACATATCTGAATCCAGGACAGCCATGAAGCTCCTTGGAAAAGTGTCCCGGTAGTAGTGAACAAAGTTGCTCCTTGCCGTCAGTATTACGGTACCAAATCGACCAAATGTGACCACAGCCAGTAAGGTAAATGTTCGCTTTGTACATTGTGATCACATCCTTCATTTTGACTTTTGCGAGGTGTTTTTCCTAGAGTTTTTTGCAGTTGATCCTGCATTTTGCAATGTGGTGCGGGAAGCCTCCCCGATAACAGATATCAATTAATTAATTTCAATTCAATGTGGCACGGGAGGAGATGGTGCATGTGGGCCTTATGAATGCACCACAGCCCTAAATGGTTATGGATGGTTGTGTTCACAATGGAAGGAGTCATATGCACAATCTCACGTTGGGTTGGTGAATTTTCCTGACATGCCATTCACTGAATCTCTGTTGAGTACAGAGCACAACAGACAATTCTTTCACTGGTGTCCTCTTATGGCTGCCTTTTATGAGCGAATCTTTACAAACAGGCCCATGTTGTGTGCACCGGGGGACTATCTTTTTCACAGTGGTTTTCCCGATGGTGAAACCATTCTCCTGACGAGAAATGTTCATGGAAAAGGGCCATTACGTACCCTTCCCAATAACTGTTCACTTTTGGTGCCATTTGACAGCTACGCATATGACACTATGGAATCTGCAAGCTGCTATACATGACTGATAACAACAGATGCACTGTCACTCCAGCTGATTCTCACAGATGACAGTGGCATCACAAACTCATTCAGATATATCCCGAACAACCTTCTTTATCAAGAGCTGAACATGACTTCGAATCTAATTAAATAGTCTTCAATTTTCTTCAGAGTTTGGCAGGAACTTGGAAAAAAAATCAACCAAACCTATTTTATTTCCCTAATACCCTAATACCACTTTATTGCACTGATGTAAACTTTGCCCTTGTGCAAATATTGTAAACAAGACAGTGCAATGTTGGTTTTTTACCACTGAAAGTGATCATGGAGAGACTATTTATGTTTGCATAAACATATTATGTTGGAATGATGATTGTCCTGCACTCTGTGTGACATCTTCGTCCACATTTATTTTCACTGAGAATCACCAATCCTGTGCACTTCGCCCAGTTCCCACAACGAGGGTCTGTGTAATAGTGTATTTACCTATGGAAAATACAGCTATGATATTGCCACTATGGTTCTCGAGCATGTTGAGTGTTTCACAGTTGGCACTAATGGTCCCAGGCTTGAGTCATGATTTGGACATGCATGTTCCTTTGTGACTGTTCCTTTATCAATTTTGTCATCTTCATTCATTCTGTATGTCCTGATTCGCCTGAAGAGGCAGGAAAGTAACATAAATTAGGAGAAATACAATTTGCACATACACTTTGGATGCCAGGTGACTTCCAAATTGTTTATTTTAGTGTGAGCAATTTCCCTGGTAAAGGCACAATTGCAATATGATCGCTGTGTGTGTTGAGGGGGGACTTGAAATTGTATCTTGCACACAAGTTTGCCATATTGCTCCAATAATTCAAAATGAGCAACTAATGAATATGGTGCAGGCAACTGAGATTTAAGTTGCCATAAATCTCAAAACTTATGATATCATCATGCAATAATAACCAATAAATATATAATTACGAGGCGAGGTAGAAAATTAAACTAATTCAGGATCCAGCGTTTTGTTTTGGCAAATATAGTCTAAGAAAACCATGAATCCAACAAAGATAAAGCTACACATTTTGATTGATTGATTGATTTGGTGTTTTAAGTCCACTTTATGCACAGAAAGACTAATCCGAACTGGATCTACAGTTTAAAGTGGGATCCGAACCACTATATGCCTCCACCGGGTATCGAACGTACATATTTTGAAATATGATCTTAAAACATTTAATTTATTAATTAATGTAAGATTGTATTAAAAGTAATTATTTGTTGCACCAAAGTGGCATTCCTAAAAAAGGCTCAACTGGTAACAGCAGTTACCATGTCATCACTAGCTAGGAACAGGGAAGGAAATTATAATGGGATGTTAATTATTCTGATTTAGTTATACACATGATACAGAAAATACACAAACATAAAAAAACACATACTGTACTTATTATTTTTTAAAAAAGGTAATGAAAATTTCCATAAGTGAACTAGAAATATTATAAAATATATATTTTTTAGCACTGAATTTGAAAGCTCAGGCACCATGGCAACCGGGCATCCGGTATTTTTCTACCCCTGATTGAGTAACAACCTTATGATGCTAATGAAGCCATTTTATTTTTCTTTGTTTAGATCCAATACAGTCGTACGGAAGTGGAACAGATACTCAGGAATCAGAAACATATGCAACAGGTAAGTGTTTTGAGTGCATTTCACATTTCTTTCAGCTGTCCTATCTTTATGTTGTTAAAGTTTCAGGAATTTTATGATATTGGACTAGATACATGTATCACATACGGTATTCATCCACAAAACCATATATTTTTTGTTCAAAGAGGACAGTTAAAAAAAAGAGGACAGTATATAATGCAGAGACTTGAGGACCTGATAAGATACAGATGCTTGCATTTCTCTTACTGTAATTCATATAATGGAAAAAAATATCAAAGGTGGTGGTGTTTCTTTGCTTATTGTAATGGCTTAAGCTGTCATTGTGTATGTTGGAGCTCCACTTGAGACCTCTGTCAGAAACCTCTTTTTCGGGATGGGGGGATGTCTCATTTGGTAAAAAATGTCTGTATTTTCTCAGTGAGAAGCTCTGTGTGAATTATGTTCAATACTGTCTAGATGTATGCATAGAAAATAGACTTATTCATGGTGCATGTGCCATGAATTGAGTAACCAGGATATGGACAACAGTGAACATATGTCACAAGAACTTTCTGAAACTCGAGGATGAGTTGTAAGCAATTTAGTTGTTCAGAATTTATAAAATAAAATGTCTTCTGCTAAGACAGATGACCTAAGTTCAACTAATCCTTAAGCATCAAGGGAACAAATTCAAGGGTATCCGCACATTTGTTTAGAGGTATCTAGATGTGTTCTCGTAAGTGCATTGCATTTGGCTGTAGAACTGTTACTAAATGCATGTACTACATTCAATTTATGTTACTGTTGATATTGTATCTAGTTGGAGGTACAATATCCCCTTTCAGCTTCCAGGATATGGACAACAGTGATTGCTTGGTGGGTGCTAGATTACATTTTTTTCTTTTTATGTTTTTTTCCCTTAGTATTTCTAAAATTCATTTACTTTTTCTTTTTAACACTGGGATTGCTTCAGTACAAGGTTAGATAGGAGATATATGGGTTTCTTGGGATGCGAGGATCGGAGAGGATTGGTCTGGGGGATGCATCAGGAATGGGATGGTTTGTGAAATTTGTGTACACAATTGGTTTATCTAAATGTGACTTCATCTAATCATATTCCATATGGTCATTGTCCATGTGAACCAGGTTGTTTTTCTTCTTTTTTTCTTTCATGATAGTTGAATGATTTCTTTATTCTGGTGGTTGGTTGTTTTGGCTTGGGGGGGGGGATGAATACAGGGAAAGGCTTCAGTATTGAGAATGAATGAGGATAATGGGGTGCCTGCAATGAGCACAGCAAGGGGGTTGATTGGTCTGCGGGATACATAAGGTCAGGTAAATTTGGGGGCAGCAGATTCAGTTCTATGAAGCCAGGTGATATCAATAAGGCTCCCTGCCCTGTCGACACAATCACAAGCCTTGAATGTATTGTGGAGCCACATACTTTTTGAGTTTATGAGCAGCAGAATATATGCTAGTTTAAGTGATTATGACAAAGCTGTGTTTTCACATATCACAAACATGATTTGCTAGAAAAACATGCTTTACAGAGAAATGAAGGTAAGGGAATTATAAAAAGAACTGTATGTATACTGTAATGATGAAATGGTCATTTGGTTGCTGTAATGTCGCACTGACACAACACTGTGTTCTGTTACTGTACTTATCTACTTGCTTCTGAAAGCTTGTAGACATTTTCTTCGGTCCCTTTGGCCTTTGTGGTTGGCAATTTTAAGCTAGAACTGATAATTGATTCTGTCGTAGAAACTTCTAGACATTTGATAAACTTAAATGAACCATAACACTGAAGTTGCAAGATATTTTGTATGCTTTTTATGTAGTAGTACTGTACCTTTCATCTCCAAGAGTCTCTGCTTTAAGATGAATTTTTGTTATTGTCTTAAGTTATTGCATTTATTATGTATACATTTGTCTTGTTTCTAACTACAGCTTCTTGATGTTATCTACCAAACATAATGTTATTTTTTTCTTCATATTTTTATGACAGGAACATAGGAAATAAGAAATATTCATTAGTTACCTTATTGAATTTTTTTTAACATTCATAAATGTGTACAGAACCTGATAAATGTATGCTTCTGTTATCTCCAATAATTTCATCCATAAATCATGCTGTTCTCCTTGACATATAGAGTATTCTTCAAAATTGGTCACTTCTAGGGATTGAAAGACTAATAAATTTACATTATTTTGAGGATGCATGTGGACTTTATGAACAATCAGGGGTTTTAAAAATTAACATCCAACTACCCTTTTTAATATTATTTGTAAGTGTGTTGGAACTTAAAAACCGAAGAAACTGTCTTTGTGTGTACAATCTTTTGGACAGGCATGTGCAATCTTTTATTACATTTTCACCTATTGTTGTGTGTAGTATAATTATTACCTGTAACTGTGTACATTTCTGAATCACAAGTTGAAAGTATAATGTATATGAACCACAAATGTGACATAGAAAACAGATGCATTTGAAATGCATATGTGTTTGTTTTTTTCTTCTTTCTAACAATGTGAGTATATGCATGTTTTGAGTTATATTACTAAGTGGATAAACATGTTACATGATGAAAGGTGTAATTAGGAATGGCCACAAGATCCGGATTACAGATATCCAGATTTCAAATGATCCGTCCATTTTGGATATCCAGATAGTATAGATATCCAGATAGAACAGGTTTGATGAAGGATTTGTATAAAATCTGTAGTGAGATACGAAAATGATGAATAAATGAATATGTGGATAGCTCAATAAAATGGAAAAACGATAAAACTGTCCGGATAATGCACACATTCAGATATATGGATGATTTGGATAATCCACATTTCTGGATAATTCGGATAATCCAAATATTTGATATCTGGATAATCCAGACAATTAGGATATCTTTACAATCAGATATCGGAATAATACATATATCCGGATATCAGAATATTCGATATCTGGATATTTGAAATCTAGATAGAAAATTGTCCGATATCCAGATAAAATTTTATCCGGATTTGGCCATCCCTAGTTGTAATTGATTATTAAACTTAGCCACACAAACTTTCTGATAGCTGAGAAGTAGCTTTCAGAGCAAAGTGACAAGGAACACGTGCTAGGGGGCTTCTCAAGGAAGTGACTAGCGACTGATGCTTGCAATTTTTAAAAAAGAAGTCACTTCCTATTGAGAAAATAGCCCACCCAGTGTGACCTGCAACTGATAAGTGGCATAAGCAGTTTGTTGTCTCTTTCCAGTGTGAAAGGTTACATTTATTTCATACGGTTGGTTTCCGAGTGACAAGGTTTTGCTTGTGGCATGTCACTTGAGTCTGAGAATCTTTCTAAGTCTCACAATTGGAGTGTAAATGTGCAATGACAAAAGATTTAAAAAAAATGATGGGATGAAATTGATTTTGAGAGGGTATCAGTTATGGAAAGTGAAATCCCCTCCCTATCAAGTCCAGTTAGGAAAGGAAGAAAATGTAAATTGTGAGCAAAAAGAAGAAAGTACGAGGGTTGGGGAGTAAGTCATGGCAACCCAGTAATAATTCGACAATAGAACGATGTATTAAAAATTAGTTATATACAACTGAAAGAGTATCCATTATGGATATTTTGTTGGTAGGAATCATGAAAGAAAACCCAAGCAACCCTGTGACATACACATGTATTAATGTACAAGTTACAAAAACCTGTCTGACCCTGTGACATATACATGTGCACATGTTACAAAAACTTGTCTGATTATGACAATCACTCGCATTTCTCCCCCGGAGAACGGCCACTTTGATGTACGATCGCTGTTCCAATCTGGTCACTTCCATCTTACTCCACGACTGACTCACAACTGTTTTCCCAGCACCCCGTGCTCATCCAGTACAACACACAGAGCCATCTATTGACCAGCAGGTAAAGTGCTCATGTCAGGCTTCCTCCCGCAGTCTCCATTTTCCGTCAACCTTTGCATATAATTAAAATATTACTGGGTTGCCATGACTGACTCCCCAACCCTCGTATTTTCAGTTTCTATGGTCCCGACAGTGTACAGTCTAGCAGATTTCTGTTGAAAATGATTTGATAGTCCATTGTAATATATATATATATATATATATATATATATATATATATTTTATATTGTTAAAAAGCAGGCTGGTCACCCGCAGAAAGAGGATTCTCAAACTTTGGTTCTACTCTCTGTTCTCTGTAAGAACAAAGACAGTGTAAACAAATACATGTAGCTTCAGAGAAATCCTATTGGTTGTTCGTATGGCTGGCAGCTGTGCAGGAATCATGCTACCCAACATAGCTGCTATATCGAAGTTGTGAGACCTTATGTGCTGTACACCTACAACCAGGATTGTTAAAGCTTTAGGAATTTTAAATAAATTCAATTCCGGTCCAGGAGAGAAAATCAGCAAGTGTAAATGTGTTCTGGGCTGTAAATAACTTTTTATCTGTAAGGTATTTCAATTTGGGCAGGAACTTTTTTCTGGATGAATTTAAATAAGGTCCAGAAACCTTTTTCAATGAAACAATATGCAACGTGGACCAAATTTAAATTGTGTATGGAAAAAAAAAATTCCGGTTTTGTTGTGGAACCCAATACAACTCATTGACCTTTAACAACCCTGGTTACATCCAATAATATTCATGGGCAATATAACACAGGAAAGGAACTATTTCTCAGAATTCACATGGTGTTGTTTAAATGAACTTTATTCTTGCAGTGGTTGGAGGTTAGCTTCTGAGCTATGCTAATTGTGAGCTTGGTGATCAAAATATCAGTTGAAGAAATTACGCTATTATTAGTTGCTTGATGTTGGGACATGTATGTTCCAACCATTCTGAACACTTTACACCTGCTGGGACAAATGTGTTCTAGCTGGTTTTTGAAGGTTAAGCTTTAGAGCTATACGGGATCCTGTAAAAAAGCTCCACCTAAATTTAAAAAAAAATATATAGACATATTCTTATGCTTCGCTACATGAACTTTTTGGTATTTGAGTGTAAGAAATCTTAAGTGTTGTAGTATGGTAAATATTCTTGATTTCTAGATTTTAACCTTAGATACCAGAAATGCAGGAAAAAATAAATAAAAATTGGGAAAAAGGAAAAATTGAGAAGCTTAAAATCTACAATCCAGGGAATATTTACCATGCTATGGTATGCAAATATTCTTTTAACTATACCAATAATGAAAATTGCTGCAAAGATCTTACTCACTATTTAATGATCACTCAGATGGTCTGCAAATTCATATTTTCATACTATTGCCAAAACGATATACAGGGTGTTTCTAAAGGTCGTTTACAACGCTTGGGAGGTGATTCCTCACACGAAAACAAGCAAAAAGTCTAAGTTCCATTTTTACGACTGAGGCTTCGTTTCCGAGATAGGAGCCTCGCAAAAGGTGACAAAGTGAACGTCACACCTAACTGGGACGAATACTATCACAGATAGAGAGGCGGTTCCAAGGGAATCATAAAGGAATCGTATGTGCTCAGTCCGGAAGTCACTATGAAAAGTTCACTGCACGCATGCGCAATGGAGTCCTCAAAGGAATTGGGGATTTCCAGCAACAACAATGCATGGAAAAGGTATGTAACGCAGCAAGAAGGACCGTGACAATGAGAAATGCGTTCAAGACAACACATCCCGACCTCAAACATCAAAACATGACCACCGAACACAAAATCCGAAAAGTTGAGCACGGTTGCATACCCCAGTTACACGCGAGGAATGAACGAATCATGTCATGTGGCATACGAGAGACAGGAGGAGGGAAAGAAAAACACAATATCAGATGATTGCGACAACGTGTATTTTTACACGCGACAACTACGTAATATCCCCCCCCCCCCCACACACACAACAAACAACAAATGCTACAATATCTTACGCACAGACAGTCCGTGTCACTGTACACCAACTGAAGATGTCACTTTCACCACACAAAGGGGGTGGGGAGCAATACCAAAAGTGTTCGCACGCGATCATTGTGACGTAAAAGAGACCAGTTTTGGAAGCGCTGCACAGGCAAGTCTGGCTCTCGTAGTCTACGTTTGACCTTCATGACTGCTGTTCCCGCGAGAGGAGCTCGAAGGGTTGGTTCTCTCCGGCAGTCGTCCCAATCGTGTTGCAGGTGCTGGGATATGATCAGCAGTTCGCTCTAGGTTGTCATACGCATTGAAGAGTACTAGTATGTTGCATTGAAAGAAGTTGACGTGGTGGAGTGGGCAAGTCAAGTATCGCAACAATTGGTCTGTGGTGTTCGTACGGTGATACGGCCAATTTGTGCAGTGTGCCAGTGTTAAACAAAAACAATACTTTGCAGTTCCAGCTCCCTATTACACAGATGGCTGCGTATACGACCCAGCAGCTAGCAGACATGCATCTCATGTATGGGGAGGCACGTGGTAATAGCCGTGAGGCAAGGCGTCTTTATGGAGAACGCTTTCCACATAGACGTTTACCGTCTCACACCTTCTTTCAGGTAGTGGACAGTCGACTGCGTGAAACAGGGTCAGTGTTACCACCGCGACAAGAAGTTGGAAGACCCCGAAGTGTACGCACACATCAGTTTGCAGAAGATGTGTTAACAGCGGTCGCAGAACATCCTGGCACCAGTACGCGAGTGCTCGCTCGGGCACGAAACACGTCTCATGTGAATGTTTGGCGAGTGTTGTCAGATGAAGGAATGCACCCTTTTAAACTGCAGAAAGTACAAGAACTGTTACCTCGTGACTTTCGCCCTCGTATGGAGTTTTGCCAATGGTTGTTGCATCAGCTGGACACAAACCCTCACTTCGGGGCAAACGTATTGTGGACAGATGAAGCCATTTTCACCAGGATGGATGTCTTCAATAGTAGAAACAGTCATGTATGGGACTTTGACAACCCACATGCACTTTTTGTGGCCCATCACCAGCACAGGTTTTCAGTGAATGTGTGGTGCGGGATAGTACATGATCATTTAATTGGACCATACATTCTCCCTGTTCGCCTGAATGGTCGCACGTATCATGCATTTCTTAGTGAGGTTCTGCCTGAACTGTTGGAGACCGTACCTTTTGCACTGCGGCAAGAAATGTGGTACCAACACGATGGTGCACCAGCTCATTTCGATCGTAATGTACGACATTTCCTGCATGACGTGTTTCGCAATAGGTTCATTGGTAGGGATGAGCCTGTGCCTTGGCCACCGAGGTCGCCAGATCTCAACCCTCTCGATTTTTTCTTCTGGGGAGAAATGAAAACCCTCGTATACGACAAACCTGTCACATCAGCTGAGGACCTCGTTGCTCGCATCAACGTCGCCGCCGCGACGGTAGCAGATACACCTGGCTTGTTTGCTCGTACTCGACAATCCTTGATTCGTCGCTGTCATCTCTGCGTAGAAGTAAACGGCAGACATTTTGAAAACCGTCTGTGATTATTGCCCTAGGCAAATACCAGTGAGAACACTTTTGGTATTGCTCCCCACCCCCTTTGTGTGGTGAAAGTGACATCTTCAGTTGGTGTACAGTGACACGGACTGTCTGTGCGTAAGATATTGTAGCATTTGTTGTTTGTTGTGTGTGTGGGGGGGGGGGATATTACGTAGTTGTCGCGTGTAAAAATACACGTTGTCGCAATCATCTGATATTGTGTTTTTCTTTCCCTCCTCCTGTCTCTCGTATGCCACATGACATGATTCGTTCATTCCTCGCGTGTAACTGGGGTATGCAACCGTGCTCAACTTTTCGGATTTTGTGTTCGGTGGTCATGTTTTGATGTTTGAGGTCGGGATGTGTTGTCTTGAACGCATTTCTCATTGTCACGGTCCTTCTTGCTGCGTTACATACCTTTTCCATGCATTGTTGTTGCTGGAAATCCCCAATTCCTTTGAGGACTCCATTGCGCATGCGTGCAGTGAACTTTTCATAGTGACTTCCGGACTGAGCACATACGATTCCTTTATGATTCCCTTGGAACCGCCTCTCTATCTGTGATAGTATTCGTCCCAGTTAGGTGTGACGTTCACTTTGTCACCTTTTGCGAGGCTCCTATCTCGGAAACGAAGCCTCAGTCGTAAAAATGGAACTTAGACTTTTTGCTTGTTTTCGTGTGAGGAATCACCTCCCAAGCGTTGTAAACGACCTTTAGAAACACCCTGTATAGTAGGGCTGAGTCTATACTGTTATCAGATATCTGTATAGAAAAGTAGAAGTGGAATTTAATGGGTGATATCAGTTTATGCTTTCCTGGAGTCCAGTTGTCTTGGAGGGGCTGCAAAGAATGCTGTGAAACACTTTAGCAGTGCATAATTTTCATTACATTTGCACCGGCATTGTTGGGAAAAATGTATTTTGTGATTAAATGATTACCTCAAGTAGACAATCATTTGCACTTCCGATGCAAGTTCATTGTTGTTGGGAAAATATATTTCACCCATTGAAAGTTCACTTTGGTTTGTGACTACTGTTGGCAGGAATCGTTGCTTCATGTCATCTCTCTATGAAATTGTGTATTAAGTTTCATACATATATCTTCGACGTTGAAGTGCAATCAGTTTAAATATAGGGATATCGAAAATTGGATTCAGTTTTCATTGTCCGCATATCAAACATTATCTGAAATCCAGATAATATATATTTATTTACTTTTGGCTAAGCTTTTTTGCGTTGCACTGTAGTTTGGTTTCAGAATTGTATTATACTTTTAACTAGAACAAGTATCCATCAGATTGGAAATCATTATTACAACCTCTGCAGATTGGCATGTTTGATGTTTGTCTTGTGGAAATTAATCCTTAATTTTTGTAATGATAACTTACTGTTTATCTATTATAGTCCACATATTCAGGTGTGTGTTAATAGTAGAAACACTGCATGCACTCAACCCTTTTCTTTTGCAGAGAACTTGCATCCTCTTGCTGCTCTACAAGCATTTTGTCACGTATTTAAGGATGAGATGTAGCGAACTATTAACTCCTCCTGAATATGTTGCAGGGTAGAAAGTGTTGAACTATAGAAAAGGTAAAAAGAATTCTGTTGACTAAATGAGAATTTGTAACTATTTGCATAGCAAATCTGCATACATTTTTTGAGTAAAAGATGAGAGGAGAGGTGCTCTCTAGAATGGTTGTGTTAGGTAAAATATAGAAGCACTAGACAATGGATAATGTCGAATAAAGATTGTATGGCAATGAGAAACCATAGTCAGTAACATTTGGAGAGATTTTAATTCTCTACATACCTTCAGCTTCTTTCTGACATTTTAATTCTCTACATACCTTCAGCTTCTTTCTGACAACTACAGAGTTTTTCAAATGAAACACACTGATAACAAAAATGTCTAATTGATTTCATTTTCATCCCACAAGCAAGACAGCTACAGTTGTTGAAAGAAAATTGTTCAAAATTTTTTTACAAAACATGGCCAAAGTAGCCACTATGTCTGTTTAACACTTCCTGTGTTCAAATGTGCATGTCAAAAACTAGATTCAGAGTTTTACAGGTGATGGTTGCAACACATTGTTCAGTCTTCAGTCTGAAGTCAATCAGCCTAGTGCCCTTGCTGCTTGTTTAAAGACCTCTTGCTGTAGTCAAGTGAAAATAGCTTCTCTCTATAACCTTACACTATGCCAAGGTTAATTCCTTAATAGGACTAGGCTCAAAAGAAGGCAAGTTGCATGCATGCAGGAGGACGGTAAATGACTGAGTTTATAGATGAGCTCAGGTGCAATTATGAGGAGGAACAGAAAGAAATGTATCATGTGGATTGTGTATTGAATATGAGACGGTTGATAAAATATTCTGTTTTATGTTACGGAGGTGTCAATCCATTAAAAATGTTCCCAATAAATATTAGCAAAATAATCCCTCATTGATACTTCAGATGTCTGATTTGTGTATGTATGATTCTAAAGTTGCATATATTGTCACTAACAGATGAGGAAGTTTTACGTTGAATCTTAATATAACAGGATGAGGTACAGTTTTGCTTGAAGTGCAGATTTATTTCAATTCTGTGAAAATGCTTCTCTGCTCTTGGGTGTGGATTTCTCTTCTTATTGCACCTGCTAGTTAAAGCTTATTAAAATATCTTTAATAAATGTCTTTCGACTCCTGTGTATGACAACTTCCACTCTCCAGCTTAGTTTTCACTCATCACAACAGTCTTTCCTCGTTGACATGTCCTGGCTTTCGTTGTGTCCTGTCTATCTATGTGTGTTTGTGATTGTCCTTTCATCAATTTAATTTTATCGCCATTCTTCCCCCATGGTAGCCAAAAGTGGCACAAATGTGGCATTGCTAAACTAAATCAAACAATTTGTCATCAGAAAAAATACATGGAACCATGTACTATGTACAGATAATGGAATTACATATGGAATTGTATGTACGAAAATCACATATATTGGCAGATATATTGATTGATATATTTGTGGAAGAGTATAATCCATGGTCTACAGATAAGTAAATCCTGAATCAATCTTTAACATTATTACGCATTGAACACTGACTAAATCAGGGTGGCTACTCACTGGGAATTCCGTGAATTCTGCGTGAATTTTTCTCCGTAGACGTGAAAAATTGCAACTTTTGTTAATCCAAATCCCATTGAATTAATACATATTTATAAATGCCCTGAGGTAAGTGTTCACAGTTTAGCTTCTATTTTTATCTAGAAGGAAAATAGATCTGCATGGAAAATAAAACTGAATTCTCTCGATCCGTATATTTTGTTAGTGTCCTTTGCAGAACAGTCTACCTGACATGGAAGGTTATTACAAGATAACATATCTTGAAGTTGATTAGTTAAAATCTGATTTTTAAATTCGTATACAATTAACAATTTTTTATTAGTATATCCCGTACTATTTGTGACTTGTGTGTGTAGAGGTACTTTGAGTCTGATTGATTTACTTTATTTTACTTCACTTTTTGTGCCACTTTTGGCTGATTTGCGAAGATGTGGATGAGTGATGATATGATGAAATTGATGAATGGACACTGACAAACATCCATGCCCAGGCTGGGATTTGAACCCGGGACCCCTGGCATCGTAGCACAATGTGCTAACCACTCCCACCATGAGAGGGGTGGGGGCTATTTCAAGTATTTATAAATTGCAAATGTAAACTCCACATCTTAAATTAAATATTTTAAATATCTATATATAGTACTGGTTAATTGAATTGAATTAGAATTTTTGGATATATTGGAATCACACAGACCCTTTATATTGTTAATATATTTGCCTTAGTATGTGTGAGGGTGGTGAGAGGCGATAATACGTAAGGTTGAAATAGGGGAAACATCTGCTTGAGTTTTAGAAAAGTTCGCCTTGAAAACTGGGAATTATACTTTAATTTTATCATGGTCCTAAAGTGCCCACCGTGTAAATATAGCACCCATGCACCAGATTAACTTTGGCACTGTAAAGTTCCTTTCATAAGTACAATATAATGAAGCATAAGGCTGCATCGAAAAATCAGTCGAAACCAGGCTGGCTCGGTAGCTCAGTGGTAGAGATATGGCACGGTATGCCAGAGACCTGGGTTCGAGTCCTGGTCGAGCCTGTATTTTTCACTGAAAAATCGACAAAAAGAAACCTTGTTTGCACATCGGTTAATGAACGGACATCAGTGCACAGGAATGGGATTTTAAGTCATAGTTTTCACACACTGTTGTTAATTTTAAAACTAATCTGCATAAATAGTCCTAATGAAAAATGACATGTTTTTGTATTTGCCCAACTGAAAAAGAACATTTAGAAACTATCATTGGACTTGGTAAGGTATGTGAGTGCATTGTCTTCATCTTCTTAATACTTGGTGGCTATGCTTAGAATGCCAAATATGATCCCTTTGTTTGCAATTTGTAATGGCATTATTCTGCAGAACGTGCCTTCAATGTGAATCTGCAATAAATATTTCAATTCACATTTTACAATATAAACTAAGAGCTAACTTGGTTGACACTCATCAGACGAAGTCCACCTCATTATTCAGTAGTAAACTTTCACAGATCTGTATATAAATTGAGCTGGGATTTTTAGAACAGGCCTCTTAAGTAGTTAAGTCTGTATCAGGTAGCATCAGCATCGATGAATGGTACAAAGTAAATTGACAGGAACCTTCACAATATTCTTTTCAGTTAAAAATGAAGCCGGAGAAAGTTCTTATATTTTGGAGCTTGAGGACCAGATGTTATCCATCAGTGAGTTCCGTACCGTTCACTTGAAGAAGCACAAACACGGACAGAGTCTTCAAAATGAACCGTTCCACATGCAAACTGGATGTGCAGGACTCGAGGACATTGCAGAAATACAAAACTTAGATAACTCGGATTACTCGAAAGACGAAAGCTTCATGACTGAAATAGAAAGCGTTGTTTTTCCAAACACATCGGAAACAGCAGGGACATTTCGTGACTATTGCATTCAGGAATCAAACAATCTGTACAGGTGCCTAATCTGTAAGCGAACATACACTCACTTGAGCAACTTTTGTAGGCACTATGCAACGAACCATCTTCAAAGCAAGATATTCGCATGTCCGCATTGTCAACGGGAGTTCAATAGGAAGGACAATATGTTGGTTCACATTCGAAGTGTCCATAGGTAAAACATGTTGATTTTTGGTCTTATCTCATTTATACTTCCATTTTTAAACAACGTCAGTAAGACAAAACATTCTGTTCATGGCTTGGATATATGAAAGCATTATTAAAGGAAGAATAGTTTTAAAGGTTGTTAAAATGTCTGTTATACACAGTTAGCTGTTAAATACAATGCAACTAAGTTTACTGTCAACGTTTTTAAGTAATGAAATAATGTGTGAATAAAATTTACATTAGCAAACAGTTTCTTTCTTCACAAAATTTTTTTAAATGCTGAACATAAGCATAAATGCTGAAAGCATATTAGTTATTTGAGGTAACCTTCCGTGATTCTCATTCGGTCACATCTATGGGAATGTGAAATTGAACAATTTGTGTTACTCATCATGATTCTTCTTCTGCTGTATACCGGGTGGTCCAAAAGTCCCGGAACGGTCACATATCGTGAGAAATACACATCGAATCGCAAAACGAAAAAATACGTGTTTAATAAGTGAAAGAAAGCTATTCAATGATATCACACTTGATTCCCCACCCCCGCACCGGGGGGTGGGGCAGGTGCAACTCTGAAATTTTAAATGGAAACCCCCATTTTGTATTGTAGAATCGGAAAGATGACTTCATTCCAAGTCCAACGAACTATCAACCATCCTCCTAGCTCAGTTAGGAGCGGAGATATGTCGATTTTAAATTAAACAGAGTATATGGTAGACCCCCCCCCCCTTTCCATATACTCTATTGAAAGGTCTTGATGTGCAGATTCTGAATCTGCAATAGCTTTCACTCTAACTCGATTAGGGGCAGTGCTTTAAATTTTTTTGGGTTTTATGAAATTTTCAATTTTTTTTTCTTTTCTTTCTTCCGAAAATTTAAAATCGCCATGTCTCCGCTCCTAATTGAGCTAAAAGGATGGTTGATAGCTCGTTGGACTCTGAATGAAGTCCTCTTTCAGATTCTACAATACAAAATGGGGGTTTCCATTTAAAATTTCAGTTGCCCCCCTGCGGTAGGGAATCAAGTGGGATATCATTGAATAGCTTTCTTTCACTTATTAAACACATATTTTTTTAGTTTTCCGATTTGATGTGTATTTCTCACAATATGTGACCGTTCCGGGACTTTTGGACCACCCGGTATATTTTCTGGTACATTATTTATTCCTTAGCACTGGCATCTTGGAAATAGTGTTTATACTATACAAGTACATATATTAATAGTTGTTAATTTTAGAAATTTTTAGTTTTTTGAGCAAAGTTGGAATAGACAAATGAATCAATTACTTTCATTTTTTTTGGTAGGGCAAAGTGTCTTGAATTTTTAAAGTAAAGATGAGCCTAAAGACACTTGGTGTTCCATCTCTCTGTTGTACAGTATTTGTATGGAATTAAAAAAGCACTAAAATCACTAAAAAACTGAGGCTTTCTCTAGTAACAGAGATTCATTGTATAGCCAGTTGTTAACACTAAACTAGCATTTTTTCATTGATGGTATTGAAAGAAATTGGACCAGGACCAGTGTCCAGAATTTTCCATGGTAGGCATAAGCTTAATGAAGTACAATAATTATTATTGCAACCCCATTAGTTGTACACAGTGCTTCAAAAAAATGTATACGCACTTCAGGAAAAGAAAAAATTGTTAAAACGTCTTCATACAAAGATGTGTATTTACCTAAAAGTAAGGTTGCAAGTCAGTTTGAAGATTTGAATGCACTTTCTGGGGCATTCTCAAAATACAGAATAAAGTAGCATGATGATGGACTGTTGCAGGGTAGCCCAAATAAAACTATACCCAAAACAAAGGTGGCAAAGTCAGTTTTTTATCACCATAATGTTTTTGTAGTTCTTGTCAGACTTCTTAAGTGACATGTTAAGAGTTTCAAAATCGCAGCTGTGGTTGCGATATTACACACCAGTAGCTTCAAGCTACATTTAAAAGCATTGTGAGGAAACCTAACATGTACTGCTTCTATGCAGACAACGTCACTTCAAACATCTGGTCTGGACAGTTTAGCCTTTTGCACTCTTGTAACTGTATTTGCCCATGTCTTAACATGTAAGTTACAGATGTACTAGATGTACTAACACTCTTCGACTGCATCTAGAAGCGAGACATTTCTTGCAATTTCAGAGGTACATGATGTAGAGTTCATATTGGTGAGCAAGGATTGCATTAATAATTTACGATAATACACTTTAACATTCTGAATGATGCCTTGTTCCATCGATTGAGAAAGATAGAATGTTTGAAGAGAACCAAGCAAGTCGCATGTTGGCAAAGTTCAATGTTAGGGTGGCATGTTGCAGTATTCAAATACAACAAAGCATGGCAATGTTGCTTTTTATTCTACAGTTGTGAACTATTTCTCTCTGCTCTGTGATGTCTAGGGCCTAAGATATTTTTTTTTTCTGGACCTTGAAGACAATGCTAAACCTGATAGTTGTTTGTTTTCCTTCAAGTTGAACCAGAAAACGTTTTTATTTTGCATTTTCCTCCATTGTTTGTCTTTTAGGTTACTTTTCAATTTTTTTTTTACTGTTTGTTGCATTTTTAAAATCATTTTTTACGTTTCTTTTTGCTCCTTCCCTGTTGCTTTTTAAATTTTAAACCCTTTTGCTAGCATAATGTACATATTTAAATTCATATCAATGTATTTTTAGCAAGTATGCCGTTAATCGAAAATATGGTCAATGAAAAAGCTCCGTATTAGATTTAACTGAAATCTTTCGTAATGGTTTAAATAATAAATTGTGTTAATATTTGTTCCTCCAGCAAATGTAAAATACTTTGGGTGAACTCTACACTGAGGTTCCCTTACTGGCCACTATTATCGCTTTGATCTGTGGTTTTAATGTAGAATTAGTCACAACAGAAAAAAAAATAATCGGGTATGCAAGAAACGCAACTCTATTTTTGGATGCTGACCAACTACAGTAAAACCTCATTAATCTGGACTAATGGGGGGGATAAGTTGACTGGTAGTTCGGATTAACTGAAATAACCTAAATGAACAGTAGAAAGTGCATTAAAACTCCGTTTATAGCAACAAAACCAGTTTATTATGGTGTATCTAAAGGGCATAGGCCTTAAAGCAAGGGGAGTCCATTATAGAGCAATATGATGAATGCGATTGTTGACTTTTAGCCACATTTAAAACCTTGCATTCTGCTTTTTTTTTCCTCCGGATTAGGCGAAGTCTGGCTTATTGGGGTCTGGATTAACGAGGTTTGACTGTACTGTATTGTACAAGGGTCACTCTGATAGGAGGTGAATGACTTATACAGAAAAACCTTGCAGTGTAGAAAACAAAATATTAATTCTGTCTTTCCATTTGTTTCGGTAGTTTAAACAACCAGCCAATGGATTTTATTGAATTATTCAACTATTCCCTTGCAATTTCTGAAGAAAATCAGTTTTCATGTTAAAAGAATGAAAATTATTTTTATGTAATTTTTTTAATAATTTTAAGGTTATTTTATAGGTCATTTTTTGAGGTTTTTAGGTCATGAACTTCCGAGCCCTAGTGATGTCAACCATACCTTTTTGTTGAATCTCCATTCATTGGGAAGTTTCTGTATGTCAGTGTTTTGGAAGCATCCTGGTTTTGCTGCCTTGCCGATCACTAAGGGCTTTCCATTTCACCTGACATAAAACCACACAGAAAAAGTCAATCTTTCTTGCACAATTTCCTTCCTGAACATTTTTCACCTTTCAAACAGCAATCTGTTAGGTAGCACATGAAGGAACAGTTCACTCTTGTCACCATTCACTATGCTTTCAGGCCATATCTCTTGATTATGGCTGGTGGTTTAGCAGCCCACTCCTCAATGGTTTCACTATGTACGTCAGTCAATTTACCTCACAGTTTGTTAAAATCTATCTGGTGTATTTTGTTGGATGCTTTGAATTCAGTCTTCTCCAGTTTTTGATCAACCTTTTCAGCATATTCCTGTAACATAGGACTGGACAGGGTGGTGATTTTGTTTTAAACACCATTGTAAAAAGTGTGTGTCAAAATATGGAACATGTTTTAAAGTATTGCATGTTTCAGGTACATGGGCAAATTACAAAAAAAAAAAAAAAATGGCTGCTTCTTTTGGCTGGCAGGATAATCTCCCAACATTAGAGTCGACGAGCGATATGAAAGCTGCTGATCTTGACAAGTCCTCGCAGAGAGAGAGAGAGGGTGATACATTTCCACTGTTGTCACCTACTCACCGTTCGGGGTTCTCGCCAGCTCTTACAAAATAAAAAACAACGGCTTACATTCGAACAATTGTAAATTGGCACTGTATGGCTATTATTGGAACAATCAATATCAATCTTGCACGAGTATTACCAGAAAGCTTTAGACAATCGTATTGTGCTGTAAATTAAATGTGTAGAATCTTGAAAGTAAGTGAAAGAAATGAAATATTTTATTGACCATTATTGTATAGAGAAAAAGTTCTCTTGCGAGCCGATATTTATTAAATTAGAAAATTAGATTTGAAATAACTTCCAGTGAGAAAGTTACAAAGAAAAATCCAAATTTTATTTGTATGATATTTACAGTAATATGTTATTTGATTACTGAGAAAACGAGAGAAGAACTTGATTCATTCTTTTGTGGTGCGGCAAGGCAACTTCGTTCGCTGCAGATACCATAAGCTGTTCTTGTGGCACTCGCAATAATAAAACAACTGTCTGGTGTGCATAATATGAACTGAAAAGAAAAATTAAAATGCCATTTACTTACATAACGCTCATTCCGTACTGCTGTCAACCTCATCACTTGATTCAAGTTCTTTGGAATCTGTCTCTTGCAAATTTATAATGACCTGCTCGATGACATCGTCTCTGACTATTTCACGCTGGAAGTCATCTTCTTGTAATTTCTCTGTGTGAGCCACACAATCTGCCCACTCGGAAACACCTATTCTGTCTATTGCTTCATGAGTCAGTTTCTCTACGTCGGCCATTTTGAAAGTCTTGTTCTTGTCAGCTACGTACCCCTTCACCTGGGCCCAAATCATTTCAATCGGGTTGTACTGACAATGATAAGGTGGGGGACGAAGAACTCTGTGACCATATTCTCTTGCGTAACTTTTGAGAGTTGGTGTATGATGTTTCACCAACTGCAACAATTCTGCTCGGGTTTGCTTGCTTGTGTGAGGAATGTTCTTGTTACAGAGCCATGCCATAGTACCCGCCTTCCTTGTGTTCGAACAAGGCATTTTATCCACTTGCAAGGGGCAAGGAATGTATGCTCGCGTTGTCCATTACAATCATGGATTCAGGAGTGAGAAACAGCAAGACCTGCTTGCGAAACCACTTTCGAAACACTGAGAACGTCTGAACAATAGTCAGTACTGTTTGTTTTGGAGCGGAAAACCAATTTACTTTGGGGAACAAAGCCTGTAGCAGCTGAACCAGCATGACACACTATAAGATGAGCACCACCTTTTCCTAATTGCACCTTTAACCCACCAGAACTATCACTCATTCTCCACCAGCTCGTCTTCGAGTGATTCTGGTTGACCCAGGTTTCATGTAAATAGTATATATTTGCAGTACCAGCTTTCCCGATTTCGTGCATGGTTCTGAGGAAGATCACTCTCGCAGCTACAACATCACCCTTCTCCATTAAAAATTTCCTCCCATCGTTGCCTTTCGTATATCTGAACTCCATGTTCTTCAAATTTTTAACACTGACCACGTACTGCCTGCAAACCCGATAGCTTCCTTCAATTTAGCCCTAGTTTCACTGCAGTAGGAAATTCGCAATTTGTGTATATATCAAATATAATAGTACGCAAAACCCCTTTATCAAAATCGTCCAAGTGCGTAACATTTTTTCGCCGATTACGACGTTTGCCAGGCGAGTGAAAAGAAACCGACCCTGTATCACCAATCGATGACCTGGCTTCCTTCGCAATCGTCTGAACTGTACGCAGACCTATTCCACATGCAGCCGCTGTATGCTCCTGACATTTGGTAACACTGCTCCCTGACGAACACGAGGCACTGTCTGCATTGCGAGATTCTCTTTGGAAGAAGTGATACACTTTGTACACCATATCTTGCGTTTGTTTGTGTAGAACTCGATGCTTAGGTGTTTCTGTAGCCATATTGCACACGTATATTGACAAATTTTTGTGATCACACTGAAGAAACAAGAACAGTCACAACGAAAACCAAACTGATTCTTACCGCTCGAAAAACAAAAGAACGACATCGCATGTTTTCCACGGCTGTCTGTACTTCCTCCTTTTGCTACTACGCATCGAGGCTTGTTCAAGGTCAGCCGCTTTCATATATCTCTTCGACTCTAGTAGGTTGTTGATGTGTTGGCCATTTCTTAAAAAAATCCCTCAAATTACTGCTGATAACCACTCGATTGTGTAAAATGGATAACTACAATTAAATGCATTGTGCACATTATAGATTATAGCTAACTCCAGAGTAGTTACAAAACAATGACTATTATTATATTGAGACACTGTTCTGGTCTGAGTAAAGTTCAAGCAAGACAACCTACATTGTGTATCGGGAATCTCTGGAGTGAGTGAACAAAAACAAGTCTCTGCACAAGTATACTCTGTCTGGGGTATCTCTGGAGCAAGGCTTCACATACCGGCAGAGAAGGGGGGAATCGAGTGGGCAGAGCGAAGCAGTACATGCTGCTGCGAAGGCTGGTAACTGCAGAAGCTTCCCCCTCCACGCAATCCCGTTCCCTCATGTGTTCATTGGTGGAGCCATCTTGCATCACTACTTGCGCACACACTTGTCTTTGTTCGCCTGCTCCAGGGACAGAGTATAGTGACTAATAGGGCTCGAATAATGAACTCGCGAGAGGGGAAATGAGTGCAGCTACCAGCAATTTGCAACAGCACATACTACAGTGCGTTTGACGAAAAACCGGCCCTGCGGTACATGTTTAATAGTTGGCCATTTGCCTGTTTCGTTGTTGTGGCAGTCTTGTATGTACGCTTACTTGTAGCGGGGAGTGAGGGGGTGCTAGGAAGGGGCAAGAGGGGTGGTAGAGGAGGTGGGATGGAGGGAGGGAGGGTGGATGTAGCGTAACAGTAAAAGGCTGTATTGTTTGGTGAGTCACCATCAGCTTCCTCCACGCTTTCCAAGTGTTGTGTTGTCGGTTAGATTGTGTTGTTGGTGTTGTGGGTTAGATAGTGTGACTACCATGCCGTTTAGTGCTAAAGAACGTGCGGACCCTAAGGATATGTTCTTCTCTTAGCTTAAAAACCGCAACGATATGTGAGGAGATCTTGTTATGGCACCTCGAATACCCTCCACAACTTCTTTTGTTAGTACAGACCTCTGCCGTTTAGGTTTCATGTTTAACAAGGACCCTGTGCAACGGAATTTCTTTACCATATCCTGAATTGAGCTTCTCGCAGCAGCGACCTTCCCAAATGTTGCTGAAAATTTCACACTAGCATCTGCATATGAATTTGTTCTAAAGTAATGTTCCACAATGAAAGCACGTTCTTTAGCACTAAACGGCATGGTAGTCACACTATCTAACCAACAACACAATCTAACCGACAATACAACACTAGGAAAGCGTGGAGGAAACTGATGGTGACTCACTGAACAATACAGCCTTTCACTGTTACGCTATGCTCCATCCACCCTCCCTCCCACCTCCTCTACCACCCCTCTCGCACCTTCATCGCAACCCCTCACTCCCCGCTACAAGTACACGTACATACAAGACTGCCAATACAACGAAACAGGCAAATGGCCAACTATTAAACATGTACCGCAGGGCCGGTTTTTCGTTGAACACACTGTACTTTGCTCTGCCAACTCACTTTCTCCCCGTTATGCCAGCCTTGCTCCACAGATTTCAGAGACAGAGTATACATCTTTAATTGGTACTTTAGTATTATACGTACTACCTGGTTAGGTTAGGTGTATTAGCCCCAGTTTCACCTAACCTAACCTAACCAGGTAGTCTGTATAATACTAAAGTACCCTTTAATAATTCTCCTAATTGTTTTCACCATCCTAATGAAATATATAAAAAACATTCAGGTAAAATGAGACAAAAAGTTAATAATGAGTGAAGGGGGAAAACTGGTGTAATGTCTTGAGTACATCATTTCACCAGTTCGAACCTGTCTTCCAGTATTCTGAATGTTTTTGTCATCTCCGTTTGCCTTTACATGACAAAGTATTTCTGGATCTTAGTTATGATTGACGAAGTTGTTGAATTAACTTATTGACAACTCTATGATTGACGAAGTTGTTGAATTAACTTATTGACAACTCATGGCTTGAAATATCAATGTTCTTTATTACAGCTGTTGATTTCCCTCAAGTGTGTATATATTTCCCCTCATTACTGTGTCTAATTTGTATATGATAATGCAGTAAATATAAGGATGTTTAGTAGCTTTAATTATAATTTGCATGTTACTTGTAAATTGTACTGTGAAACAAAGGTCTACACAAGACAACATGCATTCCAGGATATGGTGCCTAACAGGCTTTAAAACAGTAGAATGTCTTGAATTTTCATTGCTTATTGAGTTGTGAATAAAATGTGTGAATAAAAACTTTGTTACATGAATTTAATGAAATCATAACTTTATCGTGTGAATACACCTGGGTTTGTGCGACCTGATTTTTTGAAATCATGTTATTGTGGCTTTGAGTTCTTTTTTGATTAGTACAGATTTTATAAGGGTTGTTCAAGTGGAATGTCTATGTAATGAGTACAAGAGAATGATATCTCACGGTAGCCACCGTCATTAACATCAAAATTGTATCCAATAATTGCATATACTGAACTGAGAAAAAAAATCATATTATAATGTTCGCTGAAGATGAGGATAAGTAATGATTAGAACAGTCTGTGAAAAATCCATGCTTTAGTTGCAACTCTGATGCTGAAGATCAAGTATTACATCTTGTTGATGGTGGATAACCTGTTATTGTTACGTGAGGGTAGTGATAATTTGTTTTTAGACACTGGTGCGGCAATCACCTTGTTTTAGACATATCGTAAGGTGAAAGTTATTCCTGTGCATATAGCACCGTGCCATGACGGTACATTTAGGGGATGTGCGTGTATGGCCCAATACATTCTCGACCTACCATTTTGGAAGTGATGTGATCAGCACCATGCTCTGGCTGCCTTTACCTCCCAGGTACCCATTGATTTGAGGGTGGGTGAGCCTCAGAGCTGCTTTATACGGGAACGAGACCAGAAGAATTCCAACCTTAGATTACCCACCTATTGTCTCCCGTGTGCCAATCAAATGCCATACTGACTAGACCATTTAAACATCTCCGAGGCAGATGGTGATTGATAAACATCACACACGCATCAAGGGATTGTTTAATTTTAGTTACTTTAATTTTAGATTTAAAAATGTTGATCCCATTGTGATATTGTATGTGCTTGTAATACTGTCAATTCGTGCAGAGACAAGTCAGGACTGAAAAATTTCACGTGCATTTCAAAGTAGTGCTTTTCTTAGCCACAAGGCTATCAAAAGATTCCCCACCTTCTTCAGTATATACCGATGCACTTTAGTATGGGTCTAGAATACTAACACCAGCTTTTGACTTGTGCACATGGTACTGCAATTTGTTGGCTTATTCTTTTTACGCAATAGTTTCTGTTCACAGCATTTATGTAAATAAAAATATTATCTGTTCTATCTCTTTTAAGGGCAAAACTAAATCGTCTTATGCTATGAACAAAGAGCATCCTTTGGATCTATACTCCATTTGAACAACCTTTATAATTCATTTTCGTTTAAGATCTGTCAGTGAAAGTGTTCATTTATTCCTTTTTATACCTTTTGTCTTGGTTGTGACATTCATTTTTATTGCTTATTTTTGCAAATGAATGATATTTTTGTGGGGGTACATAAAAATACTTTGACACCTGTTCATAAAGATATTGAAATTTGCATTCCAGCTTTTTTACTCCAAATAAACTATTAAATTGTGCATTGGCTGTTTTCATTACTTATACAACTTTGCAATGCAATTTTAACGTTACTTGCAAATTGATCCACTGCTTTTGTCCGTTTCACAAAGTCAGAGAAAACGAATGTTACAGCGTTAACGATTTCATTTCACTGAAGTGAGTGAGCTCCGCGATTGACCGTAACGGAGAAATATAGGGCAAGATTTGAACTTTCTGAGTAGAAGATCCTTAGATGGCTGCTCAATCTTGGAAAAGGTAATTGCTCTTGAAGTAAAGTTGTTTTCAAAGTTGCTGCAACCAAAGTAGTGCTTCCTTATTGTACATAAAAAAAAGATAAGAAAAAGGCATTTGGATATTTCTGGGTTACTATACCACTTTCTTTAGTTTTATAATTTTTTTATGCATTTCTATTTGTTATGAGATGGAACCAAGTAAAATGCATGGGTGTTGTCGTTTTAAAACATCAAGAAGTTCAAAAGCAAGTTGCTTGTGTAGGTGCAGTACAGTGTGTATGACCCAGAATATCCTGCTTTTGACATATGTTGTGCATTTGTTGTGTGACAGCAGATTAGCTTGCTCTTGTTTTATTAAGGGCCTGTAGCATTGTGGAAATCAGTTTAAACTTTGAATGCATTATGTAGCAAGGTATTGTTTTCAATAAAGCCTTTTTGTAACGTAGCCTTGTTTGTTATTTAACTGTGCTGTGATGAGCAGCATCCTTCCTAACCTGGGGTGACTGAAGTTGTTTCGTGTAGGCCTGTTAGTTCTGTTTAGACTGTAGCCCTTTTCATTAATTGCTTCATAGTCTTAGTTTTATTTAATAAGGTCTCTGCACGAAGAATGCCTCTTTTTTTGTTTTCAGTATGGAATACCTACATACACAGATTTTCCAAAAATGTTGTGCTGTCCGTTAAAAGTACATTTCTCAGTTTTTTTAAAATGTTAAGTTACCATGCAGTTGTTTTGATGAGAAAGAGAGACATACATGCATGTAATTGTAAATGTTTGAAACTCTTCTGTCTTGTGGCAGCATAATTTATGGAAAATCAGGATTTTGGTAGATGTGATTATGTTGATGTCATTTTGCATGTTAGCTCTTTACTGATTTTTGACTTGTGCTTTAAACATATTTTTTCTCTTGTTGTTTTCAGATGCGCTTTTAAACCTGAAGGTCAAGGCAGAGTCTCTGTGGGGGAATTACGGCACCCCGTCAAGGTTGGACGAAACGCCCACGCCGCCGCCCCCGCCACCACCAACCAAGAAAAGAGCTCGAAGAAGAGCAACAAGCTCGGGGGATCCGGCAGAGCAGCTCACTGAAATGAGCGTGCGAGGTCTCAACCTTTTCAAGTATGCGTCGGTATCAGAAGGCTTGTATAAATGTATAGAGTGTGAGAAGTCTAATATTGATAAAACGTTCAAAAATAAATATAGCTTCCAGCGCCACGCGTTTCTTTATCACGAAGGTCATCAGCGGAAGGTGTTTCCGTGCCCGGTGTGCGGCAAAGAGTTTTCCAGACCGGACAAGATGAAGAATCACATGAAGACGGTGCATGATTGTTTCATGCCCAAGGACTGCGTATTTCCCTTGGGGTTCTTTTTACCACCATAGAAGATTTAGTTGTGGAAACAGTAGGGTGTTATTCATAATGTTAAAGTTTCAGGGAAGTTGAAAAAAAAGCAAGACAAGGTCATGTCAAGCATATTTACAATGTTTTACTATTTTGTATTTGTTGATGAATGTTCAATTTTATGCAATATTACAGGCTCCCACTTACACTAGATTTTTATCTGTCACTGTGTGTATTCATAATGGCTTTAAGGGAAATTTCACAATTTTTAAGCTTGTCTTGCACATAAAACACCTTTTTTCCATCATTCCACAAATTTCTGTAATCATAACAGTTCACTGTGTTCTCCTAGCAGTTACAAACTTGGGAATGAATTTGCCGTTTGCCGAGAGTTCATGTCACAATTGACGTGCCGTTTGAAAGGAGATAAGTTGTTACAGAAAAATTTTATATTGATAATGTTTGTGTAGTAATTTATGGGTACTTCTCCCATATCTGTTGGTGCTTTGCCTACCACTGCCTAATGTTCACAAACTTGTGAGCATAATGAAGAAAAATATTTAATGTGTTTGTGCATAATGCTCATTTACAAGTCTTGGAGGTCTTTGAGTAATATAATTCAGTTGTGTAATGAGTTATTGTGCATAAAAAACTATTGTACAGGTGATAATTATTAGTAAGTACTGTGGTATGGTATATTCTTTAATTCTACTAACAAGGGTTTATTATGGTGAGGCTGCCAGACACATATTACATGAGGAAAAATATACTATATACATTAAATTTAATCACATTTTCTTACATATTTTTGAAATTATGCTACAGGAGATTGTGATACATATAAAAAAATATGAACACACATAATGTACATACATACATGGTTTTCAATCTGCTACATTGCTTTTAGGTACTTTCCCTATATATCTTGAAACACTATCGCTTTCAAAATGCATAATAAGAACTTTCCATGTTGCATGTCAAGAATTTTGACACTTATTTGTGCCCAGTACTATTAATAATTTGTCTTGAGTCAATTACCTTCCATATTTACCATCATCTTTAAGTAATTTTACCACAGCATACAATACACTTTATCATATTTGACACAGACTGTGCAATTTTTCTTTTTCTTTAGTAAGTCAGTTTATTTCTTTAGCAATTGCAAGTTCAGCTAGTGAAGTTAGCTTACATATTTATTCAAAATACACCCAGTAATCTGCATAATATGGATAGAAGAAATTTATATATATTTTTTGTTGGTTAATATATTGTTTTTTCCCCCCAAGTGAAGTTAGTTCTGTTATAACTTTGGCAGTCCAATTGCCAAGCGTCTTTGACTGTAGGATCTTATTTTTCTATTTGCCATACATTTTCACCCGAAATCTGCACCGAAAAGCAGCTCTTGGTTTTCAATTTACAGAGGAAAAAAACAAAACATTTATGTTTAGTAATCTTTATTATAAAATATGAAAAGTTCATAACATGCAGCTGATGTAACATGACCGCAGGATATTGTTATTCCCTTATCCTATTTCTTCCTTATTTCTCTCACTTAAGAGAAAATGATCGCTATGATGGTGATAATTTTGATCAAAAATTTCATATACTTTCTGATCTTCAGTAACAGCAAATAAAACATAACAGAAGGGAAGCAAATACCATTCTCTCGGTTTCTCCTCGGTTCCTAAAGTGGCTGAAATTGCATTATGCAAATAAATCTGGATTATACTATACATTTATAGCATTGATGTGGTTAGTTCACTTTTCAGTGTGAAAATTATTTAGAGAACAATTTTTTCTCATGTTGCCCTCAAGAATAAAAATAAAATCTTTTTATGAGTTGTCTACCATACATTTGGAAAGTACAAATCTGTTATTTGTATATACACAATTTAGGGCTGATAGGTTTTTTTGTTTACTTTGTGAATGTGTCTGTGTGTGTGTGTGCTGCTCTTTCTCTACATGGAAACCCAAATTGTGCATTTTTATCTAACATGCAAATCACAATGCTTACAAATACAAAATCTCAACAAATGTAATAAACAATGAGGAATGTTTATCTTAAATATCCAATAATATTTTACATAATTGTTGTTTCTTGCTGTGATTGCCGTATATTCGTATATATCCATTAGGACTCACGACAAGCATAACAGACACACTTCCTTTCACAACAAAAGGCAGTTTAGTTACTCTGCTGTTGAATAAATAGATACATTTTTCCCATTCTATTTTCATGCTGTAAACATTATGCATAATTTCTCCAAATTCCACTAACCATTCAGGCTTGAATGAAGTGACACAGTATGCTTTTAGAACAAATTTCTGGTACACTATTATTGACAATAAGTCATCTGAAACGAATTGTCTGGCAGCTCCTATCAAAAGTCGTGTTGGTAGATTTTCTTTTCCTCTGAATTAACTACAATGGAAACATAGGTATAAATTGTTTGAAATTTATTTTTGTGATTTCCACTGTTTCATTGTATTGACTGTTAGCAATCAGCAGTTCTGATTAAAAAAAAAGTCTCTACCTCTTGATAACCATCAACATGTGATAAAAACTGGTGCGTAAGTTAACTTCTAATGTCTCAAATTATGCGTTAGTTAAACTAGACGAAACTCGCATTCAATAATTAATTTTTGTTAATTGGAATAATTAACTAGTCATTGTTAGTTGAATCTGTATACATTCTAGCAAGTTGAAAATTTCAAGCTTATTCTGGTGCATTTTTGAATGACACTCTGCAGAATGCGAGTGTTAATTTAGTTATATGATTCCTGATAGGAAAGTGCTTATTGGACCTTGTAAAGGATTAACTTCTCTACCCTGCTGGAGGAAAATCGTTTCACAAAATGAAACTTTCAGTTTATTTCTTTCCGCAAAACCAAGATAATTAGATGTATAATAAATAGCATATATTAAAAAAAATGTTGCAAATTATAGTTAACATGTTGTTAAGAATTTATAATTATATATGTAATTGGGCACAGGATTTAATTGTGGAGTATATTGGTCCACATACATTAGAAGTAACTTTTTCATACAGTAACCAGCACAGGTATAGACATGTTGGTTGCAGGTGTAGATTTCATTAAGTACTGTTAATGGAATTTTAATCTCTGTTGCTCACTTCCTTATTAACATGGTTTGTATAACTGTTGACCAGTGAAGGAATCTACTAGTTGTTGGATTAGGGAAAAATATTTTGGTTTAGGAAAGGATGTTTCAAGATTGAATCTTCAAACATATAAGGTAACAATAAAAGCTCAAGCAAACATTTAGGATTGTTGCTACTAGAATTTAGGTGTTATTGTTGGATGGTCATTAGTTTACTTAAGAAGAATATAACCTGAATTTTTTGCATATTTTGTTATTCAGATTTGTATGTCGTTCATAATATTTACACTTGCAAATGCAGGCATTAGATTTATGTAATATAGAATGTAAATGTTATTTTCAGAGAATGGTATTTAAGTTAAGGTTGCTGCAGCTTTTCTTTCATTTTTATTTTCTCTCAAGTTTTATTGAGACTCTTTACATGTTTACCATTAAAAAGTACTACCACAGGAGGATCTGTTCTGCAGCACAAATTTTGTATATTTCCGTAAGACCAACGGGGAGAATGAATTGTTTTAAGTTTTGCTAATGAAGTGCATTTGCGTAAAATATTTTTTTAGTTTAAAGAAGTTTCTCGTATTTTTTCTTGTAATTGTCAGAGTATGAAATTTGAGATGAGACCAAGACCCTTGAAAAAACTTGACAAGCTAGACTTCTATACTTGCGAAAGTTTTCAGTGCAACATGCTATATATGAGAATGAGATTTTACGTTTCCTGATTTTACATTTTCCCATATTATACATTCAGTCTTGATGGTCCCAGCGTAGCAAAATGTTATAAAATTTTCCCCCATTTTACATTTTTCCGCATTTAGGTTCTTTCATCTTGGTCCACTGAAAAACATAAAATCGAGATTCCACTGTACCACTTCACACAAAAGATGAGACTGTCAAATCAAGTCTCACCTCAATACCATCCTTATGGTGAAATTTGTTCCTCAAAGGATAATGCCCCCTCCTCCTGGAATGGCAGAACTTACGTAGTTTTTAAATAGGTGGAAATAATTAGTGGTGGAAATGAACAAAGTTAAACTCTTAGCATTTTCAGTTTCTTCTATTGGAACAGATACTAATTTCAGTTCTTTGCAAATTATGGAGTTATCGAGGACAGAAAAGCCTCCGTGTGCCATTTTCAGTGTCCAGTGTGAGTTCTCTAACGTTCAAGTTTCAGCATTCTGAAGGAGCTTTCAAATGATTACATGAAACATTTGTTTTATGGTCCAATATACTAGTTTATGAACTTAAGCTTTTTTGTAGTTCTTTGGATTTTAGTTCATTTACTGTGCATTTCTTGATTGTCATCATGGTCATCCAGCTAATTGTGTATTTTACATTTGGCGTGCTGGAAAAGTGCAACATCCAGCAGATAGAATCTGTTGAATAACATTCAGAGTAGAATGTGAGTGCATATAAATCTCTTAAATAGGTAGCTGGGGACAACCCTGTGGGGTAAAGGCAGCTAGGTGTGATCACACCATCCCAACTATGGCCAGGAGGATGAAGGATATGTGAGAAACTACCTTCACATCACTTCATATGCCTTCATGACACGTGTGCACATGCACAGGATACCTTTACCTTTTTTCACCTTATAAATCTCAAGAGATTGTTTGTATATCAAGTCTCAGTAATCCTAGATTGACTGTAAAACAGCAATTTGAAAAAAAAAAAGGTGCCACATTATCAGTCAACAGCAGCCTACACTGAAAGCACAAGCATGCTAGGGATCCATCAATGCTTAAAGTTAAGTCCACTGTATGCCCTCATAGGCCGGTTGGGATGATATACAGTTAAAATTGTTTCCAAACCACTATGTGCCTCCACCAATATTAGTAACTGGTCTTTCCCTTCCAAGACCTTAAAAATATAAAACTTGCTGCAGTTTAAAAATATATTTATATTGCAAAGTGATGTTCCTATATATCTGCCACAGAAATACAAAACCTTTCAAGTTCACACATATTTCATCAAGTAACATTTAATAAAATTCGCGTTCTCACAAACACATTGGTTATAATATCACAGTTCACTTGATTCATGTTCAGATTACATAGTTTAACGTTGAAGAACATGAGTGTGATACACAGTATTCAAATAGGGTAGCAAAGATGTGTTGGTGACAACAATGTGTATATCCTGTATCGGTATCAAAAGTTTGCAGTTTGGGGACAGATTGGGTTATGACACTTGTTTACATATTAGTGTTTTGAATTTACCATTGTTGAAAAGTTTTTTAAAAAACACTGACCACTGACATACTTGTATTTGCAGGAATCCTAAACCTTTACTTGTGTCGGTAAAGATCCATGAAATAAGTTTTTTCTCTTTAAGGATGTACCATTTTCTGTAAACTAACTAAAAAGTCAACTCTAGTGCAACAGCCCTTTGAGAGCCAAGACCTGCCAAGTGGCTCTTCGTTGGATGACATGTGGTGAGGGCTTTTGAGTCCCATTGCTGCTGTTTTGCAGGTATTGAGCCTAGAGCCTGGTACTTCTTTTGAAGTAGCTTCACAGTTGTCCTCACAATGCTGGCCAATGAGCTTCTGCTCAGAATTGACTGGACTGCTTGCACCAAAGTGGATCACTATGTGGGAGCACCCAAATTATAAACACATTTTTCTTCATTTTATTATTCTTTGTGTCCTAAGTGCTCATCCCTGAGGTTGGTTTTTGATTTATTTTTTTCCCTGTGATTTTCCTGCTCGCTTCATATTTTCTGTCCATTTTTCTTGCTTGTTTAGTTTTCCATGCCATTGTGGAAAATATACCATGGGATTTGTTTATATTATAATCTTTGTTGCATTTTTCTATTTGTTCCTTTCTTCTTTTTTCTGTTGCTTTTATAATTCACATCTTGAGCAATTTGTTGGGTACACTCCATCTTAGACATTTTTTACCTTCTATTATTTCTTATGTGTCAGGTTACGACTTACCACCCTGTACCTTCTGTGGATGATGTATTTCATCAAACTTCTCTTGCTATGTGCTCATCTCAGAAGTTCATGACGTAAATGTCAAAATACATGGTTTCTTTTTCAATGGAAAAACTCTTACACTGATTACATTACCGACATACAGTGCAATGAACCATTCTCTTTCCTCATGAAACATTTGCAATTTTATATCAGATCAGTAAAGCAATGGCTATTGGCATCAGTAAATTTAATATCCATACTTCGTTTGTATTGACAAAAAATTCCCAATTTTAAATATTAGCAAAGACCAAATATGTTTAGGTCATATGAAACTTAGAGATGGGCCACATTAACCAGTGTCGGATTGGTATTGGCTGATATAGATACGTTGGAGTATTTGTTTATTGGTAAAAGTTGCAGTTCAATATATGCCTAAATAACCTGTAATTTAGTTCAAAATTCTTCCATTCTTTGATTTTGTTTTGAATGTAAGATTTAGTGTGTATATTACAATTTCTAAAGTAAATGTGTGAATATTCCTATGGAAAATATTTGCAGTCACCTGGATGCATACAGTAACCATTTATACTTTTCAAGGAACATCTACAATTCTGCATTTGATTAGTAGAATATTATTATCAGTATTGTTGCACTTATGCTTTTATCGGTATTTGGTCAATTTTCATATCGTCCACCCCGTAACAAAAATAGTTTAAAAATTATCATTACAATTAAACTCCAGTCTTAATTTTTCTAGCCATTACTTCCATTGTTCCCAACCTTAAATATTTATAGGATATTGAACAAAATAAAAATATAAGGTGTAATGAAATGAAACGCTGTTCTTATATATGCTTAAAATCAATCTTTTAGTTGAATGACAATTGTTCCAGCCCAGATATTTTTATTCTAATTTTAACATTTCTTTTCTATTGCTTACCAGCAACCTTAACTTAAATGCGTCAAATATAAGGGATAAATACAGAAAAGTGAAAAATCAATATTTGAGCGGCTGATAGTGTAATTATATAGTAGTTGATGAATGTGTAAGGAGTGTTAACAGGTGTCTTCACTATGCTGTGATTTTGTCAGGGAGGCACTTATTTTCTTTCTTTCAGAAATTTGGGTTAGGAATTTATTGAAATCCTGTAGTGTGTGTATTTTTAATAATGGTATGGTTTCAATATGTCCTGTTCATAGCACTTTTATGTTTAGCAGTTAAGCATATCGGTTTAAATATCTAAATTCAAATTCCATTGCAAAGATTTTAGTTACATTTTGTTTCCTGTTTAATGCCGCAACTTATTAAACGTACCTGGCTGCATGGGAATATATAAAGCGAATATATAAATACATATATTTTTATGGTGTTAACTCTTATTTGAAGAAGCATTGACTTCAAAAAAATGCCTACGAGTGGTTATTTCTTTAGTAAATAAAGAAAGAAAAAAAAGAAATTCAGGGTTATACACAGTTGTGTCTAAAATGTCTGTGACTTTTCTTTGTTATTGCATGGACAAAAAAAGCAGTTGTTAAGGAGAAACATTTGATTGTTTCTGTAGCCAAAGACAGAGGGATGAAAACGTAATCACTTCCAATACTTGATAACTTTTCGATGTATATCTTCATTAGGAGGTTATATTACCTGTGTCTTATGCAAGTCCGAGACTTGTGTATTACTAATTATTGGCTATGCTGCACGAGAGGAGGTCCGAGACCTCAAGTTGTTACCAAACAAAATAGATTGAATGGCAGCAGGACAAATCCTGTAATTTATGTATGTAAAAAGTGGTTATAGTTTTAAGGCTTTAATTTTTTGAAAAGAGAAATGGAAAGTTGTTGGAAAATTATGTACATAGATATAAATATATATAAAGTCAACCTATGACACAAATTCTATTCCTTATATTAACATGAACACATTGTTGAATTTGGTTTTTATCCTCCAAAATTAGAATATTAAGATACGATTATTTTTTCTGGTGGTTTGCATATGTGTGCGGTGGTGCGTGCGTGCGTGTGTGTGTGATAAAATAAAAAGAGTATGTGCAAGTGTACTTGTTCATGTCTGTGTGCAGGCGTGCATGTGCATTGGAGTATGGGAAAATGTGTACATAAGAATTTACACAGAATAGTATTTTTCAAAATCAAATTGTTAAAGATTCTACAGTGTTACTGTATCTATGTCTTGTTGATGGTTTAACAAAAATTAACTTTATGGTGAAAGTGGAACATAATTCCTGTGGAAACTTGAAATATTAAAAAAATATATATTATTTAGTGGTTTTTGGGTAAAGAGGTACAACATCAAAGGGTAACATTTTGAGTTGGAAGATTTTTACAAAGTTTGTTTTTAAGCATTGTTGCTTTTGCTTTATATGTATATAATTTTTTGTAAATTATTAATTATGTATTAAAATTATGGTAAAGGTTTATTTGCTTAGTTGTTCTCCTTGATGTTGTTCTTTACTCATTTGTAATGTTAATGGGGTTATTTAATATTTATTTGCTATTCAATGGATGTAGAAACATTACTTTTTTTTGGGGTATTTACATTTTAGAACTAGCAGTGTTGCTTAAAAGTGTATTCACATATAGTTATATAATCTTCACTTCAGACATTCAAAACAAGAGTTTGCTATAATTTAAGGTCTTTTTGTTTCATATTTTCTTGGTTTGTAGCCCAATTATTTGTGGATTTGCTTGAAATTCCATCTTAATTGTATAGGCCTTGTTATAACTCCAATATAATTTTTTTGAATGATTATATGTTTTGGTGATAATGTATTAGCAATTTGAATTTATTTAAAAATAGATAGCTACTTGCATTGATGTTAAAACTAATAATTTCTGTGTATATTATTGGGTGTTGATTGTTCTGAAATGTTACATATTATTCTTGCTAATATAGTACAATTGTTACATTATTCAAAAATTTTATCTTTAAAAGTGTGAAGTTGTAAATATTCATGTTTTAAATTAAAATTCTATTTAAAAAAAATGGTTAAGGATGCTCTTAAATGCTTGTTAATTTTTTCACTGCTGCATCTGGTGGCGACTCTTGTTAGAAATGCAAAATATACTTTTCATGCCTCGGATTTTAGGGAAAAGGTTTCATGTGATTGTTGAGAGTATGTGGTGCAGATTAGATTATCTACTGCATTGCATGGTGTTACGGAATATCCAGTGCAAAAAAGATATATGAAATAAAGTGTGAATCTTTTACAAAGAGAATGTTCCTGTGTCTGTCAATTCGTAAATGTTACTTTCATGAGAGTTCCAGAAGATTGCACATGCCTTATGTTACTTAAGAAAAAAAAGAACATGTTTTCTCCTCAGTGACCACAGATAATTAGTTTTGGAAAATAAATACAAGTACAACCCAGTTTTTATGTTCTTGTTTTTATATCTGTCCTGTTGTGCATCTTTGAATTCTTAATTGTATTACTTCCTTCTTTTTGCACGACTTTCGTAAGTTGACGATTATTTGCTTTGTTCTTTAGTTGCAAAGTTAATTTGTAATTCCACACTAATGTTTTTGTTGTTGCACTTATTTTTCTGGTTCATTCCTGTGTCAGTTGAGTGTTAACAAAAGTTGTAATTAATTTATTTACTCAACCTTACTGTTAACGGGTGTAATAATGTGCACTTTGAATGAAGAAGATCTTAGTTCAGAACTTGGTTATGACATTAACATTTCTTAATGTTCGAAACAAATAAAGATAGCGATAGTTGACACCATGCCATGAACACACACGGCTGTTGTAGAAGTAGGCCTTCACACATTCTCTGTGTTGACTGTTGTATAGGTGATGTGATCAATACCCCATTCACTCCAGCCACCTTGCCTCCAGGTGACAGGTAGATGAACCCCAGAGCCACTTGTGCAGAGACAATGCTGGGCAAATTCCCACCCTAGAAATTTACTGTGTGGCAGGCTGGTGCCAGTAGAGTACAATATTAACGTTTGCTCCCAAGTGTACCACTGGTGTTTCACATGAATTCTGTTCTTTGGGGCCACATGAGCCACCGCGGGACACATTTTTAGTGAAGTGGAATATGCTTTCTCAAAGCAGTAGTTCACCTGTATGACATATATGTGGGGCACAGCTTTTTCAGAATTTGTCATCAGTTTGGGCTAGCTATATTGAGATACACTAAAATCCTGTCATTTTCACTTTCAGATGCAACATAAAAGAAAAAGTTTCTTTTGTATTGTGACACCATGTTGGCATGGATCACTGTCATTAAAAATTTCGAGGCCGAATCCATCTCCACACAGGCAGAGGGGTGGGAATCGTTGTCTCTGATTTTCCTGAAATTTTAATGTGTGAAACTGCAAGAGAATATGAGAAATACATATTTTATATATTTTTTATTTTAATTTTCACTGAAGATACAGCTGTTCAAAGTTGACAGTAGGGCAGCCGTTTTGGATCTGTCAGTTTTTTTTAATTTGCAATATCTTCTCAACAAATAGAGATAAATTGATGAATCTTTTTTTTGTTTTGAAGTATTTATGTTTCTACATATTATAAACAAATAATATTCCAAAACCAACATTGGAACAGTAATTAAAAAGAAACAAATTTGTTTCGAAAAATTGTTTGTCAAAAATACCAATCAAAAAATTTAAAAAATATTACAGGGTTTGTATAGCTAAGGGTACTACATATCCTGAAAAGGGGAGCATGCTATTTTGTTTCTCAAATTTTTATAATATAATTAAGCCTTGTTTCCATATTGAAACCAATAAGTTGCTGACCAAGGCAGTTTATTAAGGTAAAAACACTTAACACGTAACGTTTCGACCCTGTATCAGGGTCTTCCTCAGACGAAGAACTAAACTAAAATGATGAAATAAACTACACACAGAAAGATTTCATACACATAGCAGGGTCACAAGCCACACAACAACAAATCAAATTGACAGTCCTTATCTAGGAAGATTTCTACAAAGGAATTAAACATATCACCTCCTGACAGTTGTTGACTAATGGGTCTACTACACTGACAGGTGATTGGCAGGTCAAGATCAGCAAGAGTCTAAGAACCACCTGCTCACCACTCCCCCACCCCTCCTGCCTTTCTGGTTATGGGTGAATACCTCCTCCTCTGGTCTTCTTCTTTTCTCTTCTTTCTTCCTTCTTCATACTTCTTTTTTCTTCATTCCTTTTCTTCATCCTTTCAACTTTCTCTAACACACTCTTCCATTCCTTGTTTATCTTGAGCCCTCCATTCCAATTCATGATGTCTTCTCCTTTCTTTTCTATTTCTTTGGCCACCTTCCATTTTCTCACTAGTTCTCTCTTCTCTTTTCCTATTCGCCTAGCCGAATCCCATTCAACTTCATGTCCTGTTTCTCTAGTGTGTTTGAATATGGCACAACACCAAAGGGACTGAAGATAAGTAAGAAGGGATTGGATTGTCGCACCAGAAGATGGAAGAGGTTAGTACAGAAACTTGAAAAAGAAATGATATGGAACGAAATAAGAAAGAGGAAGAAGGAAATCAGAACAATAAAGGAGAAACTGGCAGGAATGGAAGAAACCATAGAAGATGGACTCACCATTTTTACTAGAGAATTCACATTCCATGAAATGAGAAGCTGGCAAGAAAACTTTAGAGAGAAGGTGAAACTGAAGATGAAGAAGAAAGGAGAAAGACTGGGATGGAGAGAGGAAAGAAGAGAAGAGGAAGAAGGTGAAGAGGGCAGGAGAAGAGTGGTTATAATCGGAGATGTTCAAATATCAGAAGAAGAGGAAGCTTTTTTGAAATTAGGCCGAGGTTTCAAAGTGATGGAGAGAAATGTGAACTATGAAGAGATTGTATATGATATTGAGGAAGCGGTGCTACATATTGAAGAAGAGGCAGAAAGGGATAAGATTAGAAGAAGAACAGCAGCCATTTTGAAGAAAGAAATGGATAAACAGAGAAGATTAGATAATTTGAGCCAGAAGGAAAGGGAGGGTATGAAAAGAATCGAGACAAGGAACGATGTGGTGGTGGAACAGGCAGATAAGGGAGGGGCCACAGTCGTGATGGAAAAAGAATGGTACGAGAAGAAGTTTGAAGACCTGAAAGGGGACACGTATGAGGAGATTTGTGGAATGGAAGAGGAACGCAATATTAGAGAAAAGATCATAAAAGATTGTGGAAGGATGGGGTTTAAAAAGCTCATGAAGGAGGCAGGAAGACTGCCCTGTTTAAAAGGCTTTCCCAAAATACATAAAGAAGAGATAAAGTTGAGACCGGTGATGAATTGCAGGGACAATATTTTGGAACCTTTGGAGAAGAAGTTAAAAAAGGTAATTGAAGTGTTAGTGAGAGAACAAGAAAGCAGAGCCGTGAAAAACAGTGAGCAGGTGGTGGACCTTATAAAAGGTCTGAAGGAGTCTGGGGATAAAATCACAATGTTTAGCCTAGACGTGAGAAGCATGTTCCCGAGCATCAAAAGGGGACACGTAGTGGATATAGTGAGGGAAAAAGTTGGGAAAAGCATTATAGGAGAATGGGATAGTGAGAGAGTGGTACAAGCGCTGGAAACCATTTGGGACAATAGCTACAGCAGAGTGGGGAGTAAAATCATCAAGATTAGTGAAGGTCTAAATATAGGCTCTTGCTTGAGCCCTGTGCTGGCGGAATTAGTTATGAATGAATGGGAGAAGGAAGTGATAGTGAAAGGAGGAGATAAGTTAAGTCTATTTTGTAGATATGTGGATGATTGTTTTGGGATATGGAAAGGAACAAAAAGGCAGCTGAGTAAGCTTGTTAAAGATGTAGAAGATGAGAAAGCAGGGATATTCCTTGAGCTCGAAACGGAACAGGAAGTAACATTAAATTTCTTGGATATTGAGATGAAAAAGAAGAGAGGAATGGGGATAGTGGCTACATGGTATCAAAAGAAGTGTTCGGCAGGAGTGTTCTGCCACAAAAGAAGTGATGTGGGTGATGGAACTAAACGTAATTTTATAAGGAATATGGAAGACCGAATAAAGAAGATATGCACAGAGAAAGGGGAAGAAGAAACCAAGATTAATAGCCTGTGGGAACAACTAGAAGAGAATGGCTATGAAAAGAAAGACAGACACAACATCAACAGAAGAAGGAAAGAGATAAAAGAGAGAGGACTGGAAGAGAAGGAAGAAAAAGAAAAAGAGAGATGGTTTGGTATAAGAAGTATGGGCGATGCCACAGAGAAGATATGCAAAGTGCTGAGGAAAGTGGGTATAAGAACTTACAGGAAGGGAGGACGCACTATTTTAAGTATAGCCAGCAAGAAGAATGAAGAAAAGAGAGAGGAGGAAGAGGAAGGGGTTATCTACGAGGTGAAGTGCAGAGGATGTGAAAGTGTATATATAGGGGAAACAAAGAAGAGACTTAAAGACAGGTTAAAGCAACACATGGATGATGTGAGATTGAAGAGAGACAGGAATGCCATATTCAAACACACTAGAGAAACAGGACATGAAGTTGAATGGGATTCGGCTAGGCGAATAGGAAAAGAGAAGAGAGGACTAGTGAGAAAATGGAAGGAGGCCAAAGAAATAGAAAAGAAAGGAGAAGACATCATGAATTGGAATGGAGGGCTCAAGATAAACAAGGAATGGAAGAGAGTGTTAGAGAAAGTTGAAAGGATGAAGAAAAGGAATGAAGAAAAAAGAAGTATGAAGAAGGAAGAAAGAAGAGAAAAGAAGAAGACCAGAGGAGGAGGTATTCACCCATAACCAGAAAGGCAGGAGGGGTGGGGGAGTGGTGAGCAGGTGGTTCTTAGACTCTTGCTGATCTTGACCTGCCAATCACCTGTCAGTGTAGTAGACCCATTAGTCAACAACTGTCAGGAGGTGATATGTTTAATTCCTTTGTAGAAATCTTCCTAGATAAGGACTGTCAATTTGATTTGTTGTTGTGTGGCTTGTGACCCTGCTATGTGTATGAAATCTTTCTGTGTGTAGTTTATTTCATCATTTTAGTTTAGTTCTTCGTCTGAGGAAGACCCTGATACAGGGTCGAAACGTTACGTGTTAAGTGTTTTTACCTTAATAAACTGCCTTGGTCAGCAACTTATTGGTTTCAAATTTTTAATGATTTTTTTTTAAAAAAATCCATTTTTGGACAAATTTGTAACCTTGGAAATGTTACATTAATACACTTATAAATTGTTTTATGCAATATATGTATATTATGCCTCCATGACATAAGACATAAGACTGAAGCAATTAAAAGAAACAGTTCTAATATAACAAAGACAGTGCACCTATTATGAAACACATATCATGATGCTTCCCGCTGTTCTTGAAATGGAGAGCTTGTTTCCATCATAAGCCCACACATGAGTTTTTTGTATTCCTTTCACTGGTCCAATTGTTTTCCAATCTTCGAGTTTTCTAGGTCGAAAATCTTGGATGTCCACAGTAGGGATCTGGTATGCCAAAAATCCCTTTCTACACCACCAGTCTTCGTGATTTGTCAATCATATGTTTGGTAGAATTTGGGATGTGTTCTAATATCTGCTGTTTAGTAACAGATCTGGGAAAAATAGACATAACTGGAACCTTTTGGTTGCAAGTTGTGCATGACTCAACTGACACTCCAACTGCTGATGCTGTTGTATTTAGCTATTGCAACTCTTCATTTTCAGAGGCAAGGAGTGTGTCACTGCCGTCTTCAGTTGCAACAGTAGTAGGTGGCTCGTATTTTCATTACGTAATCTATTGTAGCATTTGGAGCACAAGTGATGGTTTGGATTCACGTCATCATTAGGAAACCTCTCAGAAAACACATCACTTAGATCGCCAACCACAATGAAGTCTGGTCTTTTGCTTGTTTTGTAACACACTTTGTTGTGCACATGACCGTAATTTGCACATTTAATTCTGTTCTGTCCCCATTGTGAAGCCATTTTGTCCTCTCAGCAGACCGGTTACAAAAACACATGAATTGGGATCTTATGTAATCACCTAGAATGAGTAATCCTTGCACAAAAGCTGTGAAGTACTGCTGGACCACAAATTTGGTGAACTGCTCTGTTTTTGTTTGCCTATTGACAACTGAATTATGAATTCCATGTGTCCTCCCTTTTATGTGCTAATACAAACATCCAAAATTATCTGAAAAATTCAAGAAGCTTCTGTTACAATCTGGAATTATCTGGAAGGTTGCAGAATGTTCTAGAAGGTTCTGTTACATTCTGGAAGGTTCCAGACAGTTCTAAAATGTTCTGTTACATTTTAAATTATTATCTGGAAGGTTCCAGAATGTTCTAGAAGGTTATGTTACATTCTGGAATTATCTGGAAGGTTCCAGACAGTTCTAGAAAGTTTTGTTACATTCTGGAATTATCTGGAAGGTTCCAGACAGTTCTGGAAGGTTCTGTTACATTTTGGAATTATCTGGAAGGTTTCCTAACAGTTCTAGAAGGTCCTGTTACATTCGGGAATTATCTGGAAGGTTCTAGCCAGTTCTAGAAGGTTCTGTTACATTCTGGAAGGTTCCAGAACATTTCCATGGTTCCAAATATGTCCGCAAATGGATTTTTTTTTTAAAAAAAAATCATTAAAATTTTGAGGCGTGCTCCCTTTTTCAGGATATGTAGTAACCTTAGATATACATACAACTGTAAAATTTTTAGAATTTTTGAGATTGGTGTTTCTGAGAATTTTTCAAAACAAATTTCTTTATTTTTTAATTGCTGTTCCAATGTTGGTTTTGCAGATATTATTTGTTTATAATATGTAGAAACACAAATACTTCATCCATTTATCTCTATTTGTTGAGAAGATATTGCAATTTAAAAAAATTGACATCCAAAATGGCTGCCATACGATCAACTTTGAACAGCTACATCTTGAGTGAAAATTAAAAAATAATAAAAAATATGTAATTCTCAGATTGTCTCACAGTTTCACATATTAAAATTTCAGGAAAATCTGAGACTATGATATCCCCATTTTCATTTTCACTGCCTGTCTGAAGATGGATACGGCCTCAAGACAAAATAATTCTCTTTTTAGGCCATTAAATATTATATATGCAATTTTTATTCCATTGAGGTATCAAAAAGTTGAAATTGTGATTTTTTCAATGTGCACAGCTACATTATATATTATCCTACCACACCCTGCAATGCATCTTGCTAAAGGCGAACAAAGAACTTATTTATTGATAAATTTCAGATACAGCACGTAGCCATTTTACACTGAAATCAAGTAAATATAAGAAATGCAATAGATGTAATGCAAAATTGCACATGTTTGTTTGGGAGAGTTCAAGCAAAAGTTGCTGATCAAGGTTAATCATTTGTGCCTGACTTTACATGCAACAGTGGAGGATTTAGAGATGGGGGCGGAGGCTACAGTCTCTGACCTCCATCAGCAGAGAGATTTTTTCCCATTATGGGGAAAATTGCATTAAAAAGTCTTAAGATGAAATATTTGAAGGAGCGAATTTACAATATAGAGATATTCTCTTTGTTAATATTTCGCATACTCACTAATTTAGGCCTCACAACCACAAATCTGAAATTAAAATTTGGGGGTCACATCTAGAAATCGGAAAATATGGGGGTCCATGATCTCAACCAACAATGTAGAATTGCTCATGATTTACCGCAAGATTATAGTTTCACAACGAAATATACATATGTAGAATTGCTCATTATTTACCGCAAGATTATCGTTTCACAACGAAATATACATATTCCTGATATACTACAACTATGTTTACCTAACCCAACTGCAACTGTTTTTGGGGCTATCCATCCTGGAATCGGTGGGAAATTTAGACTAAAAAATTATTTTCGTTTGAAATTTTTTAGTCCAAATTTCCCACCGATTCCGGGCTCTTCCCCTGGTGTAATTGACCTACCGTCCCCAACTGCTAACGCAGCCCCGCATCTGCTCCCCTCGGGCACCCCGGCTTTTTCTATAGACTCCCTGTTAAAGGCATGTTAGAAATTGGCCGGAGTCACCTGCCCCCAACTTTAAATTTGGAGAAATCCGTTTCCAGGATACGGAAAACTTACCTGAATTTCACACAAAACACCTTCCCTATGTTAGACAATACTACAGGAACTTATTATGGTAAGTAGTATCTTCTGTAGAAATGAAGAAATCTGTCCGAAGTACAGTAAACTTCACTTCCGCAGAACACCAAATTCCATCAATTTGTTAACCATACCAAACCACGACCATCCTCTTCTACACACCACGTATATAACTGTAGCACATTAACAATCTTTTCATTTCTCTCCCCCATTCTTTCACGACCTTCCACGACCAATGCTATGAACCAAGGAGAATCGTTCTGAACAGCGTATCAACGCTCTAGACAGCCGAACAGACGTTAATCGTCACTTCTTCACATCATCAAACATGGTTGCTATGTTTGTTTATGGGGAATCATCGCGATAATTAACAACGTTATTTTACAAGTTCTACAACTCAATGTGCAATTTAAACACGCTACCTCCAAATATTATGTGCATATACGTAAGTACGACTGCATATTTAGTGAGTATAACAACTAGTAAAGTAATTACAGAATATCTCTATATTGTAAATTCTTACCTATTTGAAATGTGGTAAAGGGAGAAAAAAAATGTAATTATGCATCTGACATAACTTAACCTTACTTATAACAGTCATTTTATATAAAGTGCCCCCTCCACATACGAAAATTGGAGCCTTAAGTACATTGATCCTGAAATGAAAGGCAATGAAAAATGCAAACATCATTGCCATGTTTCTGTATTTAAATATGTGGTGACTAGTGTGACTTATAAGCTAACAATTGTATAACATTGTGCAACTGTTAGGTTCTGTAAAGTTTTTACTAATGTTTTATTAATTAATAATTCCTTCCCAAACTATTTTCAGCTTCACAGTTAATCAACTTGCATTTGTTCCAAATTGCAATCTGGATGCATTTGGCAAGACACTTCATGGCTTTTCGATGCTACATACAGGGTGTTAATTTTAACTTGACATATCAAAATAGCGGGAGTGATATGCATGTGAGGAAAATTTGGTCCAAACAAACCATGATCCTTGTCGGGGGGGAAAGTTAATGGCGTACAAATGTGCCCCCCGCACAGGGCCCCCCTGGGGGGCAGGGGGGGCACGTGTTTTTCAAATAGGAACCCCCAAATTTTGTTTCATTTTGGGATTCGCGGAGTCAAAAGAAATCATAATTATGCTTGACATGGGTGCAACAACATGCGAAATAAAAAAGATATGGCCATGTGTATGTTTGGAAACACGTAAATGTCGTGCATGGAAAAACGGTAACAGGCCCCCACGAAAATACGAAGAATGGCATGTGCAGAGGAAAATTACATTGCTGTTGATGGTGTCATTGAAGAGTGGAAGAAGTACCAAAAGAAGAGTGCGGAGGGGATAGGGGGAGGGGGCAGCATGCAACGAACAAAGTGGAAATACATCTGCTGGATTAATGCAGATGCCAAGGATATGAGGGAAACAAAATAACGAACTGTGCCTGTGCCAGAAAAGTGAAGGGGTAGGGGATGTAAATCGTGTTTCCAGAACTCACGCGAAGAGTATGTTATCGCCACCGACGTTGTCGGATCAGCTGTGTTATCAGACGCCAGCCACACGTAAGGTACAAACTAAGCCATTTGACCTTGTGCTGAAGTCAGCTCTCTGTGCCCGTGTTTGCTTGGGGAAGTAGGTGGTTATTGGGCGTGAGTGCTTCAGAAGGTTAGTTGACGTGCCCGTGTTCGAAGTGAGTGCAGGGTAAAAGTGCAGGTATATCTAGGATGATGGAGCGTGTATCTGTGGAAGACAGAATTGAAATGATATTCATGTATGGTGAATGTCGACGGAATGTGGACAATGCTGTCACCGAATATGCCAGACGCTATCCGAACAGAGTGCGTTCGCGTCCAACTTTCGCCAGGGTTGTCAAGCAATTTGCAACAGTAGGAAGCGTGTGTCCGCAACAAAGACGGCGTCGAAGAACTGTCACTGGGGTTTTTGTGTTTCCCTCATCTCCATGCCATCTGCATTAATCCAGCAGATGTATTTCCACTTTGTTCGTTGCATGCTGCCCCCTCCCCCTATCCCCTCCGCACTCTTCTTTTGGTACTTCTTCCACTCTTCAATGACACCATCGACAGCAATGAAATTTTCCTCTGCACATACCATTCTTCATATTTTCGTGGGGGCCTGTTACCGTTTTTCCATGCACGACATTTACGTGTTTCCAAACATACACATGGCCATATCTTTTTTATTTCGCATGTTGTTGCACCCATGTCAAGCATAATTATTATTTCTTTTGACTCCGCGAATCCCAAAATGAAACAAAATTCGGGGGTTCCTATTTGAAAAACAAGTGCCCCCCTGCCCCCCAGGGGGTCTCTGTGTGGGGGCCCATTTGTACGCCATTAACTTTCCCCCCCGACAAGGATCATGGTTTGTTTGGACCAAATTTTCCTCACATGCATATCACTCCCGCTATTTTGATATGTCAAGTTAAAATTAACACTATATACACACAGGGTGTTTCGTAAGTTCGTACGTTCGTTTACAAAGCTTGGGAGGTGATTGTACGAGTGAAAATAAGGTGGAAAGTTCATGTAACGAAATTCCGGAAACTGCTTTGTTGCCGAGTTATTGACGTTTGAAAACGTGGGAAAATAATTTTCTGAAGTGAATAATGGCAAAATGGGTGGAGAGAAGTCGTCGGTGTTAGGCGGTCTATTAAGAAATTGGGTACACTCTTATCAAAAAATCACGCAATGTTGTGCAATGTCTGCGCAAGGGATTCCCCAAAGGACGCGAAGGAAGATGTTGACGGGAGTCAAAAGCCAAAAATTATGGCTTTTGAAGATTATTTTGTAATTTCTGTTATTTTCCAAAGTGGGGGATGGACATCACATGTCCTCAAGGGGTGGTCTTTTGTTGTTGCGCTTCCGAATACCATTAAAGAAAAAAAAATATTTTCTTACTAATTTAACATAATTAGTAGAGCTACAGGGCATAAATTTCACCTCTGCTAAAGACCCTGTCTTTAAGAAGAAAAGAAATTCACTTCGATAATTAGTTACTGGTTACTGAGCTACAATTGTTTTTGCGCTTAGCTTCAAGTTTGTAAAGCATGAGCTTGAAAAGTACCTGTCTGCTGAAGCTAGAAACTCGTTCGAGGCTCAGTCTGCTGAAGGTTAAATACAGCATAGCGAAATTAGTAGTCGCTTTAGTGCTAACATTGTCATGATTAGACACAAGAATTTAAATACCTACGTTATTCCTTGACGAGTAAGTGAAAAGTAATTTTAGATGCCCAAATTTAAACCTATTAGGAGCATTTTATAATGTTGGATGTTTGTTAACTGTCACAGGCAGGCAGACACTCCAATCACAATTAAAATTAATTTATGTTGCATTGAGCTACTCTTCAATGTGTCTTATCAGTCCATGAAAATTTACCTTTACATAAGTGGCAAGTTATTCAGATACTGATTGGCATGTAAGGGTACTGTTTTTCAGATTTGTTTAGTAGTGCCCTAAAATTTGTAACATTTTTTGGTGTGGAAGTTATCGTTAGTGTCAACTTTAGTTGTGCCTGAGTGTGAGAATAATTCGTATTGTATTGGAGGATCATTGTTACTTCTGAAAATATTGACTACGCTAAAGCACCTGCAGAAGCCAACCATTGAAGAGTCGCTTAAACTATTCCTCTTGAGTTTCTGGTAGCTCATAATCTGTGTTAAATTAACTTGGTCTTGTTCTCACCCCCCCCCCTCCCCTGTGCTTGTCTAGTGGTGATTACTTAAAGAACGAATCTTGCTGGAGGTTTTCATAAGTGCACTTTAGTTAAGTAGGAAGGTATTTAACTAGAAATTTCTCATATTTCAAATTTTCCATAGATTTGGAAATGAAGTACTTCCAATTTAGAGGATATGCAGCATAACAAGTTACGTACAAATGTATATACAAAGTGTGTTAAAAAAAAGACCGGATTTAGTGACTATGCACAAACTACTTGATGGAATCAAATGAACACAGTTGCGCCATCTAGCGTCATCTTTGTGAAGTACATTGCAACAAGGCCCGGAGCGCAGTGCAAGCCGTTCGCGTGTGCGAGCAACACGTGTCAAGAGTCTGCAGCGGTCAGTGGGACATTTTGTGGCTGTGTGAAAAATGAAAGATGTGCAGGAGCAACGTGTGTGCGTTAAATTTTGTTTCAAGTTCGGTAAAAGTGCCACAGAGACGTTCACAATGCTTCAGGAAGCCTTCGGTGATGAAGCAATGAGCCGATCACAGCAGTGTGACTGGTACACTCGGTTCAAAACTGGGAGAACTTCGATGGATGAAGATCCTGAAGTGGGCGACCGTTCACGTCAACAGACGATGTTCACATCAACCTTTTTTCAATTGTCAAGGAATAGTTCATTACGAATACGTCCCACGAGGACAAACAGTCAACAAGGAATTTTATGTGGAGGTTAAGACGTGCAGTGATGTGGAAAAGGCCTGAGCTGTGGCGGAACCAAACCTGGATGATACACCACAACAATGCGCGGGTTCACACCGTTCTACTTGTGACTGATTTTTTGGACAAAAACAGGACGACTGTGATTCCTCAGCCTCCATTTGGCTCCGGCAGACTTTTTCCTCTTTCCAAAATTGAAATCGACATTGAAAGGTTGTCGGTTTGACACAATTGATGACATGAAACAAGAATGTACGAGCGATCTAAAGAGCACTCCGGAAGAAACGTTCCAGGAGGCATTTCGAAGCTGGAAGCCAAGGACAGTACTTTGAAGGGGACAAACATGAATAAGATGTAGATGTTCAGGTAAAGTTGCTATTCCAACAATCCGGTCTTTTTTTTAACACACCTTGTATATTACGTTCAATGCTTATGTTAAGAGTATTTTAACATCTTCAGATCATTTTCTGTACAAGTTGGCGTTCCTGTTTAGCTCATGCCATTTTTAGATCCAATCCTTGCTTAAACCTTCAAGGGGGTATTGAGGTGGAAACGAGACTACCTCACCATAGATCTGAGCAGGACTACAAATATAAAATAACCAGTGGCCAAGCATAGAAAAATGCATGCTTTCCGTAATATTTTTCACTAACCAGAGTAAAACTGAAAATACTGCATTTTGCATGATTATCGTCGCACCCTACTTTTTTCAGTTCAAAAATTGGTTTATAACCAATCTTCCCATAAATGTCAACGGTATGTCAGATAACGAACCCAATGATAAGAGGTGCAGAATCTTTGGATACAGAAGATTAAATTCTGAGAGTTCGTACTTCACAACACTCAAGTAAGTTTTCTGAAGTGTAATATTTCGACTATAATGCATAAATCAATAACTAATGTGTTACCTTTTTTCTGACAGGAAAAATGTTGTTGAACTGTCACAAAAAAGGATGTACGTCAATTTGGACTAGATTCTCGAGCATTCTGACCATTTTAATCTTTCACCAATCTTCAATAAATGAATTTTAATGGTAAAACTATTAAGTCTTGTTTCCATGTTTAATAAAACAAGCAAAATGCTAACTAAAGGAGAATTTATTGTCAAATAAACACACTATAAACATAATGTTTCAACCTTTTCCAATTTTTTAGAATTTGGTTCAGTCTGAAGAAGACCTTGGTATAAAGTTGAAACATCTCTTGACAAGAAATTCTTCTTTGGTCAGCATTTTGCGTGTTTTATGAATTTTAAGTATCGGTAACACTGGCACAATTTCTTAAAACCAAGCTTCACATGATGGTCGCAGCCCACTTTTTTGCAGAACAAATTGTCATAAAATCGGCGACGATTATGTGAAAATAAGAACTATTTAATATCTTAAAACCACTGGAGGAGGGAACTACCAATTTGTTTTAAACTCTGTGGACAAGGTGGACCATAGAGCACAGTGAAACATCCCAGGCAATCTCAAATAGAATAACGCACAAACCAGTTTTCTGTTCACAGCACATATCATTACAGATCTCAACAGTCTTTCTTGTCAATGTGGATGTGATGGAGCCCTCCCAGCACTACCTCTGTTGAAATTCATATCTCTGTATTATAGAGATAGATGATTATACATAGTGTTCACAAAGTCCGTGAAACATTACAAACAGCTACATTTTCACGGGGAGAGAAACATGCACTGAAATGCTTACAAAATGAAAGATGCACCCACCAAATTATTATTTCACATCTTACAAATGTTCAGTGTATCCTAGGTTGCTGTATTTCAAAAGTGAAAATCCAGGATTGTGCTGTCTGGAAGGGGCAGGGAGCCTGGACACCACAAAACAGTGTGTATAAGATAATTATGAACTGTACACTGAAACTGCCTTACAGTTCCAAGATAGTAAGGTATTTCACAAACAATTTTCAAAATGCAGAGGAAAATGAAAAACTGCCTTTTAGCCTAATTTTAGTAGATACGTTTGTGTAGCAAATTCCAAGACTTAAAAGCACTTTCAGAAAACCATTTTGTACCTTACATAATATATTCTTGTACAGGAATGTAATTAATAAATATCAAAATTCAGGAAAGTATAGCCATAATCATTTTTGCCTTCCCACCCCATTTTGGGACATTAGTGTGTCCCAAGAAATTTTTTAGGACACTGGCAGGCATGTATCAAGAAATATTTTTTTGAGGGGGTCTGAACCAAGTGTCTCATAATAATGTTTAAACTAAAATAATGTTAATTATATTACGTATCGTACCCAAGGTATTGGGTAAAAAGTATAAAGTCTTAGCATAGCAGGAAGCAGAGAAAGGAATGTGGAATAAGCATATTCGATTAAATAGTATTAATTAAAATATTCAAATTAATTAATATATTTTTATTACATGAATTGGTAGAAGGCGATATAAGAATAGTGATATAACACGAAGTTCAAAGCTCAGTCAACAACTCATCTTAGTGGAAAGCCTTTGTGAAGCTGCCAATGGAATTACGTAGAAACTATGTTTTCGGATTCCAGAAAGCTTCCTGAAGGATGGAGTAGCTTTGATGGATTCTACCAGATAGATTCAGATGCTAACAACCTGTCAGTTGTTACCCATATCCAGAGCAACAAGTGGTATATACATGCTGAGATGCATCCACGAAGAGATACAAAGGATCATTGTACTGAGATTATTGAAGGCTACTGGAGACATCTGTAACATTCTGTGTCAAGAATAATAACTAAGTTTCAATAATCCTTGAGCTACAGATATTTCATTAATTTACATTCTGAGAAGGCTTGTCATATAACCCTATCGCTTCAGGAGATCGAGCAAGTTGTCATTACTGTATTCGACCTTCTTAAACGTTCTCCATTCCGCCAATCGGAGAGAATACCACAGTCATAAATCCAGAGGTGTATTACACATCCCCAAAGAGATGCTAGTCCGGAGTTCCCAAGCATCATGCGAACAACCCCTCCACCAAAACAAGACCGAGAGGGTGGGGTCAGTGGATGCTCTTTCCTTGCTTCTTTGAGCAGTGGCCATACCCAGAGGATGGCTGGCTGCTGATAGACTAGAAGAGTGGAAAAATATGTGGCAACCCTTTCGACTATTAACTGTGGCACGTGCTGTGGTTACGGCAGGTAAAGGGATGGTGTAAGGACTCATGGCATGAGGATTATGTAGTAATCAGTACCGAAAAGAAATTGAGAATGGATGCTATTTACCCCTTCATAGTTGATATCACGTTCGTAATATATTAGTGTGAATATACAATTTCTAATAGCATACAAATAAATTGTGTCATGCGCATTTGGTACAAGCATGAGAATAGATATGCACTCACTCTGCAATGTCGGTCAAAAAGAGATATATTTGTTTATGTCACATAATTCCTGGATGTAGAATTCTGAACCAAGCATCCTGCCTTGCTGTGTTGAGGAACTAGACTAGGAGTTCCCAAAGTTTTGAGTCCATGCCTCCCTTAAGGCGAAGAGTGACAGTTTTGCATCAGGTGTGCATTTATGTGATAAATAAGTAATTTCAGAATTCCATGCATTCCTAATTGAGGGAAAAAAATATTAATTGCAACTTCAAGTTATGGCTAATCAATGGAAGTTTTTGACTTTTCAGAGGACAAAATCTTGAGCGTGTCCTCTTTCCATTAATTTTTTTCTATGCCATTGAAAATTTGATATTCCCAAGAGAACATGTCAAATAATACTTCCATGACTGTAATGGTAAGTTTCTCCCCTTCCTACAACCGTCCAGTGCACGGACCTTTCTCCAGCTCACCATGGAGAAGGCAAGCTGGAGAAAGGTTGCTATGGGAGGTGTGCTTGAGGGTCTTTCCAGAACCTTGTGTCTGGCTAGACACTGAAACTGTTCATTTTGCCCTTAACATGCCACATTTTCCATACGGCACCTCCCCCCCCCATACTAAGAAAACTCAAATTCAATTTTTAGATATCATTTTAAAAATATAGTCATTTACATTTCTAGCTTGCATTGCTTTAAATTTAAAAATAAAGAAAATCTGAATAAAATTACAGAACAGTATTCCTGTAAGAATGAAGAATGTTGTGGGGTGTGTCATTTTGTTTTTAAGAGAAATGCTTCATGTTCTTTTATAGTAGCCACAGTTGTCATGTGGATATCTCATTTGTACATTCTTGTGTTTGAGGGGAATGAACAAGCTTGTTTCTCATCACACACGATATCAAAACTGAGAACAATGTTCAATGTGCCATGCAAATTCATTCTCCTTAGCTCCCATGAAGGAAGCAGTTTCATTCCGTTCCAAGTATCTGTATTGGAAATTTGAGTATAACCTGTTCATGTTACATTGCAGGGTACTCTTTTTGTTTTGTTTTTGTACAGTCACTATGCCGTGGGCATTACCCCCACACCCCCTATACGCCTTCATGGCATGGTGCTAAGTGCAGGGGAGCACTTTACCTTTTTTACTATACCCTGGACCAACATCAGTGATCCCACAGTGTGTTCTGAAGCTCAGTTTGAAAAAACCCTGAGCAAGACTGTTTTATGTCTCCAAGAGGAGTTTACTTTTCTTCCACAAGACCACTGAGACTCCAGTACACAAAGGGAGCTTAAAGGCTGGGCAACTTTAGCAACTGTCAGTGGTGCAAACTTGAGTAGCGCCAAAACCTTATTTCTGATTATATAAGCATGGCTGTTTCTTTTAAAAACAGTAGGATTTGTGTAGACAACATTTAATTGAAGTTGCTGATCCACGACCTAAGAAGCTTATTTCAAAATCATTTAGCCATATAAGAACTCAAATCATTACCCGAACATCAATGTCCAACGTCTTTGAAGAACTTGTTCCTATATTATTAACCTTACTCCTCCCTTGCCTCAAAACAAGGCAAATGAACTTGTCCATAGAGAGGATGGCACATTCCCTACTCTCACACTAGAGACTTTAGTTTGTGTTACCTAGTTGGCACACACACTAGTATTGACTTTTATTTGTAAAGATTTGATTTAGACATGTCGGGAGCGATTTATTAACATGTCAGAGAAATAGAAGAATTCTTGTTCTTTTTATAGAAAAAAATATAGAAAGCTTCAGAAACAAAAGAAACAAGCGAATATACACCAAAAAAGTTTATTATCTGTAGGCACTCTTTTTGGTACTTCAACAACAGATAACACCATAATTTGGGTCATCTTAGGTAAGCATGGGTTATTATTTTGAAGCAATGTGCAGGTTTACAATTAGCATTAACTGATGAAAACTCTTCGGATGCTGAAGGCTTACGTTGGTGCTTCTTTCTTTGCTGCCTGAAGAATGTACAAGTGGGCCATGTGATATACCAACAGTCTAAACACACAGCCATAAAATTAGGTGAGTGGCAGAAGTTCATGCTTTTTGCCACTTTGGAGCACAATCTCATGTGTGAGGTTTAAGAGATTGAAAGATTTTGTTGTAGCTTTGGTCTTTGTAATCCATGTGATACAAACTGACAGCAGTTGCTTGAATGTTCAGGGATGGCACAAAAGTACCCCGGAGAGAGGTTGGTCTGATGCTCGAACTAGGCTACGCAGCCCAGTTGATGTCGCCACACAGTGCACGGGAACCAGCAACTTTCGTCTCGCTCTCTTTTGCTTTTCCCATATGTGGCTCCAGTGCAGTTCTGCCCAGCCACCTATTTTCATGGCCATGCATTTAGGTGAGAATTTTCCCAACGTTTATGTGATACTATGAAACACCCTCACCCTTCCAGTGAGTGTTGCTTCTGGAGAAAGAAGCTTCTCAAAACTGAAATTAATTAAGAACTATATGAGATCTACGATGTCTGAAGAACAACTGCTAGGATTTTCTATAGTGTCAATAGAATATGAGGCACTACAGTTTTGTTTGTTTGTAATAATTGTTAATGTGTAGTGTAATACATTTTTGGTTATATATACTGTAAGTTTGTTTAAAATTCATTATTCAACCATGCGTCAGTTTACTCATTTTTTTCAGGTACTTGTGAAGTAGCTTAGCAGTACTTAGTACTGCTAATAGATTGCTGTTATTTTGATATGGTTATGTAGGTATTAAATAAATACATACCTACAATAGACATGTTTTTTAAGAGTAACACATAAAGTATTTTAAAAAATAAGGCTGCTATTTTTTGTCATTAAAACTGCAACTATACAACATAATATATAATTAAAACCGTAAATATATAACAGTCATAATTTTATTGGGGAAGATGGTAAGTAAAGTGGTGCCAAAACTACTTACTCCTTTTGGTGAAAATTCTATCTTGGGGTGCCCCTGCCAATACATATATAGTAAGCAATGGGCACTTTATTTGTATTTACTTCTATTTCCCATAGAATGTACTAATGTTTTTTGAGCAATTAGTTACATAAACTTTAAACAATGCAAAATGTCTTGTTCTTCCTTAAGTGATAACATATATTTAGTGGATCTTCTGTGCATATTCCTTTCTTCTCTTCATGTATCTTTACTCCCGAGAGGATAAATTTAAAATATTACATTCTTTGTAGGTGAGCAGTAGTTGTTGACTCATACTGTACTGACTTAATTTTTAATCATTGTGATGAATGATGAAGAAATAATTCTGGAACAACTTTCAAACTTTTGAAAGCTGACGGGCCTTTCATCTTCAGGGGTACACCTGGTCAAAATCCTGAGAAAATTTCTTCACAATTTTTGTTAATTTCATCAAGGCCAATAATTTTAATAAGATCTCATTTAATACTCATCAAAATCAGGTAGTCCAAACATGATTATACAATGTAGGTCATAATTAATTTCTAGAAAGCTTCATTTTGAAAATAAACATACTCTATGCTTATCCAATCAACAAAAGAATTATTTTATTAATGGTTTAAGAAACTTTTAGTGATTTTGTTTGATGTTGTATTATTGTGTTATAAAACATCAATAAATTGTTAAAGTGGGTAATGTTGCCAATTACTTTATTTACTGGAGACATTAAGTAAAATATGCATTCTTATCTTGAAATTATTCACCATTGTGCATTTTTTTAATGTATTAAAATATCATCGTACATGTTAAAAATATGTATCATGCTATTTTCTTCAGTATTAATATATTTGCTTTTCCTTTCAGATGGCACGGTTAGGTCCACAATTGAACTCCATCCATCATTTAAGTCCTTCAGTAAAAAGCCTCTTTCTGAAACAAAGACAGAACAGCTTGAGCAGCAAACGAGTGCAGGGTATCACTTTCTGACACATTCAGAAGTCACGTGTACTCCGTACGAGCAGCCTGAGGGTGTTGCCGGGCATTACTCCCCGTCAGAAGCATTCTTTCATTACGGACAGACCGCCATATCTAGCGACTCCCAACAGCTAAGCGAAGCGTCTGACGGAGTGTTGATAAAAACTGAAATTGACGACGACACTTCCGAATCTTCCTTGGTGTCCGCCGCACCTGAACTCAGCAAACAGGAGCTGTGGGAGTATGTGATCAAAGAAGATGGCAGTGTGATTTGTAAGTGGTGTGGTGAGGTTCTTCCCAGCCGAACGCATTGGTACCGCCATAAATATAAGGTACACGCCGTGAACTTGTTTAAGTGTGAAAAATGTAACATATTTTTCAAGACTCGCAAGGGTTATGCAGGTCACATTGACAACCGACATTCAGATCCGGAGAAATCCGGTTGTGACAGTGAAGTCTCGATTCGTGATGAATCTTTGAGGACTGAGGACTCGGTGAGTCATATCAAAGAGTCTCCTCGAGCCGAAAGGAAAAGAATGCGAGAGATAAGGAGTAGTGACTGGGAGGAGCAACGGCGGAAAGAGGAACAGTTGGTAGCAGAAATTATAGATCGTGTTCGTAAGGAGTGCGAAGCACAAGGAACAACTATGACAAGACGTGGGTATACTCGTCGCTCTACAGTTATGAATTCATAAATTTATTCTGTCTTGTGCAATGATTCTTTACATTGCCGTATGTAAATAGCAACTATTCCATAAGATAGAGTAAGTAATTATGAGATTTACATGTTACATTGCTGTTAACATACTTCCAATGTGTTTTGGGTCCCTGTTGTTTGTTCAAAAAGTGACATTTACACACCCAGTGGCATAACTAATGGCTCCACAGAGCCCATATCACTGAGCAAGATCGAAAGAATAAAATTATAAATTTATCATGCTCTCCAAGACATCATTTACTTCTTTTTAAAAAAAGATTGGAATTTTGTATAGCTGATATCTCTTTTGTATTTATTATTTTTTAATGCTTTATTTTCTAGCTATTTTTTAGAGATGGACAGATATGAAATTTTGGCCAATACGATAATGTACCAATGTCAAATTTACCGACACCAATAACCGAGATTCTACTGATTCGATGAAAATTCCAAATAATTCATTAACCTCCTTAATAAGTGCATGTTACCAGTGATCCAAGCTTTACTTTTACTTTACTTATTTAGTATACACTCATAAAAATTACAACAAATGCATAATGTTGCACTAAATTGGAAGATATTTATAAATATATTGGATCGGTACAATTATTGGTAATTTTACTGATAAACCGATATGCCTATATCAGCCAATACCAATAGAGTACCAATTAATCTAACTTATCCCTACTATTTTTTATCTATAATAAATTCATTTCTATTATTATTCAAATTATTTTGTGGATATAATAGCGTGCATAGAAACAACCGAAGCCAATTATACTCAAAACCAAAAATTAGTAACGGAGTTGCAATTACATCTACAAAGTACTTGTATTAGATGCCATGGGATTTCTAAATTTTTTATGCTTTTTGCAGTGTAATTCAAATTCCCTAGGACATGGGATCTTGGCTTGAATTGGCTTGGCACGGGCATTATACTGTGTTTATTTTTTGTCTATTCCATCAGTTCATCCTTCATTATCATGAAATGCAGGGCTCATGCATAGCCAAAGTTTAGTGCTCTCTCCTTTAGTGTGAGTGGTCCAAGATTTGACTCCTGGTGGGAGCTCACATTTTTTTTTGTGTTGAACCATAATGGGGAGCTACCTGAAAAGAAGTAGCAAGCTCCATTATAGAAATCAGTGCTTGCTATGAAGCCAGGGGTCCCGGGTTCAAATCCCAGTCTGGGCATGAGTTTTCTTTGTGTGAGTGTCCCTTCATTAATTTAATCCTATCATCACTCATACTCATTGTTGCGATTAGCCAAAAGTGGCAGAAAAGCAATGCTAAATAACAAAAATCAAATCAAAGCAAATCCTTTACAGAATGTCAGAAAACAGCAGTGGTGGGATTTTATGCATTAACTCAATGAAAAAGCTGTTTTGCGGCCCTTGACCCTCAAAGGGCTGTTGCATGGAGGTTGTTATTTGTTTCCTCATGGAAAGTGACATAAAATGACAAAAAATACAATTTTGATTGTGAGTTGTTTGTTAGACACCAGGTATTCCTAAGAAGAAAGCACGAAGTCCATGAAGTAATTACTTTTGTAGTTCAAAATACTTTAATTTATATGCATTTAGAGATTATATACAGGGTGTCATTTTAATGGCGCCCACGGACCACGGAAGCATATAGAGGACATCAAAACAAACAACTTTTTTCAGTAACACTTTTCTCGTTGGTGCATCATTTCAGCGCTACAGTCGTTCAAGAAAGCCCGTTTTGCCATCTGAATGCTGGCAACCACACATTTGTGCATTTGTGACGTCATATCCCGTCGTGAAGCTATGCGTTCCAGGGTTGCCAGGAACACACATATTCTATGAAAAATGACATAGCTACAATCAGCCACATTATATACTGTAAAACAAAACAAGAAAACACGTTATGAAACCTAACAGGAAGTAAACAAACGATACGAAAAATGGTAGAGAGAAAATAGAATTCAAGTGGAAGTGGTAATGTCGAATTTTGTCTCAGCTTTCATGTCAAATATTTGCAAATCTACCGTGCGTCCATTTCGATCTGCAGCCGAGAGATCGGGAGAAGCGTGGCGGGCGGCGCTGACGGAGAAGCCGACATTTGCGGCCTGTAATGCCCGTTTATTTTTATAGACATATGCAGACATTTATATAAATATTGCAAAACGATCACTAACCTGTGTTATAACACGCAAAAGTTCTTCTGTAATTCATCCAAGTTCTGCTCTTATATACACAAATAAATACGCTATAGAAACGATGTTAAGAGCCACAGATAAAAAAGCATTTTAATCATGGTTTTGATCAGTAACGTCCTGCTTAAGTTTATATCCTTGAAAGAGTTTTGTGGCGATGGGAATCGTTTGGAGGTTTCGAATGTGCAACACTGTATCAGGATTACACTGCAGATGAAACCGATAAAAGTGAATGGTTTTCGTGAGCTTCCTCGCAATCCGAAATATCCGAGCTCGAGCTTTTTGTTCCTTCGCGACTAGATGAAGACAGAGTTGTAAATATAGTGGCGAGCAATGTAAACCAAGAGCGTGTTAATTTCGTACTGTGCGGAAGAGTGTTATTCTTGGTTACTTGCAGTTACTTGTTTGTGTTATTGTAGTGTGTATGTGTGATGTGTCAGTGAGACGATTGGAATGCCAGCTGCAAGATTCACGTTAGAACAAAGGTTTTTTATGTATGACACGTACCTACGTGAAAACAAACTCTTGTAGAGACGTGTGTAGGTAATTTGTACAGAAATTCCCATGCGTTTCAACTCCACACAGAGATACGGTTAGACATCTTGTCCTTAAATTACGAGAAACTGTATCGTTAAATTTTAAAACACCTAAGCAAAAACGACGGATTCTAACCGAAGCAAAACTCGATGATATTGGTGCAGTGTTAGAACGTTCTCCAAACAAACCTCTACGCCGTGTTTCACAAGAGGTGGGCGTGTCAAAATCATCGGCACATACAGTAACTAAGCTACTAAAATTAAAACCTTACTCCTATAACACAGGTTAGTGCTCGTTTTGCAATATTTAAATAAATGTCTGCATATGTCCATAAAAATAAGCGGGCATTTCAGGCCGCAAATGTCGGCATCTCCGTCAGTGCCGCCCGCCACGCTTCTCCCGATCTCTCGGCTGCAGATCGAAATGGACGCACGGTAGTTACTAAGTTGGAATCTACAATTTAGTCTATCCACTTCATCCTTCTGATTCTAGTTGTCTGTGACACACTGAACAGATGACAAAATAGAGATGAAAGAACTCAAAATTCCAAAGGTAAGCAACACAAAATATAATGTATATTCAGGTTATTATGAGGCAAGTGACAAATATGGTTGAAAATACAGGGATATAAGTAGTAGTAATACATGCTCTACAACGACTATGATTATCTATTCACCGGATACACATGTAATAGTTTGCAACTGTGAACAGGGCAGTATATTCGCTACTGACTCATCATTAGATTGTTACTGTGATTGTATGTGTTTTAGCCGAAATGTAACAATGTGAACCTCGGTTACTTCCATTATCAGCACAAAAGTACTACAATGCATCTGAACACACACCTGTAGATTTCAACCTTGCAATGAGATTTGCAAATAATTGACATGTAGTTGGGCGTAAACAGCCACATGTAAGCTGTAAGTCCAATAAAATTTATTGTTGTTGATATTTGACATGTACGCTGAGACAAAATCCGATGTTGACAATTCATTTTGAATACTTTTTCTACCATTTCTCATATTGTTGGTTCACTTCCCTCTTCCCTGAGATGACTGCTGATCTTCTGGCTGGTAGGCTATGTTGTTCGGTCTACTCTATGTGTTTCTCACTTCATTTCACAGCTAATAATGTGATTGGTAGCTTATTTTTCACAAAATTTGTGCGTTCGTTGCAACTCTGCGATGCGCCGTTTCACAGCAGAAAATGATGTCACAGATACGATCAAAAGTTGTGTTGGGTTGCCAGCATCCAGGCGGCAAAACGGTCTTTTTTGAACGGCTGTAGCGTCGAATCAACGCACCAACGAGAAAAATGTTACAGAGAAAAGATGTTTGTTTTGATGTCCTCTATACCAGTCTGTGGTCCGTGGGGGCCATTAAAATGACACCCTGTGTATTAGCTATGTAAAAGTTCACTATTAAAAATATATGTAGAGCTTGTAGAGATGTAACATTATGTTTGTTTATTTTTATCTTAACTATACTTCTAAAACAGTGAAGAAAGTAGATGAGATAAAAGGCAAACTGATTCAAATTGAGAGCTTTCTAGGGACAGATGCGAGTTCATTAGTTATACCACTGTACACACCATAGCTGTTCTTGATTTTGGTCTAAAAATATTCCATTAATGGCATAGTAATTTTCCACAATGTTTGAAAGATTAGATGTACTTTCAGCAATGGTAAGAAAATGGAAAAGTATTGGATTGGGGTGGGGGGGAGTTGCATAGTCAGTGTAAACAATGTTTTTGTAGTCCATCAAAAGATATGGGGCACACCCATTCTGCACCCTTGCAGAGTGCTAAAATATACCAAAATTGCACACCATATTGCTCCATAGCTTCACATAGAGAGTGTACAGAAATGGGAATAGGAATTTTGGGAATATTATTCCATGGCTGAACTGTACCAAAACATAGACATGCATGAATTAACTTACTAGTTTATAATTGATCACTACAAAATAAAATAAAACTTATGTTTGAAGAGATATCATCAGACCAAGAGCTACAAATAGTAGTGACAATTCACAGGATAACAATGTTCGTGTGCCACTAATAATTGTAACAAAGCTACCAAAGCAGCTCCTGGTTATTTGTAGCTAGAAATTCTCATTGAATTTTTGTCATTTGTCCCTCCTTTGTAACTAACATCATCATTTTTATTTGAATTATGTCAATTGGGTGGTTTTATTTAGCTTTCTTGCAAATATTGTTGGATGATAGTAACTACACTGGAGTCATTATGGATGATGTGAGAGTACTCTGGGAAGATCTCGAATATTTGACAGCAAATAATTTCAGTGTTTATAATTTTGTAGTGATTTATTTAAATTTCAAACTAGTGAGCATTTTAACAAGCAAAGCATACAATTTAACAAGAATAAAGAACAAATTAATGGCATTTTATCGGTCCACAGAAGAAGAACATTCCTCAACTGTGGTGATTATTCTATTCTGTCAATTGAAAATCTCCAACTGTCTAGATGTTACAAGACCCGGGTTTGATACCTGGTGGAGGCACAAGTGGTTCAGATCCCACTTTAAACTGTACTTAGAACTCAGAACACCAAATCAATAGATGTTACAAGAAACTTTACCAATTGGGACATTGTAGAAGAGAGGCAGGGTCAAAATTAAACTATCATTGGTTTAGAAACAAATGCAAAGGAAAAATTGAAGTTACCATCTGCTTCTTAAAAATTGTTGTTTCAGATTTTTTTAATGTATCACATTGAAAAAAAGGCCAAGGTGTTTATTTGTTTACAATGAATTTTCAAGGTAGAATACAATGGGAAAGGTGAAATGTGTTTCAAAATTAAAGGTATCCTGTAGTTTTGCAGTTTTCATGGTTTAGTGGTGTTTCATGAAAAGGAACCTGTGAAAAACTGCAACTCCTGCATGGAGGGATGGGGTAGAGTGGAGCCAGGCTGCCTTATGGCCCAAGTTGAATGGATGAAGGGGAAGGTGCACAAAGGCTTCTGGCCAAAGGTTTTTTTGTTTGTGGTTTCTATATAGAAGCATTGCTTTAATCATAACTGAAATGGATCCTTGTAAAAACTAACAACATGCATTTGAAACTTCAAAGTGTTTGAGTATGAGGTGTAGTGTGTGCCATTCATAACCCATTTTGTACTCCAGGCCGTGTACTGGCTTTTGAGAATACTAACACAAATCATGCAAAAACATCAGGAACTATGCTTCAGCAAGTTTTTTATGGCATTGAATATTTCACAAGTATTTAAAGCAATAATTTACTAAATTTTCCAAAAAATAAAGTACTTTTTGACTGGGTATTTTAAGGGGTAGAAACCCATGTGAGCCCACTTGAGCCAACCCTGCCAGGTACACATTTATTAGAGGTTGGGTGAACTCCAGAGCCACCTTATACAAGTACAACATCAGGAAAAAGCCTGTATATTTGCTATTGTATTTGTAATGGTACAAGATGAACAATGCATGTTGATGATAATCAAGCATACACTTTTTTAATCTTCATCCCATCAAATATTTACTTAGATTCAGATAGAATTAATAATAAAAAAATGGATATGATTTATAGAAAGTGAAGTAAGATCGAGTTATGCAAAGGCTTGACTCTCTGATTAAATCATGAATGACCTTAATGACTCAGTCCCAACTGTGAACCACCTATCTCTACAATGACTATGACTAACTAAGAATTTAGATTTTAGTTTTAGAGTTGTTCATTTGTTCTCTCCCCCAGCATAAACTGCTCCAAATTGGGCTCTCCAGCAATATTTATACTTGCCAGTTCAGTCTCGAACCAAGGATTGTGAGTACACAAATGTAGTAAATTTACAGACTACAACAGGAAATAATTTGAAAATATACATAAAACATTATTGATGAAATTTAAATGAAATATTAAATATCAAGTTTCCAATATACGGTTAGTAGAACCTCAAGTTGGGCCAACTTTCAAACTAGGATGATGGCATTTTAAGATCTTGAGTTCATTCTGATACTCTACATCTATTTATTATTTTACAATCTTTTCAGCATTCTAACTCAAAGAAAGTTACATATAAAGGGCTAAAACAGATTGTTTGAGAAAATACAAACAATGAATTTAATTGTTTCTGTTCTGCTACAAGCAGTGTTCAAGATTTTAAAGTGGCAAAGTGTATTTTATATTTTGATGAAGTTTCTTTTGCATCTAGTGTGTAAGGGGTGACCGACCACCTTCCATATAGTACACCAATTGTCAACCTCACTTCCACATAGTACACCCTGGACTGTATTTTGCAGACGAACGAGGCTCTGGCATTCTGTGTGTTGTCCTGTTTTTTGTCCTTGTGTGTGCTGAGTGCCCCTTTACAGTCTCAGCTTTTAACCAAAGTCAGAATATTTTAATATTTTAGTTATGAGTCATTCCATGTGAAATCAACACAGCCCCCCAACCTGACCATCTCCAATTTTCATGAAATTTGGGGAGTTGAAATTATGCATGGAACTTAGTAACTATGAAAATTTTTAGTTTCGTTTGTCTTGTAATTGTTAAATTATTCAAGGTCAAAGTTAGCAGAAATTGCCCTTTTTGAGCCCACTTAGCTGTACTAAATGTGCTGTAACTCCTATTTCGCCTAGGAAGCTCAAATAAAGCTTATTGTACAGTGATTTGAACAAGCTTTCCAGTGATATATAACAAGCCTACCTTTGGATAAAAATATAATTTTGTCATATGACTTTGATTTGGTTTGGTGTTTTAAGTCCACTTTATGCACAGTAAGGCTAATCGGGACTGGACCTACAGTTTAAAGTGGGATCCGAACCACTTGTGCCTCCACTGGGTATCGAACCCGGGACCCCTTGATTACAAGGCAATGACGCTACCACTGCGCCATCGGGGAGGCCCTTTTGTCATATGACCTTGACCTTGAATATCTCAAAACATGTCATCACCAAAAATCGTGAAAAAAATATATTTGGTCCCTCATGCCATACTATAAAACATATCAAAAAATCATTCTGGAACTGCAATGGGATCAGAAGATACAAAATAATATGTGTAACTATGTGACTGATAAAAGCCTCATTACATGAACTATGACGAGTCAAAAGTCCCTTAACACTCCCTACAAAATGTAAAGGAGTTATCCTGGTCATGAAAGAAATAGGTTAGGCACAGGGAGATCTCTAGCTGTACGTGTCAAGTGCAGGTCCAGCATAGTGTTGACCGCCATATTGAATTCAACGCAAAAATTTCAAAGAAAAGGGGGTGATGTGATATATCAAATCAGACTAGAATTTCACGAGAAATAGGGGTGGAGTTACAGCACACCATATAACATGATAGGTGCAAAATAGCCTAAATGCTGATGCATCCAAAATTCAAATTCAAATTCCTTTGCATCTGTTTTTATATGTATATTGGTGAGAAACTGAAGTGAAATATTCTTAATTCTATTGGAAGAATGAAATTTGGTGAAAAGGCATGAGATAAATACCAAATTCCAAATGGAAAGAAACAGAACGTTGATAATGAGATAGAGGACATTTAGAATTGAGGCCAATTTAATAATAACTTTATTTTGCAGCATTTACACTTAAGCCAGTGTGCATTTTTCCAATAGCTGAAATATTATATGTTTCTGGCTCTTTTGTGTGTTAAAGTGGTCTAAAAATTATTGGATGTAGACATAAATACATTTTATATACGTATTAAGTTTTATTTATTATTGAAATGTTAAACAAAATAACTTATGCTGAACTTAAAAGGAATGTTTTCGAAGTAACCATACTGGGCTCAAGACTTACTTTCAAAATAAGGAGTGCAACTGCTGATAAATAATATTATGTTTCATGTTCAATTCATTTACTGTATCTTGCTTAAAACTTTTTTTATTATTACAGAGATGGGAGAAATGAGTAGTTAGTTTAGTTTAGTGTGTTTGCATCCAAGGACTACCGTGTGTGTACAAATAACATTGCATGGTAATATAGGACATGTCAATACATTACAATACAATACTACATTAATAGATCTTACACATACACATACAAAATACATTACCAAAAATTGTAAAAATTGGGCCTTATTTGGGTATTATAGCAAATCACACAAAAAGAAATAGCATAACATGGGAAGATATAAGACAGTACAGCCTTACTACTAGGTGACACTAATTATTATCTGAGTTCCTTTGATATTTAAATTTACAAGAAGAATATGTGATTATACTATGTTACATAGAGTTATATATATATTTTGTGTTATGTTAGAGTCACTTCCATGTATTCAGCTATAGTATAAAAAACATCCATATCTGTGTATCGGTAATTGATAAAAGTAGTGCAGAATTCTGCCATTTTGTTATTATTTATGTACATTAAGCTGAAATGAATTTTATTTAAGTGTTGTGAACAGATATACACCTTTATAAAATGCTGTGTATTTAACATACATCTATGTTCTTCTTAAAGGTTCACATAACCACTTTTTGCAGATGCAAAATAATCTAACCCAGTTGTGTTTAGTGGTTTTTATTTTATTTTATTTTATCTGCGATGTTTCGTCCTGGTTTCCCAGAACTTTTTCAAGCTTGCCCTGGATACACATGCAACACACAACCTCACATGGCTAGTCACACTAGTCTACACTTCTCGATTTTACAGACTAAGTTAGCTACATAAAATAGGCTTATAATAGCATATATTGAATACATAAGTCAAAAATTAAAAAAAAGTAATAAAAGTTAAAAAATAATTATTCTTAAATTAGCCTACATTATTGTTGAATTTCATTTCCATACATGGGTCATTTACCTCCATTTACCAATTTGTTCATCCAAGAGTTAGATTTCAAAACTGTACTTGCTATTACATTGTGCTGTCTTTTGGTGTTATAGTGAGGCACTTTTATATAATTTTCCCAGATTTGTTTTACAATCTATTACACCTGCCAAGATATTTTCTATAAACTCATGACAGAATAGATTTCTTCTACATTTTTGCAGTAACTTGATTGGATACTCAGGTTCTTCATGGACCATTTACAATTTTATATCAGTCTGGAAGTATGTGGGTTATAAATGTCAATGAATTTTATCAGTTCTTTAGTGATATTGTCAGAAATTCCATATTGGTCCATCCCTTAAAAGAAGCCATACATGCATGCACTATTGATGAGAAGTAGGGATGTGCCGAAGCCGATAACAGATGTATGAAAATCGGCAGAAATTTACATATCAGCATCGGTATCGGCAAAAATTCGATACTTAAACCGATACAGATAATACTAGAGTTTTACCTTCTAATAAGTTTTATAGTTTAGTTTTGTAAGATTTATTGAAAATTAGGTTATGATTTTTCATCATCGTAGAGTTTTTGTAATAACATTATTGCAAACTTTCATTCAGAGGATCAACCTACCTCAAAATCAAAAATGAAACAGTACATTGCTGAACCAACTATTCCACATGACCAGGATCCCCTGTTGTATTGGAAATTCAAAAGTGAGTATCCAAATCTGAAGCAAGTTGTGAGAAAATACTTGGGCATACCTGCTGCATCAGTATTCAGTGTTGCTGAACAGATTTGCGATAAGAGAGGTAGGTTACTTCCAGAAGTGCTTCAAAAACTTTGTTTCCGAAGTTGAATCTGCCAGCATTAAATTTGCGATATTAAGAACAAGAATTCATTTTACATTTCAAATGACTGCTTGTGTACTAATGTTAAATCTCTTGAGAATCTATGTTCTTCTTAAAGGTTTGCATAATCACTTCTTGTATATGCAAATGTACAAGAAAAGTTATTTTTAGTAGTTTTTATTTTATCTGTGACATATCATCCTGGTTTCCCAGAACTTTCTCAAGCTTACTCCAAGATACAATAAAAAGATACAATAAAAAAAAACACTAAAAATAGGGTAAGCAGGGGAATTGGGAGGTATGTTTATAAAACAAACCTGTGTAGACTCTGATACTTGTTTTAAGACTTTGGACCCAATTTATTATCTTGAGAACCTTCAATTACCATCTCTTAAACACACCTTAATTTTTTTACCTCCTTATTTTATGCATTAAAAAATAAAAATTAATTTACAACCCAATTACCCCATTGGACTAATTTGGAGGTATAACTAGAACTCAGAAGATATTAGTGCTACTATATACAGTCTGTGGACAAATGGGTGTTAAAAAAGAAACTATATTTTAGACTCATTTTTAATAGGGGAAAAAAAATTACAAATGTTTTTAAGAAAACTTTGCAATTTTCTTAAAACTAAATAAAACAATATTATCCCAGTATAGGGTTACCAGATTGCTATAAAGGAAAAGTAGGACATAATGTCCCAAAATGTAGAACTTTAAGTTAAAATGTAGGACACTTTAACATTCACAATAAATAATACACATATCTAGAACACGTTAGAAAGTGTTTTTTGCAGCTTTTAAAAAACATGATTTCTCAATTCTTAAATGCAAAATTTCCAAACCTGTAATCAATATTAAACAATACACTTCTCAGTACACATGTTTTAACTCTTACTTCTCAGAGGAGCCAATTTTTATCAAAATTTTAAGTTTACTCAAAGTATATTTATGAGAGACTGAACAGTCGAACTCTTTGAAATTATACTGAACTCCAGTACCAATCTTTGTACAGACTTTTTGAATAAAATATTTTTATCATGACTCCGTTGTACTGACAGTAAAGAAAGTACTCTCTAATTATGACCTGGAATGGCAAACAAATATTCAGCAATTACCGTAACTTGAAATGGTTTCAGAAGTTTCATCTGGGGTAGATTTTAGTTCAATAACTTTGTTCTCTATACCCCATGCTTTACAACCAAAATATTGAATAAGAATGGGAAACACCTTGTTCCATCAGTATAAACCCCAAGGCAAGAAATTCCACTCAGGCACTGCACAGTGACATCATCAGAATGAGGTCCCAAAACTACTTCCATTTTTGTTCTAGCAGAAACTTTTATTTTCTTTTTGGGCAATGACTGAATCAAAATAAATTTCACTATTGAGTTTGGGAGTGCAGTCCATAGACTTGTAACTTGCATAATTTCACTTTAACTGAATCACGTATAATCCTAATTAATATTAAGTGACACTCAAAATGTAGGACATTTATGATAATTTTCAAATTCCTCCCGGATGCTGGACATAATGCAAGAATGTAGGACATGTCCAGGAAAATCTGGACGTATGGTAACCCTATCCCAGTATTCTAGGACTTTGAAAACCTACTGCTTACAGTTTATATATGTAGGTAAATGATTGATAATACATACAGTAATTTTTTTGGTACAACCTAGAGTATCTCAAAACTTTGAAGAAAAAAAAACAGCGATTTCGGCCACAAACAGAACAACTACAATAACAAACCTGAGTTCAGTAGGCTTAGAACTAAATGATACAAACTAAACATATTCTTTTAACTTTCAAATATAAAGTACAATGTACAGTGTGTCCGAGAAAAAATATACCAATAAAGAATTTAAATAACTCAACAATCGTTAATGATAGAAATGTCAAATAACGTTTATTTGGAAGAGGGAAGAAAGGATTTTTTTTTACCACCAGAAGGATAAAAATCGTAACATACTTAAGTGCATGCGCGGCTTTGTTCGTGAGTAGTCTGTACAATGGCGCTGTTTACTGTTCGTCAGAAAGTTGAGTGCTGCTTTTGGTTTGCAGAATTGAAGTCTCCTGTAACGGTACAAAGAAGATTCCGGCAACAATATGGACAGGAAGCACCAGAACGTCATTACATTGTTAAATGGCATAAACAATTGCTGGAAACAGGGTCTTTGTTGAGGAAGAAAGGTAGTGGTCGGAAGCGTGTGAGCGAGGATAAGTGGTTGCAGTTCAGGAAGCTTTCCAGAGAAGCCTGCGTAAATCTGTGAGACGTGCTAGTTCTCAACTTCAAATTCCACATTCTACTGTTCATGATATTGTACATAAAAGGTTAAGGCTTAGAGCCTACAAGTTACAGCTTGTTCAGAAACTAAAGTGCAGTGATAAATCCACTAGGTTTGATTATGCTAGTGAAGTGCTATCACGCATTGATGATGACAATTAATTCCTGACACACGTAACATTTTCAGATGAGGCTACCTTCCACATTTCCGGAAAAGTGCATAGGCATAACTGTAGAATATGGGGTGAGCAGAATCCGCATGCAGTTGTTGAACATGAACGCAACAGCCCCAAGTTGAATGTGTGGTGTGGTTTGACACGATTTCGTAATTGGGCCCTTTTTCTTTGAGGAAGCTACAGTTACAGGTGCAAGTTACCTGCAAATGTTGCAACAGTATGCTGTACCTCGTATACCTCATGGGTACATGTTTCAGCAGGATGCCCCCCCCCCCACATTATGCCTGTTGTGTTACTAACTTCCTTAATAACAATTTCGCTGGTAATTGGATTGGGAGGGGTGGACCATTAAATGGCCCCCACGGTCACCAAGCTCCTTTGGACTTTTTCCTTTGGGGTTATGTGAAGACTATGGTTTACCAAACACCTGTGCAAGACCTCAATGATCTCCGTGAAATAATTATTGATGCATGAGGCTCCGTCACTCATCAAATGTTGAAGAACACTTGGATGGAGGTTGAGTACTGCCTTGATGTTGTCGCACCACCAGAGGAGCACACATTGAGATCTACTAAGGTGAAATTCTTTTCTTGTTCTTTGGTTTAAAAAAATTCTATGATTTTCTCTTCCAAATAAACGTTATTTGACATTTCTGTCGTTAACGATTGTTGAGTTATTTAAATTCTTTATTGGTATATTTTTTCTCGGACACACTGTATAAAAAGTGTTTGTTTTAAATTCTGACAGTTTTCTAAGTTTTAAAAAATATGAACTTAATTTTAAGACATGTTAAATTTAGTTAAGGTCATATTAGGTCCTACAAAGTTGAAGGCTACCATATTAAAAAGTAGGATTGGTTTGAAACAAAAAGCAGGAATGACCTACTATTTCACAATTTGCTCGCAAGATATTCTTGATAAAGTTTTTTAACTTTTGAGTGGTCTGCACTGGTTAGACCAAAGTGGCGAAAACTAACAGGAATGGGAGGATCCATTTTGCAGAGTATGTCTTCCTCTAAAATAGGCACTTCATCCTTTTCTTTGTGGTCAGATAAGTTTATTGTCTCCTTTGTTTTCAGTAAACTGTAAATGATAGCATTTTGTATAACATGGGGCTTCTCCAATCTGTGAACAAAACATGAAATAACTGCACTGAAATAAATAAAATACAGTGTGACCACAGCAGAGGAAAGAATTGCCACCAAATTTCCCACATGAGGGTAATTGGGAGGTAGTTTTCTCCTCTCCTTAAAGCTCCCCTTTAAAGTGCATGTATTAAAAATGCTTCATACTCCTTGGAGTATATTTATTTGTTTTAAGGCTAAAAATCAAACAATTCCTACTTGACAAAAAAATGTCACTTTTAAGTTTGTCACTAATTGTATTTTCAAGTTCTTTCCTAACTTTTTACTCGCTAGAGAATTGAAGCAAAATGCTGAAAAATACAATTAGTGCCAAATGAAGAAAGCTATCATTCCATGTACTAGTTATTGTTTTATGACTATACAGGAAATTAATAAAAATAAAATAATATGATACCACCCAGTTACCCCACCCACCCAATTCCCCTCGCTTACCTAACTGTATCTCTTGAGAATATATATGTGATATGCAATATAATGTATATAGCAAATTTATTTTTGTCATGCTGAAAATAACATTCCATTTCTGTTGAATAATCTTATGTATCGGAATCGGTTAAATATCGGTATCAGATCCAAAAATTGTCGGTGCGTACATTGGCATTGGTAAATTTTCAGCTTCGTCACATCCCTAATGAGAAGTAAGAACATTTTTGGGGGAGCAGCTAATCTTGCTTGTGTACTTAATGGTGGTGGTGTGTGTATATGTGTGTGTGGGGGGAGGGGTTATGTTAATATCAAGAGATCCCAATTCATGATCCAAGCAGAACCAATGAACTTGAAAGTGATGTAATTGACTGACAGACAGAGCCAAAAAAGAGGCTTCTCTGCCCTAAAGAAGAAAATGTGAAGCTACCACTTCCTAACTAAAATGCTTGAAATTTCACCAACCCAGTGACCCAGAAGTAAACACAAGACATACAAAAACTATATTGAAATTCCACACACTCATGTTACACAAAAACACAAGATAATTTTCACTGCTTTATATTCAACAACAGATACATTAATTTAGTACAAAAGATAGTAAGGAGCTGCTTTTATTGATGCTATTAAAGCAGTATGCTTGAATAAGTAATTATGTGCTTCTCTTTCCAGGTGCTCGTGCACGATATGGCAAAAGACTAAACCAGCAAGTGTGAAATAATTGGGAAAGTAATAGTGTTATGAAGATTAAACATAATTTTTTATGTGATGCCAGCAATTGACAATGAAGATAAGAAATAGATCATGATCATCAAACATAACTAGAATATGGGTCAGTAGAATTATAGTGTCGGTTATAGCCAATATAAATCTCACTCCTCTTAATTTTCTATATGAATGTAACAAATGTCAATTCTTTGTTATTTCTGATTCTATGGAGTGATAATGAATTTGAAGTCGGTGTAGATCCTAGTCAACTCAAAGACGTCTGCAGGTCAGATGTCGATATTTCCACAGTGTAATAATACTCTCTCTGTCCTTTTGATTGTTTTATTCAAAAGTTTCTATGTGCAAGGAAGGGGTGTGATGGTTGTCACAGAGATCTTAATGGGAGTAGTTTTACATTAATGATCTTCAATCCAGAAGCTGTGAAAAATTTTAGCTGCTATGGGTCGCAGGTGTGCGAGAGAGGAAGTGCAATTGATAAAGGGAACTGGTCAGTTACTGCAACCATGTACCTTCATGAAATAAAGTCAGTGACACTACTGCCACATATCATTGGAACCTACAAGTTATTTTTTGTCTGATATAAGTGTTGATTTTACCCTTGATTGGTATGTGTGTTTGAGAGTAACACAATTAGTATATATTCAAGTGTGGCGCTCAAACGCAAATTCCCTTGTTTTTTGTCATTCTTTAGAATACTTTTACATTCATCATATTAAAATAGTATATGAATATTTATTTATCGATATTTACATATATATCACTTGCAATTTAAAATTTATCTTATTTATTACAGTAACCCCCAAGCTACGTAAGTAATGCGTTCTGTAAACCTTTACATAACTTGAATTTTACGTAAGTCAAATTTGTAAATTGCGTAAGTGTAACTTCGTAAGAAACTGCAATATTTATTATTATTACATGTGTGTGTGCTTATTATTTACACAGTTTTATTTTATAAATGAAACATCACTCAGCATTATTTACTTGGATATAAACTATAAAAGTATGAAAAATATATAAAAGGATATAAAAAAAACTGAAATCACACTTTTCGAATAAAAAAATGTCATGTGATAGCTATGTACAGTTTTTACGTAACTTCAGAATTTACGTAAGTTGCGTATTTGGTAAGTACTGTATATAATAACAAAATGATATTCTTGTATTGCAATATTACTGATTACATATTATGAGAGATTATTATCAGGGAAAACATAACAACTTTTGTAATTTTAGTTTCAATTTACTTTTAATGTTAACTAATGTGCATAACATTAGTAACAAATTCTACAATTTACTACTTGTTGACGGGGAATGTTCATTTCACCTCAATTACTTTCATCTTGATAAGTAGATTGATCCACGTTGCTATCATGATCGCTGTTGAATGCCTCCTCAACAACATTATCTCCTGGTCCCCGAGAATTAAACACTCTGCCCAGGTCTTACATTTCCTCATCACTTGGTTCAGCAAGTCATGCTCGGATATGCTGTTCTTCATTCATGTTGAATATCAGATTTGAAAGTTCATTTAGCAGGAAATATTAGCAGTAAGAAGTGGAGACAAATGACAGAGACAAATAACAAACTAATTACAGGACAATCAAAACAGAAACTAGTGAAAAAATACAAATTCAAGGAGGTACAGAAATAAAACATTTTGAAGAAAATGGTTACGTGGTTGGTTGACGTATGAGTGCTGTGCTTATAAACACGGATTGTCATCAAAATGACATGTCTGCGGAGACTGATATTGTCTGGCCACTGACATAACAAATCATAGCTAAACAAGACTAGAAAGTGATGATAACGTAATGCGTACCTGGAAAACTTAAGATTATATCCTAGGGTGAGTGCCTCACTCACTCGTATACCAGTGAAGAATTAATAAACGTTAAAGCATTTGTGAGGGAACCAGAGAAATGACCAAGAAAGTTTGGCAGTTTTTGTGAACAGCAAGTTCACATGACCAGAATGAGTTATTATTGTGGTTGCCTCCTCAGAATATGAAATTATGGTCACAAATTCACAACCCCACTGTTACTGACGGTGTTGTGTTTGGCAAGTAGCTGATCATGGTGCAATGTATGGGGCCTGTGCAGTCAACTGACATTTTCTTCATTCTCCCAATCACACATTCTCTGAAATTCATACTAAACACTCGTGATACCTTTCAAATTTAATGCTTGGAATATAGGCTCTTTCCTTCATCTTCAATCTTCATCTTTGTGCATTGTGTTTAATACCTGGTTTAATCCCACTTTAAACTGTAGCTCCAGTCTTGATTAGCCTTTCTGTGCATGAAGTGGACTTAAACAAAAAAAAACAAAAACTACTTCATCTTTGTGCATTTACAATTTGGCTACCAGATTCACAAAGTTGTTCAATTTTGTGTTCGTTGCTGTTCCTGATTAAACTATTAATTTGAAAGTCAATCAATGGAAGAGTTTGTAACACACCACAAGAGTTTGTTTTTTGAGAAACATACATGCATTTAGTCAACGTCCATGGTTTCTGCTCTTGAGTAGCTAACCACATAATCTTCTGGACAGGCTATGATGGCCTTCATCTTCCCCACTGAGGATAACCACAGTCGTAAAGCTTGGGGTGCTAGGAAGGCTATTCCAGAGTTGCCAAGTCTCTTTCCAAGGTTCTCGGGTTCAAATCCCAGTTTGGGCATGGGTGTTTTTTGTGAGTGACCATTCATCAATTTCATATCATTATCACTCATCCTCATCTTTGCAATTAGCCATAAGTGTCAGAAAAGTGATGTAAAAAAAAAAACAACTAACTAATCAATCAACCAAGCCTCGTGCCACTTTTCTTCCATTAAACAACAGGTGGAAGACCATTGTTCTCCCCTCATTCCCAAGGGCCACTAAGGGTTTCTGCTATTCCTTATCCTTTTTAACCCATCCACATACTATTTAAATGCCAAATTTTTTGCCAAGAAATACCATTTAAATTTGGCTATCTCACGTGAAGGTTGCACAGCAAGACAAGATGTCAAATATTGTGAAAACTATCCAAGCAATTTACGTGAAAATTTTATATATTGAAGTGGAAGTATAGTAATAAGTATGCACATATGCAGTTTACTTGATAGATAATTAGAAACTCACCTAATAATTTTGATCACACACATCTTTGCATTCCATTTCTCAACCTTTTATTTTTTTTCTGCCACAGCCACCTCTTCCTCACTTTCACTACATTCTTCAATTTCACTAACACAAAATGAATCCCCATGTTCATCTCCACTTCCAAAATCCACATTTTCCTCTCCATCGTTATCAAAAAGCAACTTTTCAATCGCAGAATCTTCTACAACATTCTTACGCAACATGTTTGCAAGACGTAACAAATGAAGGTTTCTTTACATGAGAAATTACTGAACAAAACATGCTTGAAATGGTATGAAAATCTTAGCTGCACAAACATACACGTCATAGAATCGAAAGATCATACAACCTCTGCCATCTATTGAATGAAAAAGAAACTACGTGATGAAAATCGGGAACCCGTCAATTCGACAACTAGGTACGGCAAGCGAACGTCCAGACAGGCCGTCGATTCGACGACTAGGTAAGCGGATGGGTTAAACCATCATGTCTTTGCCCACTCTTCTGCCTTAGATATACTGCTGACCTTTGCAGACAAACTAGTCTGCTTTAACCAAAACAGCCAAGAAGAGGGGCACATGTGGCATCCCTTTCAACTATCAACTATGGTTTGTGCTGTGGTTTTGACAGGAAGAGGGATGGGTAGGACCATCATAGCCTGACAAAGCTTGAAAGTAAAATGTTGCCATTATCTGTGTTACAAAACATTATGCCATTGCATGCGGGGAATAGGGAAAAATAATTTGTACCTGAAAATTTTACTGTGTTCTATAAGATGTATTAGGCTAAAAGTTCAGCACATCCAAAAATAAAGTTTCTGGGTACGCTACTCTCCATAGCAGCTACATTATTTTTTTTTTTTGGTGTGTGTGTTTTGAAAATTGATTGCACTAGGTAAGAATCTCATTTGTGCAACATATTGCATCCCTTCCTTGTCAGTGCTAGTGATTCTAAGAGTACATATTTATAAAATTCAATACCAAAGTTCAATTTTTACTATAGAAAAACTTTGATGGTGTAATAGTGAAAAGTACAAGTTTTGACTATACAACAGTGAAGTCTAAACTAATGAAAAAATTAGCAATGTTATGGCACAATTTTTGTTATTAGTTTGTATTTCTTTAATTATTTTTCACAAGTTTTTATAATCAGTATTATATTTTGTGATATCTGTATTGTTTTAGTTAAGTTTGAAGAGGTTCTTATTTGTTGGTCTCTGTTATATGAGTATAATATGATATTTATGTGAACTTTTATCAGATATGAAAGAAAGGTAAGGTCCTTTGAATTGTACCATGCCATGAAGACTCATAGGGGTGTTCGGGATGGGGCTCCAGGGATTCTTGATCTTGGGCATAATGGAGATAATGTGATCTGCATTGTACTCTGGCTACATTCACTTCCCAGGGTTGTCACCCAAGGGAGTCTGGGTTAAGCCCAGAGCTGCTTATGCCATGATCTAGCTGACACATTTCTTGCATGAGATTACCAACTTCGATAAATCAAACCTCTGTCTCTGGTGTGGCAGTGAGACATCCTACAACTGAATCACAGTGGTTCCAAGGTTCTCTTTTGTAGAGAGAATTAATTTTATTTATTTATTCACACTTTCACTGTCACTGTTCGCTTTGAAAAATAAAGGAAAGATCATAACAATATCACAAATGTTACTATGAAAGTTTTTATTTTTGTGGTCATATTTTGTCCTGGTTCCCCAGAACGTTTTCAAGTCTGCACACATTGAGTTTTGTTTTAAATACACTTCATGCATAGATAGCCTAATCGAGACTGGACCTACAGTTTAAAGTGGGATCTGAACCACTATATGCCTCCACTGGGTAGCAAACCCAGAGCCCCTTGATTACAAGGCAAAGACGTAACCACTATGCCATCAGGGTATCCTGCCTACACACATATGTGACCAGTCACTCTACACTACTAATATATGAACAGTTTCTGTTCTCTCTCAAGTTTCCGTCTGTTCGTATTTCATTAGTGTAGTGACTATCCATGTAAGGCTGTACATGTGCATATTTTGGTAGTGTAATTCATGCTTCAGGAAAGAGAGATATGATAGCAAATTATTATAATGAAGTACTCATTTAACATCATAAAAACAGTTTTATGGATTATTTCAGTATATTCAAGCTGTAGTGTAAGCCTGGAAAAGTTCTGGAGAACCAGCACTCCAAAATAAAAACCACTTTGATAGTAACATATTATTTTGTAATATCCAATAGTGGTTGTGCAAACTTTTAAGATGAACATTTGTGTAATATAATTACTTGGGATATATATATTATTCTATTCTGAAAGTTAGCTGGTTCCACTTTTAACTGGTAGCAATATCAATCCCAATATTCATATTAAATTCCTTTATGCAATAGGTGCACCTAGTTCACTTATTATAAAAAATATAGTCTAAGTTTCACTTACGTACATTGGTGACCTGGAAATTTCAAAGATCACACACATTATTTTGTCAACTTCAGTTCGACTTGCTTCATAGAAGAAGTCCAAAAACAGCCAGAATCATTGTCACTCATTGTTGCTCACAACTGTCTTCATTAAAAATTGAAAATAGTACCCCCACACATGTGCAACAAACCATTTCTACAGCAGCAACAATGATTCTATTTTTTTGTCTTTTTGGACTTGCTGAATGAAGTGAGACCAACTCAACTTGATTGACAAAGAAGGCATGTGATCTTCAAAATGTTGTTTCCGTACATGTCAGCTCACCAACATAAGTGAAACTTAAACTATATTTTTATACTAAATCCTACTGACTTAAAAAAATGCTTCAAAATTGCTCACAATAGTTACAAATTTAAATTTTGAATTTACTCGAAAGTACTCATAGTTTGAAGTGTAAGATAATCAGAATATTAAAATGACCAGTATTTACCTCAAAATCCACTTTTGACATACATAACTGGTGCAGAAATAATGAAATTTCTGCATTTTTCATGATTCCTAATTTTTGTGAACTTCAGCCAGCATTTTTCAAACCTTGCAGGTTACCATCACTCAGAAGGATATTGTCTGGATTCCCCATTTTGAATAGGCCCACGTATCGTTACATTTCTCCACTTGATATAGGGGCATACGTGCCAAATGCATATGTTTGGGTTTCTTTCTAAAAATTTCAACCATGCATTGACTATTGTAGACAGAAATGAAGGGGAAAAAATCCAGTTGAGTCAATTTACTGTTGTGAGGTAGTAGTGTCATTCGTTCATCCTAGATGAAGAGACACATCGTTGAGAGGTATGAAATGGGGAAATAATCAAGTTTGTAATGAGTTATATGCTTCTTTCTCCATGTCATACCTCTCAGCGACGCCTCTCTTCATCTTGGATTAACTGACACCACTACCTCGCGAAGAAGAGATCGTGAAATTGCAGGAAAAGATTAATGCAGAATGCCTAACGTGAAATGTCCGTCAGCATGAATTGCTTCATCGATCTTCGTCTTTACGGCCTCTGTAGGGGGAGTTTCGTGTGTGCTACTCAGAATGTTCCTTCTTTCCAGAAAGCGCTTTGCAACAGCTGATGATTTCAAATGCTGTCACCACATGTTTGAATGCATTGGCAGCAATCGAATACAATGCCAGTATCAACAAATTGGTATCACGCCATGATAAGTGCTTGAATGGATATGGCAAATATGTGAAAAAAGTAGAGTAAGACGTAGTTTCTGTGCCATCGTTTTTTTTCCATACATCATTTGTCATTTGTGTTTTACACCAAAACATTCCTTTTTTTCTAGACGACCTTCGTATTAATAATAATAAATAAATAACCCTTGAGGGCTGAGGCATACCAACTGTATGCTGGCCTCACTCCCACATGCCTCAGCAGAGATGGGCGATTATCCTAACAGTTATGGGATGACGTGTGGTCAGCACGAAGAACCCCCAGTTGTTTCCATGACCAGGTTATCCTACTTATTCGTAGCTCCCCAATTTCCTCACAATGGTGGGTGGCCACCTGTCCCATACAGACCCAAATCTCAGGAGGAAAGTTGTTATGCTTCCACCAGTGTGTGCCCCATAGCCCTAGCCCAAAGCCTTGGGCCGCACAGTTATGGTGTGGGAGAAAGGGGTATAGTGTAATGTATTTAATCATACAATGAAGAGGAATAATGAGAAAAACTAATTTTGGTGGAACATAATTTATTTATCTATTTTCAGTTTTTTCATAAAAGTTTGCATAACCACTGTTGTCTATTACTCCCTCTGTCCCATAATTATTGTCCGGTATGCCAAAATGGTAACTTTTTATTTAGGTTCTTTTGGATACTTGATCGGCCAATTTGTACTGATCCTTGAGAAATAATGTTGTATGACACATTCCCGTGTTTCATTTACTTCTTCTGTATACACCAATGTCACAGTTTGAATATCGTACAATTATTATGGGACAACAAACAAAAGTGTACCGGACAATAATTATGGGACAGAGGGAGTACAAAATAATATAATAAATCTTATTTTGAAAGTGACTATTATTCTTCTACTCGTGTATCATTCTAGTTCACAAGTTTTTGAAGCTGATATAAGTAACACACACATACAGGAAAAAAGTTCTGGGGAAATACACTGAACATCAGAAGAATAAAAGCCACTTTCAACATAAGATTTTTTGTGTTATTTTGTAATAAATCTATAAAAACAATATGCTCTTATATAAGTTACCACAAAAGTTATCTGTGTCACTTAAATGCTGGGTGCTCGCACTCGTCACACCAAGCATGGTGCCATGAATATATGCTGCTACATAATAGTTGTAAAAATGTGTGTTTCCACGGTCTACAATATATACTTAAAATAATTCATAACTATATTGGAAATAACAGTATCATTGTTCTATTTCAAAGTTTCTTAACTGCTCATACAAACTACATTACCACTACAGTGATAAGAAAATTCGTAATAAGAAGAATCATCATGCATTCCATTGGAACAAATTGTTTGTGGATTATCTCGAGAGGACATGAAAAAGTGGTTATCTAGATTTAGTTAGAGCATTTTTCTTAATTTACCTGTTATTCAACCCAGATTTTAATATTTTTATTAATATGTTTTTATTTTTTATTTATAAGTATATTTATTTGTGCATTTGTTACACATGACTATTTATACATGTGACTATTGTATGTCCTAACCCACTTATGTAAGTGCCAAATATTAACTGGGAAACTATTTTTAATATATATAAAACTGTATTTTTTGTCTATCAATCATATTAAAATGTGCAATGTTTTATTAGAAATATTCAGAGTTTAAATAAAAGTTTATTTTAAAATTTGCACAATACTTCCAGTTTAAGTGAAGTGTGTGAATTATTTTAGTTGAATGTAATTTTGTTTATTAATTAAGCATTTTCCATTCTCAGTCTCTTGGATCTTTTGTACTCTCTTCACTTTTAACATGTCATTGAAATGTGTATACTCTTTCCTCTTCCCCATGTTATGTTTAATGTAATTTGAGTGGCTTAAGCCTAAAACCATTCAACTAGAAAACCAGAACTCTGTATCAGATATTGTGAATAAAGTTGGTATACAAATTGAAGTTTTCTCTGTTTCTTGTAGATTATGAACTTGATGTTGATGTTGAGCTTGCTACGATTTTTCTTCATTGGAAGTGAATCTGTTGAGTTGATATTGTTCACAAGAACAGATGAACACCCACGTGTTTATTATAAAATGTGTATACTAGAGTACTGCATGAAACCACTTTCACACTCTAGTACTCATTTGAGTCTCTCACGCTTGATCCTGTACAATGAAATAGCATTTTAATGTGACAATAATCGTAGACCCATACACATGGGTTGGGGGAAACATCTGAATAAGAAGCGGAGAAGGCACGTTGTAGACCTCTTTGTAAAGTGAAAAGAAGTTGTTGGTTGTGAGAAATAAAGGAACGAAAATGAGTGAAGTAATAATGTTATTTACCATTCTCACGAATCCAGGTTGTCAGAATTAACTGTTACAAAAACTACAAATCCTGTTCAAATTGCCTCCCCCAGTTATGTATGCAAGCATGCAGCCTGCTTCGTACTTCAGACACAGTCACTCGCGTTGACACACTGTCTCTAATGTATTGGGCGGCTGCCACAATTCTCTCTCTCAGCTCTTCTTGGGAGTCCACTGGTGTATTGTAGACTAATTCTTTCATGTGACCCCAAATGTAAAAGTCACGTGGCATCAAATCTGGACTCTCGCGGCCAGGTGGTTGGGCCACCTCAACCAATCCATCGCAAGGGATAATTGTCATCCAGGCACTGTCGCACACCCCGGAAATAGTGGGCTGGGCAGCCATCATGTTGGTAAATCATACCTCTTCTTGTGGCGAGCGGCACATCCTCCAGCATAGTCATCAATTCTTCCCTTACGAAGTTTTCGTAGGTAATGTTTAGGTTTTGTGGCAAAAAGAATGGCCCGATCACATGATTGTGGATGATTTCCATCCACACATTCACTGAGAATTTTCTCTGGTGAGCCTTTTCTTTAGATTTTCTTGAGTTATGACCCTTAGGGGCCAAAAAATGCACATTATGAAAATTCGTAATACCATCACGATCGAATTTGGATTCGTCCGTCCACAGAATTCTTGCCAGATGATGGAGGTCTTCAGTGTCGTTATTTAGTAAAAATCGACAAAAATCCATCCTTTTGACAAGATCTCCCTCCTCAATAGCATGCACTTGTGTGTAATGGTATGGATACAGTCATTAGTTAGTCTACAGTACACCAGTGGACTCCCAAGAAGAGTTGAGAGAGAGAATTATGGCAGCTGCCCAATACATAAGAGACAGAGTGTCAATGCAAGTGACTGTGTCTGAAGTACGCCGCAGGCTGCGTGCTTGCATACGTAACTGGGGGAGACAATTTGAACAGTATTTGTAGTTTTTGTAACAGTTAATTCTGACAACCTGGAATCATAAGAATGGTAAATAACATTATTACTTCACTCATTTTCGTTCCTTTATTTCTCACAACCGACAACTTCTTTTCACTTTACGAAGAGGTCTAAAATGTGGCTTCTCCACTTTTTATTCAGATTCCCCCCCAACCCGGGTGCCAGTTGACAACATTTGTATCTTTTTGGAGAGCTTATGAAACAAGGAAGTTTTGTCCGTAATATTTACGCTAAGTGTGTTACCATTTTTTTGAGTAATCCTCTTCGATTTAAACGATAATTTCCAAATTTCTTCATGACGTGTGCTCCAATGACTGTTTCTTTTTGTGGGTATGGGAATTTTGGGCATGACTTTTTCTCCCAGTAGTCACTCATTCGTCAGCTGTTAGCAACGTGTCAATTAAGTGCCCAGGGTGTAGTAGTTTTTTCACAATTAGTAGTTTTTTGGTCGCAAGTCAGAATATGTCACGAAAATCTACAAACTGCAATAACTCGAAACCCATTGATTTCTGGCCCCCGGTGCATAGGGTCAAATTTGTTGCAAATGTGCTCTAGTATTACCCCTTTCCAGGAATAGGTCGAATTACCAATCACCCTGTACATATGTAAAATATCTGCCTTGGTAGTTTCAGCTCACAATCATCTGTTTCATTTTCATATATCACTGTGAAAGATAGACTAAACTACATTTTAACATAGAAACTATGTTTACTTAGTAAGGTATGCGCCAAAATATACAGTACTGAAACTCGCGCATCTCGAACACGTGGTTGCATTTGTCGATGGGGCATAGCTCCAGCTGCACGTGTTCGCAGTATTGAAAAGGAAGTTGTGTTGTGCAGTTGTTGTTGGAAATGGGTCTCTCGATGGAGGAAAAGTAGTCATTGTTGAGCATTATTTCCGCTCATACGGAAGCAGTCGTGAAGGTGGACTGAGTTTGAAAAAGGTGGCAGAACAATTCCGAGAGGAGTTTAATAAGATGGCACCAAGTAACACAGTTATGCTGTCTATTGTTACGAAATTTCGGCATACTGGTAGTGTACTGTGTCAACGAAAGGGGAAGTCTGATCGACCAGTTACTGTTTCGACAAATGATAATCACGCACGTGTTCTCCAGCAAGTGCTGCATTCGCCCCGACGAAGTCTACGACGAACGGCCTTGAAACTGAACGTCAGCGGTACGTCCGTTCGCCAGTTGTTTAAGAACATAGGTGGATTTCCGTACCAGATACAGATTGGACAACGCTTGACAGAGCCAGATATGCGAGCCAGGATGGTGTATTGTGGAACATGTTTGGCCATGGTGTACGAGGATCCAGATTTCTTGAATAATGTGTGGTTCTCCTATGAAAGTCACATTCACTTGAACGGCTACATCAATCGCCAGACAACTCGCTTCCTTGGTTTTGAGCGGTCAGATGTTATCGTCCAGAAACCGCTACATAGTGCACGTGTGACGATATGGTGTGTCATCTCAGCACACGGTTTATTAGGCCCCTATTTCGTTGAAGATGAGGAAGGCAATGCTGTTACTGTCAACCAAGAATGCTACAGGGGTTTAGTGATCGAGCCATTTCTTCAGGATTTGAGAAGGTTCTGTCGTGCAAGGAACATTCAGATGAATAGACAGTGGTATCAACAGGATGGGGCGACCAGCCATACCGCTCGAGAATCTCTAGCCATGCTCAAGGAAAACTTTCCAGCACGAATCATTTCACGTGGTACTGACTTCCCATACCCATCCCATTCCCCTGATCTCACACCACCTGATGCCTAGTTGTGGGGAATGTTAAGGGAGAGTGTGTTCAACTGTGAAGATCCACCAAAAACTGTGCCTGCATTATGTGAGCCAATCATCTCCTTTTGCAGGAGTCTGCAGCAGCCTTTGTTTCAGGATATGTTTGAGAATCTGCGTGAACGATATAAACACTGTCTAGAGCAAGGCGGTGCACACTTTGAACACTTACATTATGCATACCGTGGTAAAAAAACACACTAATGTTATCCTCAGTAACGTATAATTCATAATAAGCAGCTTTGAGATGTACAGCGTGTTTCAAAAAGAATATACGTATTACAAAGTATTATTTTGTCCAAACTATCGATCGCTGCACCCCGGCTCGGCTATTAGAGAAACGAATACATAGTCTAGTTTATTTAATAGCCGCTAGATGTCAGTTGTGTTCTGTTTTGCTTGGTAACCGTCAATTGTTTGAAATGGCTGCTCCGCAGCAGAAATCATTTTGTGTTCTCGAGTTTGCGAAGTGCAATTCCGTGATTACAGTGCAAAGACGTTTCAGGTTGAGGTACCAAATTGATCCTCCGAATGCGTGGAACATTCGCAGATGGTATCTACATTTTGTAGATACAGGATGTGTATGTAAAGGAAAGAGTCCTGGCTGCCCTCGTGTTCCTGAAGAAAATGTTGCACGAATTCAAACTGCTTTCCAACGTAGCCCTTCAAAATCAACCCGTCGTGCCAGTCGGGAGTTACAACTTCGTACAACAACAATTTGGCGTGTTTTGAGACGTCGGCTGGTTATGAAGCCGTACAAGGTACAGCTGTTACAAGCTCTGCGTCCTGATGACAAACGCAAACGTGTGGCATTTTGTAACGAGATTCTTGATGCTATTGACAATGACAACACTTCCGCACAACGCATCGTGTTTAGTGATGAAGCTGCGTTTCATGTCAGTGGTCAGGTAAACAAACATAATGTTCGCATTTGGGGCCTACAGAACCCACATGCATTCATTGAACATGTACGAGATTCGCCCAAAGTGAATGTGTTTTGCGCGATATCCCGATCATCTGTTTACGGCCCATTCTTCTTTGATGGAAACACGGTTAACGGTCAGCAGTATCTTTCTGTGTTACAAAACTGGTTGTTTCCGAGGCTGCACGAAGACAACTTCATTTTTCAACAAGACGGGGCACTCCCTCACTGGAGTCGCCAAGTGCGTGATTATCTGAATGAAACTCTACCGAACCGTTGGATTGGTCGTCAAGGAGCTGGCGACTTAGCATGTATCAGCTGGGATCCACGGTCACCGGATTTGACACCCTGTGACTTCTTCCTGTGTGGTTTCATTAAAGACAATGTTTATGTACCACCACTCCCACAGAACCTGGAAGAGTTGAAGAAACGGATCCGTACTGCCGTAACATCAGTGACGAAGGGCATGCTTGCCCGAGTATGGGAGGAATTTGAGTATCGATGTGATATTGTTCGTGTCACTGCTGGAGGACATATTGAACATCTGTAATCTTAACTTGAGAGGTTCGTAAGTATGTGTGTCAAGTTTCATCTTCGTATGTCTTAAAGTTTAATAAATATATGCATGCGAAATACGTATATTCTTTTTGAAACACGCTGTACTTTTGTTCATCTTTTCATTTCAGTACTGTATATTTTGGCGCATACTGTATTATGATTATGATTATTATAATATGCAGGGCCTGGGACTTTATGTCCTATAAAAGTGTAAAATATGTATGTAAATATGTCAGAAAAAATTAAAAATATGTCTTAAAAATTGAAAAAATGTCAGAAAAATGAAAAAAAAAACAACAAAAAAAACAGTGAATCCCAAATACAAGTATATTCAAAGTAGAACTTCCATTTTTTTCATTTACAAATCAATTCTGGGTTTTCCACGCAATATCAACAAAGTTCGAATGATGTATTAAATGAAATTAGAATCTCTTTTCATGTAGAATGCGTGGACAAACATTGGAAAAATCGTGGTGCTTATTCTGCAATTATCCTCAGTTGCATTTACTATTCTGCCACATTTTACCTATTTGTTGGAAGTGTAATTTTCGAATTTATATACAAGAATAGGCAGAGTTTTCAGAAAAAAATACTGTATTCAATCTGCATACAAAATCTCTGTTAAAACATGCCTCGCACACAGAGGAAATATTTTTAAAAAAATTATCATTCGTAGGCACATAAATGAAGAAAGTTCACAAATTTTTAATTTTACTAACCTCAAGCATTCCAGTGAGAAACTAAAATTCTCTTCAGGTTCTCTACAGTAAAACTTTGCCTGTTATCTACCAGCAGTGCTTTGTAGTGTGAGAATGTATGTTCCACGGAGCATGATGTAACTGGAGCAAACCTAAAAAATGCTACATCTGCAGGTGTCAAATCTTCCTCAACACTTTCCAGAGTTGATCTTCCGTCACCGCTCACGACACCGGCGATGGTGGTGTAAGTGCTGAATACAACATTGTTGTTCATGATGGTTCTGAATTTCTCTCTAACCAAATCTGCTGTTTGCCCCCTCGCTATTGACAATTTTCTTTTTACGTCTTCTATACTTTGAAGTGAGTCATGCACACTTACACCATTTCTCTCCAATTGCTTAATGCACGACACGAGGAACGCAAAATTTTCAGAAATGTAAGCAATATCGTCTTTCAGTTCTGTATTTTGAAGTAATTGCTGAACAACACGAACAGATGCGGCACCTTCACTTTCAAAATCAGTAACTACTTCAGAAAGAATATTAAGATTGGTGCAGTAATATTGAACTGTTGAGTGCCAAGTTCCCCAGCACGTCACCACCGGCTGTGGTGGCGAAGGAATATCTGGTGCAGCTTCCTTTAGCGCTTGGCGTCGTGATGGGCACTTCAAGAAGATTTTTTTCATGTTTGACAAATCGATCTACGTTGGGATATCTTGATCGAATTTCTTCGCATAGTCTATGAAGTACGTGTGCCAGACAGGTTATGTGGACCATTTTTCTGCCTTCAACATATACCTAGCTGCATCGGTTACAAGTAACAGAACCTATTGTGCGGAATACCTTCAGGAAATAGTATCTGCATTGAGTTTTCAATGAAACTAGCGATTGTTGAATGGTTTACCTTCTCCAGCTGATCAACATGCACAAGGAATATTTCTCCTGCCTGTTCCGTTTCTAAAACACCCACCACAAGATTTGCCATGTAATGCCAGCAACAGTCTGTCGTTTCGTCCACTGATAGCCACAAGTTTTTGTTTTTCACTTTGTCCCGGATGACACGTATAGTGTCACTGTATATATTTTCCACGGAGCCCTTCCTTAGCGTGGATTCGTGAGGAATTTCCCTGTCGCAGTACTTCTGAAGTGTTGGTTCTTCCAACTTCCACAGATGAATACCAGATGCGATGAATGCTTTGCACAGTTCCTTGGTGAAAGAAGACTGTCGACTGCCCTGGACTGACACCGCTTTTGATAGCAATGCCTGAGCTACGTTCGTTTTCTTCCTTTGCAAGTTTCTTATGTGCTTTGCCATGTCTAGATGCTGCAACACTGAAGACCTCTTTGAATATACCAACAGAAATATTACATAGCTTGCAAAACAAAATCTTGTCATCTGTCGAGAAAACATCACTACCAAAATTATTTAACTTAATGTCTCAATTTGACTGAATCTGATTCCCTTACAGGAGGCATCATTCTGATACTTTTGTGCCTCTCAATCAATCGATCACTGATTTGAGATTGCCTCGTCAAACCATATTCACTTGGCATGAAAGAGAAGCCGCTGCATTAACCAACACTCGTTCGAAGCATTGTTTTTACTTCTTATCGATAAACACAAACATCCAGGTTCTTTTCTTGACGTCGGCCTCTTTTTCGCAATATTGGTAAAATCAAAGTCTGCCGACTTGAGAGTGTCTCTGTCAGTTTTTTTAATTGTTGTAAAATGGAAAAAAGAAGGTCATACAACAGTTCAAATTTGTTTTGTTTCTCTCTGGCGATTCTCGTGAATGTGTACAACAATGAAGGGCAAAGTTCGTTCACATCATGCAAGCTCAGACAATAACACAGATGCATGGATGCCAGGACCTTCCTTCAGGAAAAAATCCTGCGGGCGTGCCTGCACAGAGGTGTCATGGATGTTTTCAGTTTCGAGTCTCAAAATAAGTGGATAATAAAGATCCGGATACATGTTAAATAATTATTTGTATGTAGGAAAATTAGGAAATTATAGATAGCTAAATATGTCATCTTGCCTGAAAAGGGAATAAATATGTTGTAAAAACAAAAAAATCGTAAAATATGTCAAATTATGTCCTATCAAATTTGCTAATTTCAGTTTATTTTCACCAGTTACGTCAAGATCTCACTCCGGAATTCGATCCCATTATATATAAAAAATATGAAAAATATGTTATGACATAAAGTCCCGGGCTCTAATAATAAGTTTCAATTTCACTGCATGTTTCACCTCATGATCCGTATCTGACGACCCACTACTACAGACAAATTACTGTTTTTTGTGTACTACTGGGCTTCGAGCGTATACTGCTCATTTTTCCTGTTTGCACTTTATTTGTTCAATCGAAGAAGCTCTTGATTTTGTACACTATCTAGTGTCGTCTGTGCAAATTATTTGCCTCTCGAGCGAAATGCTCTCCCTGCAGCACTTTAAATGTATACATGTATTCATTCATTGTTTTCTGCCCAGGTGCAGATCTTTCCTTGCAAGCTCCATGCTGTACGATCTTGAGGTTTTCGCTTTGTAGCAGCATAGGACCACCCATTTATTTTGATGAAGTCAATCATTTGGTATCTTTTTCTTTCCGGAATTGTCTTTCCCTCGACCATTCCTTCAATAGCATCCCTTAGAATACTGTTTCTTCTCATCCAGTGACCCAACCAATTTATTTTGCTCTTCATGATTATCTCCAGCATTGATCTCTTTTCCCCAACTCTTTCTAACACTGTTTCAGTTCTAACTTTTTCTGTCCATTTCAGCTGCTCCATTCGTTTCCACAACCACATTTCGAGAGCTTCCAGTCGCTTTTTCTAACTTGTTCTCGGTATCCATGTTTCCGCACCATGTAGAGCTGCACTCATTAGTCTTTTCCTCAGTTCTTTGTTCATAGATTCACAGAAAATATTTTTCTTTCTATTGAAGGCTTCCTTCGTTATTGCTATTCTTGCTTTTATTTCTTGGCTGCATTTCATATCATTGCTTATGATGCATCCAAGATATTTATAGCTGTTTTTCTCTTACCTCGGATTCTCACTTTTGCCTTTCTCTGTTTTCTTCCGATCACCATTGCTTTCATCTTCTTCACACATTTATTTTCATCCTGAACTGTTCACGGTGGGTATTCCTTTCTGCTAGTATGGCATTTATGGTTCTTTCATTTTCTGAAAACAGGGACATGACATCTGCAAATCTTATACAAGATATTTTCCTTCCTCCTACTGTTACCCCTCCCTTGCTATGGAAACAGTTTTTAACTATTTCTTCTAAATAGACGCTAAGTAATGTAAGTGAAGGGCATCAATCTTGTTGTACCCCTCTTCCAATTTCACTTCCCTGGCTCATTTCTTCTCCTACTTTCACTTTTACACATAGCTTCATATATAGGTTGCAGATAAGCCTCCTTTCCTTCCAATCTACACCAATATTCTTCAGAATCCCTGAGAGCCTGGCCCAGTTCACTCTAAGTCTTTCTCCAAGTCGACAAATTTAAGTAAACAATAGAGGTCGAACAAGATTTCAAATCCATGTGTAGGGGCAGCACTAGAAGCAGATATAAATGTAGAGATTATATAGTTTCCAAAACTTGTACTCTCTCTCTCATGCCAGCCCCCGTGCCAGAGTGGTTAGCACATCGCTCTACAATGCCAGGGGTCCCAGGTTCGAATCCTTGCCTGGGCATGGATGTTTGTCAGTGTCCATTCATCAATTTCATCATATCACTCATCCCCATCTTTGCAAATTAGCCAAAAGTGGCACAAGAACTGAAGTAAAATAAAGCAAATCAATCAATCTCTCTCTTGTTCCCAAATTTTGGCCTCCCAAATGGCATAGTGGTAACGTTGTTGCCTTGCAATCAAGAAGTTCCAGGTTTGATACCTTGTGGAGGCATACTTCACAGTGCACAGTGGTCCAGATGAATAGAAAATGAGGCCAGAATCCATTTTTTTGTTTGTGACCTCTGAATACAGATTTTTTTGTATATTCTATCATTTTAGGGAAAGAAAACAACATTGGACAATATTATGTAATTTTAATACTAATTGCGCTCACAATACAGTAAACCACGTCTTATGCATTGTTTAATGTATGTACACTTCTCCAAAATTTACCTAACTGCCCTGAAATATTTTTAAATCCAGAAATTGTTAACGTGTCAACATAGAACACCAGCAAGGAGTAGCCAACTGTATTAAAAGTTCCTTTACTAGATGAGACACATTGCTGTGAAAGATTTACGTTCCTGCTTATGACATGAAGTCAGAAACTATATTCATTCAGCATATTTATAGAGAAAAAAGGAAAACTTAAGTATGAGGAATGATGTTAGAGAATACTTGTGATTCAGCATGTTAAAATTGAAAGAAAGATAAACTGTTGTGAGGTTGGAAACAATGCACTTGATAGTGGTCCGTCCACATGGAGGAAATTGCTGTCAGGTTTGAACATAAAGAGACATAATTATGAATAGTTCAGGCAAAATATATTTAACAGTACTTTGAAAAGTACTGTGTAATGAGTGAAAATTAATATTTTTCACAATTTGAAGCAAAAATGTGATCGTCACATAGCAAGGAGGTAGCTTGCATAGGTGTAGCTACGGGGTGTGCCGGGTGTGCCTAGGCACACCCTCATGGGCTGCTTTATCAAAGAGAATTAAAGACAGATATTTCAATAAGAGAGAAAATAAGCGCCAGTTTATAAGAAGTTGAAAATGTCATTACTTGGTACAAATGTGTGCGTTATCGAGTGTCTATAGAATTTCAATTTTTTGTGTCATTGGAGAAAGAAGATATTTACTGCATTCTACTCTGTACTACAGCGATTTTCTTCTATACCTGTCACAAGCTGCACGTGAGAGAGAGAGCTTTCTCCAAGCTTACCCAAGTTAAACTCGGAAGCAGGATAGATTGGAAGCCCTGCTCTTGCTATTTGTGGAACAGAAGAAAGCTTAGTCTATTGATGAAAATGAAGTTATTGATGAGTTTAAGAACATTGTACCTTTTGACAGACGTCTCTTGTTATAGATGACGTGTATTTTGATGTATTTGTTTGTAACATTTATGAACATTTTGTGTGTGTGTAATTTCTATGCAATTTGATTTTTTTCTACTACATATATTCAGAAATTTTCAACACTGTCATTTAGTGACTTTATATTCCTTTACAAACATCAGTGCAGTTAAAGTGCCAAGGGATTGTCTTGCAAAATGTGCTATTAAAAAGGCACAAGACCTCATTTTTTTTCTTTGTGCACACCCAAATATAAAGTTAAAGCTACGCCTATGGTAGCTTGTGCAATCATCAATGCGTTTCAAGATGTTTGCTACCAGTAATAATGTAGAGTAGTTGGTAAAATCCTTACGTGAGAGCTCTCTTTTTTTCCAAGGAATTAAAGGTTGCCAGTTCAAATCTAAAACTCTCCATTTTTTAATTTTTTTTGTAAGTATGACATTGAGATACATTGAGTACGAAGTGCAGTAATTATGTGGAAAAAAGATATTTCAGAATGTATACAATAATTAATTTGGTGTAGAATTCGACAAATGTTCCCATCTAAGCTTTTTTTTTTTACTGGCACTAAGTTTCAAGGTATAAAATTTCAAAGATGGGATTTATTTCAACGCACTAACTTTACACTCGTTCTAGGTATCCTAGAAGATGTGAAAAGTCTAATTATTTTTAAACTAATTTATATAACTTGTAGAAGAATATTATTATTATTAACTCTAAGTTCTTATTTTTATTACTTTCATCAAAAAGCAATAGGAACTTTCATGAATTTGGATTGAAAGTTTTCTTTGTGGTCTTCACTGCACACCTAAAATTGTTGTCAGAATCCAACTGGAAATATTTGGTCAAACAAGGAATGTGATGACTAAGCTATGCTTCATATCTGGTTTCTGCACCTATCATGTGGTATCTGATTGTCTTTTGCCATTGTGACAGATGTCTGGAATTTAAGGTTTACCACTCTTAAAAGGAATCAACGATATTCTCATGAATCTGAATAAGTATTTTCTCAAATGCCTTTTACCTTCTGATAACGTTTCTACTACATCATTGAATACATTGGCGGCAACCGAGTAAAATGACGGTATCAACAAACTGGTATCGTGCTATGACAAGTGCTTGAATGGATATGGCGAATATGTGGAAAAGTAGAGTAAGGTATGTAGTTTCTGTGCAATGCACTACAGTCCTGTTCAACCAAATTTGATGGGACCAATGGTGCTTCGGTTGAACGAAATTTCGGTTAAACCGGAATAAAGATTTTTTGGTTTACAGTATGTACATTTTATTATGTACAGTATTTTGATATACAGTACATATGTATTTCAGCATGTAGGCATAAACAAAAAGCTTACAATAATACGTAGCCATTTAACTCAAGAACATGAATTACAGTAACATTAAGGCTCTGGTACAAAAAAGCTGTACGACTAAAACAATAAAGTTTAATTCGGATTGTGAAAAAAAAATGATATTTTCTTTTGCTTAAGATTAGATGAACGCTTCTTAGTAGCTCGACCTCTAAGGCGTTTAACCAGAAGCAATTCAGCAGGGGAGGTTTCGTCTTGTTGTTCCCGCTTAAAATACAGTTGTGCACGGGTAATGACTTTTTTTTTTAGCAATTCGGTTAAATGGGACTGTAGTGTAATTTGTTTGCACACATCATTTGTCGTTTGTATTATACACATTCTTTTTTTTTCTGGATGATCCTCATAAGTAAGTGGAAGAATGATTATGCTCTGAGCTTTAAGCGCTGTCTTGTGTCTTCATCTGCAGGATCAAAATTTTCAACTAAAATGATTGTAATTGCGTGATTGAAGGTTTGTTGATGGTAAAATCATCTAGTACAAGGAATTTAACAGATATACCAAACATATTTCTTTATGAAACGAATGTAGTGAAGAATCTGGGTGAATCACCAAATGGAGAAATTGTGCATATAATGTAACACTTCTCATTCTCCTTGTGTGCCTCAGTCAGCTGATTGTGAAAGGAGTGCATACTATGGCTTTGTGATCTATTACTCTATTCTCAGGTAAATGTGGATACTGATATTATTGCACTTGTAACATAAGGTACCTGAACCCAATATGGCCTATTTGCTATTTCCAAGTAGTTACAAGTTTAATTCAACAGATGATGTTAGTATGTCATTTAGACTGTCCGAATGGCATGATTAAACCTGTTGGCTGTCCCTCTAGTGCAGTAACTTGAGGACAAAGAATTGAAATAGCTGGACCTCATGATTGTGTTCTACGTGATCCAATATTGCATGTGTAAGTTATTACTAGAACTCGGATTTTAGGTTTTAACCTATTTTTTCCTTTACAGGTATGTAAGAAATACCCTAATAAGTTATGTCAGCGTTTCGTTAAAAAATGCAAGAAATGATGAAGTTTTATAGTACCTAAAAAAACTATTTTGCTCGTTAGAACCGATTTTAGGTTTATGTGGCAAAATCAAGCCTATTTTTAGGTTTTTATATATTTTTAAAGGTTTGTACAGGATTTTTATGTCACACAGAGGCATTTGCTTTGTTTGGTCATGGAAAAATTCAATGTTCGAAACGTACTCTCTATCGATTTCCCTTCTTCCAAATCCCTTGTGATTTTTCAAAGCTCTAAACAAAGCAAGATGTCTGGTGCCACTGTTACCTGTACAATCCAAAGTGGTCAGATCTGTGTGGTCTTGCTCAGGTTTGCGTCACTTCGGTGCTTTGTGGCATCCACAACTTGTAAACTAGCATCGAAGTTTGCACCACTGACTATGCTTTTGTTGGAAGATTATTTTCAGCATATAAGATGATCTTCACAGACAAAATTGAGGAGTTTGACTGTGGATACAATGGAAAAAAAAATTTTTGCCTAATAATACGGCGAAGGGTGTATTATAATAGCAAATTTCCAATGGTAAGTTCTTCCATCGCCGTAGGGTTAGGTAACACACATAACGTTATGCAAGATAGTGCATATTTCAGGATATAGGTGTCCCATTTTCATTGCCAGTGACTATACCTAATCAGTATCGTTCAGGAATTTTGAACAATTTTGAAGTTTTTTTGAACCTACTTCAAGATTTTTCGAGCCTAACTTCAGATTTTTAGGACCTATTTTAGGATTTTTAGAACCTATTTTACGAACCTAAAAGCACGCTTTTTAGAACCTAAAAATCTGAGGTCTAGTTATTACTTACTACACATTCCAATGATAGGTGTTTGTATCTCTAGTCCATATTATGATAGCTCATACTTTACAACAATATACTTAGTTTAAACTTTAATCTAAAGTCCTTTTTATAATGAAGGAAAGAGAGCACTATGTATTTAAGGTAGACTCATTATGGTCTACATAGGAATGAATATATTGTAAAAGATATGTGCAAATGTGACATTTGTTACTTTTGGTTCACATAGAGAGTATGGGAGTCGCGAAGGATGATGAAGGACCATTCATTTGCACAGACTGTTATGTATAATCCATGGTCTTCTGGTGACAAATTATGACACGTCACTTCTTTGTGTATTTGTTTGTAAACAATGTTATTTCTTTGTGTAATCTCATTATGTCATTATATAAATAAAACGTAAGTGTATCAATATACTTATCTACATATAAAAATAACATTGTGATACTTTCTTTACAGTTTCTGTTGCATTTTTTGATGTGAAAGAAAAATAATATATTAAAAGGCCTAAATGTTTCTTTTTAACAAAATCTTCCCTGCATTCAAATTATTACTTGGAATTGGCTCCAATTTTCATTAAACGTCCAGAAATGTTTCCTCCTTTGAATCTTGCAATTGGTTTTACCTTTCTGACTTGTACACCACTAGAAACAACTGCAAACTTATGTAGGCCATATTAGGTTCAGGCACCTTAGGTTTGTGTAAAATCCATAATTTTTGAACTGGTAATTTTTTATATTGAATCAGATTTATATATGTGCCGTGCAGTTATATAATAATTATAAAATTTACAAAAGTTACTATATATCATTAATAGAAACGATTATTGGACGAGTGTCCAATCAACATAATGTTGCATCAATGTTTCTTATGCTTATTCAGATACAGTTACATAGTAATTATAATAATTACAACAAGTACCATCATTATGAGGTGGCCGCACTGGCTCAGTCGGTAATGCATCTGACTACCATGCACAAGGTCCCGGGTTCGATCCCCGGCCGGTTCAAATCCGGGAACTTTTCTAACGTTGGAAGTGGCACCGGCGCCCACCCAGCGGTGAATAAAATAGGTACCTGGGGGAAACCCTGGGAAGGTAAAGGTGGTCAGGGGTGTGATGCTGATCACATCACCCCCACTCATGACTGGATCAAGAAAGTGTGGGGCGTTACCCACACACCTCCTATACGCCTTCATGGCATGGTGCTAAGCACAGGGGAGCACTTTACCTTTTTTTTACCATCATTATGAATAAATTTTACACTGTCACTGGCATTAGTGTCATGTCGGAACACACATATCCCGAGGGGAATGGGAGGGGGGAGAGTTGATAGGTCCACCATATGAATTTTGTTCCCATGTACCTTACCAGGGGCACCAACTTTTCAAAAATATTGGGTGGGCTCAAACACTTGAATTGTCAGTTCACAAAAAATGCCATAAATCCTTCCTTCTATGTATTATGATATTAATGCCCACCAACAATTCATCCAAATTTATTTATAGTGGTCGGCTCCCGTGGCGGAGTGGTTAGCAGAGCATGCTACAACGCCAGGGGTTCCAGGGTTTAAGTCCCGGGTAATGCATGGGTATTTGTGTTTGTCCAGATGATAAGAAACTGAGAAACTGTAACAATTGAAAGGTGTAAAAGTGAGTAAAAGTGTGAATGGTGGGGGATACCTCCGTGTAGGGGGTATTTTCTTTTTAAAATTAAGTCAAATGACTTAATTTTGAGTTCCGTGGAAGCCTTCAGAGAGAGCGGACGCGGAAATTAGTTGCTCCGTGAAGGTCAGTGAAAAGTTGCCTTCAGAAAACAACGAGTGGGAGTCAGAGGCGAAGATATAGTACAAGCAATGCAAGCACTGCTTGCATAATTCGAATATCATTTAATGTACTTAATGTTCTAACCGTATTTAGTTTCCATCGCACTCGATTTCGCGAAAAAATGCGGCCGCAAACTCCCCCAGCAGCTCTGTAGCAAGCACCAGCCTCAATGCTTGCAGCCGTTCTGCGGGAAAATAAGGCCTCCGAAGGAGTCACATGGCGAAGCGTGAAATTCTGGTGGAACCCGTCCACAAAGCTTCTACAAAAAGCTGTGCTTTCCGAGCTTGCGTGATTCCCGAAAATAGCCGAGTTCAACCGAAAGCAGAAGGATTCATCTATGGGTACGTTGCCAGCAAAAACTAGTAACGAATATTTGTCTTCATGAACACGTAAACAAGATCGCAAATATAATAATAATTGTTAGTCATAAAATAACTAAAAGAAGTTATCACTGTTCTAAATTCCATATATATCATATTATATTTCAAATTATTTTAGATTTCGCGAAATGTAAAACGCGTAAAAAAAGTTGACATTGGGAGTTGGGGCAGTGGAATTTCTGCACCCCCGTGAAGAGTTTTCTCAGGGAGGGAGGGAAGATTGGACGGACCTTGGTCCTGCACCCTGCTTCCTGGTCGGTCCAGCTCAAATTACGCCAGAAGTGTTGACCGCTACCAGTGTTTGCAACTGCCAAATTATTTACGCAGTAATTCAAGTGAGCTCTTTCACAAATTTTACAATCAATAAATTGACTGCTTTTGAATAAAACTTGGGGTGAAAATAAAGCTATCTGAGAAAGAACTATCTACTGATATTTGTACATGGCATAGAAGTAAATCGTATACATTCTGCATATTATGAGCACAAGAATATGTTTTAATGATTGATTGATTGATTGATTTGTTGTTTTAAGTCCACTTTATGCACAGTAAGGCTAATCGGGACTGGACCTACAGTTTAAAATGGGATCTGAAACACTTGTGCCTTCACCGGGTATCGAACCCGGAACCCCTTGATTACAAGGTGACGACACTACCACTGCGCCATCGGGGAGGCCCGAATATGTTTTAAGTTCTATTATTATGACGCAAGTGGTGTTCCCAGGGTCTTTTTACGGTTCCCATTTTGTCATCTTTTCCTTCCTTTGACGTTTTTTCTTAGATATACTGGGCCAAATGGGGGTTATGTCTACCATCCACCCCCCCCCCCTTCGCCCCGGGCACGCCATTGAATGACACTTTATTACTTAAATAATAATGTACATACTCGTTCTGCTGAAATGATTCTGATTCTGATTCCTCCGCGTAATTTTTATCTCCAAACTGATATATCTTTCCTTTGTGACGGATAAAATTAAGGAAATAGGTTGGTATCACTTTCTGTTGTTTCAGAGATTTTCAAAGTGATCTTGTGTGGATGCTTGCATTTGCAGTTGTGGAAAGCGCGTGGGATAGTGTGAGTGTTTGTTGCTTCGTGTTTTGTGCTGTGAATTTATCGGAATGAACGCGTCTTTAGGAACGGTTGATGTGAAGTGCGGGTGTATTATTGAGCAATTGAAAATTGCTTCGTTTAGCTCGAGAGAGAGAAGTGTTAAAATGAAAATCGTGGAAGGGGGTCGACCAACACCAAGAGTTTGAAATTTATTGTGGTGAGTACATCGTCTATGCATGTGTTTCTTTGCTTTGAAATGAATTTTTTATTGTTTGTGTTTAACTTTTTATTTAGTGTTTAAGTTACTCCAATGCGGTTTTTAGGGTGCCCAAAAATACTAAATTACATCATGCAGCGTAAAATAAACAAATGATTCCCATTTTTTTTTTTATCTAAATCGGTTTGGTCACCGTTTGACCATATTAAATAATAATGAACAAATAAAGGTACTAATAAGTAAGTAAGAAATTCCGTCTCCCTTTAGTCGTATGCGGAAAGTTCGCATATGCAAAACGTTTAATATCATATGAATAACGTTACCTGGATTTTTTTTAAAAAGTAAATGTGACGTTTGCGGATCATATGGTTTATTTTTAGTACAGTCACTTTATTACGATATTTTGACAAATCCAGCGACTGGGTAAATGAGGCTATAAACCTTGAATCTTTCCCCTCGGCATGTCGTTGTACTACATGTTTTGTTGTACTGAAACATTGCTTGCCTCCTTCGTAAGACTACGCTTCGCTACTGGTGGGAGTGCCGGGTGCGTGTTGCTTGTGGCGTTTGGTGCAGTTGGCTGGCCAGTAAGTAGAATTGGAAAAGTAGAATAGTAAAAAGATGAATATCATTAGACAAAATACCATCCAGATACATTTTCCGTTCGGGTCAACGAGGCCGTCGGCGCAAGAAATTCATGACTTTATACATGGACAATTTCAACTCCACGTAGATGAGATCTTGGGAATACAAATACCTAAGCATTTTCGATGTGTTTTCGTAAAATTTATCAGAGAAGCAATAATGACGCGAATATTAGAGAAATGTGGTCCGGAAACAAACTTTTGTTATGATAATGGTGAAACTGTGAAAGTGCTTTTGAGTGATGTGGGGAGGGAAAGAAAAGCGGTAAGAGTGTTTAACTTACCACTAGAATTAGATGATGACTGTGTGAAAGAAAAAATGTCGGAATTTGGGAAGGTGGAAGAAACGTGGTCAAAAAACTTTAAATATCAAGTTTACAACGGGGTGAGAATAGTGAAAATGGAACTAAAAAACCGATTCCGTCGTTCATTACAGTAAAATCTCATCAGTGCCATGTGATATACGACGGACAGCCGAGAACGTACAGGGCGTGTGGAAAAGAAGGACACGATAGCTGGCAATGTGATAGTCGTCAAATAACAACGCTTCGTGTGAATAAAAACCGAGAGAGAAATTATAGTGATATAATAGTGGAAAAGGGGAGTTCCTCGAACGTGAACAATCAGTTCCAACCAGATAATAATCAAAACAAGTCGGATGGTCTACAAAAGGTGATAAAAGAACAAAAGAAAGATAAGGGGATAAAGAATGTGCCAAGTGATATCCGCTCGGTGGAAATGTTACCACTGGTAAATATGGCGACTACAAAGGAAGAACACAACCAGAAAATCTTATCGATGGGACACAAAACAACCGGGAACTTCCCACCTAGACAAACAAGACGAAAAAGGAAGTGAAGAAATGCAGGATGCCCAGATGAAGGACGAAGGAAACTCATTTGATCTTCCTCCCATCCCAGCGGCAAAGGACAACGTCCCAAAAGAGGAGGACAAGGGACCTTTAAAAGACTGTGAGCTGGAAAGTGAATTTAATACAGAAGAAGAAAGTGACGAAAGTGCCACTTCAGTGTCAAAGTGCAAAAAGTCTCTGCAGATGGGTGCAAAAAAATGGACGAAGAATACTTCGAAAGGTAGCGAGAACACAGTAGCGAAGAGGAGATCAGTGGGAGAAGTAGGAGGTATGAATAGAGTAATGAACAGAAGAAGTAAACTCTAAAAAGGGAAATTTAATTTTATATTTCATTTGTTATTTGTATAATTTTTTTTCAAAGTTATGAGGGACGATCGGAAAGTACTATTAACTGGGTGCTACATTATTCATTTATTAATAGTATATACCACTAGAATATGTACTATTAATATTAATGGAATATTTTCGCCTGTAAAATGTAATGTTAGAAGAATTTGTACGGGTACACTCCATAGACGTATTGTTTTTGCAGGAAGTTTGTATGTGTGACTTTCCATCAATATATGGTTACGAAGCCATAGTTAATACTGGTATCAATGGCCGTGGGACATAAACACTTGTTAGAAACGGCCTAACCATTAATAATGTAAAAAAGTTAGTAGATGGGAGAGGCATTAGCTTTCAAAGTACCAACTATACTTTTGTGAATATTTAGGCCCCATCAGGCAATCAAAATAGACAGTCACGTGAAAAATTTTATAATCAGGACATTTTATATTTGCTACCGTTAAATGAATCTAAAATAATACATGGGGGTGATTTTAATCAGGTATTAAATCCCAGCGATTGTTTAGGAGCTTATCAAAAGAGTCCAGCCCTTGCAACATTACTTGAAGAATTGCATTTGAAAGATATTTGGTTACAGAAGAGACAGGATATAATATTTACATATTTTAATAATAAATCTGGATCGAGAATCGATAGGTTATATACAAATACAGATCAAATAAAAAATATAACATCCATAGAAGCATTGCCAGTACCCTTTACTGATCATATGGCAGTAAAAATGGCAATAAACCTGGAAGAAACAAAACTAGTCAGGGGTCCTTCATATTGGAAGCTAAATATACAGTTATTAGAGCTTCCACATATCATTGAAATATTTGCACAAAAATGGGTCGAATGGTGTAAACAACAAAAGTATTACAGTAATCATAATGACTGGTGGGTTCGATATGTAAAACCAAAATTAAAATCTTTTTTCTGCTGGTATGGAAAAGAAAATGCAAAAGACAGAAATGGATTGATCAACTTTTATTACCAGTGTTTACACGAGGCATGTCAAGGGAGAGATGTCACCAAAAATTACCAAGCCATACAGCAGTATAAAGCCAAAATCTTAACACTCCAGAGGCAATAAATGGAAGGCATAACAATAAGAACCAATTCCAAGAATTTAATTCAAGATGAAAGAACTTCGATGTATCACTATGTACAGATGCAAAAACAACAAAAAACACTCATGATCAACAATCTTGTGGATTCAGGTGGAGAATCGCATGTGAGTCAGCCAGGAATCATGCGGACATTTTATGACTATTATGGGAAGCTTTATCAGACCGGGGAGGGGGAATCAGAAGCAAGAGAGACAATACTGAAATCGCTAAACAATGGTTTGCAAGAAGAGGATAGACAACTTTTAGATACTGAAGTAACAATAGAGGAAGTATATGAAGCGTTACGAACATGCAACCTTAAAGGAGCACCAGGAAAAGATGGTATTCGTTACAAGTTTTATTTGCAGTTTTTTGAGATTATAAAATTTGAACTAATCAAAATCATACAAGATGCCTTTAAAAATGGAAAAGTTTTACAAAATGAAGGCATCATCATATTGATACCGAAAAAATCACACGCAAAACAAGTAGACGACTAGAGACCAATAACATTACTAAATTGTGACTATAAATTAATGGCAAAGATCTTAGCAAATATTTTAAAGTTAATTTTACTACGCATACTCAGCGAGAAGCAAACATGCATTGGCAAAAAGCATACCATATTCAGTGCAGTTGGAGGCATTCGCGATCTGATATCCTATTATATGGTGCAGAAACTTGATGCATGTGTGCTTGCTTTTGATTTCAAAACAGCATTTGATTTAGTGTCGCATGACTACCTGTTTGAGGTGCAAAAGGCATATGGATTCAGTGATAAATTTATTCATATTTTGAAAGGTTTCTATCAACAGGCAACATCTCGGATAATGGTCAATGCATTCCTGTCGTCCCCAATAATTATAACAAGATCAATTCGGCAAGGATGTCCACTAAGTATGCTCTTGTTTGCTTTAACCCTGGATCCTTTGCTGCAATATACCAGGAAAACTACTCCCGACGAGATACACGCATTTAAGGAAAACCAAGTGTTTGCTTTTGCAGATGATCTATCTGCTTGTATCACCAGAAACGAGCAAATGCAAAAAATGATGGCAGCGATACATATATACTGCCGTGCTAGTGGGGCCAAAATAAATATGGAAAAATCAAAGGCGCTACCCTTTGGCACATGGGCTCAAAAATATCCAGATATAGGGATACCATATGTACAGGAAATTAAAATATTAGGAATAATTTTTCACAAGGACGAGGAACAAATGTTAGAATCCAATTGGCAAAAGATAGCGAGAGACATTCCCATACAATGTTATCAAATGCGCAGCAGACAGTTGAACATGGTACAACGGGTGTGGTTTTTGCAAACATATATGTTTAGTAAATTAAACTGTATATGGCCCAAGTGATCCCAATCAATCAAAAATACCTCAGAATAATGAATTCAGCAATTGGTTGGTTTATGTGGTATGGACATTTTTTTCGAATACCACTATCAAATCTATGGCAAATGAAACTAAAAGGAGGATTGGAGCTCACAAATATTGAGATCAAATGCAAATCCCTATTCCTGGCAAGATCCTATACGCTCTATGGCATTGAAGACTCCATTACATCATTATGGATACAGTTATGGACGGAGAAATTTCCACCCCAAAATCCGCCAGATCTATGCAGATTGAAAAAAGGACCGTTATATCTCCTAAGTTTGATGCAAGAATTCAATTATGTGGTGCTTCCGCCAAAAGGTGAAGACGTAAAACTCTCTCAATACTTATAGCTATACACTGTTTCACAAACAGTTGCAGATACCGACTCACCGCATTGAAAAACATTTTCCCAATAACAGATGGCAAAATATTTGGAAAAACTTAAATAAGAAATTTCTGGATACATCAGTGTATAGTGTTTGGTACAATGTAATACATGATATTATACCAACTAATGAACGCTTACATAATATCAATAGACTAACAACTAATAAATGCCACATATGTGGAGAGATAGACACCACTGAACATAGAATAGTAACATGTAATGGAGTACAGGGAATTTGGAAATGCCTAACGACATATCTAGGACAAATATCATGGAGTTTTGGACTTTTAACCACTGTTAATTTTTACAAAAAAATATTTTTTTTACCTACGTTTCGTAGGCCGAATCTGCCTCCGAAACGTAGGTATTTTTTTTTTTTTTTTGTAAAAATTAACAGTGGTTAAAAGTCCAAAACTCCATGATGAATAAATCACCACTGATTAGCTACAAAGAAGAATAGGACAAATATGTCGAACAGCACCCCAGTACTTTCAACCGTCGATGTGTACAAGACCAGATTTAAAATATTTTCCAGAAAAGAAAAACAATGCAGTAATTTGGTTAATAGCTAATACAATATATTATGTATTTTGTAAAAAGTATGAGAGCAATAGCATTTTGTTCACACAGTATTTAAAAAGAACCAGATGGAAAATGTTACAATATCCAAAAATGTATGAGTATTTTGGAAACTACCTCAGTGTTGTTTAGACAACAATTATTGTATACTTGTGGTGGGAAAGTGTAAACAGGCATTTAATATATGAAGAAACGTAAGCTATAGTTGTATTACAGGTACAACTGCATGTTTACGCCAAAAATCTTGTATCAGATAGGAAAAATGGGACTCTTACTATATTACTTACTATGTTAAAAATTCTATACAATACTTTTAACAGAATTTATGTAAGAAATCAGATCTATTTTGTATATATGCTGATAAAATAAAAGTTTGTTAAAAAAAAGAAGTCGGTAACTACCATGCTCAAGGTCCCAGGTTCGATCCCCGGCCGGTTCAAATCCGGGAACTTTTCTAACGTTGGAAGTGGCCCCGGCGCCCACCCAACGGCGAATAAAATAGGTACCTGGGGGAAACCCTGGGGGGGGGGGGGTAAAGGCGGTCAGGGGCGTGATGCTGATCACATCACCCCCACTCATGACTGGATCAAGAAAATGTGGGGCGTTACCCACACACCCCTATACACCTTCATGGCATGGTGCTAAGCACAGGGGAGCACTTTACCTTTTTTTACCATCATTATGAACAAATTTTACACTGTCACTGGCATTAGTGTCATGTCGGAACACACATATCCAGAGGGGAATGGGAATATTGAATTTTGTTCCCATGTACCTTACCTGGGGCACCAACTTTTCAAAAATATTGGGTGGGCTCAAACACTTGAATTGTCAGTTCACAAAAAATGCCATAAATCCTTCCTTCTATGTATTATGATATTAATGCCCACCAATAATTCATCCAAATTTATTTATTCAAAATTATAGACTGTATTCTGACAAGGGTTAGGTGGGAGAACAGCATACGCTGAACCTCGCCCGCTAAATAAAGTATTATTATTAAAATATGTTATTTACTGATTTTAATAAGCACGTCACCACGAATCACGATATAATAATAATAATAATAATAATAATACAAATTATTAGGTTGGCTTGGGTCCCACCATGGGCCCATTTGGCGTCACTGTACGTTACCTGTAAGATTTTGTGAACAAGAGTAATGTAGAAACATTGGATGGATGCAATTCATTCTCAATTTTTTATAAAAATGTTCACAGCTGAAAAATCGAAAACCAAGCGATGGTGCGCCTGGCAGCAACCCCACCTCGGGTAAGCTAGAGTTAAGGCCATCTATAAACCACAAGGAACCACTGGAAAGCAAATAGTTCTGTAAAATCTTTGCTAGATGTCACTACCGTCGCAGAACAGACGAAGGCAATAGAATACCAGGGGGTGCTCGTTCGGCGGCGCAGATCGTATGCGCAGTTGTCCGTGGATACATGACGTCATCATCGAGAAGCTCGGCGCGGAAAAGGCTGGTTCCTTATGCAAATATTGAGATATTTGACAACGAATATCTTCTAAAATATAGTAACAGGGGAAAAGTTACAACTTTTACTGTTAAGATTCATCCTTTCTAATCAATTTATCACAAAGTTGATTCAAATGTGTAAAATCGTTTTCAAGAAATCGTGTTACGAAGGAACCCCTGTTTTGTTCTCTCCAGGCTTCCAATATAAGGGAGTTTTAATTTAAGCGCGTTGGATTTCTTTTTGCTCTATGTTTTAAAATAAGATTATTTTGTTCTTGTCAACTGAATTCATGCCTAAATGCTATGGAAAGTTGTGAAAACTATTATCAGAAAACTAACGAAAGAAATCTAAAATATCACAACCTTTCCAGTCGGTAATTGCGTAAGTAAACGAAAAGACAAGATTGTTATAAAAAATGCGGGATTGCCCATTTTTGTGAAAAAGTCATTGTGCGAGATCTAAAAGCAGAACATTTTAATATTGTATGTAAATGTAAGGGTGTAATAAACGTGACTACTTCCCGTAAAATATCACTGCACTCTCCACGTTTCTCTTCTGTCTTTTCTTTGGCGCCGTCAATAGCTTCAACACGTTGTTTTTTTTTATATATATTTGTCACATATTTGTTTTAATTAGTATTCTGCTCGTTCCGCCACCTGAACGCAGCAGCTAGGGCTCAAAGGGCAGTACAGTTACACCGGAAGAAGGCTCGGAAATGGCAGGCTTCAGAAGTTAACTCATCCAAATTAAATTAAATAGGTATGTGCTCTCTCTAAATTTAAACATAGTTCACAAATAATTTGATTAAAAGTTTTAAAAGTATCTGTTTTATTTAATAACGTATTAATTGGTGCAATCTTCTCCAGCATAGCTATAGACAGTGACCACACTACAAGGGGGGGGGGGCAGGAGAATTTCTCTCTCTCTCTCTCTCTCTCTCTCTCTCTCTCTCTCTCTCTTATCTGCCCCCAGTATAACGACAAAAATAAATAAATGAATGAATGCTCTTTTAGCCAAAATATGCATTTTTGTGTCGTATGTAACGGAATAATAAACATGATTGCCCCGGGAAAATATGATTTACCCCTCCATCTTTTCTATTGTGCAGTCACTAGCTACAACATATTTTGATTTCTATTGTTCCCACATATTTATTTTAATTTTAGTATTGTGAATCATATTCCACTGTGTTACCTCACGTAGCCACCCCCCCCCCACACACACGCGCGTATGTACGATTTCAGTTGTAAGTTTTAAACTAAGCTTGTCAAATGTCCACTTATATCTTTGTATTCTTGAGCCATTTAAAAAGAATCATTTCGCCCCTTCTTCTGGACGATGTTTTCCCACTGGAAGCCCCTTTGCAGTTCGAGATCCGGGGCTATAGCCTTCCCAAGCCACAGTCTCCTCCAAATACTGTCCTGGCCTCATGAAAGAAAAATATATGTATTGATACGAAATATTAATTTGACTTGGCAGTTTCTTTTTTCGAACAGGAATAAGTTTTAAATTTTAATAGCTTATAAATTTACACTAGCAATTTTGAGTAAAGGTTTTACGTAACCCTAAAAGTACATTTAGAGACTGCAAGGTCAACTCTCGATATTTCAGATATATTAATAATTTTCATCACAACGTCTAGTAATAATTATTTGTTACTTCAATAACCTCCTTTCAAATGTTTCTCGCATATTAAAACGTAGATGCCATATGATCGTCATTTTCTGTTTATTTCCTTGTAATGCTGACCTCAGTGGCGAAGTGGTTAGCACAACACTTTACGATGCCAAGGGCCCCCAGGTTCGAATCCCCGCCCGGGCATGGGTCTACTTTCCTTTCTTCAATTTCATCATATCATCACGCATCCTCATCTTTGCGATTAGCCATATGTGACAGATAAGCGAAGTAAAATAAACTAAGTCAATTAATCAATTATTTTTTAAAACTCTTTCATTCTTTTTTAGCATGTTACGTTTTTGTTAAAATTATATTACGATTTGTAAAATGAAAATTCTAAAGGAGAACACGCAACTTTCTTTGTAGCGCATCGGTCAGAAAGTTTCAGGAATATGGATTTTCAAAATACATTTTTTCACATGTAATTTGTCCCCTTTTAAAAGTAGCGCGTTTTCAATTATGTTACTAATCATTAAAAGGATGCCTCAATACCATCTTGGAGGATGACAATTAATAATTTTCCCCTCCTAAAAGTAATAATATACTTTCGCTCTCTGAATCTCCCATATAAATGCTAGGGGCCGTCTGCTTGAGCCGAGCTCACTCCCTCTCTGGTGACGTCACGCGTTCGTGCAAGATCGGCAATCTTCGGATGGCTTTACCTAATCTCTATCTACCTTGATAGAATACGACATATAAGTTTCACCTCTTGGTTAAAACAGTGGTGCAAGCTCGTATCTCGATCAGTGATCGGTTAGTTCGTATGAACTTTCTAGCCTGATCATTACCAGTGCTAGTTAGAGAAAGGTTAGTTCATTGAACTCTCCAGCCTAATTATTGCCTATTTTTGTGGGAGCAGGAAAAGGTTTATTATCCATCCAATGCTGAAATTGCCCTGGGACCAGTGATGTGCCGTATACTATAAGTTTACGTCTACATGCGTTGTCTACATGTAATCTTCGCGTAGATTACATAGACTACGTAGACAATCTAAAGTACATTATAATTAATTTTCAAGGCTTTCATGAAAGGAAAGTGACATTTTCAACTATATTGGTTCCTAATGAACTGACAATAATCCTATTTACAACAAAATTTATCTTCCTTTCTATCATCAAATGAAAGAAAATAAATTGTATGCAAGAAAAAGCAACAGATGACAGTCGTGAGGCAAAGTAGTCTTTTTCTCATAAAACACTAGAATATTTCCTACGTTGTTTTTTCCTAGGTGAGAAATAGTTCGAATTTGCAAGGGAGAGTATGAAAGGTTCTTCTCACACATTACCAACTGATACGCAGTACAATTTTGTTTTACTTCCACATCGCCCTTTGCTAAGTTATCACCTTTCGCCATGTTGTTAACATAGATTACGTCATCTACGTGTAGAGTGTAGATTATCGTTGTTTACATCACTGCCTGCGACAAATAATAGAAGGAGAATCATTCTTCCTATCCAATTTGTGTCAGAGGAAGAGAAAAACCACCCCATAAATTAGTTGGATTTTTATTTAGCAGTTCACAATTCCAGAAGGAGAAATTGTTTACCTTGTACATTGGAGCAAAGCCTTTCAGGAATCGAATTATCTACAGGGGTACCCGTTATTAAAGCATGTAATTGAAAGCGTCTCTTCGGTATGCCCTGAACCAATCCTCCTCGAAGCCACCATTTAAATTTTAAATTTTCCTGTTCCATTTTCATTCTATCCTTTTCTCATTCTTCAGCGTAAGCCTTTGATGGAGGAAGATTTTGCATTTGCAACTGGAGGAATTCCCGTGTAGACGTTAGAGATAAGACGGGGCATTGGAAATCCTCAGAACTCAGGGGCCGGGAGACAAAATATAGCAGCGGAAAAACATCAAGGGATTAACCGCTCTTTGATCTCCTCCGAGGCCTAGAGCGCCGAAGAAGAAGAGGCCGAGAGAAAACATTGTATTAGTTTTTGAAACGAGGAACGAACGAAAGTATTTTGAGTAGCCGAGGGAAGGGGAGAATCGTATTGTCACCAGAGTCTGCGCGGGTCTGTCGCTTAAAGTTAGTGATGTGCTTTGTAAGTCTATGTCTACTCCAGGCACACATCTAGAACTTTGGGGGGCGAACCAAGTGTCCCACATGTAATAATAATAAATAGTAATAACATTTATAAACAATACCTTAATAGGATTGAAATAATACTAATAATATTAAAATTGAGCCGGCCCCCGTGGCGAAGAGTTTAGCACATCGCGTTACGGCCTCAGGGGTCCTGGGTTCGAAATCCTGGCCTGAGCATGGATGTGAGTGTCCATTCATCAATTTCATCATATCATCACTCATCCCCATCTTCGCAAATTAGCCAACAGTGGCACAAAAGGCGAAGTAAACTAAAGCAAATCAATCAATCAATGTTAAAATAGGTAAATTAATAAGTATTTTTATTGTTATTATTGTCCTCCTCCGTGGCCGTGCAGGCCGCCTGGGTTCAGACTCTGGGTTTTCGGCCTTTGTATAGGACCGGTAGCAACCCACCATCGTGAGGAAATTGGGAGCTACGAGTGAGTAGCGCAACCCGGTCTCGGAACTCTCCTAAAACGGCTGAGGGTTCGACGTGCTGACCCCACGTCACCCCATTACCTGTTGAAGATCTCCACACCTCTAGGTAGGATTGTGAAAGGGGAGACTGGCAGTCGGATATAGGCCAAGGCCCTTCAAGGAGCTGTCGAGTGACGGGTTATTATTATTATTGCATAAAAAGAAGTATATTCATTATCTGACCTCCCCAATGGCGTAGTAGTAGATCCGTCGCCTTGTAATCAAGGAGTCCCGTGTTCAATAACCGGTGGAGACACATAATGGTTCGGATTCCCCTTTAAACTGTAGGTCCAGTCAAGGATTAGCCCTGCTGTGCATAAAGTGGACTTAAAAAACAAACTCATTATCTGGCTTATGTTAGTTAAAGATCTCTCACATTTATTTTAAAAAAAGAGCTGTTCTACCAAAGACATTAACTAGTTTTCTTATTTAATTTTTGACTTGGCTAGTCTTTCAAGGGTTCCCGGCTCCCCCCAAATCAGGCCCGTAGCTAGAACCGACCTCCAGGGGGGCCTCACGAGATATCAGGGGGGGGGCTTTGTAAACTAAGTCCATTTTTCAAAAGTTTAATAGTATTAAATGAAGGTTAAAATGTACAATATTCACTTCAATCATAGTGCCTACCCTACATTCCATCCCCGGCCAAAGCATTAGAACTTGGGATCTGTTCACATTTGACGCAGATGCGGAAGGAATGTGTATAATGACATCAAATTCACAGATTTCTGTCAAGCGAGAGGCTGCAACAGGGGCAGGGAAGGTACAGATAAAGAAGGCTCCTTATGAAAGAACTTTTTAAAGTCTAGAGAATCTTCTAAACACTTGCCGCTGCAAACACTTCTGCTCATAAACAAGATGAACGAACGAAGTTGTGAACAAAATAATATATTCTGTCTACATTTTCACTCTTCACCTCAAACAAATTAGAATACAAAATAGTTTTACCTAATGTCAAGGGGGCTCGCGGAAGTGCCAGGGGGGGGGGGGGGCTGGTGACCTTGTCAGGCGGACTGAGCCCCCCTGGCTACGGGGCTGCCCCAAATACGTCTTTGTTCTTTGTTCCACACGTAAATTACAGTCTACGTATACAATATAAATTACACCGAATATTAAATGTACAGACTTCTTTCGAAGGAAAAGCGTTATTTTCAATCACACTTAGTGTCGACGATTTGAGGGGGGCTGGGGAGGGCAGTCGCCCCTTACTTTTTTGCCACTTATCTACTAAGGGATTTTTTTAAATACAGTTTTGGAACCCGCCACTGATCACACTACTTCATTTTGAGCTAAAAGTACCCTACTAAAAAAATCGCATCCTTTATCGTATGCCAACTATCGGGAAAAGGTAAATGTAGGCAAAAAAAGTGGCAATTGTCAGACAAAAGAAATATACACTCCTTACGAAAAGTTTGAAATATTGTTATATTAAGCACAAAATGTTTGGAACGTTGTTATATTAGGCAATGGGTGATAGGCACGGTGGCATATGTCTGCGAAAACACGAGAACATCCAGCAGACAGATACCATGTGATGTTGCATTCCAAGGCCGTGCCTATTACCTATTGCCTAACAAAACAAGATTCCAAACCTTTTGGAGGAGTGTATTTTCCATCAATGAATAATTTGATTGACTGATTTGATTCATACTTCTTCGCTTTTCTGTCATTTTTGACAAATCGCTACGATGAGCGTGAGTGATGATATGATGAAATTCATGAAGGGACACTCACAAAGTAGCCAGGCCGGGATTCGAACCCAGACCCTTTGATTACAAGGCGACAACGTCACCACAACGTGATCAGGGAGGTCCTGGAAACATTTGTGAATTAAAGCCGACTATTCTTTTGTTATGATGAGGTAGAATCGTCCCTGACAGGGAGGAAAATTTGTCTTTGTTGCGAGGGATACCTCTTCATTAATTCCCCAGGCCCGTAGCCAGGCAGGGGCCAGGGGGGCTTAGCCCTCCCTGGAACTACCGTCAGTCCCCCCTGCCACTGAGGTCAGCCCCCTTGAAATTAGGTAAAACTATTTTCTGTAATTTGTTTGCAGTGAAGAGTGAAAAAGAAGACAGCAGATATTATTTTTCTCACAACTTTGATGAAGGATAAATTCAGGGAGCATGAACAGCATCTATTACATTCGTTCATCTTATTTATAAGGAGGAGTCTAAGTAGCGGAAAGCATTTAGGACATTCTGTTCTCTAGACTTCAGAAAGTTCCTTCACAGAGGAGCTTCTTTATCTGTACCTTCGTTGCCCCTGTTGCGACCTCCCATTTATACAGAAATCTGTGACTTTGATGTCATCATGCAAATTTCCTCCGCATCTGCGTCAAAGGTTAACAGCTCCCAAGTTTTGGGAGAAGGGGAGTTTTATTGTTTCGGTCGGGGAGTGGAATGTACGGTAGGCACTATGATTGAATATTGTCCATCTTTTCTTGGGTAATATAAAAATCTGCATCATCAAACGTAGTATGGAGTGTGTAGTAAAGGTGATTTCAGTATCAGCCAATTAACACTTCAAGCGATATTTTAAAAGATATAGAGAAAATGTAGTATTTGTGGGATATTTCTAAATTATGTAACTTAATGACCCCTCCCCCACACATAATTTACCTTCATTTAATACAGTTCAAACTTTTTAAAAATGAACTTGATGTACAAAGCCCCCCCCCCTAATAACCCGTGAGGTCCCCCCCGGAGATGAATTCTGGCTACGGGCCTGATTCCCACACTGCTTGTGAAGGGGGGAGGGGGTTGGGAATGTCTGGTTTAACCACTGAACAAAACGTTCAAAGGCGTGGCGAAGAAAGAATCATGTATCCATACGCGGCCACAGAGTAGGCCACTTAACTGCCATGGAACTATTTCTTACGTGTTTCTGTGTCGTGCAATCGTTTAGCTTTTTCTCTCCCTATTTTACTTCTACAGTATTTTTCTTCTGTTTACTGTCTGTCTTTTGTTTTCTTTCTCTCTCTGCCTCTCGCTCTCAACCGTTCTCTATTACTTTTGCTTTTCTCTCTCTTTCTCTCGACTTTGTTTTATTTCTCCCACTCTCTCTTTTCCTCTAACTCCTATTCTTTCTTTCTTTCTTCCATCCTTTCTATCGCCCTTTCTGCTTCTGTATCACTCATCGCACCCAACTCAAAGAGACCTCTTGGTGAAGAGCTGTATTTCGTCTTCTGACGTAAGCGAGGAATGCTTTCGTGGTTAGGCTAGCCTTGTTAGGTTTAAGACTCTTAGCATAAATACAACAGATGCGTCAATTGTGGGAAAAAGGACAGCTTGCTCTGCGACGACATTCATGAGCAATTATACATTCTAATTTCTTCATATAGGAGAAGTGTTTATTTTACACGAGAGCGCTCAACTAAGCTTATATTACATTTCTTGGATCGGAAGTCACGCATGAAGAGAATTATTACTTTCTTTCACTTCACATCCAAGAATTGTAATATAAGCTTAGTTGACCGCTCTCTCGTGTAAAATAGACACTTCTCCTATATGAAGAAATTAGAATGTAGAAATGCTCATGAATGTCGTCGCAGAGCAAGCTGTCCTTTTTCCAAGAATTGACGCATGAAAAGAATTATTACTTTCTTTCACTTCAGATCCAAGAATTGTAATATAAGCTTAGTTGACCGCTCTCTCGTGTAAAATAGACACTTCTCCTATATGAAGAAATTAGAATGTAGAAATGCTCATGAATGTCGTCGCAGAGCAAGCTGTCCTTTTTCCCAGAATTGACGCATGAAAAGAATTATTACTTTCTTTCACTTCAGATCCAAGAATTGTAATATAAGCTTAGTTGACCGCTCTGTCGTGTAAAATAGATACTTCTCCTATATGAAGAAATTAGAATGTAGAAATGCTCATGAATGTCGTCGCAGAGCAAGCTGTCATTTTTCTAACAACTGACGCATGCGTTTACGAAACGCCTCTGAAATACAATACATTAAGCCTCACTACTAAAGTATTTAGCTTGTCGTCAGAAGACGAAATAAGGTGCTTGACCAAGACGTCTCTTGAGTTGGGTGAGATAACAGAGACCCCTATTTTAAAACCCTTAAATGTGACGTCACTATTTTAAAATTCTTCACACTTCAATTCAGAACACACGTTTAAAATTTTGCCCATCCTTCCCTTGTTAGTGAAACTGGGAGACTGCATATTGATTGATTTTGTTCATTTTGCTTCGCATCTCTGCCACTTTTGGCTAATTGGGGTCCCGGGTTCGATACTCGGTGGAGGCACATAGTGGTTTGGATCCCACTTTAAACTGTAGTCCAGTCCCGATTAGCCTTAATGTACATAAAGCGGTCTTAAAACACCAACTCAAACAAGCAAACAAACTTTTGGCTAATCGCGAGGATGATTGATTGATTTGGTGTTTTAAGCCTACTTTTTGCGCAGTAAGGTTAATCGGGACTGGGCCTACAGTTTATAGTGGGTTTAATTGATTTGCTTTATTTTACTTCACTTTTTGTGCAACTTTTGGCTAATTTGCGAAGATGGGGATGAGTGATGATATGATGAAATTGATGAACTCACAAACATCCATGCCCAAGCCGGGATTCGAACCCGGGACCCCTGGTGTCATAGCGCGATGTGCTAACCACTCCGCCGCGGAGGCCTACAGTTTAAAGTGGGATCTGAACCACAATTTGCTTCCACCGGCAATTGAATCGCGAGGATGAATGATGAAATTGATGAACGGACACACACACGGAACACCCGTGCCAGGGCCTGGAATCGAACCCACGACACCTGGCGTCGTAGCGCGCGCAACTCCACCACGAAGGTCTGCTAATTCATGCACAGATGGAAGAAACCCAGTGGGAAACAGTTGAAGTAAAACGGTTTTTGTTTTCGGAAGCACACGGCATAAGCCGAAGCTGTAGGTTGCTGAATGCTGAGTGATGCCTACTTGTGCTTCGCTCCAGGCTGTGTTCCTGCCGAGGCCTGGCAGGTTAGCCAGAGTAATGTGTAGGGCTCGGATAATTATGCATTTTGCATATTGCATATGCAAATGCATATTTAAGGATTTTTAACTAATATGCATATTTCATATGCAGGTTCATATTTGTATGAAAGTAAGTTGATGTTGTGCATATTTTTGTACCCACAACCAACACCGAGCATATACTGTATTTATTTTTCTTCTCCTAGCTTCTCTTCTCTTGTCGTTATCTTTTGTCTGTCTTTCTTCTTTCCCTTTTCCTCGATTGTATGAAATGTGGCAAGTACGTCTTGCCTGAAAGATTCCATTCGTCGATTAGAAAACAAAGGGTTACAACTTCAAAGAAGCATCACAATTATAGAAGACATTAAAGAGGCCCTCGCCCAGGTTGAAGACCCTGTGGGGCCTCCCGATGGCGCAGTGGTACCGTCGTCGCCTTGTAATCAAGGGGTCTCGGGTTCGATACCCGGTGGAGGAACATAGTGGTTCGGATCGAACTTTAAACTGTAGGTCCAGTCCCGATTAGCCTTGCTATGCATAAAGTGGACTTAAACACCAAATTAATCAATCAACCATTGAAGACCCTGTGTATGTACAGAAATTCGATGCAGTATTGTAAAAGAGCAGTGGGTATGCAACAATGGTGAAAGTTTGCAAAACTCTGCATACAAATGGACAACGTGTGGATGATCTGGAACTTGATGTGTCTGACTTTGTTACCCTAAAAAACAGTCCACTTGTATCTTGCGAGTGGAACGTGTGTTTCTGAATATAAGACTATTCTAGCTGAAAACAGAAGGAGTTTAAAGTTCGAGACATCATGTTTTTATCAAATGCAATCATGATCTTGGTAATGTATTGTGTTTCATTTAACGCAGAACCATATTAATTGAAAAAAAAAATGTGTAGCGAATGAGCATTCAGAATAATGCATACTACTCATTGCCTGGCATATAATCTTTCATAGTTTGTAATATACAACATTTATAAATTAAACGGGTTTTAAAAGTGCATATTTAAGTGCATATTTAAGTGCATATTTTACACTTTCTAGTGCATATTTTGCGTTTTTTTAGTGATGTGTTGTGTGTGATGATCAAGTGGACCAGTGCAGTGTCCAGAAGAAAGTCTTGGCATTCTAGAAATATCCAAGTTGTCTTTGAAGAAGGGCCAGGAAGGTAATGTTTACTGAAATTGTATTGCATTTTTGTTATTTAGTGTCACTTTTCCTACACTTTTGGCTAATCGCGACGTCGAGGAAGAGTGATGATTAGATGAAATTTAGAGCCAGAAATGATATAAGCCGGACCCCGTGGCGGAGTGGTTAGCAGAGTGCGCTAAGACGCCAGGGGTCCCGGTTTCGAATCCCGGACTGGGCATCGGTGTTCTTTGTGAGTGTCCCTTTATCATAGCATCACTCAACCTCATCTTCGCGATTAACCAAAAGTGTCAATTAACCAATGCAAAATTGGGGTTCGAAAAAATCCGCGCCTTCATGCCTGGGCGCAGTAAGTGCACTCCACTTTCTAAAACTAACAACAAACTTCAATTGAACGTATAGTTCATACCAGCTAACTGTAGAGCAGGGCTGCTCCTATCGGCAGAGGAGGAAGAGGAAAATCGAGGGGTGAAAGCGCAGTGTTGCCAACCGCACGGTCCTGATCGTACATGTACAGACGTACGGTCCAGACCTTAGTCCGTAAGCTAAATGCACGGCTTGTCAAAATTTGCTCCTGCAAAGAAATTCTTAAACCAATCGTACGAACCTGGAGACAAAAATACGGTCCGTTTCCCATGTGCGTACGGTATTGTCGCTTTCAAAAGTTTGCAACGCTGCATAGCGAAGGAGGAAATCGGGTAATTCCCGTCGCCCATTACACAATCCCGTTTCTCTCACTGTTGATTGGTGGAGCCGTCTTACGTCACTACTTGCGCAGACACTTGTTCTCGTTCGCCTGGTCTACAGTTAGCTGGTATGGACTGTAGCAGGTGAGAGCTTGAAATAGATCATCCGCCCCCAGAAAAAATAACTAATATTTACTAATTCAGGGCCACAACATTCGAAAATGACATTGAATTTTTCAGCATGGCTGCAATTTTCGTATTACAACCATAGCATGAATTATGATTTTTACCCTACTAATCGTTGGGTCCAATTTTGATGTCAAAATAATGAATGACTTATCAATAGGATACCCTATACCGCATTTTCTTCGTTATTCTTAGTTACTTATTCTCTAGCATTCTTAAACCCGAAGTTTTATGCCTGCAGCAACACAAGCCTTCAATCTGTCACTATGCTGGCAAGATCAATCCAATTTTTCCATCTCAACGTTATCCCTCAATCTTCGTCTTGGCCTTCCTACAGGTTTCTTACCGTCAGGTTTCCCAACAAGAATCCTGTAAATTCTTCTTTAAGGGGGCTCCAGAAGGCACTGACTAATCGTGCCACATGGCCTGCCCATCTAAGCCTTCTTGATTTAATTATTCTAATAATATTTGAACAGGAATACAAAGTATGCAGTTCTAAATTATGTAACCTTCTTCAATCACCTGTCTCCTCATCCCTTTTAGGTCCAAATATTTTTCTAAGGGTTTTATATTTAAATACTCTTAATTTATTGATTGATTTGGTGTTTTGAGTCCACTTTATGAACAGTAAGGCTAATCGGAACTGGCCCTACAGTTTAAAGTGCGATCCAAACCATCATGTGCTTCCACCGGGTATCGAACCCGGTAGGCGACGACGCTACCACTGCGCCATCGAGGAGGCTCTTAATTTATGTTGCTATGTAATCAGATAGGTGCAGATATATTCTCCTCCCCGATGGCGCAGTGGTAGCGTCGTCGCCTTGTAATCAAAGAGTCCCGGTTTCGTTACTTGTGGAGGCACTTAGTGGTTCGGATCCCACTTTAAACTGTAGGTCCAGTCTCAATTAGCCTTACTGTGCATAAAGTAGACTTAAAACACCAATTCAACCAACTAAGGTGCAGATATACCCTACGTTAAATATGCAGATGATGCGCTAATGATTGCTAGAAATGAGAACACCATCAGTGATGTATTTATGTATTGTTTAATGAAGCACCTCTTGCATAAAATAAACTTGTGATCACATGAACAATGACGTAATTTCTTTTTTTTATATCTGGAAATCAAAGCAATTGGGACAACGATTCAAACGTTATCTAGTCTACAGTAAAACAAAAATTAAATGCGGAAAAATACATCCACGTGGAATCTAAAACAACCTTCAAATATATGTTTACACTTTGTTTATACATTATAAGCAATTAAGTGAAAGGGGGCTCCAGAGGGCACTGTCTCCTTGGAACTTTCCCGTGTCCTCCCCCAATTTTTCCGTGACTTAGAGGAAATTTTATTTAAAAATTTTCAGAAACCTCTAAATTATTTATTTAGGGATCTTTGCATGTAGATCACAATCGCTGTAATATTTTAGTTATTTCAATGTTTCGGATGTAGAGTACGTTGAATACTTTTTTCTGGCGGTACGCAACGGTACGCCGTACCGGCACTTGCAGTAGGTTATTATTTATGAATATACAAAATACGAAAACATCAGCAATTTTAGGGCATCAATCGAGTTACAAGTTTTTAATATTAATATTGTTTTTAAATATAATGTTTGATCTCGGTGGGGGCCATGGACGTCCGCAGGATGTTTTCCAGGGAGGTGCAAGGAAGGTATTTTTTCCAGGGGGGGCAAACGAAGGCAAATTTTCCCCCAAAATAGTGTTGTTCCCTAAAAAACATTGCTTAAATTTGAATTTATGGTGTTCATGCAATAATTAACACATATTATTGTGGCTAAAATGAAATTATATGTGTGAAATACATATTTTTTGGTTGACTTTCATTTTGCATGCCCACCCTTTCGGACGCCCATGGTGGCGGGGGACAAAGTGGCTCGGCTGGACGTTTGACAGACTCCAGGGCAGCTTTTTCCATTCCTGCAACAGCTTTAGATTACCTGCATACAACTTATGTCCTTATGGATACCAAGAGTGCAAGGATTAGTTAACCAGTGCCTAAAATTGTTCTCACAGAAAGCAACAAAGAAAGCAGAAATAACAGAAAACACCTTGTACTAAAATTCATTTATTATCATATGTCGATACTATGTCATCAACTCTTTACTTTTTTATACCCAAAACAGAAGGTTCGTCAAAAGTTGTCTTTGGTAGGGAATTTTGAGTTGAGCTTGTGGGAAGTCGAACCGAGACTTCTAGTGTCTATTTTTAGTTAGTGCAAGACTGGTGAGTATTGCATTTTATGTTTTACTTCCCTCAATATCGATGTCACAGGAAGTCACTTGCGTATATTTATACTTTAGCACTTCAAGTACGTGTATCACAATATAAACTTCACTCTCTCACTTTAACAGTTCTATTATCACAAAATCAACAACACTTTTTTTCACTAATTAAAGCCCATCTCACATGCTAGGAGGAAAAAAAATAACATGATGCACTATCATTCCACGCTCTTTTAGGAAATATTGCGCTGTGCGGAGGCTAGAGTTGTTATCACAATACTGAAAACACGAGTGTGGTGATGTTTGTTGATGCCCACTCACTGAATGTATGATTTCAGCCGCTTGCGATGAACTTATTTGCTTTGTGTGGGCGAACGCCCTTGAGGAAATGAATGTGCTATCGTGCAAGTCTTTTTTTGTTACGTGTGTATTGCGTCCTCGAAAAAAAATGGTCCGTTGGATGTACCAGGTGGTCATAATTTAAGTTTCCTCTGGAGTCTGTTCGAAGCATCAGATCTCGATGAAACTATGACGCTATGTAGAGCATCGGGGAGCGAATGCTGCCGAAAAATAAAGTACTTCAAATTTTGACCACCAGCTGGAAATGTGGCGCCTAGAAATAGGTTTCCCCTACTCGGTGCCCTCTGGAGCTCGATATAAGCATCGGATTTCGGTGAAACCTGGCATAGACGCTATGGAGACCATGGGGGAGCGAAAAAATATTTCAAATTTTCACCGCCAGGTAGAAATGTGGCGTTGAAATCTGGTTCACAGTGAACAAAACCCACTGTATTACGCTTCCAAAAGTACATTCACATTGACACGCGCATATTGAACACTACTGTACTGACAGAAACTCGTGATAACATTTTGCATGTCTGACTTCTGGCTGTTGTTATTTCAGAGCCATATTTCCAACTGGTGGTGCAAAATTGAGCTTTTTTTGTCAGCATTCGCTTCTCCACAGTCTCCGTAGCCTCTGTACCAAGTTTCACCGCAATCCGTTGCTTCGAACAGGCTCCAGAGGGCTCTGAGTGGAAGGAATCTAATTTTAGGTGCCACATTTCCACCTGGTGGTGAAAGTTTGAACTAACATTTTCTCTTCAGCAATCGCTTCCTCATGGTTTCCATAGCCTCTGAACCAAGTTTCACCGCAATTCGATGCTTAGAACTAGCTCCAGAGAGCTCTAACTTTAATTACGACCACCCGGCATTGAGGAAAAGTTTCACACTCGCAGCTCTTCAATGTTGTTGGGGATCTGCTGTCCTTTGTGTGACTTTTTGAGGGTACCTTTGGGTGGTCCCGGGACGTTTTGCGGGAGCAGCTGTATGCTCTGAGGCAACAGAGGCTGCGACTCCGGATGCTGCGGTTTGGTGGACTTTGGTGGCGGCGGGGCACGGGGGACGGAGGACATGTTCGTGGTTCCCGTCGGCGGGGGGACCGGAAGATCGGCGAACTCCGGAGGCGGGAGTTGAGTTTGCGTCACCGGACTCGCGACCTTCCCCTTGTGACCGTAGTCGAGTTTCATCCCCCCGGGGTTGGGCGGGACGTCGGGCTTGATCGAGGGACCTTCGAGCTCGCCGCTGATGTTTGGCATCTGGCCGTTCTCGTTTCGCTTCTTCACCTCCAGGCGGTGCTTGTCTCTCTGGTAGTACACCCCCGCGAAGATTAGGACGTTGAGGATGAGCAGGGAGCAGCCTATCGCTATGGTGACGCTCAGAGCGGTGGAGTACGCGGCAAAACCATCCTCCGGAAGGTCTTCCCCCGCACTCTTGTTCTTCTTGTCTTGGGCCAGGTCGCTCTGAGTAGGGCCGGCGGCGCGGTTGGCCTCCGTCGTCACTTTTGGCGGCGGAGGGATCCGACCGCCCAGTATCGCCGTCAGGTTGAAGGTCGTCGTTCCGGACAGCGGGGGAGTAGGGGTCAACTCCGGGAAGGTGACCTGGCTCACGGGGATGGCGCGCACCTTCCCGTCGTAGGTGCTGAGGTCATCGTGGTCGTCCAGAAGATGATGGCTGCGAGGGACGTCTTCCCCTCCAGGCCTGTGAAGGTCCGGGACCAGGTTCAGCCAGAACGACAGGCGGTGGGCTCGGTAGTGGTTCTTGATCTTGGGTTTGGTATCTGGGGAGAAGCAAAAGAGACCAATCAGTGACGCATCCACAGAGAAGGATCTACAAAATTTATGCAATAAATTCTAATGGGTTATATTGGGTTCCTCAACAGAACCGGAACATTTTCCCTCGCATAATTTAAATTCGGTCCAAGTTGCGTATTGTTTAATTTCAAATGATCCAGAAAAAAAGGTTCCTGGACCGTATTTAAATTGATCGGGAAAAAGGTTCCAGAACCGAATTATAATACAATGTGTATTCAATAAATAACCGGAAAAGTAGTATACAAAATCTAAAATACGACCGTGATTGTTATATGTTTGTTATTTTGTGAAGGCATCTGTAAGCTATTCATAGCTGGAGTTGGCACGCCTGCCTCGCGCACGGGATGCTGGGAAGAAGTTACACAAGATGGCGGCACCCTTACAGGAATGCTGCAACCTGGAGCAGTGAAGTGTCGTGAGATTTTTGTTGAGTGAAGGCATGAAACCGATAGAAATTCATTGCCGCATGCCAGTTCAGTACGGTGACAACTGCATGAGTCGATCACAAGTGTACGACTGGGCTGAGAAGTTCAAACAGGGCATAACCAGTGTTGAAGATTCTCCGCGTCCAGGTCGCTCTGTCACTGCAGTTACGGAAAGTAACATTGCTCAAGTGGAGGACTTGATACGGGAGATGATTTGCCTCTATTTCCCCGCTGTTACTTCATACGTACAATGACCAGAGGTCATATTGTAAACAGCTACCACCTACTGTAAACCTTTTACGTGAAAATTGAAACCAGCCATTTTGCAGAGACGACGTGGTCTGGTGTCCACTGGCGTGTTTTTGCTCCATGACAACGCGAGACCACACACACTGCCAGTGTCACATAAAGTTTGAGTGCTTGCCCCACCCTCCACATTCGCCCGATCTCGCACCACACCTTTAACTCATTGAAAGATGGACGAAGTGGATCGAGGGTTCTAGAATGACCACGAAGTCCAGTCAGCAGTGTACGAGTGGTTACGCAAACGTCCAAAAGAATTTATTTCCCTGTGGAATCAGTGCCCTTATCAAGCGCTGGCGTAGGTGCATTGAAATGGGGGAGGGGGATATGTTGAAACATAGTACTGTAGTTTCTTTTGGTGCTTGTAATAAATATTTGTTACAACATATTTCCGGTTATATTTTAAATGAGCCTTGTACTTGACAGATAGAAAGGTTCTTTATGGTCCACAACCCATTTACGCTTGCTGATTTTCTCTCCCGGACCGGAATTGAATTTATTTACATTTCCTTGATCTTTAACAACCCTGATGGGTAGTATATTTGACATGTTATCAACAGTTCCACTTGCACGATGTGGGAAATTGTCATTCTGTTGGTTGAATCTGTGGCGCGGACGGTTGCTTCATTCCAGGGCAGCGCAGGGCCAGAATGGGTCATGGTCCACTCAAAAGTCAGTCTGGTGCACGTGTCAAAATATAATAGGTACATTTCGCCACAAAAATAAAATTAGTACATAAATAGGCGGCTGGGCAGAATTGCGCTGGTGCCACATGTGGGAAAAGCAAAGCGACAGCGGGACAAAAGTTGATGGTTCCTTTCGAGCAAATACTGTCAGTTTGTATCACATGGATTACAAAGACCAAAGCTACAACAAAATCTTTCATTCTCTTAAACCTCCGAACACACGGGTTGTGCTGCGATGTGGCAACAGCGCGAACTTCTGCCACCCGCCTAATTTCATGGGCATGCGTTTAGGTAGTGCTGGACATGAAGAATCTTCCTTAGAAGATTTGAACTCAGAAACTGTGGTTTCGGAGCACACTCTAGTAACCCCTGGATCATGAAGGTCTGGAGTTTAATTGTATTTATTCAGGTTTCCCATTAACCACTATACTGTTAATTACGTTATAATATCATAAAATCGAACAAAAAATTTAACACACTTTCAATGTAACGTTTTAATTTTCATAATTTATTTTTGCCTCTAATTTTTGAACTTCCTATTATATTAGGAATTCACCAATAATTATTGGTTAATAAATCTTTCTTTGCATCCCGTAGTAACAACGGCAGAAATCAATCTTCCAACTTTTGTAATTTTATTTGATAATTTGTAAACGGGCGATCACATGCGTGCATGGTGACGATTGGGTTCCAAAATTAGGGGGCAAGGTGCCAAAACTAAGGGGGGGGGCAACTGCTCACCCACCGCCACTGTATAGTTAGTAATCAATTTTCGACACTGCTTTTGAGAGACTCTTCTAATCCAAAATTACCATCATGAAAGTAAAGAATTCTGTTTCTGGCCAGTAACCAGTGAGGTCATTTTGGAAGAATAGCTTTCTTCGTTATAGAATGCGCGGGAAGTTTCCAGATTTTGAATCACTCTGTATACGTATATTTTAAGCATATAGTTTATTGTGAAGGAAAATCGCATTAAACAAACATCTGTTTCATCTCTATAATATAGGTTCACTTTGAAGTTAGAAATTGTGTGAAGCCGCCCACTTAAGGGAAAGGAAAGTTGTAAACTAGAATTCCGTGAAAAGTCCGTGCTATTCGGTTCCAAAGAAAGTGCTTTGCAAACCACATGAAACATTTACAAGGGGATCTCACCACGAAGGATCCAACATTCCATTTATTTCTCATCCATATTCAGCAGATTCTTTCATTCTCTTTCTCCCGGTTTTAAATCCTTTGAGATGGTCCTTCTTGCCTTTCCATCTGATTGTCCTACTTCACAACTCTCTCCTCATGACGTGGTCAGGAGCATCGCTTGTGATTATAAACATAAAACTCTCATTCATAATCATCAGTGGTGAATTATTATGCAATAAAGTGTCAACATATGATTGATTGTCTGATTGTTTATTTATTTGTTTGATTGTTTGTTCGTTTGATTGATTGTTTGCTTGTTTGATTGATTTTCCTTCGCTTTTTGTGCCACTTTTCGTTAATTTGCGAAGATAGAGATAGGTGACGATATGATGAAATTGATGAATGGACACTCACAAACATCCATGCCCAGTCCGGGATTCGAACCCGTGACCCCTGACGTCGTAGCGCAATGTGCTAATCACTCTGCCACGGGGGCCAGCTCAAAATATGAATGCGAATGTGGTATCAAAATATATTCAACTTAGCATTGTCGTTCTAGTATAGAAAAGACATACCTAAACTTAACTATCTTTCCAAGAGGAGACAGATGTTAGTATAATTTGATTTCCCTTCACAAAAAAAGTATACTTTAAAAATACGTACAGGGTGAGTAAAAAAAGTCTCGACATTTCCACTATGACATGAAATACGTTGTAAGTCTCGTTTTTGCCTTAAATTTAACGCAGAGAAACATGAGAACTTACAGGGATCATTTTTCTAAAGCATAGTTTTCAAAATTGTTACAAGTAAAATTTAGTGGAAATGTCCATTACAGAGTTATTCAAGAAAGGCCAGTTCGAGACTGACAAAAACTGTAACCGACTAGTCATGGACGGAAATACCTAAAGTTCTTGTCTGTGGATGTAAGTGTAGGCAACGGTCACTAGTGGCGCTGTATGTGCAAGATGGCGACACTTAAGCAGAAGGTACTTTGTTTTGCATGATGGAATTGGACTGTGCAGGATACTTTGAGACCAAATTCAACAAGACTGAACCGTACAGATTGGGTTAAACGTTCGGTTCGAATCCACTTGCGGCTTTTGATGTACTGGAGATGTGTCTGGGCAGTAACTGCAGTCGTGACATCTACCGTTTGACCAACAGCGCCCACACGAGTACTTGTAGTGTTCATTTAAACTTGGAGAACTATTCTGTCAATTCATGCCATGACAGTTGTGGTATGTCAGTCAGCTTTACTTGCGCACCAATCTTTTTGAATAACCCACTATCTCGTATCGTTCATAAAGAAGTCTTTTTAAGTCTGGATGATCTCCTCAAAGTCTGCGCCCGACTTGTGGATCCCGATTGCCGTAAGAATGTTGGTGCTCTGGAAGAGAAATCTAGAAACATTCGATGCAGAAATTATTTATTAAACCAAACATGTTTACGTGTTTGATTGTAGTCCTGTCTTCATTGACTATGTCGTTTTATTTAATCTAGAATGATAACCACTGCAAGGGCTGCTTTGGATCGTCATATTTGGAAGAGAAATCAAGGAAGCATGTTTAGGATGTGTGTTGAGACTGATGGTGGGAATTTGAAGCACATTATTAAGGAAATGTACAGTTCACCACACTCTGTACATATCCTATTTTAAGTACGTATGCGCCAAAATATACAGTACTGAAATGAAAAGATGAACAAAAGTATAAGACATGTTACAATATAGTGACTGGTCTATATGCAACCCAAATAACAATCGTGCCTTTTGGGTTGCATAACTGTCAGGAAACCTAAGGTTAGGTTAGGTTAGGTTAGGGCATGTGGAGTGGACGATTGTCATTTGGGTTGCATATAGACCAGTCACCTTTTTCAAACTCGGTCCACCTTCACGACCGCTTCCGTATGAGCGGAAATAATGCTCAACTATGAGTACTTTTCCCTCCGTCGAGAGACCCATTTCCAACAACAACTGCACAACACAACTTCCTTTTCACTACTTCAAACACGTGCAGCTGGAGCTATGCTCCGTCGACAAACGCAACCACGTGCTCGAGATGCGCGAGTTTCAGTACTGTATATTTTGACGCATAACGTACATGCATTAAAGAAGAGATTTTCAAATTTTATCTAGAGTTTTTCATAACCTATAGCGTAACTCTTAAATTGATTACTTACACAGTCTGCTCATATCATATTAAAATTTTGTCGTTTTCCGACAGAAAATGTAACTAACAGTGCAGTGGCGTAACTAACACGCCCTGCGTGCCCCGAAACTTTCAGTTGTGGGCCCCTACTCGTTAAAAAAAAGCTTCAATTTCTACAGCCTACATTTACATTAGGTATACAGAAACATGAATATTCGTACATGTAATTTGAATCAATGTATCAACTGGTTCTAAAGGTTCATACAACAGACAAACTGTAAAATATTAAACATGGTGCCCACGGACCACAGAAACAGATATAGGACATTAAAACACAACTTTTCTCACTAATAATTTTATCGGTACTACAGTGCTACAGTCGTTCAAAAAAGCCCGTTTTGCCGCCTGAATGCTGGCAACTGAACATCTCATCGGTGATATCATTTCTCGCGGGGAAACAGTGCACGGGAACACACAAATTTTGCGAAAAGTGGTAATGTTTGATTTTGTCTCTTATCATACATGTCAAATTATTTGCAAATCTGCTTGCAAGGTTGAACATCAGTGTTTCCAGCTCATTTTCTTGCCTGTCGTCTACCCTTGGATGACTTGAACTATTGACGCTAATGATGGTTTATTTTAATCTGGTAATTCACTTCCTATTTTTCTAGTGATTAACATTTTCTGTTTGCAGTTGTATGGGCATACAAATATAATATCTTCGGTTGAAAATGTATTTTAACGGTGAAAGGAAAACTTTTGTGAACTATCGGTTGTTCTAAATTTATCATTCTAACTGCGCCCCGAAGGGTGTCATTTACGCCACTGTGGCAGTGCCAACTGTTACTCTGTGCCAGGGGTGGACAAAACTAAAAATAATTCAGGCGCCTGCCTTTTTTTTCTTCTCAGGAACCGACTTTCTTTATTTTTTTCCAAATACTGGCTAAGAAGTCATAAATCCAACTAAGATAAAGCTACACATATTTGGAATGTCATCTTAAAACATTTAATTTATTAATTAATACAAGATTGGATTAAATATAATTATTTCCTAAAGAAAGCTCAAGTAGTGACATCATGAATAACTATTTAATACATTCTAATTTATGGCTGTCCATTTTGATGCAGATTTTAAAATTCGGCTGGCAACACTGCAAAATTTATAATCGCATGTTTATTATTTTCATTTAAAGACACACGTAATACAGAAGACACATAAACATTATAAACACATAATGTACTCGTTATTAAAAAAAGTAATTGAAATTTCCGTAATCGAACTCAAAATGTAGAAAAAATCGAACTGGGTTTTAAAATTCAGTTGCCAGGTGGAAATTTTCAGGCGCATACATATAGGATAAAAAATTGGTTTTTCGCAGACATGTGGCGTCGACACGAGGCCTCCAAGAGCAAATCGTTACTAAGAGACGATTACAATTCTTTACACGCTGTGGAAGTTTACGGGAACACCCTGTATATAACAACCTGGAACCAGGATATTTATTTGTGAACACCCTATTAAGTACTTGTTCAATCAAAATTGCTCCATATTTTCCAGGCTACCGAATTGGTTACATGGTTACTTGCGGACAACTTACCCAGATTCAGGTACTTTTTGTGAACCCCTTCATACGCAACCCATTCAATGTTCTTGAACCTGTTCCTCTCCTGTCTGATTCCGTGGACCATCTCAGGCTCCTGAGGCTCGTTTGGGTTCCTGCAACGAGAAAAGAGAGCATCAAGATCAGTGCTATACAGAGTGACCCTTTCTGAAAGTTTCCTATTTTTAATATTTCGTCCACTGAGAATGTGAATGTTCTACCTCCAAATTGTAAACAAATCTAGATATTTTGGCTGTGGTCTATTTAGGATGCAATTGTTTCATCTCTGCTATCGTCTTATGTCTACAAGCAATATTGATATATTGAGAGTGTCTTTGGTCCATGTGAAGAATTTGGAAGCAGCCACAAGAATGTAAACTAGAACAGCCAATGAAACCTCAGGACAATTTCCTCAACCAACCACAAGCGCCTTCCGAGCATGAAATAAACCACTTGCATGCTAATCTGTCACTTGTGAAAGCTGCTTAACAGTAATAATGGTCTTCCGTTCTTCCTTTTGTTGTTAACATACAACAATTTTAAATAATAGTGGAATAAAAGTAGTTGGTTGATATCAAAAGATATGAATTATTTATTTTACTTTGCTACCAAATGACAATTTCTGAAATTTCAATTCTGAATTACAGCATAAATACCTAACCAGACAACTACTACGTTTTCGAAAGGCTTCAACATGTCAGCCTTTGCAAATGATACAAACTTTCACCGGAATGGTGACAAAGATCCGATAAATATATGATGTCAAATTTAAATGTTTTGCTTGCTTCTTGTAAACAAACACACCTGGTAACTCCAGGTTACAATGAATCAAGTAAGGAAAACTCATAATATTTCTTGATAAAAATCAACACACTTCTACTTACAGGTATACTAGAGAGTGCTGCAAAAGTTGCGCAAGTCTGTATTTGATCTCTTACCAAGTTATCTGTCAGTTTCAACTGGCAACCCTGTTGAGACTTCATTCCACACATTGTATCGCGAGAGATAATATATCTTACTCAGCGGCATGCTAGAGTGCGCGTCAAATCTCCTGCATATGGCAATAGCCAATAGCAGCGCACTGCAGCGGTGCCATGTCGAAATCTCACACGGAAAAGAGACAGCGTGGTTGAGCGAAACGCTTTGTCACGGAACTAGGCAACGCCGCACGTCTGTGATTCGTTGCTGCTGTTCAGCCGTCAAGGCCATATGCAGGAGATTTGACGCGCACTCTATACTAGTATTGCCAGGTGCAACAAATTGTACAGTGAAAGTAAAACGTTAAGACAAAATTATGATTTCTCTATTTCGGAAAAAAAATCTGTAGTATTGCTGTTCCCAACCAACATTTTATGGCACTAAAGTGCTTCTTTCTTTACATCGCTCATAGAATCGCTATTTTGAAGTCAAACCCGCAGGGCCCATATTAATTGCAAAAAACAGATTAACGTGACACCAATCACAGAATTTCGATTTATGGCTCTCTTATAGTGTCTTACAGGGGCGTCGTCACCAGAGTAACGAAAATGACAAAAATCAAATATACAATGAATCTTGTCACTCATTTCACAGTTCCAACATTGACAAGATTCATTGTATAACTGATTCATTAAAAAAAATATCCTATTTTTGTAACCGTACCACTGATCAAACTACAAAGGAAGCCAGTGTTCTCCCTAAACTTTGTACAAAGGAACGCGTTTGAAGGTTTTGAGTTTTATTGCTGGACAGGAGCATTTGGATGAGTGACCGTCACAATACAAGGTTCACTGCACCACAATACATTGAGGAAACCACTTAGGTCAAGGGCAGAAGAAATAAGAAGGCAAATATATGAAAGGATCAGGTCTAGCTACTTACCCTAATTCTAGTAATATATAACTCCTAAGATGTAATACAATGTCAAATGCCCTATTAGTACAACAGTAGTGCGAAAGGGGAAAATATCAAAACAAAGAAAAAAAGACAGGGTAAAAAGGTCACACAGTGGCGGCGATTTGGTTCCAAAACTAGGAGGGCAGTTTACTTTCCTTTGTTAGATAAGGTTTAGCATAGTGGGGGAACAAAAGTGGCAAAAAAGTGGGGGCAACTGCCCCTCCACCCCCGCCCACGTCCCACCTAATCGCCACCACTGAGGCCACGAATAACAAAACTAGAACGCAGCGCAACAAATGTTGCCGAAACTTCAACAAAAACGTAAAACCGCCATCATAACTCCTTCTCTGTCTTGTTTAAAGTCCACATTATGCAGAGAAAGGCTAATCGGGACTGAACCTATACAGCTTAAAGTGGTATCCGAACCACTATGTGGCCCCACGGATATCGAACCCTTGATTACAAGTGTTTAAAGGTTTGAAAAAACCGCAAACCAGAAGAAGAATTCGCACCATTTATCCTCACGTGGTTTACCTCAAGGATGATATATTCCACATAGCCCTTATGATTGACGCCCGAAATATAGCAATATCAACCCTTTGGGCACAATAACAATCTCATCATTATTCACATCACATTCTGGAGTCCTCACACGCGCATAGGAACATGAAAGTTTTATAAACTCATTACATTTTTCATCGTGACGTATGAGATTCACGTACGGGTTTTCGTTCTGGCCACATGTCTGCGTTAAAATGTCAGAGGCACGAAGAGGAGGAGAAAAGTCAGGCTACCAGAGATTTCATTAAACCCCAAAGGATGAATGGATAATGAGGCAGACGCGCCGGCCAACTGCGGCGTACCAGAAAAACAAAGGATAATCGATAATGACCCACTCGAAAGAAACAATGATAAGGAGATTCTACTTGTTTTCAATTTAACCAGAAGAAGACTAATTCCCGGTATCGAAACAAGGAACAAATTATTTTCTTCTGAAAAGCTCATTTGGGGAAGTGTTTGCTTGTTAGAAATTTATCTGGAGAAAGTAGCTTGGTTATAAGTTTATTTAATGAAGCAGTTTGTTTATTGGAAGTTTATTTAAGGAAGCAGCTTGCATGTTGGAAGATTATCTAAGGAAGCAGTTTGCTTGTTGGAAGTTTATTTAAGGAAGAAGTTTGCTTGTTGGAAGTTTATTTAAGGAAGAAGTTTGCTTGTTGGAAGTCTTTTTAAGGAAGAAGTTTGCTTGTTGGAAGATTATTTAAGGAAGAAGTTTGCTTGTTGGAAGTTTATTTAAGGAAGAAGTTTGCTTGTTGGAAGTTTATTTAAGGAAGAATTTTGCTTGTTGGAAGTTTATTTAAGGAAGAAGTTTGCTTGTTGGAAGATTATTTAAGGAAGAAGTTTGCTTGTTGGAAGTTTATTTAAGGAAGAAGTTTGCTTGTTGGAAGTTTATTTAAGGAAGAAGTTTGCTTGTTGGAAGATTACTTAAGGAAGAAGTTTGCTTGTTGGAAGTTTATTTAAGGAAGAAGTTTGCTTGTTGGAAGTCTTTTTAAGGAAGAAGCTTGCTTGTTGGAAGTTTATTTAATTGATTGATTGAATTGGTGTTTTAAGTCCACTTTATGCACAGTAAGGCTAATCGGGACTAGATCTACAGTTTAAAGTGAGACCCGAACCACTTTGAGCCTCCACCGGGTATCGAACCCGGCACCCCTTGATTACACGGCGACGACGCTACCACTACGCCATAGGGGAGGCCTCTGGAAGTTTATTTAAGGAAGCAGCTTTCTTGTTAGGAAGTTTTATGTGAGATTTTTTTTTTCTTGTGAGAAGCTTATTTGGTTAAGTGGTTTGCTTGTTAAAAATTTATTTGGAGAAAGCAGTCTGATTGTTATAACTTTATTTAATGAAGCAGTTTGCTTGTTGGAAGTTTATTTAAGGAAGAAGTTTGCTTGCTGGAAGTTCCTTTAAGGAAGCAGTTTGCTTGTTGGAAGTTTATTTTAAGGAAGCAGCTTGCTTGTTGAAAGTTTATTTAAGAAAGCAGTTTGATTGTTGGAAGTTTATTTAAGGAAGCAGCTTGCTTGTTGGAAGTTACTTTAAGGAGAAGCTTGCTTGTTAGGAAGTTTTATGTAACAAAAAATATGATCTTGTGAGAAGCTTATTTGAGGAAGTGGTTTGCTTGTAAGAAATTTATCTGGAGAAAGCGGCTTGGCTGTTATAAGTTTATAAAATGAAGCAGTTCGCTTGTTGGAAGTTTGTTTAAGGAATCAGCTTGCATTTTGGAAGTTTATTTAAGGAAGCAGCTTGCTTGTTGAAAGTTTATTTAAGAAAGCAGTTTGATTGTTGGAAGTTTATTTAAGGAAGCAGCTTGCTTGTTGAAAGTTTACTTAAGAAAGCAGTTTGATTGTTGGAAGTTCCTTTAAGGAAGCAGCTTGCCTGTTAGGAAGTTTTATGTAAGAAAAATATGTTCTTGTGAGAAGCTTATTTGGAGAAGTGGTTTGCTTGTAAGAAATTTATCTGGAGAAAGCGGCTTGGTTGTTATAAGTTTATAAAATGAAGTAGTTCGCGTGTTGGAAGTTTGTTTAAAGAAGCAGCTTGCTTTTTGGAAGTTTATTTAAGGAAGAAGTTTGCTTGTTGGAAGATTATTTAAAGATGAAGCTTGCTTGTTGGAAGTTTATGTAAGGAAACAGTTTGCTTGTTGGAAGTTTATTTAAGGAAGAAGCTTGCTTGTTGGATGTTTATTTAATGTAGTAGTTTACTTTGTTTGGACGCAATTTGCTTGTTGGAAGTTTATTTAAGGAAGAAGCTTGCTTGTTATAAGCTTATTTAGGAGGCCACTTTCTTGCTCCAAATTGATTTAAAACGTACTTGTATACATGCTTGTTAAAAGTTGGAGATTGTAGCTCTGTTTCTGATTCGTAAGCAATACATGTCACAAGGCGTTAGAGATGCTCATGAGATTGCACTAATAATTTCAGAATTGAGTAATATTCTCGATTGCCAATAGCCTACGCATTTTTTCCTATATAGTTTGGCAACCCACCGCTGGGCGCCTCTGCTGCTCCAACTACGTCCAGGTGTGACCTACTTCTCTGAATTGCATGACCACTTGAAATTAAAACTTTCAGCTGAAACATTTGCTTAATATAAACTTTAAATTGCATTGCATGAAGATGGCGCACAATTTAAAGGCAATTGCAACACGTTGCCGCTGGATTCCCTTCGGGGATTATGAACCCAAAATTGTAGACAATTTAAACTCTTTTACTGCTAATTAGGGTTACTTTATTAGTTTGCAAAACATTTGGAGATGTGACGTTTCCATGCTTATTGTAAAAAATCTAAAAATGTATTTGCGAAAATGGTATGCGATAAATGAAAATTCCACGATAATTACGAATTTAATTATTATGTTAATTTCTTGGAATATAATGAGTTGCATTGAAATTTTCTAATTAAGTAAATATGATACATTAACTGAAACTGATTAGCGTTCCGCTCTCGAATTCCCTTGGCAGGAAGTCTCTTATTACACCAGCCACAAAACATGGCTTTGTTAACATCGTATTTGGAATGCTTATTGTGTTGTTGCGATGATCCTACGGATGTAGCAAAAGCGACGTGAAATATCGAAAATAGAATTGCACGACCGTGTTTAAGGGAACGCCTTTTTTCCAAACTCGTATTTATTTAGTATATACAGGGTGTCACCGTACAAACCACCAAACTTTCACAGCACGTGGAGGACATTATGACGAAGAACGAAGGTTTTGCTCGGTGAGGAAGCGTTTAGACGGTACGAATTTTCGAAGAATAACATTTTTATCCTGCATGTATAGGCACGAGGCAAGGACTCATAGCTATCACTTTCATTTCTTGTTTTGTCCCAGTGACGTTACCCTGTATATAATAATCAAATAACCAAGAACCCAAATCGCTTGGAAGTTTTTTGATGTGTTTATGTATGGCTTCGTAGGTGATTTACACATTCACACACACAGAGAGAGAGAGAGAGAGAGAGAGAGAGAGAGAGAGAGAGAGAGAGAGAGAGAGAGAGAGAGAGAGAGAGAGGTAGGCGTTTGCTATTTACTCGTGTTAATTTACGACTTATATCTAGATGTCCCTCGGACGATCGCTTCATTTTAGGCGTCAGAAAAGGGTGATCACAATTTACAGCTGTGCTAATTTGATTTATAAATACTTCTATACCCAGGACATATTCGCGATCAACTCGTTACTGCTGAATTTTAGTTTTCTTTACAAAAATAAATTAAAATTTCTTAAAAGTCTTAACATTTTATTGGAACATTAAACTATAAATTGTACAAGAAAGAATATTAACATTATTTTCTAAAATCTCTCATGTTTGTTGAAGCAGTAACATTAATAGCACTTATATGTTTAACTGTCTTCACGTGGTCTTCAATATCACCTCTTCCTTTATGTGCAAGAGAAAATACTCCATTACAGAATGTACATTGCACATGCTTACTGTCACTGTCGTTACACAGTTTCAAGAATTTGTATTCCTGCTGCAGGTTAACGATAAATACACACTTTCATTTGCCCATTGCCAAATGCAAAGCCCTTGTAAATAATTATAATTAACAAAAACGTTTAGACGAGTTACTTCACACGCTTGCAAGACAACCAAGATGTTCACGGAAGTATGGAAACGGAACCGTTTGGAAGTCGATTTCTCGAAGAAAGAAAAGAATCGATCCTTATAATCGATCGATCCTTGCCGGTCATAAATTCTGGTAGTGAATATTCAATACCGGTAGCTATTTTCATGTTCAGATTCTCAAATACCCGAACATTTTGCAATCCCGGACAGCACTAAAGAACCAGGACTGTCCTGGCTAAGCCTATCTATACGTCCCTCGGGTGATCGCTTTATGTTAGACTTCAAAAAGGGATAATCGCCATTTACAGCTTTATTAATTTATAATTTGTAGATAGTTCTATAAGTGCAAAAGTGCTCTCGTGTTAACCTACGATTTATAGATATGGCTGTAACGGGTGTCATTTTTTGAAGCCACCCAAATATCAACCTCTTTTCCACGCAGTATATATACAACCTGGACTGCGTTATGAAGACTAACAAGGCTCTGCTACTTGAACAATCCTCTGTTTGTCATCCATATGCATTTGTGATTGTCCCTTCACCAATTTCACTTATCACCTTTCATTCTCATCTTCGCGGTTAGGCAAAAGTTTCATAAAAGCGATGCAGAATATAGCAAATCAATCAATCAATCAACGATTTTCATATAGTTCTAGACGTCTCTGGTGATCGTTTCATTTTAGACGTGAAAAGGGCTGCCCACTATTTATTGTTGTGTTAATTGACGGTATATAGTAGATATGTCTAGATGTCTCTTGGGTGATCACTTCCTTTTAGACGTGACAAAGGAGTGATCGTCAATTACAGTTGCGTTAATTTGCGATTTTTAGATTGTTCTAGACGTTCCTCGGGTGATCGCTTCATTTTAGACGTCACCGAGAGGTGATCGCCATTTACAGCTGTGTTAATTTACGATTTAGAGATAGTTCTATACGTTCCTCGAGCGATCTTTTCACTTTAGACGTCACATAAAGGTGATCACCATTTACAGCTGTAGAAATGTAAGGTTTGTAGAAAGTTCTACATGTATCTCAGGCTATCACTTCATTTTAGACGTCACAAAGAGGTGATCACAATTTACAGCTGTAGAAATGTACGATTTATAGATAGTTCTAGACGTCCCTCGGCTGACGCTTCATTTTAGATGTTAAAAGGGGGTGATCGCTATTTACTTTGTGCTAATAGAGGACTTACTGAAGCATGGGGGGGGGGCGATTGCCCCCTTTCCTTTAATCCGCCAACAAACTGCCAGGAAAATGCACGTTCCAGCTTGCTAAAATTCATATTCTTCTCTTTTCGACACTCGATCCACTTCTTAAACAATCTTCGCAGCTTTTCTCATGGCAAACTTCATTCATCATACATCGAGGTCATCTCTGTTCAAGACATTTTTTAACCCTTCCTTTTCGAAAAAAAAAAGGAATATTCAAGTACCGACGGGTCAAAATGTCTTCGGAACACTTTTGACGTGGGCTGCCCCCTCCCCCCCTTGGCACCCGCGGAAGGCAATCCATTTTCTTTGACAGATCTTATTAAAGCTCGCAGCCAGTCTGACAAGACGCCATAGCGAGGGTGTCGTTACGGAAACTCAGATACCGCATCGCGGCGGTGGAGCCATCTGGTGTGTAATGTAATTGTCATTAAAGCGGGCTGGGGGCGACAAACCTGCGAAGTAGGAACTCTGACGGGACGGAACTATCTTTTAATTGGTTCCGATAATTAAAACAAATTAGTCATTCACAAATGTCTACATTTATGTTTATTATCCACTAGTTTAAGTGTGTTTTGAGCAACCGGCATAATCAGCGTCTGGAAATTACGAAACAGGAATGATATGCAGGAGTGGAGTTTTAATAGTAAGTATATGTACCGTCTTTATATGAAACTCAGAGTCTTCAGAAAGGTGCTTTCTCAAAAGTAACCCAGTTGCACTTACTTTGCTTAAAAGAAACATAGTTCGAGTTACTTTCCTTAAAAGTAACCCAGCTGCAATTACCATGCTCAAAATAAATCTAGTTGCAGTTACTTTGCTCAAGAGTAACCCATGTGCAGTTACTTTACTCAAAAGTAACCCATGTTCAGTTATTTTGCTCAAAAGTAACCCAGTTGCAGTTACTTTGCTAAAAAACCTAGTTCCAGTTACTTTGCTCAAAAGTAACCCATATACAGTTACTTTACTCAAAAGTAAACCAGTTACACTTACTTTGCTAAAATGAAACCTAGTTCTAGTTACTTTGCTCAAAAGTAACCCATATGCAGTTACTTTACTCAAAAGTAACCCAGTTACACTTAATTTGCTCAAAAGAAACCTAGTTTCAGTTACTTTGCTCAAAAGTAACCCATGTGCAGTTATTTTGCTCAAAAGTAACCCAGTTACACTTACTTTGCTAAAATAAAACCTAGTTCTAGTTACTTTGCCCAAAAGTAACCCATATGCAGTTACTTTACTCAAAAGTAACCCAGTTACACTTAATTTGCTCAAAAGAAAGCTAGTTCAAGTTACTTTGCTCAAAAGTAATCCATGTGCAGTTTCTTTACCCAAAAGTAACCCACGTGCAGTTATTTTGCTCAAAAGTAACCCAGTTGCACTTACTTTGCTAAAATGAAACCTAGTTCAAGTTACTTTGCTCAAAAGTAACCCATATGCAGTTACTTTACTCAAAAGTAACCCATGTGCAGTTATTTTCCTCTAAAGTAACCCAGTTGCACTTACTTTCCTAAAACGAAACCTAATTCCAGTTACTTTGCTCAAAAGTAACCCATATGCAGTTACTTTACTCAAAAGTAACCCAGTTACACTTACTTTGCTAAAAATAAACCTATTTCCTGTTACTTTGCTCAAAAGTAACCTAGTTGAAATTACTTTGCCCAAAAGTAACTAATTTCTGTTACCCTTACTCGAAAAAGTAATCGATACTTCCAAAAGCTAGGTTTGAATCTTCTGAACAATTTTTCTCCTGAGATTTCGGCCTGTGTATGAGACCGTTGGCCACCCACCATCGTGAGGGAATTGAGGAGCTACGAATGAGTAGCGTAACCCGGTCACGGAAACCTACAACGACGGCCGGGGGTTCGTCGTGCTGACCGCACGTCGCCCCTGACATGAAGATGAGGATATGATGAAATTGATGAAGGGACACAAAGAAAGATACTTAGCGTCGCAGCGCGATGTTCTAACCACCCCGTCGCGGAGATCGGCAGGAAACTATTACGAAGCAAACGATTTGAAGAATCACGTGAATGCTCTAAAAGAAATTCTAAACAGATGAAAATTTTCAGATTTTTGAATATCATAGTGGTTTTTCGAAAGGACAGAAATTTTTGAAAAAACTGCTTGGTTGGCTTCGACCAAAGGACCAGTGGATCGTTAATAATTATCGTAAAGAACAAGAATATTAATATTCCGAAATTTGAACCCAGTACCGATCTACACTTAAATCACGATGCTAAAACGCCGGACAATGGAGACAGGTAATTTCAATACGCCAAGCATGATAATCATGCTTGTTATTTATTGGAGGGTTTAATACCAATGAACTCTTTCCTGTTCTTCATTTTCCGAGCGCAACAATGCTATTGGGAGCTGCTATTTTAATTAAAAGACCTAATACGATGCAACTGTTTGATTTGGACGGAGGCTAATTGACTGTCGACGTATTATAATTTATCTGTGTTTGCAATTCGCGAAACCTGCCACATGGAAATAAAGGGAATTCACCGGCGGAACGGACAATAAATTACTCGATCAGCTGGTTAAAAACAATAGTTGCAATTTAGCAAGTGACACGAATAGAGAACTGTGGGGAAAGCAGGCCCGTTAATTATTTGCCTCAAAGAAGCCTTTCTTCTCTCTTCATTAAGTTATGCTGTGTCATGAACTGTTCTGGCATCCACGTAATGGTATAACGAACGTATTGTAGTGCTAATAGTGACTGGGTCACGATACATTATACACATTTATATATTTTGTTCATCAAATGATTAAAAACGCATATAATAACCCAACATTATATCCAAGATGGCCTGCAGGATTTTTTCTCAGAGGGGACAGGCTCATATAAACTTTTATCATTATTATTATTAATTTATTGATACAAAACATTTTGTCAAATAGGATTGATATTGAATACTTTGTAAATACGATAGTATATAACGTTCCAAAATACAAAACAAAAAAAAATCATTATTATCAGTAAATTTGAAAAATGATCGTGAATTTATAGAAATATTAATAGATGATTTTAACTATGACTTCCCTTAAAATATTATCTTTAGGTATAAGATGAGGTTTACTGTAAAAACCATTGAGTTAATCCTTTGATATTACTCTTTGTGACCTAGTGCTGTATAAGTTTTTTTTAAACTGTTCTCAGTACATTAAAATAAACTATTATTATTATTGCTATTATTACTGCTTTTATTGTTTATTTGTGTTGTTACTACTACTACTACTTGTTTTTTTAAAAAAATTACATATATTTGTAATTTCCATATTCTGTATATATATAGAACTGTTTTTTATAATTAGATAACCAGTGCAAAATAGACTGTAAGCTTAAATGTAACTCTACTTAAATAATAATAATAACAATAATAGTTATAAGTTACGGAAAACAACATTTTCTTTATAAAATATCTCTACAATTCCACCATTCGAATTACATTAACTCTTTCCAGAAATCTCAGGGGTAGGGGCAAGTGCCCTCCCCTGGCCCCTCCCTGAGGGCGCCCTTGATTATGTCGTCAAATACGTTAGCCAGATAGAATGAAGGGTCTGGTGTAGGACGCACCCAGCTTGCAACAAATGCCAAAACTACGTTAATAGCTCTAAACCTGCCCCTCCTAACCTAACCACATTAGACCTAAGCAGAATTGGAGGTTAGGAGGGCCACGTTTCGAGCTCTTGGCATTTAGTTTTGACTTCTGTTGTAAGCTGAGTTTTCCTCACACCAGACCCACAGAATGAATGAGTTGCACATGATTATGGAGCATTAGTATAGTACAATATCAGCGCGTGTCATAAAATAGCAAATGTATCAATATTTATGAAGTACAAGTTTAGTACAGTATTAGTTTATGTGAGTAACTACAATCCATAAGAATAATTGACAAGTAGCTTGTAAGTATTTATGTATAAATGTTCCCAAAACAAACCCTATCGAGACGTATAACATACAGCATCATCTGTTGAGCACTTTGGCTTATAGTGAACGCAATAATAATAATAATAATAATAATAATAATAGTAGTTTATTTTAAAGTCCTGAGAACAGTTAAAAAAAACCTTATACAGCACTGTGTCGCAAAGAGTAATTTGATTTATTGATTGATTGATTTGGTGTTTTAAGTCCACTTTATGCACAGTAAGGCTAATCGGGACTAGACTTACAGCTTAAAGTGGGATCCGAACCACTATGCGCATCCACCGGGAATCGAACCCGGGACCCCTTCATTACAAGGCGACGACGGTCACAAAGAGTAATATCAAAGGATTAACTCATAATGGTTTTTACAATAAAACCTCATCTTATACCTAAAAAGAAATTAAGGCAAGTCATGGTTAAAATCAATAATTAATATTTTTATAAATTCACCACCACTTTTCAAATTTACTGATAATAATGATTTTTTCTTGTTTTATATTTTGGAACATTATAGACTATTGTATTTATAAAGTATTCACTATCAATCCTATTTGACAAAATGTTTTGTATCAATAAATTAATTTTATATTTCCTTCTTGAGCTCAAGGTTGTTAAATTAAGTATCTCCAACCACTCCATATAACTTAGTGATATGTAACTTTTCTTCATTTTTCTACAAAGCAACCTAATAAATAATTTCTGAATTGATTCAATTTTCTCGGTGTGACTATTTGCTGTTACGTTCCACAATTCACTTTCATATTCCACTAATGGGCGAACCAAAACTATAAATAGAAATCTAAAAGTTTCCATTCTATTAAGAGAAGTCCAATTAAAAAATATGAAACCTAAAACCTTTTTAGCTTTTTTAAAAACTTCTATTATATGTTCATCAAATAGTAATTTGAAATCAATAATTATGCCCAAATCCTTATGACTAGAACAAATATAAACCTTTAATAACATATTGAGAAACAATACAATTTGTTTTTCCTCGAAATCTCATTACTTTGCATTTAGCTAAATTAATTTGCGTACCATTTATGTCACACCATTGTACTACTCTATTAAGTTCATCCTGTAACGTCCGGTCCATTTTTTATTTCCCTGAATATTTTTAGATCATCAGCATATAGAAACAGGATGATTCTTTTACACTAAACATAAGATCATTAATAAAAATTCAAATAAAATAGGGCCAAGAGGAGATCCTTGTGGTACACCACACGATATTTTTGCTATATTGGATGTTGTTTGACCTATTTTTACTCTAAATGTTCTATTCATTAAATACGTCCGAAATAATAATAATAAATAAAATAAATAATAACACCTCCCCCTTCCAATAGGTTCAATTCCGGAAATATAACTTCTTAGTGGGAGCTTACGTTATAACAGGAACAAAACTCTCACATTCCAAGTTTCTAGCCGACTTCTGTGGTGGAGTTAGCCAAGACAATGGACAAAAAATGTCAAATGTCAGGAATAATTCCATAAAAGCTGAATTTTGGCCACTTGTTAGAATACTACTAGTAGTGCAAAATCCCAAAAGTCCCCGCGGTGATCTCCCCAGTGCCTCCCAAACCTCAATTTCACAAACTCTCAATTATTAACCTATTTTTCCGTAACCAATGGTCGTAGGCAGGTAATCTTGTTTTAGTCTTAATTCTCATTAGATGGTCTACAAAAAAGATTCTGTTTAAATTTTCGATAATGTCGGTGGTTTGTAGTTATTTTTAAAAAAATCTATAAAACGTGACATTTTCTAGTACTTTTTAGTTTTGCCTTGTAACTTTTGAACAAACAAAAAAAAACAGTAAATTGTTTCGAATAACAGTTGTAGCCTAATTTGGAAGTTTTAAGGTATTTGAATGAAATAGACACTAAAATGTGCCTCCAAATAGAGGATAGTGACAAAAAAGTGTCTTTGTGACAGTCCGGCGGTTAAGTTCGGAATCATTGACGTAGGAGTTATTGAATTCTATACAGTATTAAACTGTTTTCTGAAGAAATCGGAAGTTGATAGGTGCCACCGTTCCCGAGATATATCAAATAAAGAAAATATCCAATATGGCGGACTCTTTACAAGATGACGGCCGTCAGCACGCAAATGTCGATTGACTACTCGACTGAACATGTCTTTTATTGATTTTGTGCTTTAAGTCCACTTTATGCACAGTAAGGTTAATCGGGACTGGACCTACAGTTTATAGTGGGATCCGAACCACTATGTGCCTCCACCGAGTATCGAACCCGGGACCCCTTGATTACAAGGCGACGAGGCTACCACTGCGTCATCGAGGAGGCCCAACTGAACATTTCTTTAATTTTATGACAATTAATTCTGCGAAGTCTCTTGTGATCAAGACACTTTTTTGTCACTATCCTTCATTTGGAGACACATTTTATGGTGTATCTTTCATTAAAATACAATAAAACTTACATATTAGGCTACAACTTTTATTCGAAACAATTTACTCTCATTCAATTTCTTCAAAAATTGCAAGGCAATAACTTTAGGAAGTAGCAGAAAAATGCTACTTTTTAAAGATTATATTTTTTTAAAATTACGGCAAAACCACTGACGTTATCGAAATATTAAATATAATCTTTTTTGTACACCACCTAATGAGGATTAAGACTAAAACAAGATTATCTGCCTATGACCATTGGTTACAGATGTAGAGGTTAACAACTGAGAATCTGTATAATTGAATTGGGGGGGGGGCACCGCGGGGAGGTCCCTTTTGGGATTTTGCACTACTATTAGAGGAGAAGGTCTAAATATGGGCGAATGTTTAAATATGGATTTTGGAGTTATCAGCCATCCCGGGAGCTGCAACCTGGCAGAAGCTATTGGAACTGGTTATCTGTCAAGGACAAAGGTTGCGGCGCCAATTGGCAAGAGAAAGTGGTGGTTAGTTTCGGCCTTGGACGCTGTTATAGAATTGCGACCTCCGAAAACGTTTTACAGGTATGTTTTAATTCAGCGTTTTCTGAATTCTCATCTGCTTTGTGTAGGTTATGATCATAGGTGTAGCTACAGTACGTGGTGTGCCGGGTGTGCCTAGGCACACCCTAATGGGCTGCTTTATCAAAGAGAATTAAAGACAGATATTTCAATAAGAGAGAAAATAAGCAGCAGTTTGTAAGAAGTTAAAAATGTAATTACTTGGTACAAACGTGTGCATTATCGCTGATGAAACGAGTGTCTGTAGTTTTTCGATTTTTTGATGTCACTGGAGAAAGAAGATATTTACTGCATTCTACTCTGTACTGCAGCGCTTTTCTTCTATACCTGTCACAAGCTGCACGTGTGAGAGAGCTTTCTCAAAGCTTACCCAAGTTAAAACTAAATTAAGAGCAACTCAGAAGCAGGATAGATTGGAAGCCCTGCTCTTACTATTTGTGGAACAGGAAAAAGCTTAGTCTATTGATGTAAATGAAGTTATTGATGAGTTTAAGAACATTGTACCTTTTGACAGACGTGTAGATGGCGTGTATTTTGATGTATTTGTTTGAAACATTTATGAACATTTTGTGTGTGTGTAATTTCTATGCAATTTGATTTTTTTCTACTACATATATTCAGAATTTTCAACACTGTCATTTAGTGAATTTATATTCCTTTACAAAAATCAGTGCAGTTAAAGAGCCAAGTGATTGTGTTGCAAAATATATGCTATTAAAAAGGTACAAGACCTCATTTATTTCCTTTGTGCACACCCAAATATAAAGTTCTAGCTACGCGTATGGTTATGATATTAGCGGCACATAAAACAAATGTGGTCTTTTATAATGCCATGACTTGTTTGGGAAATATCTACCACAGAGAGCAAAAATAAATTGAAGAAGAAAAATAGCGAGATGGTCTAAATATGGGCCATGACATGAGGTCTAATATTGAGATCACATTTTCAACAAATATTTGGATGATTTTCTTAATTTCAATTTTTCCCATTTGGCGTGATTTTCAAAACAACAGATTATTCATAAATATGAATTTTATAATGTTTTAGCGATAAATGACTGTTTTTTAAAATTTCAATTGCTTTTTGTGATATTGCCAGTAGTATCCCATATTTAGACCACAATTTTGAAATACATCATTTTACCATTTTTTGGAAATTGCTTTTTTTTAAAAAAAAAAAATTTGAGACCTTCTATACTTTGGAATGCTATTACATTTAAGTATATATTTCATAGATATGCATTTTAAAGGCAGGTGCTTGATATATTTTTTTTCCTCCGAAAATGACAACATAAAAAGGGGGGCCCATATTTAGACCTTTCCTCTAGTGTTCTAAAAACTGACCAAAATTAAGATTTTCGGAATGATTCCCGACATGAAAACTTCATTGACTGGGCTAAGTGGTTGGCACAGTGCACTGTGATGCCAAAAGTCCCGGGTTCGAATCTAGGTCTGGGCGTGGTAGTTTTTGTGAGGGTCCTTTAATCAATTTCATCATCACTCACACGCATTGTTCGCGATTAACCCAATAAGTAGTAAAAGTAACGCCAAATAACCGGAATAGACAGAGGAACTCACTGATAAAAAAAACGCCCGGTGGTTGCAAACGGTAGAGGGTGTACCTGAGTGCCCAACTCGCAGGCAGAGCATTAAATGTAATTTACGGCAGGTGGATGATGATTGCGTTGTTGTTGTCTGCAATTAGAACAAGGGGACGCAGGAAATGATTGCTTCATTAGCGGTAATTTCATTAGAACCTGCTCGTTTAGTTCGACGGAAGTTCTTAAGGTCGTGACGACAGCTGTGTCCCCCACCTCCTCTTCCATCATTTGCCACGAATTGCATGCGCCACAATTTGTTCGTAGCATCACCCTGCATCATCAAGTAAACAATGCTTCCACTGTACAAGACACCTTTCCAAATAGACTTTGAACAAACAAACTGATTTTTAAGAAAAAATCTTCTCACAAACGCAATGATTCCATTAAATAAACAGATTGCTTCCTTAAGTAAACCTTTAATAAGCAAGATGCTTTTTCAATTACATTGCCTAATATGGACCGTAGTGCGCGCGGAGCCGTCATTTTGTTCATTTGTGTGCCAGATGGATGGAATCTTCTTAATTTTGCCACCAGAGGGCAATAGCATCGGTTACGCAATGACGTAACAAGGAAACCTTGGTGCGAAGTCGCAGCCCTTCAGGCAGCGCATTTTGGATTCTGACCCAGGGAGAGGAAGTAGTTTTTCCTCTAGACAGACACCTTAGGAAGGGGTCCGAGAAACCACGACATGGGAGGAGAAGGATAAGTACTTTTAAGTTTCGAATTGGCACTCACACACCCAAATTATATTTTGTTCATCTTTCTCGTCCGTTAAACTACGTGGAGTTGACTTAACTGTAAAGGAATAGATTTAATTCATCATTATTAATTATTTAGTTCAATTAATATCCATCCAAGTGGCACAAGTGATACGACATGAAAATGTTTAGTTCAGCGAGTTTAACACCGACGATCTTTCTTTATGTAGAATAATGGTGCTTGCACATTATGTGAAAATGAATAAACTCGCATATTTTGGAAAAGGTGTTGTATCTGTACTTCCTATTAACATAGCTGCCCCATAGCAAATAAGTAGACCTATAAGGCGGAAATTTCCACTGCGCGCTTGCTAAAGGTTTGTATGCATTAAACATTCAAGTTTAACGTGCATACTAACAAGCAAACTACTTCATAAAGTAATATCATAACAAGCAAGCTGCTTCATTAAATAAACTTCTCTCATATAAACTGCTTACTTAAGTGAGTTTCAAAAAAGCAAGCTGCTTCGTTAAGTAAACTACCTAATAAGCAAGCTGATTGCTTAAGTAAACTGCCTAATGAGCAAGCTGCTTCGTTAAGTAGGCTACCTAATAAGCAAGCTGCTTCGTTAAGTAAACTGCCTAATAAGCAAGCTGCTTCGTTAAGTAAACTATTTAATAAGCAAGCTGCTTCGTTAAGTAGACTACCTAATAAGCAAGCTGCTTCGTTAAGTAAACTACCTAATAAGCAAGCTGCTTCGTTAAGTAAACTACCTAATAAGCAAGCTGCTTCGTTAAGTAGACCACCTAATAAGCAAGCTGCTTGCTCAAGTAAACTGCCTAAGAAGCAAGCTGCTTCGTTAAGTAAACTGTCTAATGAGCAAGCTGCTTCGTTAAGTAGACTAAATAATAAGCAAGCTTCTTCGTTAAGTAAACTACCTAATAAGCAAGCTGCTTCGTTAAGTAAACAACCTAATAAGCTTATTACTTTCTAAAATAAACTTCCCAGGAAGCAGACTGCGTCTTAAATAAGCTTGTAAAATAAGTTGCTTCCTAAATGCACACGTTCATGGAATACATGCTGCTATTTCAAATAAACTTGTAAGAAGCACGCTTCTATTTTAAATAAATTTGTAAAAAGAAAGCCGATTTTTTCAGATAAATAGAATTTCTCGTAGTAGAAGCTTTAGAAATGTTACTATGGCGAAGTATAGAGCGTGTGAAACAGTGATGTGCGTCTACGCGTAAAGAACGATAGTCTACATTCTACACGTAGACTATTTTATACACGTAGATTATAACACCATTAAGCCTTGTTTCCATGATTATGAAAAACTAAAAATGCTGACCAAGGCAGTAATTTATTTTATTAAAAACATAAACTAAACGTAACGTTTCAACCTTCTAGCAAGGTCTTCATCAGACTCTGTATTAAGTACAAAAGTAACAAGGTACACAAAAAGGGATTTATATATACACAAACATTACTCACTCCAGACTATTATAAAGTTGTTAGGAACTTTCTAGCAGGTGGCTTTCACTTTCCAACTGTACTTTCACCTAAAAGGCTAAACATAATTACTTTCATATAGAATGTGAAGAGATATTCATATAGAATATCTCACGCTCTTTTTCCTTCATTTTTCTCCCTTCTCCTCTCCTCTTTCTCTCTTGCCCTTTCTACTCTTTCTAACACCTTCTTCCATTCTTTGTTTAACTTCAGTCCCCCATTCCAGTTCATTCTGTCTTCTTCACCTTTCTTCTCTATTTCCTTGGCTTCCTTCCATTTTCTCACTAGCATTCTCTTCTCCCTTCCTATCTGCTTAGCCTCATCCCACTCTATATCATGTCCTGTTTCTCTCGTGTGTTTAAATATTGCATTTCTCTCTCTTTTAAGTCGTACATCATCCCTATGTTGTTTCAACCTGTCTTTCAGCCTTTTTTTCGTTTCTCCTATGTACACACTCTGACATTCTTTACATTTCACTTCGTAGATAATCCCTTCCTCTTCCTCTTCTCTGTTCTCCTTTTTCTTGCTTGCATTCTTCGTGGAAAGGACAAGAGAGAAAGAGGAGAGGAGAAGGGAGAAAAATGAAGGAAAAAGAGCGTGAGATATTCTATATGAATATCTCTTCACATTCTATATGAAAGTAATTATGTTTAGCCTTTTAGGTGAAAGTACAGTTGGAAAGTGAAAGCCACCTGCTAGAAAGTTCCTAACAACTTTATAATAGTCTGGAGGGAGTAATGTTTGTGTATATATAAATTCCTTTTTGTGTATCTTGTTACTTTTGTACTTAATACAGAGTCTGATGAAGACCTTGCTAGAAGGTTGAAACGTTACGTTTAGTTTATGTTTTTAATAAAATAAATTACTGCCTTGGTCAGCATTTTTAGTTTTACGTAGATTATGTAATCTATGTAAACAACATGGCGAAAGGTGATGACTTATCAAAGGGCGATGTGGAATTAAAACAAAATTATACTGCGTATCAGTTGCTGATGTGTGACGAGAACTTTTCATACTCTTTCTTCTAAATTCGAACAATTTCTCACCTAGGAAGAAACCTAATATAGGAAATCTTTTGGTGTTTTATGGGGAAAAGACCACTCTTGCCTCACGACTGCCATCTGTTGTTCTTTTTTGCATACTATTTATCTTCTTCCATAGTTGATAATAGAAGAGAAGAGAATTTTGTTGTAAATAAGATTATTTTCATTTCGTTAGGAACCAATATAGTTGAAAATATCACTTTCCTTTCATGAAAGACTTGAAAATTAATTTTAATGCACTTTAGATTGTCTACGTAGTCTATGTAAACTACAATCCAATATAATATACGCGTAGATTACGTGTAGACAAGGCATGTAGACGTAAACTTATAGTCTACGACACATCACTGGTGTAAAATGGACAGACAAAGTTAGGAATAAAATTAAAGAAAGAGTTTGTGAAAGGTGAACAATGCTGGAAGTGATCAAGAAAAACAAAAGAAATTGGCTGGCTTGGAAACTGGATAAGAAAAAAATGCCTTCTATATGACTCATTCGAAAGAATTGTTAAGGGGAAAGAATTCAGGAAAATAGGAGGTAACAGATGATAGAATATATTAAATATGAATCCTACGCTGGCATGAAGCGTAAGGGACAATATCGGAAGTATATATAAGTATTAAGGAGAAGAACGACTAATGAATCAATAAATATAATAGATAAATCATATAGAGAGATTAAGAAATAGAGATCAAGAAGTAGAGAGGGAGCACGAGTGCAAAAATAGAGAACAGGAAATACAGAGTGAAATATGAGAAATACCATTAGAGAACATTTGGGAAGGAGATCTTGGTTTTATTCTATTCTAATTTTAAAGGATAATAGTAATTGTCACGTGCCAGTTCCGACGAAACAATGAAAAAATGCAAGGAAGAAATGTTTCTCAAGAGCGACGATAGATGGCAGCACGCCATATAAAGAAGAGCAGAGTTCGTTATAGAAACTAGGAGTGGAGAAGAGCGATTATATATATTATAGTAAATGAAAAATATATAATGGAAGAGTATAAAAACTATAGAAGGAGTGAATATAATGCTGTTAATAGCAAATTAAAATAAATGAGAATATGCTCGTATATGAAACAATCAAGAAAGTTAATAAGTGAGCAAATGAATTCAGAAATCTGTCTCTCCTTTTTGATCCTCTGACGAGGAGAACATCGTCAGCTTTTGTATTTGTCCGTCCCTTGGTGGCGCTGTGTTCAATCAGACGCCCCGAAGCACTTGCCCATAGGCAGCGCTTGCTGTTAGCGATCCTGGGCTATTCCCCTTTTGGTCGTTACATAGGAGGTGGCGCTACTGTCAGTTTAGTCGACCCTACTCTTTATATAAGTATAGCTTGTATCGTATGCCAAAGAAGCGGGGAAAGCGAGCGCATATATGTAATAAATATGATTACGCTTTAAAAGGAAATACAATATATTAGAAGAAAGAAAAGAAGAAGAAGCCTTTTCCTAAATAGAAAGAAGAATAAGCCTTTTCCAAAATAGAAGGAAGAAAAGAAGAAGAGTCTTTCCAAAAAAATAGAAAGAAAAGAAGAAGAAGTCTTTTTAAAAAGGAGAAAGAAGAAAATAAGAAGAAACCTTTTCCCAAATTAGAAGAAAGAAAAGAAGAATAAGCCTTCTCCAAAAATAGAAAGAAGAAAAGAAGAAGTCTTTTCCAAAAATAGAAAGAAGAAAAGAAGAAGTCTTTCCCAAATGAAAAGAAGAAGAAGTCTTTTCCCAGATCAAAGATAGGAAGGAAGAAGAAGCCTTTTCCCAGAAATTACGAGAAGAAAGAAGTTGAAGATTTCCTTTCAATTATTCATATATGTATAAGAAGAATATAACCGACGTAAATATATATATATTTCAATGTATATACAAGCTTCGCTATATATTTTCTCTGTATTGTGTACAGTTTTCAGAATATAGATCCGCATTTAACTATACCCTCTTGGCTATAAAACGCTTTGTTATTTGGAATTCTCGAAAAAAGAACCTATCCCCTGAGATAATATAGCCGTGGTAAATAACATTAAAGTACGTACCCCCAGTGGCGTAGCATAGTGGCGCCCATAACGTGGAGCCTTACCTTAACTTACCTACGAATGAGACGTAGCATAATTCGTGAAAAGAAAGCTACCCTTCCCATTGTAACACACGTTCAAAATCTCTGTCATTTGTAGAGGCGATGTGATCAGCACCACGCCTCGGCCACCCTTACCTTCCCCAATGGTAGTGGGCCAGTCCCGATTAGCCTTACTGTGCATAAAGTGGACCTTGAAACACCAATTCAATCAATCAATTATACCGTATCTTAGTGTCTGCATGAATCCCAGAGCCCGTCCTTGCAGGGACATTGCTAGAAAAATTCACACCTGAAATCACACACACCGAGATTCGAACCCGGGTCTCCCGCGTGAACCGTATGATGGTAAATCACAGACATTAGGACCTAATATACAGGGTGATTGAAAAATCCCAGGACACCCTTTTTTCTCTGAAACGGATGCGGTAATGGCAGATACAAACATCACCTGGGTACATCGGGGTAAGGGGCCCATGTGTGAGGTACTTCCGGGACATGGCCGCCATATTGGATCGAGGTTAAATTTTTCAAATTGCAAGGCGGCCATGTGGGGTATCAAAACACATTAACATTTTTCAAGAAATGCAATGCTGTAATTAGTTTTGTGATAGGTGTAAAGGCCCTTGCCATGCCCCGGAAGCATCTCACACATGGCCCTTTTACCCCGATGTACCCAGATGATGTTTGTATATGCCATTATCGCATCCGTTTCAGAGAAAAAAGGGTGTCATGGGACTTGTGAATCACCCTGTATGCATATCTTCAGGCTCTGACGTTTGATTGCGTGGGATACGGGCGATACTGGAATGTAAATACTTCAGCAAGGCTGGGGAAAAGCTCTTCCGGGAGAGGAAAGGAGGCCTCCAATGCTTATTAAATTAATGGGAACTCCATAATTGGATTTGCTTTTGTTCTGCAAATTGCCATTAGAACAAGCCTCAAAAGAAGAAAACAAAACTTCCTCTGTACCTGCGCCGGTACAACAATGTGTTCAACATGGCTTGAAGCAATCCAGACGAGAAACTCAGCATTAATTATGACCACCTCTCAACGATCGGAGGGGAGGAGATGAAATTAGTTGAAAGATGTAAGTATGCAGAATTCAATACAATGAATATGCCGTATTTTTCTTATTTTAATTCCGTTTTTGTTTTAATTTTTCGTGCCGGGACAATCTATTGCTTTTTCTTTAATACTTTTCTCAAGCGTGTAACCTGATTTCGCTCGATTGTATGAAAAATGCTCTCAGCGAAAATTTCGCTCGAATGGAATGTTGCGAAATTTTTGCTCAGTTTCCTGAAGGAAAGAAGCGCACCTGCATATGACTCACTCACGAAGCAACCAGAAGAAACCGAAGACTCGGGAGACAATCGTGTTTGAGGACGAATTGTTCTCCTTTAAAAGACGACACTTCAGGTGAAAGAGTTACTATTCTGAGCGCAGAGAAAGGAAGAGAGAGCTTACAGATTTATGACAACGTTTAAAAGTTCGGTAAATGTCTGTCATATCGGAGACACATTAAAATCGGATATTTTGTGTTTCGGATGGTTTGTACTTACCAATTGTGTATTGCGGAACATAGTTGAAGGTGCCATTATGCTTTTACACGAAAATAACTTCGGTTTTTCACATTACAAGTAATTATTTTGGTTCCTTTCTTCCGTTGCGGAACATACAATATGGCGCGCACAGCTGTGGATCATCGCGCGTCGTGCTTGTGTGTTGTCGATTTGGAGTGGTTATGCAGTGTTTCCAACATTCTTAACCAAAAATATCTACTTTCGTGTTCATTATGTCATCAGAAACCATTGACGAATAGTCCCAAAAACCATTCACGATAGCCCCACGAACCATTCACGATAGCCCCACGGTCCATATCCGGCAAGGTTGGGTTAGGTTAGGTAAGCATAGTTAAAAAAAAATCACTTCCGAGTTCGAATCCCGACCTGGGCATGGGGGTTCTTTGTGAGTGACATTTCATCAATTTTATCGTATCATCACTCGTCTTTGTGATTGGACAAAGGTTGCAGAAGTAACTAACTGACTAACTCTCTAGCCTTCTTAAACTCGAAGGTTCATGGCTGAAGCAACACAGGTCTTCCATCTGTCCCTATCCTGAGCAAGATCTATATACTCTTTTCCATCCCTACCGATTTCCTATAGGTACATCTCAACATTATCCCTCCATCTTCGTCTTGGTCTTCCTACTAGTCTCTTACCATCGGGTTTCCTAACAAGAATCCTGTAAACTCTTCTTTCCTCTCCCATTTGTGCCACATGGCCTGCCCACATAAATCTTCTTGATTTAATCATTCTAATAATATCTGGACATGAATACAAATTATGTAACCTTCTCCACTCACCTGTCTCCTCATCCCTTTTAGGCCCAAATATTTTCCTAAGGATCTTGTTTTCAAATAAGAAGTAAAACAACCCAAATCAATCAATCAATCATGATTCGTTCCATCCCTTTGTTTCTATCATTTCCCAAACCCAAGTCCCGATTAGCCTAACTTTGCAAACAAGCGACATTTAATAAGTCAGGGAGGAAAATCAACAGTGGCGTCATTTTCATATGCCTTTTGGGGGGCCACATTGACAAAATAATTATATATACACAACCGTGTGTGGTGGTGTGAAGCCGCGGTGTTCCAGTCCGTAGGGCATCTGACTGCCACACGGACACACGGGTTCGATTCCCTGACTACGTAATTTTAGGTGGAAACGTTTTCAGTAATGTATCTGCGTGGGTCAGTTCTGGGGTTCTTGGGGACAACCATTGGAGGTAAAGGCGACTGGATCGTGGTGATAATCACATCACCTCCACAAATGGCCGACATTATGAATGTGTGTGTTTCCCTACTTTTACGTCCACCATATGCCTTACAAGCAATGTGCAAGCAGGCAAGGTCGTCACCTTGTAATCAACGGGTTCCGGGTTCGATACGCAGTGGAGGCATATTGCACAGTATTCGGATCCACTTTAAACTGTGGGTCCAGTCCGGATTAGCCTAGCTGTGTATAAAATGGACTTAGAATAATATTTCTAACAAACACACAATGTGCAATGAGTAGCTTTATATTTGGTCTGTGTGTGTGTGTGTGTGTGTGTGTGTGTGTGTGTGTGTGTAACAGTGGCGTATGCTGAGTTCAAGAGCTGGACATGCTACATATAAGGGGTTAGACACACCCATGGTTTGCTCGTTTTTGGCGTCTTAAGGTGTAGAGTGACAATTTCCCCTAGGTTTTTCTCGCTGGGGCAGCTGCCGATCACTGTTGCCAACTTCGCTCTTTTGGAGCCAGATCTGGCTCTTTCGTGCACTGGTTTGGCTGTGAACTGTGGCACCCGCCCTCTACCCCACTATGATACCACCACTGGCTCCGGCCCATAAGGACCAACTTTTGCCATGAATATACATTTTGCACGTGGCGTGATATTCATATATAGGCTGCGTCACTCATCCCCTCTTACCTCCCCAGGTTTTTATTATATATTACACCGTGCATAAGGTGAAGATGACAATATTGTTATCCGGGAATCCTTTATTTTCAATTTCACATGAGCATCATTGGTTTATTGAGATGGTTGATGCCGCCAAATCTAGGCGGCGAAAACTAAGAATAAATTGCCATCACTTTAAAGCTAACGGTAATAGCAGCTCCCCCACCCCTCTTACACCTAAAATTACCCTAAGAGGCACTTTATGCAGCCTTCGTTGATGTAGCTCCTTGAAAGTCATCCGTAGCTCTATTAATGGTCAAATTTAGCTCTTTTATGCACATCAGGTTTGGCAACACTGCCAGGCAAGGAGAAATGCATTAGGTTTATGGGACCATTATTTTATTCTTTCTCTCGGGAATATGAAACGTCTAATGACGTACAGAACAGTACATGGGTAGAAAAAAAGACACGTTGAACTATGTCATAGAAAAAGGAAAAGTCGAATCTCCCATTTGATTAGCCGTAATTTGAAGTTGAAGTTGATTTCCAATAAGGATACATGGGATTCAGTAAATACTTATTAATCATATTTCTCAAACATCGTGTCTAGCTTACTGATCAACCTGAAAAACAGTTTTCACTTGCAACATGGAGAGAAATTAATACTCTCTCACATACTATACCCTTTTTTAATCAGCAATGCCCAATCCGACTATATTGAAATAAATGCACAACTGGTCCGTAATTGTCTCTCTTCGCCCCACCTTGCAGCATGGTTGTAAACTCCTAAGACACTAGGTTTCCAACTCCAGAATCACCATCATCATCTTGAAATGAACAATTTTATTGACGATTTCTACTAGATTGTTTTTCTTTGTTTTAATCTTTTAGCTTCAGGCTTTGCAGATAGTCTTGCTAGCCTGAAATATACGCACCTGGTGTATAACAAGCCAAAACTAAATGAAAACATTATTGTGGATTCAACCGATGTGGCAAATGGGTAACCCTATTGAAATCATCTTGCAAATGACAAATTGATTTGGAGAAGGAAATATCACCAATTCCTTTCAGACACACTGCGTTTCTAAGAACAGAAGATTTTACTGAGAGTGAATATTGACGGGACAAAAAAGGTGCTCTGCCCCTTGAGTTACTTTGAGCCAGAGGCGGAATGTATCTTGCCTTCTCTCCCAAAAGTCGGTGCCTACGGAAACCAACAACCATCGGTACTGTTAAAATGGGTGAAAAATAAGCTTTGGAAACATCTAAAGAAAAAGGAGCCTGAGATCGAAAAGGGCGGCGAATATAAAGGCAGGCGGATATCCACCTGCGAACGCTGATAAAGAGACACCACGCAGACATCTTTGTCCAGCACCAGCGCCGTTTCGGATCTTTAGGGAATCCACGGCCGGAAATACGTTCTGAGCGCCACCTACAGCTAACACTTTGGAGAAAGAGGGAGAGAGCAATTGGAATGTGAGCTAGAGAAGGAAGAAAAAGGTTTCTCCTTACGGGTGGATGATTGGTGAGTCCGCAGCGAACGAGCGAAAGGATCCAGCAGGCATCATGGCCTGTGTATAGGCGAGGCACGTAGCGCCCGCCTCGAGATTTCATTCCCGCCAGGCTCTCTCGGAGGCAGTGATACCAACCCTATTATAATGGTGATAAACCTAGCATAATTTGAACTTTGTTGGCACCCTGTATTTGGCATAATGGTAAAATCTAATCATCTGCAAATGCGAGTACCTGGGAGAGACAATTTTAATTCAGAGGAATATATTTGGGGGGAAAAAAAATCGACATATCTTATAAGTGCGGACGTTTCAAACAGAAGGCAGCACGCCGATCCAGGGGCAACTTTTTTCAGCGACACCCTGGTCCCCTCTTCTTTTAATTTATTCCTCCTTAGTTAGCTCACGAGCAGGTATGTATCTAGAAATATGTTTCGGGGGCGGGGGGCGGGGTCCGAACCAAGTGTCTCAAAATAATAATAATAATAATAATTATTATTATATTTAAAGTAAAATAATCATATTAAATTAATTAAAATAGTATTAATTAAAATGTGCAAATTAATAAATATTATATTTTTATTACACGAATAGGTAAAACAGAGGTATAATAATATTCATACAACAGCACGTATTCAATATCTAGCTTACGTGTAGTTAAGGTCTGCAAAAGTTGTAAAAAAAAAACTGCCGTTACAAGGAAATTAATGTCAAATAGACAAATAATTGCATATTTATTGAATATAAAATAAAGGATGTTAGATCCAGTTGATGAAAAGTAAAGTTCCTGGCGATACTTTGTGAATGTTACGTTATAAGTAGCAATAGATCTTGCATAAATGTTCTTCGTTACTGTCATTCAGAGTCATATGATCCCAATATAATCTTTGCCTTCCAATGAGTTTGGCGAAAATAAATAACCCTAAATTAAACAACAAGTATATTTTCATTATTTAATTTTAGTTATTTTATTATTTCATTATTTTATTTTTGTACTTATCAAGTCTTTCGTGGGGGGGTGGGGGTCCTGACCTCGTTTGCTCACGAGGAACATTTTATTGAAGGAAATCGGTAGAAAGTTGGTGTCCTAGTAGTCAATTGATTGATTGACTTAGTGTTTTAAGTCCACTTTATGCACAGTAAGGCTAATCGGGACTGGACCTACAGTTTAAAGTGGGATCCGAACTACTATGTGCCTCCACCAGGTATCGAACCCGGGACCTCTTGATTACAAGGCGACGACGCTCCTAGTAGTCGAATTACCGCAAACCTTTTCAAGGGCTAGACTGAACTTGGTTAAACTATTGTAATTAATATAATATTGTTTAACTACACAATAACGCACTTTCATAACTCCTTCCAAAATAGATAAATGCATAAATTGAGCTTAAAACATAAGTCACCCGAAAATAATAATAATAAATTAATAATCATTTTATGATAATAACACAAATAATACTAATTGTAATAATAATAATCATAGATCCTTGCACAATTTAATTGAATTTAGCGTAATTTAAGTGTTTAATCAGCGCATTTTTTCTGATCGTGAAGTTGGCAACCCTTGGAGGAAGAGAAAACGTCGATCAGATGTTCCAGGTGGAGCGTCCCTTCACGTTGATTCATGCCGGAGCCCTTTCGCAACCGTCTTATCTTCCCTCCCGGACTCCGGGCCGGAGTTCCCATTCAACTGCGCGATTCCGGGGCTCAGCTGACTTATATTCCATTTCCCGCGCGGAGGGGGGAGGGCGGGATCCGCACAAAACCCCCCACAAGATACCAGTTTCTTTTCTCATTTCCTCAAAGCCTGCCTGCGAAATTACTCAGGTGCAAGCGCAAACGCTTTCCTGCCGAAATTTCGAAGGATCGAACGGCTGCCGTCAAAAGCGAGAAAGAAGCAGAATTTCTTCTGGTAGATTCGTTTATTTCGCACAGGTTAAGTGACTAAAGTAGATTGAAGTTACATTTTAAATAGTATCCGTACCACCTACCTAATATCCAGATATATTTACATCATATAAGGCAAAACCAGAGTTGTTAAAGATCCAGGATCCCATAAATTCTAATGGGTTCCGTAACAGGATCGGAACCTTTTTCCTTTCACAATTTCAATTCGGTTCAAGTAGCGTGTTGTTTGAGTTCAATGCCAAACTTTGACTGTATTTAAATTGATCCAAAAAAGGTTCAGGGACTGAATTCAAATACTATATTGATAGAAGGGTTCCTTGCGGTCCAGAACTTATTTACGCTTGCTGATTTTCTCCCCCGGTATGAAATTGCAATTAACAATTCCTGTACCTTTAAAAACCCTAGACAAAACCTTCATAGCTTCCCTGTCATACATCATATCATTAGTGTATCTGGGAATGAAAGTACGCTCAAAGTAAATTCATGTATATGTAATGTTGTTTTAAGTGTTCGGCATATCCTTGAAAGCGCCGATTTGACATTTCTCAGACTAAGTTTTAATCTTCCCAACTGTTTATCATCCATGTTGGCAGATGATGCAACGTCTTAACAAATTCTCTTAGACTGTTTCTTAGGAAGTATTTAACCTTTTTAATGTGCTGTGTACGTCTTGTGCAGACCCCTTAAAAATCTTGCCCTTTTAACTTTCTCAAGGGCCTTTTTACGTCCCCCTTTTAAAACTTTAAGATAAGGGTTTTAGGCAAGAGGATATTTCCTCGTACATTTTTAAGGGTGCAAAATCGCCATATGTGCCGATGATATCCAAAAATCAAAATTCATCCATTCGTATATTCTCTAATTTCATATATTTCGGTTATATTTTATTAGTGTATAAAAAATTTCCCAGAATGAAGTTGGTGTGCTTGTACGAAAAGAGATGTGTTAACCTTGTACACTATTGTGGTCAGAGGCTGCTGAGTGGCATTGCAATTCTAACTGAAACGCATCAAATTCCTGACGAGAAAACATTCCACACTGGTTACTCCTCTTCTCCAGGTAGGCAGTGTTTCTTTCAGGGAATCTAACGCCCCCCGGACAAAATTGTACAACAAAACCAAAAAGTATAAAACTTTTCTGCTACCGTCTTTTCCCCCGCATCAGACCGCATTACTCTGTGTGGCGAATATTTTTGCCTTCATATTTCCCTCTGTAAATATCAACGCCCACACTTGTCCAATTTTACAGAAGAAGTAGAATAAAACTGGCAACCGCACTAGCCTTACCATTTTGGTAGATGAAAGTGTCTCCTTGATGAATGAAACGGAGTTAAGTATAATGTTCAGAGTTGTTGAGGGTAAGGTCCCCGTGGAAAAGTTTTTGTCAATAGTCAAAATTCTAATTGGAAGAGCAGAAACTATTGCAAATGCTATTGACGAAGAGCTTTCTGCTCTTGATTTAACATACGATGACATTGTTGCTTTCGGCTTTGATGGCGCCTCAAATATGGCTGGGAATGTTGGAGGTGTGAGAAAGAAGCTTTCGGAAAAGGCTCACAGAGAGATTCCGTATATGTACTGTAGAGCGCACATTTTGTCCCTTGCAGCGGCTTCCTGCAGGAATAAAAACCAAAAGGTAAAAAGATTTTTTCATGTTTTGAAAGACATTTACAAGCTGTTTACCAAGTCGCCTAAAAAGGAAAATATGTTGCACGATATGCAGGCAATAATCAATGACCCATTTATCAAGATTCCAGAATGTATTGAAGTCACAGGCCCTCCCCGTTCTCTGGAATCCCCCCCGGAGCAAATTTTCTGAAAGAAACAGTAGGCTGCTGCCAGCTACAGGGTAGAGATTTATTTATTTATTTATTTATTTATTTATTTCCTTCAACAGAGAAATTTTCTCCTTTTACAGAAGGTAGCCAATAAAAATACAAATAAAAATAGAAATACATAAACAAGAGAAACACATAATATAATACAGTGAGACATAAGACAGGTAGAACACATACACAAATATAATGTAATATAAATTACTAAACTATACTATAGAATCATATAACACTCAATAACACTCAATTAGCAATTTAGAAGCGCTTCACCCAATATAATTTATGTTATAAACACTTGTCTTAATATTTTTTTGTACTCATTGATTGAGATACTAAAATCAAGATTAGACTGCAATATGGATATTTTGTTGTATGCAAAGGACATTCTAAATAATGGCGAATTCTTGAATCTTTCTGTTTTAGGAATATCATAAGACATCAATTGCCGCAGCCTTAAGCCACATTTCTTTCCATTGAAACATATCTTTTGGAGAAAAGTAGGGTTATCTATGATGCCAGTCATTGTTTTGTACAGAAATATTTGTTGTGTTATTTCCCTTCTATTAATAAGACTTTCATAATTAAACTCATTAAGTAGGTCATTGTATGAAAAGTTATTATAGTATGATGGTACATTATATTTTTTGTAATACAAATATCTTAAAAATCGTTTTTGAATTCTTTCAATTACCAACTCCTGGGATTTATAATATGTAAACCAAACATTAGAACCATATTCAAGCTTACTTCTAACTAATGCATTATACAAGAGAGAAATACTGTCTACATTAGTTAGATTCCTCGTATTTCTTATAAGAAAACCTAATGATCTAAATGCATTGTTTACCATGTATGATACATGTTTGTTAAACATCATATTACGATCCATAATAATGCCTAGGTCCTTAATAAAATTTATTCTTTCAAGCTCTTCTCCACACATAAAATAGGAGATTTTAGAGGTATTTATTTTACTTGATAACTCCATAAAAGAACACTTCTTGATATTAAAATTAAGGTCATTGTTTATACTCCACTCATACACCATATCTAAATCTCTTTGAAGTTTCCTAATGTCTCCATCATTATTAATTTGTTTATAAATCTTTATGTCATCAGCATACATGAGACATTTAGATTCAATTTGTAATGGTAGGTCATTTATAAACAATACAAAAAGTAGTGGACCAAGATTCGATCCTTGTGGTACACCTGACTTCACAATATATTCAAACGACTTCGATTGTCTATAGGTTACATATTGTTTTCGACCATTAAGATATGAGGCCATGAGAGCCAGAAAATCACTAGTAAACCCGAAACTTGAAAGTTTGCGTAATAAAATATTGTGATTAATTGAATCAAAAGCCTTAGCAAAATCAAGATAGATCGTATGTATAGGTAATCGATTTTGAAATGCTGCATGAACATCTTGAACAAAATTAATTAAATTTGTTGTTGTTGACCTTCCAGGAATGAAACCATGTTGATTTTCATTTATGTAACATTTACTGTGATTCCAGATTCTTGTGTACAATACTTGCTCTAATATTTTGGCGGGCGCACAGAGAATTACTACAGGTCTATAATTTTCTATTTTACAGTTGTCTCCTGACTTAAAAATTGGGCAAACTCGAGTTGTTTTCCAGATATTCGGAAAAGTTTGATATTTTAGAACTAAATTGTATATAAAACAGAGTGGCTTCTTTAGTATCTCTGCACATGCCTTTAATAAATAGGGTGGAATTTTATCAGGACCACTAGCTCTCTTAGGTTTCAATTTCTTTACAGCATCAAAATATTCTTTATCAGTAATCATATGATTTGATATAGAATATGATACATTCATTTTAACATCATCATGAATATCATATGAGCTTATACCTTTCGCATATACAGATTTGAAAAAAGACGCAAAACTATTTGCTACACTTTGACTTGTTTCCAATTTTCTATTTTCAAAAACCATAGTCTGTTTAGTACAGTTATATCTCCCTCTTTTATTTTGTATAAAGTTCCAGAAAGATCTTGTATTATTTTTAATATTTTCTTCGGTTTCTTTAACATACCTAGAATAAGCCCTTCGTACCATTGTTTTAACTATTTTTCTTGTTTCTTTATATAACATGTTATTTTCTTCAATGCATTTCATGGATTTCCCAGTGTCTTTCATACATTTCCTATAATACTCTTTTAATTTTAATGTTTCTATAATCTCTTTTGTAAACCAACAGGGATATTTATTATTTCTGTAAAATTTTCTTTTTGGTATAGTTGAGTCAAATACAAAATTTATTCTATCATAAAATAAATTAATAACTGTTTCCACATCCTTTAATTTATATAGCGAATTCCAATCTGTATCGCGCAGCATTTCATACAATTTTGGGAAATTAGCCTTACAAAAATTATAATCCAATACCACTTCATTTTTTGTATTATTTCCTCTTTTTCTTAGATTTAATTTCATAATTAGAGCTGGATGGTGTAGATCTTCTTTAACAAGGGGTAGATCCTCTTTATTTACTACCATAGTACTATCATCATTAGTTAGTACTAAATCTAATGTCCTATTGTTAACATTTCGAACATCATTAATAGAGTGTAAGGAGTACAAATTCAAAAAATTTTCTAATGCTTTATAACAAGGCCCCCCTTTTTGAAGTTCGTATGAAGAATCAATTATTAATGGGAGATTGAAATCCCCAGCAATTATTACATTACTACCTTGCAATTCTTCGTTATTTTCAAAGAAATCGTAAAATGCTGTGTATTGATCAATACCACTGTTTGGTGTGAAATATACGGTAACTATATAATAAACTACATTTTTTAGATTTACTTTGACACATAAAGAATCAAAATTATCGTGCATAATAATATTCTTAGACATAATATTTTGCTTAATTGCTATAAGTACTCCACCACCTCTATTCCTATCTAATCTATCATGACGATAAATTCTATAATTATCAGTAAATAACTCATTGCTATATACACCTTTATGTAGCCAAGTTTCAGTAATAATAATTATATCATATTCATTTGCAATGTTATTTACATAGAATTGTTGTATCTTTGTGTTGAGCCCCCTTACATTTTGATAGTAAATTGTGACATTCTCAGAGTTCTCCATTACATTAACTTCTCCACGTCTTCAATTGTTTTCAGTAATATTATATTTTGATCATCTTGACTTTTCTTTAGTTTGATATTTCCTGAATAATCGACCCATAAATAAGCATAATTCTTAACATTTCTAATTTGTCTGGCCTGACTGAATATACGCTTTCTATAGGGAGTTAAAGATTGATTAATATATACCATGTCATTACTTGAGTAACCCAAGTGAGAAGTATTTAAATTTCTTTTTACTTTTCTCTTCTGAATAAACATATCTTTGTCATTACGACGAACAAATTTGACAATTATCCCACTTGACTTTTGATGTGGGAATTTTTTTAGCCTGTGACAAACATCTATCATGTCCTTTGTAATATTTAGATCTAAGGCTGTCCCTACATTTGCTACAACGTCAAAGGTATTTTCATTTGGTTGTTCAGGAACACCTTGAATTTCTAGGGTATTTCGCCTTCCATACTGGTCCAGTTCATCCAGATCCATCTTGGTTTCTTGAAGTTGTTTCCTTAATGTGATATTTTCTTGTGTTAATTGTTCAATTTTAGAAACACACATATTAAGTTTCTCATCTTGTTTCTTCATTAATTCTAAGTTCTCGTCTAATTTCTGATGAACATTATCTAACGATTTACCAAGTTCGCGTTCGGTATCAATATTTGTTTTCTTTAAGTTCATAACTTCTTCCTTCAAATCTCGGATCAGTTTGTAAATATCGTCGAGAGTTGGCAAGTCTGTCTGCACAGTTTCTAGGTGTTGACTTCCTCTTCTTTTTTTGCTACAAGGTTTACAACGCCATGTTTGCCCTGTAGATTTCATGTATTCGACATCAGTTTCATTTAATTGAGCGCATTTTAAGTGACATAATTTCACACAGTCAATACATTGAACTTTCACTTCCTGTCTTGACACAGCTTTGGTACATTCGACACAGGAACTCATTGCGATATCTCGAACGACTAGTGACTTCGCTCCACGTAAATCTTTTTTGTGACTGGCAATACTGTTTGTTTACTTTCTGCGTATCTTACCGCAAAGATAGGAAAGGAAGCGTCCGGTACTTCAAACGGCCGTAACTAGGCTTTGTCAGTGTATACAAGTGACGCCACGTTGCTCTCAGCGATATTAGAGCTACCGTGGGAGATATAAGAACAATGGCAAATCGACGGCAAAAATATTTCAACAGGAACCATAGGAAATTATCAATTTACACTAATATATCTAATATGTGGGTAGGATTATGAAAGGTATTGTTGTTCTGGAACCCCTGCAGAGCATTGCGGCCGTAGTTTTCTGCGCAGCTAAGAACTTAAACAGACTATGCACACTTCTTTTCTCTTGCTACTTTTGAACCTCCCTTTGGAGGTCAACTAGGCATCGACTGAGGTTCCTTTTTTTGTGTGTCAGGATAATTTATTGCCAAGCATCAATTACAATTCTTGACTTGATTGATTTTAGATTGATTTTTACATGTTTTAACTGACCTATCAGGTATAATGGAACCCCAGCAACTGTCGCATGGGGAGCAACATCGGAATTGTCCTAAACCTAGACTTAACCTAATTTTGCGTTAGCGCAACGCAAGACAAAATAAACGAAGAACACAAATTCAGATGACATCCAGGATCTCCTTCAGGAGCCTGGGCTTGGTATCTGTGTCGGTCATTGTTGAGAGCAGAGCGAATTCCTCCAGTAAGACTTGGACTGCTTTTAGCATCGTTGGTTCTTGTAGGAATTGCAGCAACCGACAAAACGAGTTCAGAAATTCCTGGGTAGTCTGACGTAGAGGAGAAGTCGGTATGGAGTGAAGACAGGAGCTGGTCACTGATTGGTTGACATCTGACATTTGGGCTGAACAATCTTCGGAGGGTGCTTCGTTCCACCTGACTGCTGATGTCGGTCCGATGGAGTAGAAGCTGAGCCGATGTTGTCCAACGGTGTAGACTTGAGTGTTTGTACTCTTGTAGGTAGTGGTGTTCGCTGTTGCGAAATGATGCGATGAAACAGGGGACAATCCCTGTAATTAGCCGTATGTGGTCCCCCACAGTGGAGGCATTTGGCTTGATAATTCGGGTCTCGGTAAAGGCAGTTCATGACAGCACTGTCCTCAGAGCATTTGTCACAACGTGGTCGAGCATGACAGAAGGTCTGCCCATGCCCAAAATGTTGACAGTTGTGGCATTGAAGAATCGACTTCCGTCGAAGTTTTTCTACAGTTACCCGAAAGTTAAGCACTGTATCGAGACGAAGAATGTCCGTTGGGAGTGGATCACCTGGATCCTTTAGAAACCCCCGTCGTGGTATTTGCACATAGATGAGGGGAAGAAGTGTCCGACTGGTGGAGTGATTCCTATCCGATGTTGAAATCTTCGAAGAGATATTCAGGGTCCTTGCCTTGAGAAAACCGCGACATTTCAGATCACGGATGATCTAGAAGTAGAAATATCCAGAGGGAAATATCGAATTACCACCTTAAGGTAGTTTACAGCAAACGAACCCGCAGAGAATTGAAGATTTCCTAGTTTGCCCTGTCGGAGGGCGGCCCAGATAGTTCTATAATCAGCGTATGCCGACATTTTGATCTGAAGGCGTTTATTTCTATAAGAGAATGATGGTGCCTATCGAACCAGTCTGGCGATGACCGCAGCTACTTTACCCCTGTCGTCGGAGGTATAGAGGTACCGAAGTGGTGGCTTCTTTAGATGTACAGCAGAGACCCCATTTTGAGAATGGGAATCGGAGGTGCTATGGAGAATAGGACATCGTGAAGTAGTCGAATCAATACAACTCGAGTCCCTACCGAAAGACTCCCCGCGTCGTTTCTCCTTTGGCATTGGAGAAGTCGAATGACATTTCGTTCTTTCCGGAACAGCGGCAGGGAGCGTCCATCCCCTAAGGCAATGAAGCCTGGACTGACTGCAATTCCGGGCCCGATCTCGCTCTTATATAGATTTCCGAGGCCCGATCGGAGCGTAACCGAACGGCGCTTTTTGGAACTACTTAGCTTGCTGGAGCCTGCGCTAACATTATGCGCAATGGAATACCGCATCCGCAGCGTATATACTGGTACATGCAGGGACTAGGTGCATTTTGTAATACGCATTACGTGTGCTAATACAATTCAGTAACTAAACGAAATCCATTTACAATACCAGCTGACCACGCAGGGCCACGAACAGAACATAGATGATGTATGAAATGGGAGTCAGTCCTTGTCACTCTTACTCTGGTAAGTTACCAAGCTTAAGTGTAATCCTACAGCAAACAACAATAAAATCAAACGTGACCAGAATCTAATTCGCATGTGACATTTCAAGTGTACTCACCCTGTGCGTGCAAAATTGCTCCAGTAGATCATGGTGGCTTCAGCAAGCAGCATCTCCGACTTGGTGTAGTTTCGAGGATAATGAACCAGTCCTCCCACCAGAGGTACTCCGAAGATGTAAGGCAACTCTTCTCCGTGTATACATCCCTGCCGCTGGAAGGATAGGAAAGAACGTCAATTACCTTTGAACACAAGAGGGAGCAGAAGCTACAGATGTTACAAGTTTTCAATAACCAATGTTTACAATCATGAAAGAGGTTTGAGATAATCACTTGCCTTAAACGTTAACGCAAAACGAGCTAATCTTACCAATAGTCTTTTCCAAACAGAAACACCTGACGTCCTGTTCAGCTTCCTATGAGCCCAATAGCGCTTATTTAAACATATTTTACAAGGGCGCTGGCAGAGGAGGGCCAGGGGGCACCTTCCCCCAAGATGTCTGTAAAGACCAGTTTGGGAAAAGTTGAGGGATGGATCAACATGGAGAAAATGCAGTGGAAGGAGGGATGATATGGAAAAAATCCTAACGGGGATGATTTATGAGAATTTCCTTAACTGGAGGGAGAGTATCACCCCATTTTCTTCACATTTTGACCACAGCTGCCGCTCCCACCCCCGGCTTGATCTTTTATCTGTTCGACTGCAAGAGCATGGAACGTCCTTCACCAATCGTAGTATCTGAATGCACGATCATGAAATTAGGCGGGTGGCAGAAGTTCGCGCAGTTGCCACGTCGAAGCACAACTCCGTGTGTTCAGAGGTTTAAGGGAATGAAAGATCTCGTTGTAGAGTTGGTCTTTGTAATCCATGTGATACAAACTGACAGTATTTGCTCGAAAGGTCAGGGATGACACAAAAGTGCCCCGGAGAGAGGTCGGTCTGACGCTCGAACTAGGCAACGCTGCGCGGAAACCAGCGACTCATGTCCCCCTCTCGCTTTGCTCTTACCACATGTGGCAACAGTTCAATTCTGCCCAGCCGTCTATTTTCATGGCCAGGTGTTTAGTTATAATAATGCATATTTGGTTAGGTTAGGAGGGCGAGGCTTAGCAATGAATCTTAGTGACGCAGTGTGTGTACGAACCCTGTGAAGACGAGGGGATTTCCTGGCAACCCCCATTAACTAACACCCTGAGAGAGGCTTAACGAACATTAACTATTTGTATATTGCGTCAATTTTAATAACAGAAATCTATGATTATTTGCTGAGGTACAGCATTGTGTAACAAAAACATTAGTACAAGAATCTGTTGTATTCTTTGAACTACTTTCATAAAAAATACACACGAAATCATTATTTGCATTCAGGCTTTCAGAACGGTTGTTATTTCCTTTGGAGGAAAGAAATTCAAGGTTTGGCTATGCAGATTTGGACGTGGCTTTTGGGTTTTGATGGAAATTTATTTGGCTTTCATGAATATGTCGTGAGCACGGAAGTCGCACAGTAATTTTTCTTAGCCACCAAGTTTTGAACATTTCATTTAATAAATTACAGTTTCATATGGAAGGGGGTTTCTGCACGCTTTCCATCTTAGAGGCCGGAGAAGGTTGATGTTTATGCAGACCGGAATTTCATTCGACCCCTTCATATTTCCTAAGGAAGGAAATCAGTGTCGTGTTAATTCTTATTTTAAGAAATGAAACAGCTTCGTGTAAGAGATATAGTACGTAGTCTGCCAAATGTAATCAAATGCATTATTCTAACATGTGCTGTGAAAAATATGATTACCATAACTTGATATGCAGTAGAGAAAATGAAGCTGACTTGTTTCAGTAACCAATGCTTAATAGGATTTGTATCTTTCTATTATTTCTCATGTAGCTTTTCCTGCCTTTTTTGGGTACATGAATGAGGAGTAGCATCGATTGGTGTTAAACTGCATTTCTGCCACATTTGGCTAATCGTGAAGATGAGAATGAGTGATGATATGATGAAATCGACGAAGGGAGAAACAAAGAACAACTATACCCAGGCCGGGATTCGAACCCGGGACATCTGGCATCCTAGAGCGGTGTGATAACCACTCCCCCAAGGAGGCCGACAACGCTAATATGTGCATCGGTTAACAAATGTTGCAAAGTTTCTTGTGTTGGGAATGAGCGCGTCAACTGTTGAATTTATATACAAGGCCAAGGCCGGAAAAATTCCGACCATAGACCACCCACTCCGGGAATCGAATCCGGGTGTTCCGAGTGGTAGTCAGACGCCCTACCGAGAAGACCACCGCGGATCCAACCGTCTGCATTCATGAATAATAAAAATGCATATTGAATCAATCAGAAGAAAACAACAGCAACTGAATTATAAGCTTGAAATACAATCAATGTTAATATGCAGATGATATAAAAACCTGTAGCATCCCGTTCTTCACTGGCTTCCGGTAATGCAAAATGAATATTTTCCCTAAAATTTATGGCCTCTTTTCAAGCTTACGTAGACGTATTCCAGTTGGGCAATACGAACAATGGGGCCATGGAGAAACGCGGACATAAATGAAAGCAATTAAAATTCATCGCAGAACTAATTACAGATCCCTGTTGACGTCACAGCCCCATTAGTTTTGCAGATCGATGAAGCTTTTGTATTTGTGCTACAACAAACATCATTCGCGCCAGGCTGGTACGACCAAAGGTAACTCCGAGGCTCATATGACAGGTTATAAATATTAATTAGTAGTTTTATTATGGACGATAAAGTTTCTTGCAAGTAATAATAAGATAATGCAACATTTAACATATATATTTTAAATATTGATTTCTCAAGGTCCTAGATATCTTGTTAGAGTTCTCACATCGTTGCTTGGAAGGTAAACATTTTCAGGTACAGCTTGAGCACGAGTCTACACATATAACCAGCAGCTTTATTTCCTTAAGTTTCAGACTACGTCCTCCTCCGTAGTCGAGCGGGTTAAGGCGTTCACTCGTCTTGAGATCGTTCGCTGCGGGACGGCGTAGGTTCGAATCCGGCTCTGGTCGGAATTTATTCGGCCTACGTATAGGGCCGGTGGCAACCCACCATCGTGAGGAAATTGGGAAGCTCCGAGTGAGTGAGCGTAACCCGATCGAGAAGACCTGCAACGGCTGGGGGCTCGTCGGGCTGATCCCCCGACACTCCAATACTGGTCTAAGATCTCCACGCTACAACAGGTGACGGAGGAACAGTGTGGGAGGGAGACCAGCAGTCGGTAGGTAAGTCAAGGTCTTCATCGGGCTGTAGAGCTATGGGTTATTATTATTTATTATTAAGTTTCAGACTACGACACATATCGGATTACACCAACCTATATGGCGGAGTTGATAGTACCTTAAAGTACCAGAAGTGCCCGGCGCCTCCACCACTTAAATCGCTCAGCCAAATTGGTAGTTAGAGCACTTTTGGTAATGAAGGTAGATGATTTTAACTCTTTACATCGATCGAACAGAGAATAGTAAGAGATAGGTAGGTCCCGAGGAATGCGCCAGCACTTAGGGGAGAGTTGCACAGTACCGGACAGCCTACAGTACCGGACAGTAACAGTTTTTCTGTGTCTCCGCTAGACATCATACACGTACAGCAATGGAAATGTAAGACACGCCTGTATGGCGCTATTGGTGCAGTTGGAGTAATCGAAGTCACAGAGTACGTCACAAAAAAGGCCATTGTGTTGCGAATTTCTGCAAGTTGAAAGAAGAAAGTGAACAACGTAAGATAATTTGCAACGGAAAAATCTATCCTGAACGGCGAGTTTAATGAATCGTAATAGGCATTTATTAATTTATAATTAAGTAAGAACGAAAACCATCGACAACCTTTCTTATTGTGTTCACTGTGCGTCGTCTGTGAACGAATTTCGTAACACTTGTATGTAGCCCAGTACCGGACGGTAGGTCTGCTCCCAGTACAGAAGAAAGTAAGCACCATTCGTCTTACAATTGTGTAATAGGACGTTGGACTAAAGAAGACATTAAAATAATAGAGAAAGTGAGGGCAAATGTATTGTCTATTAGGAACGCTGTTAATCAGTCTGGTCCCGAAAAGTACACTGGGAGACAGACTAGAGGAACTACGTGCTCTACACACAACACGCACTATGCTACACCTTATCTAGCAAAAGGATGTAAACTGACCTGCCTCCCCTCCCCCCATAGTTTTGTCATCTTGCCTCTTCAGTTTTGGAACCCGGTCACCGATACACCACGGACACTACAGTTACATAGTGATGAAAACGTAGCTAGTACAAATCAAACCACAGAGACTTTTGATGAGGAGTGGGTTCATTGTCTTAAGTGTTGACTGTGCTGATACTGACCATATTTCCTCTTATACTTGTGACCATTGCCAGGAGTTATTTTATCAGAGAACACAGTTTTTTTTTAATTTTATGTTTCGTAATCTTGATAATTATGACTTAATGTTTGCTGTCCGGTACTGGGAGCCTGTTCTTTAAACCTTTGCGTCTTAAGATTTGTGTTCATGATAGCTAATAAATAACTTGTGTATCTATCGTTTGGCCATTTTTCTTTTTCAATAAACAATATAATATCTGAAAAATACTTTAAAAACCTTAGATGTCCGGTACTGTGCTACCTTCCCCTACCTCTGCTTCTTCTTGGCGGCAGCACTGGCTGCTAGTACCAACGATGCACTATTATAGGAGAGTGATTCAGGGCACCCTTCGCATATACAAGGTGTCCCATAAGTAACAGCGCAAACTGACGCAGGTGAAAGTACATGATAATAGAAGCAAAAAAGTTTCAGTAAACATGGATCTGCAAACGAGCCGTTTTTCGTGATAATCGCGAATGTGTGATTACAAGCCGCCACTGACTTAATTGTTTGTAAACGTCGTCCTAGTTGGTAAAATGCTAATAATGTGTGCGAATGTGTGGTTACAAGCCGTCATTGATTGTATTTTGTAAACACCGAGAGCTTTACTCCTTGCGCTGTCCGAGGTTTGCTCTTTGTTTACAAAACAGAACATTTCCGAGAGGTGGCGTTGTAATCAAATATAACATTTCCGAAAGGTGGCGTTGTATGGATACAATCAGTACACAGTCTAACTGTACTGTTTGTACTCAACCCTCGTTTTGCAAGTAACATTTTATTTACAGACGAAGCGGGGTTCACACGCGATGGTATTTTTAATTTTCATAATTCTCATGTTTGGAGTGTCTTAAACCCACATGCTGTTCATGAGGCATCACATCAGCAATGTTTCTCATTGAATGTGTGGTTAGGGGTAGTAGGTGATCGTCTGATTGGACCACACATTCTTCCAAGAAGGCTCAATGCACCGACGTATCTTTGGTTTTTGCGGCATGATCTTCCAGGATTGCTTGAGGATGTTCCCCTTGATCCACGTCAGAGTATGTGGTACATGCATGATGGAGCACCGGCACATTTTGCTGCTGCTGTGAGACGATATCTAACACGCAGATATCATCAACGATGGATAGGTTGAAGTGCGCCTGTACCGTGGCCTCCAAGGTCACCGGATCTAAATCTTTAGATGTTTGTGTCTGAGGTCACCTCAAAAGCGTAGTGTACAACACTCCCGTTGACACGGTTGAAGAATTTTGTAACAGAGAATTGTATATGGTTGTGACCAATTCCGAAATGATCCGGGGGCGTTCGAAAGAATTCGAAACTCAATGCGGAATCGCGTCAAGTATTGCATCCAGATGGAAGGACGACACTTTGAACACCTCCTTTAACAGGTACGAGTGTACAGTAATTGTAACGTAGAACATATGTACTATTAAAGTAGCGCTGTATTCCTTGTTAAAGTAAGTACAATGATCAATAAAAGCAATGAGATCTCCTAATTTTTCATACTGTAATATTGCTATTTTACCAACTAGGACGACGTTTACAAACACTGAAGTCGGTGACGTCTTGTAATCACACATTCACGATTATCTCGAAAACGGCTCGTTTGCAGACCCATGTTTACCGAGACTTTTTTGCTTCTATTATAGTGTACTTTCACCTGTGTCAGTTTGCGCTATTACTTTTAAGACACCCTGTATAGTAGCCAGTTCCGCTGTACTTTGTAACCTCCATTTTGTGTGGAATTCTCCTGAGCACTTATGGAGATGGAGGAAACCGGATGTGAAGTACACCAGGAAGCAAACGTTCCGCACAAGCATCCCTAGCCATCACAGTACAACGAGCTACAACGCCAAGAGTCTAGGGTTCGAATCCCGGCCTGGGCATGGCTGTTCTTTGTTGTTGTCCCTACATGTATTTCGCCATATCATCAGCTATCTTCATCGTCGTGATTGACCAAAAGTTGTAGAAAAGGGGAGCTAAATAACAAAAACACATCAAAATTAAATTAATTGAAACAACTGGTTTACTAACGTTAGCCATGCATTTTCTTCTATTCATCTTACTGTCGTTGTTGTTTTATACCTGAAAATGACCTGCTTAAGGCGGAAACCTCCTTAACGCGGAAGCGGAACACCATTTAAAGACCAACGAGATGTTTTTACTCTCAGTAAGAAGGGGGGCCTCCCCTATGGCGCAGTGGTAGCGTCATTGCCTTGCAATCAAGGGGTCCCGGGTTCGATACCCGGTGGAGGCACAAGTGGTTCGGATCCCACTTTAAACTGTAGGTCCAGTCCCGATTAGCCTTACTGTGCATAAAGTGGACTTAAAACACCAACTCAAACAAGTAAGAAGGGAAATTTCTTCCTTTATTTTTTTCGCTCGCAAGAAAACAATGCAATACTGTAAGTGGAACACGCCTCTGTTGCCACTCGCTTATCGGTAACATTGTCGATATGAAAGAATGCGCTACAATACTCATAGCTGTTACGATTCCGTTTCTTTCTTTCATCTCTTACCCTCTTTCTCCATCTTTCTTTGTCTATTTCTTCTCTGTTCTTTCTATTTTTCTTGTTATCTCTCTTTGTTTCTTTCTTTTTTCTTCACTTTTATCACAATCTTTCTTCACCTCTCTTATTGCATCTATCAATCTTTCTCTTTCCCTCTATGAACATCGCGCTACGACGCCAGGGGTCCCGGGTTCGAAAAGATACACAAGTACGTACTGCACGTTCTTACAATACTGTAAAAAGTATACCAACATGTTGTGTAGTTACATAATTGTCATCTCTGCTATGCTTATTGCGACTGTATCGCATTTTTATTCATGTACGTACATGCATTAGTACTCTACATTATAAGTAATGCGAAATGTAAATCTGTCTTTCCATTATTTCCTGCAGCGCTCTATACTGTATTTAAACTCAACCCTGTATAAGAAGGAAAACTGTTAAGACGGACAATTTTGCTGGATAGACAGGTTTTACCGTAATATATAATTTAATACGTTATTAATAAACATTATCCCCTTATTATTATAAATTATTCAGACCCTTTTGTGGAAGTTACTTCAGCTATCCTTTTGTGGAGTTTCCATACATGTTTAGGAGGTTTGCATACCCTTCTCTTCACAATGGTTTTGGTTTGTAACTTCTGAACGAGGCATTTCCGGACATGGAGTTCTTTATATCACGTTGGTGCTTTTGTTCCTCTACATCATCCATAAAAGTCTGTTACACGTTCAATTCATTTGTAGCGTTAGGATATATTTTTATGCTCTAAGGCATATTTATGGGAATTTTAGGCCTCATATGCTTTTTGCGTATTTTTTTCTAAATTCAGTGAACGTCTTTGTCCAGAATTAGATTTTTCATCCTGAAAGAGACTGGAGAGAACACCGTTCTCATTGAAGCCCCTATGGATAAAAAAGAACCGCAGCTTGAATTTGCATAGCATTAGGATAACATTTATAGTTGTTTCCTCAAGAAATTTGTGACCATTTAACAAGCGACTGTGGAAGTTTTTCCTTGCGCGAATTTCATTAGAAGGATCTTTTGGAAATTAGTCTTTATTTGTTGGCTGAAGAAGAGTGAGGACCGGGATCTAGTCAAAAGCGTAAACTAATTTCTCCCTGGAGATGGGGAGAGAGTGGAAAGGGGGGGGGGCGAAGGTTTGTTTTGAAACCGCGAGAGAGTTTTTCATAGCATCGTGGATTTTCTAAGGGAAAGGCCGCGTGTTTTCAATCCAGGGATTTTGGTTGTTCATAAGCAATGGATCCATGTATATTTTTTCAAAACATGTAAACATGTTTAAGAAACATGTTGTAGAAAACTGGTCAACAAAATTCAAAAAATTCTCGGGTTGTAAGGAGTGGTCTTTTTAGAAGAAACTCAATTGTTAACTTCACTTCCATGTAGTACGCTCCCGAACTTCATAGCTGCAGGCTAACGAGGATTTGTCATTGGGGCTCAATGTGGATTGACAATGAAAATGGATGATTAATTTGGTGTTTTAAGTCCACTTTCTGCACAGTAAGGCTAATCGGAACTAAAGTTTAAAGTGGAATCCGAACCACTATGCGCCTCCACCGGTGTGGGGACTGAGTTATGTCCTGTTCATGTTTGTTTGTCATTGTCTTTTAATCAATTTCATCTTATTACATTCATCCTCATCTTCACGGTTAGCCAGAAGTGGCAGAAAAGCGACAAAATAATCAAATAATTCAATCAGACTCTACCGTATGCGTCATGGTTATAAACGGTTAAATGTATTAAGAAGCGAGTCCAGTTTAACAAATGCGTTTGTGTTTGGAGACTTGACTGTTGAATTGAAATGTGATGAAATGGTGTACATTTTGTATATGTGTAATAAATGGATCATTCGAAGCAATACACAGTGCCTTAATTTGGGCATTGTACCATTCGAGCGTGTGCCCCTGTAGCGGCTGGAACTACGCCTCTTGCCGGCGAGATCGGATGTGAGTGTCTCCTCAATTCTACCCATTTGGTAGCTTTCCAATCCGAGGTTTCTTCAAGTTGTTGCTGTTGTTGTCTTCAAGTGTTGGCACGTTCCACGTACATCTTTACCTCGGTTAATAAAAATTTGTATAAAATCGATTTCGCAATGTGAATTGACAATGAAAAGGGATTATAAAAACAGATGCAAAGAGCTTCAAAACAAACTACCCAACCCTGAGAAAAAAGTTGTTCCACATAATTGGTAAGAACTGTTTTCGGACCAATAGTTAAAATCTGAAAGTTAAGAATTGTGTTTAAAATCTTTTTTGCCTGCACCGTAGTAAACTTTCATCACGATCGGTTTTTTATTTATAGAATTTGGAAGAGAGCGATCGTTTGCAAAACTAAAATAATAATAATATAAACGGCTCTTTATTTGTTCTGATGAAAAATCGTAGGCACATTCCAAAAATAATTGGTTATCATAAATTAACGCAGAATTGAATAGGCTAAATTTTGATGTAATTGGTTTTCATGTATTTCTACTGGTTAATTTTTAGTTGGAGTCCAAACTCGGGTATCCAATTATTTTTAATCCAACAGTATTATTTATCTGTACTATCTATTTTTTTAATATTTTCTTAACATAAAGCTGGGTAACTATCAAGCAGTGATGTGCGTCTACGCGTAAACAACGATAGTCTACATTCTACACGTAGACTATTTTATACACGTAGATTACGTAATCTATGTAAACAACATGGTGAAAGATGATAACTTAGCAAAGGTTGCTGGAATTAAAACAAAATTGTACTGCGTATCAGTTGCTGATGTGTAAGGATAACTTTTCATCATCTTTCTTCCAAATTCGAACAATTTTTCACCTAGAAAGAAACCTAATATAGGAAATATTCTATAGTGTTTTATGGGAAAAAGACCATTCTTGGCTCACGACTGCCATCTGTTGTTGTTTTCTGCATACTATTTATCTTCTTCCATAGTTGATGATAGAAGAGAAGAGAAATTTTGTTGTAAATAGGATTATTTTCATTTCGTTAGGAACCAATATAGTTGAAAATTTCACTTTCCTTTCATGAAACCCTTGAAAATTAATTTTAATGCACTTTAGATTGTCTACGTAGTCTATGTAAACTACAACACAATGTAATCTACGCGTAGATTACGTGTAGACAACGCATGTAGACGTAAACTTATAGTCTACGGCACATCACTGCTAACAAGCCTTTGGGGTCTTCATCGATTTATCTTTTCCATTTGATGCAGTAGACAACACTCAATTCCTGCCTGCCCAGAAAACACGTTCCAACAGTTGTGGCGTTCTGGATGCAGCCTTTGATAATGGGGGACGTGACTGACGAAAAGCAACATGACAAACGACTTTCTCGCGTCTGTGTATCATTTCCTGTTAATCTATCGTGACGGAATGTCTTGACACGATAACCACGAGCTTCAATATCCGGGTGGCGTTTATAATATCCTTCGAACCACAAGCTTCGCTGTAAAACGTTGCTCCGCATAATTTCCTTGCATGTAAGTGATCTCGAGTTCGGATTAAGCATTTCGTGTTCGACCTCAAAATGTCTGTCGCACAACGATTAGCTTCACGAACTGAATACGAACAAGTTTGGATCACTAAAATTGTTTCCTTACATCGTCCATTTGCAGTATTATCTTAACTGGTGAGTTAAAATGTAATTAATTATAATTATTAATACGCAATTGTAGTCATCTGGATGATGTGGGGAAAAAATGAAACGATAGCAGGTAACGAGTTATAATAAAGACAGAGAGCCTGGAAGAGCAACATAAGCGTCTCTGAAAGTTGATTCAGAAACCACATGCTTGAATGATCAATAGTGGCTTAAAATGTGTTCTATAAGAGAAGCGATGACGTCAGAGGAGGGGAGGAGGGGCGTCCGCCTTTCTTAATAACCTTACCGGATAACACTTTTACCATAAATATGGTTTTGATATGATATTCAGCGATATAAAAATGTGATTGTCTTGCCACCCCCTTCCGAAGTCCCTATACCGCACGACAACAATTGTGAAATTTGTTTCCACTTATCTTTTCAGATTTAACGATTACCATCCTACAATAAGTGAACATGTATATCTTTCCATTTTTAAAACAATAAAATATTTCGAATTTTATTTAAGAATTATTACACATTAGAAATAAACTTTTCTACTTCTATCCGGTCAACGACAAAATTTACTGTGTTAATACTCGAGTGCAAATTTTTGTATATCTATTTTTTTCTATCCCTTTGCATAAAACATAGGATTTAATGCTTAATTTCATTTCATGTTGTTTCGAGTCCGATAACACAATTTACAAATTGTGACTATAAATACCTGATTTGAAATTGAGTACCCATTTTGCAAAATATTGCATAAAATACCCCTTTCAGTATTTTTTTTTGTTCTCACCTGCTTTGTTTCGCTATTTTGGCTCCCTCTGTAATGTACTGTTGAAAGTGATCTCTTGTGTTCAACTGAAAACTTGTACTGAACAGGTTTCAGAATAACAGTAACATAAATAATGTAAATAATGATAATTCCAATAGATAATCCGCTTCACTCGATGAGAGTGTCAACTGTTCATATCACGCTCTTGCTACTAGAGATTCCGCGTTCAGACTCGACCAGGACATAGAAATTCCTTTGTGAGTGTACCTTAATTAATTTCATCACATTGTCATTTATCCTCCTCGTCGCAATGAGCTAAAAGTGACAAAGGAAAATATAATAATATACAGTTCACAAGTCAACAAGATAGTTGAATAGTTTGTGTGCAACTGAAAAGGAGAATTCAAGACCTCAGTGCAAAATCTGTCAAGACCATTTTTTGGTGCCAAGTGACATATTATACGTATCCGATAAAAAAAAAATGTGCTGCAGACTCTGGGGTGAAAAAATCAGTCATCTCCGACTGTAAGTAACTTTTCTACCATCGAAAGGGTATGCTTCAGGAATTTGTGGTACAAAACGTGAAGGAATATTGTTCTGAAATCCACGCTTTTGTGCAGTTACTTCATGTCCTCGTCAACACGTATGCAATATTGAATGAATGGTACAGTCACGGACACATATGAGTTGTAACAATATCATTGACTTTAAATGGAATCGATACAACCCAGAAGGGTCCATGATTGTAGATCAGTTTTCAATCCATTCCACACTTCAGGGTACAATTTTTTTTTTAACTTGGGTCCAATTTGAAAATTTCCTGTGGGTGTGTATGCCCACACATGTTTTCTATCATGTATATTTCGACGTTTCAATAACATTGCCACAATTGCAGAGGATTTTTAAAATACGAGTAAGAGCTTTGCGTATTTTGAAAAATGCACACAAAACTGATCCAAACCTTCTTTTTCAAATTTCGCATATTAACACTTCCAAGTTTGTACATACTTGAAACACTTACTTTTATACACGAAACGAAATCAAACTATCCAAAGAACATAGATACTCACAATTACAATACCAGACAATAATATAACTTTCACATTCCCAAAGTTCGGTTAACTCCACACCAAAAAGGATCATTTTACACAGACATCCAGTTGTACAAAATGTTACCAAATAGTTACAACAATTTTGAGAGAACTACGGTCTTTAAAAGTAAGGTGAAAAAATGTTACTGGAATATACATTATATTCAGTTAAAGAATTTCAGGAATTAAATAATTTTATAAAATAAATTTAGATTGTATCCACTATATAATAAGTCCAAGAACTTAAATATATAATTTTGCTGATTTTACATTGTAATATACATTTGTTATCCTACTATAAAAATCATAGTACTAATTGATGTATATATATTAGGTACGATGTCAACATATTGTATTTTGTAATGTACATACATCAATGCCTGCCTCTCAGGGGTACTTATCGTGTAAAAAGTTCTAAATAAGCTCAATAAACATTAGTACCTCAACAAAATGTTACGTGTCTGTATGGGTAAAACAAATTGTAAATAGCTAATAAGGTAACTAACAGACGGCAGCTCTAGATAAAGCCTGGAATTCGTATTGCTTAAACGATTTAAATAAGATAAAGGAAAACGAAAACCAAATGTATATATTGTCAATAGATAATTGATGCTTGATTTATATTAACCTGACAACAATGGATTATGAAAAATAATAATAAGATTGATTGACTACTGTAACAATCACATATGTTGTGGTGTGAAGATTAAAGAAGTCAGGAAAATATTTCGGATTTGTGTCTTTTACACGTACCTTCTGGTTGGAAAGGAGTTTTTACATCAGAGGTTTTGATTGTTTCCCTTGGTGGCGTCAAGTCCTAGGCTGCCCCAAAGCACGACGAGTTGCTCATTTTATTGTGGCACCGGGTTAAGCTGAGCACGTGAGAGGACGCGAACCTTAACTGTCCCTTTGGTTGTCATAGTTAGTCGGTGGCGAACTAATTATAAAATAGCAGCCCTAGGAGGGGGAACTAGATAGTTCTGCAAATGCCTAAGAAACATAGAAAGCGGGCAACAATGATGAGAAGAACGTTCATGTAAATATCATAACAGGTTGTTAGCAGATGTAACAACTAGAAGAAAGTTTCCTGTATTATAAGAATAAGAAGTTTTCCGGAATTAGAAGAAGAAGAAGCCTTCCCGTATTAGAAGAAAAGGAAATCTTCCTGTATTATAAAAAAGAAGCACACACACACACACACACACACACACACACACACACACACACACATATATATATATATACATATCATATAAGTAGTATATGATAAGAAGAAGTTTCCTACGTTATATGTATCAAGAAGAAGTCTTCATGTATTAGAAGAAGTAGATGCCTTCCAGTATTAGAAGAAGAAGAAGCCTTCCTGTAATAGAAGAAGAAGAAACCTTCCCGAGTAAAAGAAGAAGCCTTCCCGAGCTAGAAGAAGAAGCTCGTCTGTAGACAAGAAGAAGAAGCCTATCTGCAGAGAATATATATACACAGACAGCTTAAAAAGGAATATGTGTATGAAACATGTGTAACCTGATGATACAAGAATATATGAAGTATTATTACTCTCAGTTGTGAGTTAAAATGAGTCGTATCCTTTCTTACCTTAACGTTGTAATTCAGTTTTAATTGCCCTAGGTATCTCATGTTCTACCCTGCCCTAAGCCGGACTGGTGTTACGCAATGGGACGTCTCAAAAACATCTGCAATGCCTGTGGATTTATGAGACTAAGGCCGTGTCCGAAAGGCGCAAGACCGTACTTGAAGCGAGCATCCTCCGAGTACGGTCTTGCAGTGCGGTTTTGAAGTCGTGGACTGGAAGTGAAAGTCTTTCGAATTGTACTTCGACTGCAGCGCCAAACACGATCAGTAGATAAAACTAACGACACGTTGTTTTCCCCGTATTTTAAACACTTGTTTTTCACCATAGAAATCACACAACATTTTCAAATGTTCTTACACATACATTTCCACACATTAGAAGAACTTTAAACCAACAATTAACTGGCTTTCTATCTCCGTGATTTCAAACAATTAAGCAACGAGTGCAGAAGTCACGTGATCAAGTCTACAACGATGTATTCTTCGCGCTGTGGTCTGGATTGCTCGTGTACTTGACGTTCTCGAACTGCAGTAGGTGACGTCACTTCCATCAAGACTATACTTCAAGTCTGTCCTATGTATCTTTCGGACACAGCCATACTCATGGTTTTCTTCTGCACGGACATCTCTGCAAAAAACTCGGACACAGAAATACCAGTATAACAGTGAAGTTCACACACTTACCTGAGGATAATCCCCGAATTTCGTTTGGTAATCAAATACATAAAAATAGGAATTCTGCCGGTTGCTGGAGTGGTAGTCCCCGGTCTGAACAACAGGTGCCACCACCTGCGCGTCGCTCAGCGCTTCCAGTGTTTCGTCCCTGATGTTGATGGGATGCTGCACGGGTCTCTCCCAGTCCGTGTACTCGTTCACTATCGTCGCGAGGATCTCGTTCAGATGATACCTGTACGTGTTCCTCACGAAGGTCCTGAGGATCTTGCTCCTCCTGTCGGTCTCTATACCGTACTGGATGTCCTCCGCCGAGAAGGCAAAGTAGGACTCTGCCTTCACGACACCGAACAGCAGATCGTACCTGCCGAGCCGGTCTATATATTTTTTAATGTTTTTCTCGTGCGCGCTATCGATGACGACACCGTCCACGCTGGGGGCGAACGTGGAGACGAACTCCGGAGCTTCGATTGGGGTGCTGAGGATCGCTTCCAAGGGCTTCTCCCTCAAGCACTTGAGGAGGTGGAGATGGGGGAGGTCGGGGGAGCAGTTGACGTGGCGAGCCAACTGGAAGGCGTACTTGGTTGGGTCCTGGACCATCGCCCAGGGACTCAGAGAAGACCCGCTCATGAGAATGGCACGGTGGAACAGCATCCCTGCAAAACACAAGAAGACAAAACGCTATAACTACTGGAAACATTTATACGTGCACATATGACAAGAGCCAAATGAAAAGTCCAATAAAAACTATAGTTCAGACTGTATACAGCTCAAATTTACATGAGGTATCAACTGTTATTTACCAAACGACGTCAATGCTTTAACACTAATCAAAACGCCATTTTTGTTATTTTAAAATGGGGTCTGCTATACACACTTTCACCGGTGAAGAGGAGTGGTTTCTTGTCCTCTGTCAGCCTAAAACTTACAGAAATTTCTCGGCAAATGAAACTTCAATAGCCCCGTGTAGTTCACTGCACTTTTTGACACTTGGTGTAGTGAAGGTGTCAGGCTGTTGCAAGGAATGACGTTAAACTAAATAGACGAACAGCAGTGTTCAAGTTCAGAAGATTCAACAAATGCCTGTCTGCTGCTTTGAACGTTCATTTGATTAGTTAGAACGCACCACGTGACCATGCACCACCCACTACACCGCTCCAGAACGTAGGGCAAAAGGTGCAGATACCAAATCCACTATTTGACACCAAATGAACGAAGTAGGCGAGTCGGTGTTGCACCATGTAACCAACTAGACGCGTGAGTCAAAAAGTGCTAGACGGATATATTATCCCTGTGCATGCTTACCACACCCACAAGTTTACTAATGGATGAGAAAGTTCGACAATGGCCTCAGTTCGCAGGCAGATGGCATTCGCAGTGCTTTATTGACGTCAAGTCCTAGGCTGCCCCAAAGCACGATGAGTTGCGCATTTTATTGCAGCATCGGGTTAAGCTGGGCGCGTGAGAGAACGCGAACCTTAACTGTCTGGTATGGCACTTAACTGGTATGACACTTAAATGACTGCACGTGGACCCAAAAGACTTATTCTTCTTAACTCAAATTTGAAAACATGTCTGTGCAAAATTGCAGCAAACGTGATAAGATAAGAAACAAAAACAAATTCAGGTTTTCGTTTAACTCTCCTTGTAATTACACATTATTACATACAATTATTTTTTCCAAAGGAATAGTCGTATCACGAAGAGAAAGGACGAGCCCAATTCGCGAACAAAAGTGGACAATCATTTGTACAGTCACCGGCAAAAATGGCACACTTAAACCATGTACCAGCTAACTGTAGACCAGGCGAACGAGAACAAGTCTCTACGCAAGTAGTGACGCGAGGCGGCTCCACCAATGAACAGTGAGAGAAACGGGATTGCGTAATGGGCGACTCGAGCTACCCGATTTTTCTGCTTCTCTCTGGAAGCGTTACAAACGTTTGAAATCGACAATACCGATCGCACATGGCAAAAGAACCGTATTTTTGTCTCCAGGTCCATACGCTTGGCTTAAGAATTTCTTAGGGAAATATTAGGGATAAATCAGCAAGTGTAAATTTTGATAAGCCGTGCATTTAGCGTAAGGACTAAGGACTGGACCGTACGTTCGTACATGTACAGTCAGGACCGTACGGTTGGCAACGCTGCCCTTTCACCACTCGATTTCCCTCCTCCTCCTCTGCCGCTATGCGCGGCCCTGCTCCACAGTTAGCTGAGACAGGGTATAGATCCTGAAATACTTGCTTCCCTGCATGCCGTTATGGGTGTTGCCTAACTCTACGGGGGTGGTGGAACAGGATAACTAAGTATCCTATTGTTATTGCCTGTGAGCATACCTGTACCCCAAGGTCCTGTATCACTGGACACTGTACAACGTACCGGGTGACCATAATTAAAGTTACCCAACTCAGAGCCCTCTGTAGCCTGTTTCAGGCATCATAGAACTCTGAAATTTGCCGAATCCACTATGCAGACCATGGGGAATAGAATGGCGATAAAAAGAAAATAGTTCAATTTTCCGCCACCAGGTTGAAATGTGGCGCTGTACTTCCATAACGCAGCTAAATCACGCGTCCAATTGCTTATTACTTAGAAAGACATTTGTTAGTGGCTGGAAGTTGCGAGAAAATAATCTCTCGTTTATTGCAAGGTTGCAAGAAAAGGCAAATCCATAACCAATTGGAGCAGTTTACTACATTAGTACAACCGATCATGGAATTCCCGTGCCACATTTCAACCTGGTGGCGGAAAATTGAACTATTTTTATCGCCATCCTGTTCCCCATGGTCTGCATAGTGGATTCACCAAATTTCGGAGTTCTACGATGCCTCAAACAGGCTACAGAGGGATCTGAGTTCGGTAACTTCAATTCTGGCCACCCAGTATTTAAACCTTCAATATAAACAAATAACATACACAACTTACCTATACACTCACATGTCTTGTATATTTGTACATTCGATACACGTGTTAGGTTTTCATTTCCTGATCAATTTCTAATCATATTCCACTCTCATGTAGTTCTTAGTTTTGCTAATTAATTCACTTGCATTTCTCATCTTAACTCCTTTTCAGGTATAATATTTGATTTATGTTACGTCGTAATATTAACACTTCGTTCCAATATAATATCAGATCTATATGTTAATATACACTACAATTAAGACCTTGAGGGGGTTCTAAAGCCATGCTAAAGCATAGACCCCAATTTCTAAGGGTAACCGTACAACTAATATAGATTCGGTAAGGAAGAAATTTTCCGATATAAGAGATTGTTTTATTCACTAGAACATGTGAACCTTATAATTTTGTTACGATTGAAGGGATTTAAGTAAATAACAGAAAATATAAGGTCTCCGTCATGTTCAAACTGCTGCGTACAGATGGCGCTGAAGTGGTATTTTTGTTAATACCAGTGCATTTTCTTTCTTTTATGACTAGTATGGAAGATTTCGTGGTGAAACAAAGATCACATGTTCTTCCCGCAAGCATCTGAAATACTATGTGAAAAAATGAAAACATTTCGTACCTTCAGAGAGTAGTGCTTATCATTAAAACTTTTGAAGTGGCGTTTCGCCGCAATATACTCCGTGGTGCAGATTTAGCATACACTGTTGCCAAGATTTCACTCCATGCTTTCTAACGATATGATCAATGCAAGTTCTTGAAAGAGTGAAAATCAAACCAAGCTACCAGAGGATATCGAATTCCGTACAGATACGAGAACAAGGGAACAAATATTCCACGGAGGATGTTAAAAAGCTGTACAAGCTCGAAGGTAAGTCTAAATATTTAATTGCTTGTTGCTTAATATTATCCATCAAAGGCAAAATGTTTGAAATATAGGCAAAATGTATAATTTATTTACATGTTGAAGAAATATCTTCTGATGTAATATCGGTGAGAATATCGCTTGACACTGCATGACATTTTTAACTTCCAAACGAAGTTGATAATTCTTTGTAAATGTAAAAGCAGAATAGAATGTTATATTTTACGTTAGGCATAATCCTAATAACTACCGTTTTGAGATCATTACTATAGCATAAAATATACGTAGCTTAATATAGATTATATCTGATATAATTAAATCAATATTGCATAAAATGCTCTATTTTCATTCCTGTAAGTTAATTTCCAAACCTACGAAACTCGTGCTATTCACATGTACAACATCGGAATGTTTATTACAAATCAGTAGTTTGTTTAAATGTTTTTTACTTTGCCCTTGTACATGGTTGAAACGAGTACTTGCTGACCTATTTTCTACAAGAGTTTTTCTCTTTTTATTTTTGTAGCAGCTCGCAAATATTCATATGTATTAAGTAGGTCAGGCTAAGTTAGGTTTGATTCGAATAGATGTAATGTGAGATCCCTGAATGTTTGCAAGTTTCGGACACAGTTCTGTTATCTTCTTCACAGAAACACGTCAGAAAACCGGTTTTGTAAACTGTATGAAGCTCTTCTGTTTTCTTGTCCTTTTATAATTTAGGACGGCTCATAATGAGAGTGCATTTCGTCCAATAACTTGATGCTGTAGGCTATATATTTAAAGTGTAAAAGTACACCCTAACAGTTATGAGACTAAAATCTTACCGTCTATCGAACACAAGTCTGTATGTTTACTGAGAATTTCCAAATGAGTACCGGTATAGATAAATGTTCCCATACTTGCAAGTACAAGGGCAATAATTTAATTGTGGATGACACAGAGCTTCATAGAAATCATAATTTGTCCTGATTATGCTACGTATATTTGGTTCAATATCAGATTGGATTTCAGTAGTAGTTTGTACTAAATAGTTTACTTCGAATACCAGTGAGTTTGAAGCTTGACTAGTTTTTCTCTCAGACCTATGACTGATTGATTTTGCATGGATGCCTATTATTAACATTCCATGCAGATAAAAGTTTTTTTAAAGCTTTTTTGCTTGGTTGGTCTACTATAATAATTCAAATAAAAATATAGTAGAAACTGAATTTCCATTTCGTAATGTATTTCTGTTAATTTACCTCCAACTTCTGCTCCATGGAAAAATGATGATGAATAATGATTTCATAAAATGGATAATTGGAACAAAGATAATGATATAAATACATACATGAAACCAGGATTCGAACCTGGAGGAACCTCACTCCATATAGCGTTGCAATCATCACTCTACTATGAAAATATTTCTAACAATTATTTTGCCAATTTCTGTTTTAGGCTCATCATATTTAACATTCATTATAAAGTTAGATCATTGAAGTGAGCTCATATCGTGAACCAAACTGCCCTTTAATAACAGGACGATATCGTTAAGCATTATAGTGCCAATTGGATCCATTATTTTCAAATCCATTTACTCAACATCTGTAAGTTCGATTATTAACTCAGCTTGTCTAAGGTTGTAACAATGTAATATCAATATTTTTTAAACATGTTTTGTAAGTTCATAGTCTCATATACAATGTTAAAACTATTTTTATTTATTCCTTTTGCAGATGAGCATTTGAGAAACTAATCGAAGTGTCTTCTACCAATAGTAAAGAGCACTATTGAAATTTGTACAAAAGGACAATAGGTTTGACCGACAATGGCAGTTGCGTACCATGGCAGTTGGTTGTATAAGCTTCTACGGAATATACTGTAAATCAACAAAGTGGACTGTTTGAACTTTACATGGAAGAGTACATACATTTTTGCTTGCTAGCGTAGACACTTGATTGAATGGTGATGATTTACTAGAAATGAAGAGTCCAAAATATGCTCAAGAAATGATGTTTCAAGCCTTAATAATATCTGATAGCAAGTGGTCATCAATTGTAAATTGTATATTAGGGGAAACAGGAGAAGAAAAAAAACAGTGCCAGGGGTGTGACTTTTCTTGTCTGTCAAGCATTAGTACGCATTCATTGATATTCTTGCAAGTTAAAATTTTTAGAGGTATTTTAAAAAATCTTAAGAAAATAAATTTCTTCCTGAATACGATGATTATTTGCAAAAAGCATATCTCTCAGACAGTGGCGGCAATTAGGGGGAGGGACAGATGGCCCCCACTTTTACCCCAATACTATAAAAAACCTTATCTACCAAGAGAAATTAAAGTGTCCTTGCCCTCTCCCAGTTTTGGAACCCAATCGCTCTCAGAGAACGCAATAATGTTTTGCATGGTACGATAAAGAAAAATAATAAATATGCATTGAAACAACAACGTAAATATGATCCCGAAAATCTAGTTTTAGTAGTCCCTGTAAACAATTATTTTGTAACTTCTATTTTAATGGTATTTATTACTGTATTGTATCTTCCCTCGAAATAAGTTTTTTAAATCTTCTTTATACACAGAAAGGCTAATTGGGACTGGACCTACAGTTTAAAGTGGGATCCAAACCACTATATACAGTCACCGGCAATAAAAATAGGACACCTATATTCTGAAATACCTGCATCCCTGCAATGCGTTATGTGTGTTGCCTAACTCAACGGCAGTGACAGAACTTGCCATTGAAAATTTGCTATTACAATTCACTCATCGCCGTAGATTTAGAGAACACACAAGACGCATTGCAGAGAAGGAAGACTTTCAGAATCTAGTTGTCCCATTTTTATTTGACTATCACTGTACACTCACCGTCTATCGAACCTGGGACTCCTGTATTACAAGGCGATTACGTTACTACTTTGCCAAGGGGGAGGCTCAACTTCCCTCGCAATTCATACCAATATGTTGCTGAACTCGATGATATATCAGCAGTGTTTGAATAGTTACTCTTTAAAAGTAACTCCGAGTTAATCACTTGAGAAAGTAATTCGCATGTAATTACTGTTATTACTGTTCTTTAGAAAGTACTTGACATAGTTTTTATTACAGTTACTTTACTCTAGTTTTGTTTCATCTCGTAAGACGTTGTTCGGATCATGAGTTGCAAGCGCGATGTCCTTTTCACCACCGATGACCACGAAATGCTAAGCATTAAGTTTCATGAAATTATAACTTATTTCTTACATTTCATGTACAAACATTGAGGCAATAAAATTCACAGTAAACTTCTGTTACAAAGCAATGACGATTAACATTTCATTTCATTTTGTTGAGCAAACCAAATATTTTTTAGAATTTTTGTTGAACTATAAAATTACTGTGTGTCCATGAGAATTGTTGGAGATTATGTATGTAATCTTATATGGCAAGTGTTCTAATACAAAAAAAAAAAAAAAAAAAACTTGGGCTCTTGACGAAAAAAATACAAAATTGTCCTCATGGTCTCGAGATTTTAATAATAATCAATTGATTGACTGATTGATTGATTTGCTTTATTTTACTTCGCTTTATGTGCCACTTTTGGCTAGTTTACGATGATGGAGAAGAGTGGACATGATGAAATTGATGGATGGACACTCACGAACATCCATGCCCAGGCCAGGATTCGAACCCGGGACCCCTGGCGTCGTAGCGCGATGTGCTAACCACTCCGCCCCGGGGGCCGGCTTTAATAATCGTCAATTTACCCATTCTTTGAGGAGAACATTTGGTTCAAGTTAATATTTCTTTCCATGCAGTAAAGTAATTGTACAACTTACTAGTCAGGTGGAAAAATAACTGAGTTACAATTACTAATTTCATAACGTAAGTAGTTTACAGTTACTGTTACTTGAAAATGTTACCGATACTTCCAAATATTCTACATCAGCTGCACTGAAAACCAGAATAGACCAAATCCGTAAAGAACTATGAAACAGGATATTGTGTGGTGACATGACATGCAAATAAATTAGATGCGTTACAAAATTGTATTTAATATTGAACTATTATAAAAATAACAAATCTGTGTTCTATTGTGTATCCAGGATTCTTCTGATATTTTTCTTTCAAAATCGCGATATTAAAACTCAGTAAAAATAAGGGTGCAGAATTACATGTTTATTCACTTGAAGGATAAAAGATTGAGGATCATTAGAGAGCGCTAATATTTATAAATATTTACAAGATGTTCACTGAAATTCTGCAAATGTATGAAGAAAATCTGCTAACGTCACCGATAAAAGATATAAATATGTTCAAGTACTGTCATATAAAGTGAATTCTACAGTCAATGCAGCATTCGCTTCAAACGTAATTGCAAAATGTTTTCAATTATTTCAATTACTCTTCTTATTTTATGCATTTCGTGTTTGAATTAACTACAGCTATCTTTGTATGTTCTCTTCTGCTTTCGAAATATTAAAAGAAATACATAATACAATAAAAGGAATTTTATATTACTATTACGACTATTACTATCTTGCATTGCTGATAAATTGTTGTATTTTTTTTTCAATAAGAACATACAACTAAAATCTCATGATAAACAATTACGTTGGTCCACATCTACTTAGATTTTTTAATAAAATCTGCTAACCAACGTAACGTTATATCCCATCAAGGAGTACCCTAATCGACCAACCTGTATGTATCTACCTTGATTACGCGGAAATCTGGCAACATGGCCCTCGGTTGCCATGGCAAACGGTGCTGCCATCTGTTATCGAAAAATTACCACAAAATTGCCTTTAGTACGGCCTTAAAAGCAAATTTCTCATAACGGGGCTATTATGTTAACCAAGACATGCCCAGTAGAACTTTCGGACGTAATCCACTACTATACATAAACTCTCAACCATGATACTAAGAGTTACCAGGTAGGCTCATCTGGTGGACGGCTTTCGTCCCTTTCTGCGCATGACGTCATCTGGTGAGCAAATGTCACAACCAGCGAGTAGGAAATGCATAGCAGGGGTTCATTTTCCGTTGAATGAAGTCTTTCGGATAAGGTTTCAAATGCTTATTTACGGCTTTAAAATATTGGTATTGCTTTGCCTACAAAATCAGTAAAATAATGTGAATAGAAAAGCAAAAGTGCAGGATCGAGCGGCATAAAACCTGTAGCTAATTTAGTATCTCTTTCGATGTGCCTCAAGTTAGCACACAATGTTGCAGCGTTCCTTGTAAATGTTTCAACATTGTGATATTCCGTATTTTCACTACAAAAAAACGGAAAGCTTTACCCTGTTTTCGAACCAATAAATCCCTACCACTAAACCGCCCGAATGACAAGCAAAATTTAAGATGAAGCCTATAATATGTTATCATGGACGTCCCGAAGGGAGGGGGGATGGCTCATATTAAAGTATATATTTCACACAAATAATTTCATTTCAGTTATAGTAACTTATGTTCATTTTTGTGTGGCCGTTGTAGGGACATGTGTGTTTTTTGAAGGGACAACACTATTATGGGAGGAATATGCCTAGTTTGACCCCTGGAAAAGAACACTTTTCTTTCCCCTCCCTGGAAGAAATCCTGCATACGTACCAGGACAACAAGCGCATACCTCAGAGAGTATGCTAGTGGAGCTCTTTTGGGGGTTCCCCCTTAAATTTTTTGTCACCTGACCAGGCGCGTCGCGTTATAATGTTCGCACGAGCACGTGAACACTTATGTATGTGTCTTAAATTACGTACATATTAAATGCACACACACAATTTACTCTGACACGACTTCTTTCACGTCTGATAACTTTTCTAGATAGTTGGTAACACTGACTCTCACGGTGTTCCACGGAGGGCGTTGAACACAATTGCTGTGCGTGTTGCATAGAACTGACAGCTAAGGGGCTGTTGGCTACTATACCCCAAATATGTTCACTTCCCTGTGCGAACACTGATGCAAGCGGCAACACTTCTTACATTCGGCACCAGAGTGCAGCATATACAAGGCATGTCTAGGGGGACTCGAAAAGATCTGTTCTACATAGTTGCAAACTTTAGCGAGAATTCTCTAAACCTGGCGGATTTTAAGGGGGAGAGGGACAATATCCCCTAGGTCCTTCTTGTATTACTTCTAATATAGCGTGATTTGGGGGGAAAATTGTTGAAAATAAATTGAACTGTTATTCTCACTTTTCAATTGAAGATGAAGTTACAAAGGAGAGGAGTAAATCTGGATTAAGTACAAAAACATTATTGTGAACACTCGTATGAGAACCGCACGCGACGCCACTGCACCAGACCCCACACATACACACGAGAGACAGAGACAGTGTGCATGACTGACTGACTGAGAGAGAGGGAAGATAGGGGTGGAAAAGAGATATGGGAAAGAGGGAAATAGAAAGACATCACAAAGTGAAAGTGAGGAGAGAGAAAAAATGGAAAATGAGGTAGAGAGAGAGAGAGAGAGAGAGAGAGAGAGAGGACAAGCGAACTATCAATCAGCCACCGCTCTCTCCGCATATCGTCGGTTGATTACCTCAAACAACTCTCAACCAGCCATTGTGCTTGCGAACTCCACCGAGGGGGAACGAATTAAGAAAATTGCCCTGATCTCTATCAATCGGAGCTTAACCGAAACCCGTCGGAATCGGCGCTGCATGGCGATGCCCCAGAAACCGATCGACAAATCGGATTCCGAGCGTGACCGTCTAACAAATTAGTCTTTCCGGATGCAACCGGTTTGTTTCAATGTACACATACCCGGGCAGTCACGCTAGCTTCGCGCGAGCACACAAATCTATCCCCTTCGAGATAAAAACAAGCTCGCTCGAGTTGGGAAAAGAGAAAAAGCGTGCAATGGATGGGAGGATGGTTCTTTGCATGTTATTACATGTTAACCATGTTTAACGCTTCAGGTCAACAAGACATTACCTGTACGCTAGATTAAATGCAATTTACGTCCAAAATTATTTAGTCGCATCGCTAAATCGATATATTACTTTCACTATCGAAGCAACGAACCGAATCGAGATAAATTGGTTTCAAGGGAGCGAGAGATCGAGGTTTAAATGCGAAATTCACTGAAACGGTATCCATGGTAATAGCGCTATCGAATTTCATTGAGTCAAACTTCGCTTTTTGCCTACCTGCGTGGTGCAGTGGGTAACGCAGCGCGGCGACCTGGGCATGAGTGTTCTTTGTCGACTGTCGATTCGCTTTTTGTGCCACTTTTGGCGTATTTGCGAAGATGGAGATGAGTGATGGCATGATGAAAGGATGGATACTTACAAACGTCCATGCCAAGGCTGGGATTCGAAACCGGGACCCCTGGCGTCGTAACGCGATGTGATAACCACTCCGCCAAGGGGGCTGGACGAGTGTTCTTCGTGACTGTTCCTTCATCAATTTCGTCATATCATCACTCATCCTCATCTTCGGGATTAGCCACATCTCCTTTGGTACTAAGTGGTTTTCGAGACATTAATACACGAATGACAGATTGAAAGGGTTAAATGACCTTGGAGGGATTTACAAAGGAAATGGTGCCCCCCCGATGGCGCAGTGGTAGCGTCGTCGCCTTGTAATCAAGGGGTCCCTGGTTCGATACCCGGTGGAGGCACATAGTGGTTCGGATTCCACTTTAAACTGTAGGTCCAGTCCCGATTAGCCTTACTGTGCATAAAGTGGACTTAAAACACTAAATCAACCAAATCAACCAACAAAGGAAATGGCCAAAATAAGTCCATCACATTGCTAGTCAAACCAGCTGGGGTCAGTTCCCTTATTTGTTTTTGAAAACAGGATTTTCATTTCCACGTGTTCGCAATTAGGGCATGGAATTATTTTTCGTTTTTATGTGTTCACAATTAGGGCCATTTAGGCATTGTTCGCAATTAGGGCATGGAATTATTTTTCACTTTTGTGTGTTCGCAATTAAGGACATTTAGGCATCGTTCGCAATTAAGGCATGGAATTATTTTTCACTTTTATGTGTTCGCAATTAGGAACATTTAGGCATTCTTCGCAATTAGGGCATGGAATTATTTTTCCCTTTTATGTGTTCGCAATTAGGGCATGGCATTATTTTTCAATTTTATGTGTTCGCAATTAGGACCATTCAGGCATTGTTAGCAATTAGGGCATGAAATTATTTTTCACATTTATGTGTCCGCAATTAGGGCCATTTAGGCATTCTTCGCAATTAGGGCATGGAATAATTTTTCACATTTATGTGTTCGCAATTAGGTCCATTCAGGCATTGTTCGCAATTAGGGCATGGCATTATTTTTCATTTTATGTGTCCGCAATTAGGGCCATTTAGGCATTGTTCGCAACTAGGACTGTTCGCAATTGGATACAACCATGTAACCCATTTAGTCTGTGCTAGAACCTTTTGGTATATTTCGAGACTAAATGAAGATAATGACAAATAGAGGCCATGGGTATGATGTAGAAGTTCCCTTTTGATGTCCTTCTTACAGTAGCTTTTCTGAAACAAATTGCTTCGATGCACAGTCGGGTTCTGGAATTCCAAAATGCCCCATTCATGTTGGAACTGCCACTGTCAAAGGGACAGAACGACAAATGGCATCATAAACGTAACAATCTAATAAGGAAGAAACAACCCTAAGAATGACAGAGGGTGGACTCTATCAGGAGGGTATGTTACACCGACATTACTTAGGAGAATCATCTCTCAATAGAAGAAAGACGTACGTGGAAATATTGGACATTATAGAAATTGATAAAATAGCAATACGATTAGTATTCTTGAGAGGCCTAGCACATGCGCAGAGATTATAACAGAAAATGCTGCAACTGTGGACTGCTCGAAGTGGGAAATTCTTAGCTGAGGGGGATGCTTATGCAAATTCTCCTAACCGGGGGATGATTTATGAATAATTTCTTAACATGGGGGTAGATTTTACCACTTCGAACAATGCAACTGGTCAAGAAAATCGTCAGGATAAATACGAGGGCAAGTCAACAAATAAGTCACCAACTGATGTGGAATTGCTGAAAATGTAGTGAGTAGTTCCTAAGGTGTCGTTAGGTGGCAGTACAATCCGGCTCTCGCTAGATAGTGGATACATGCATGGGCAGCTCAGTTTTAAAATGGCAACCGTCGTCGCGGAGTGTACGTTAGAAAAACAACGTGCTGTATTGTGCGTTTTCTTGTGGACTTTCTGCAAAGGATATTCATAAGAAAATGTTTCCTGTTCACGGTGAGAAGTGTTTGTCGTGTAAATTGGTGCATAACTGAGTCGATAAATTCTTGCAAGGGCTGCGAAGAATATTCATAAGAAAATGTTTCCAGTTCACGGTGAGAAGTGTTTGTCGTGTAAATTGGTGCATAACTGAGTCGATAAATTCTTGCAAGGGCTGCGAAGAATATTCCTAAGAAAATGTTTCCAGTTCACGGTGAGAAGTGTTTGTCGTGTAAATTGGTGCATAACTGAGTCGATAAATTCTTGCAAGGGCTGCGAAGAATATTCCTAAGAAAATGTTTCCAGTTCACGGTGAGAAGTGTTTGTCGTGTAAATTGGTGCATAACTGAGTCGATAAATTCTTGCAAGGGCTGCAAAGAATATTCATAAGAAAATGTTTCCTGTTCACGGTGAGAAGTGTTTGTCGTGTAAATTGGTGCATAACTGAGTCGATAAATTCTTGCAAGGGCTGCGAAGAATATTCATAAGAAAATGTTTCCAGTTCACGGTGAGAAGTGTTTGTTGTGTAAATTGGTGCATAACTGAGTCGATAAATTCTTGCAAGGGCTGCAAAGGATATTCATAAGAAAATGTTTCCTGTTCACGGTGAGAAGTGTTTGTCGTCTAAATTGGTGCATAACTGACTCGATAAATTCTTGCAAGGGCTGCGAAGAATATTCATAAGAAAATATTTCCAGTTCACGGTGAGAAGTGTTTGTCGTGTAAATTGGTGCATAACTGAGTCGATAAATTCTTGCAAGGGCTGCAAAGAATATTCATAAGAAAATGTTTCCTGTTCACGGTGAGAAGTGTTTGTCGTGTAAATTGGTGCATAACTGAGTCGATAAATTCTTGCAAGGGCTGCGAAGAATATTCATAAGAAAATGTTTCCAGTTCACGGTGAGAAGTGTTTGTCGTGTAAATTGGTGCATAACTGCGTCGATAAATTCTTGCAAGGGCTGCGAAGAATATTCATAAGAAAATGTTTCCTGTTCACGGTGAGAAGTGTTTGTCGTGTAAATTGGTGCATAACTGAGTCGATAAATTCTTGCAAGGGCTGCGAAGAATATTCATAAGAAAATGTGGCCGCGGTGGCTCAGTCGGTAACGCGTCTGACTACCATGCTCAAGGTCCCGGGTTCGATCCCCGGCCGGTTCAAATCCGGGAACTTTTCTTACGGTGAAAGCGGCCCCGGCGCCCACCCAGCGTCGAATAACATGGGTACCTTGGGGAAACCCTGGGGGGTAAAGGCGGTCAGGGGCGTGATGCTGATCACATCACCCCCACTCACGACCGGATCAAGAAAGTGTGGGGCGTTACCCCACACCACCTATACGCCTTCATGGCGTGGTGCTATGCACAGAATATTCATAAGAAAATGTTTCCTGTTCACGGTGAGAAGTGTTTGTCGTGTAAATTGGTGCATAACTGCGTCGATAAATTCTTGCAAGGGCTGTCAAACGTTTCGTGGATGATGAAGATGTTGAATGTAAAACAGCAGGGCTGAAACAGCAGCCCAAAGATTTATATTCAGCAGGTTTTGAGGTGATAAATCGATGGGATAAAAGGAGATTGTATTGATAAATAAAAACTGTTTTCAAGTCGGTATCTCACTCAATATTTTTTAATAAACGTTTGTGACCTACTTTCTGACTTACTCTCGTAGTTTATGTTTCCATATTTGGCTAGGTTTTAGTGAATATAAATTCTAAATCAAGTTATGACCCACCAACAAAATTACCCATTTGTGGAGGTGATGTGATTAGCATTACGGCCCGGCTGCCTATACCTCGATGCACCCATTTATTAGAGGGTGCTGCATGCAGGAAAATTTGATGGGAAAATTCCCACCCAGCCGGAAATCGAACTCGGATCCTCCTTGTGGTAGTCAGACGTCATACCGACTGAACCAGCGCCGCAATATACACACAGTAATAGCTAGACAATAGTAATATTATTAATTAGAAGAAATCAACAATATCTTGAGGAATACACACAAAGTGCTAATTAGTTTGAATGTTCAAAAATATATTTGCTAATTCTAATCGACTGGGTTGTTGCCACCAAAGGTACCGGATGATGATGATGATGAATTACAATTTTTGGTGTGCCGGCACGTATGGCCATTTTGCACCCTTCAAAGTACACGAGGAAAACACCCTCTTATTAAAAACCTTACCTTAAAATTAAAAATGGGTTTAATGAGAAAGATTAAAAGTGCAAGGTTATAAAGTGACTTGCACAAGTCATTCAAAACACATTCAAAATGATAAGAAAAAACTAAAAACTTTCTCATAAACAGTATGAGAGACCTGCTGTTCTCAAAGAGCGAAAAATATTTTTTTAAAACAAAAACTCAATAGGTGACCAAGGCAGATGTACGACTTAAGAGAGAGAGAGAGAGAGAGAGAGAGAGAGAGAGAGAGAGAGAGAGAGAGAGAGAGAGAGAGAGAGAGAGAAAGCACACGAGAGAAACAGAACATGACATAGAGTGGGATGAGGCTAAGCAGATAGAAGGGAGAAGAGAGTAATAGTGAGAAAATGGAAGGAGGCCAAAGAAATAGAGAAGAATGGGGAAGAAGACACAATGAACTGGAATGGAGGACTGAAGATAAACAAATATTGGAAGGAGGCAGTGGCGGCGATTGGGTTCCAAAACCGGGGGGAGGGGGGCAAGGTGCTAAAACTGAGGGAAAAGACAGTATATTTCTCTTTGTAGATAAGATTTAGCATAGTGCGGGGGCAAAAGTGGCGAAACGTTGGGGGGCAACTGCCTCCTTCGGTCCCCCTAATTGCGGCCACTGGAAGAAGGTGTTAGAAAGAGTGGAAAGGACAAGAGCGAAGGAGGAGAAAAGAAGAAAGAGGAATGAAGAAAGAAAGAATAAGGAAAAAGAGCATGAGATAAGGAGTCCAACCACATTCCAGATGCAAGGAAATGTTTATCTAAATCGCCTGTCAGGTGAAACAACAGTTGACAGGAGAAAGCCACCTGCTGGAACACCTGTAAAGGAATGTTCCAGATAAACAACTTTCTAATAATCTTGTGTCTGGATGGGAGTGATTTTTGTGTATATATATATCTTCCTGTTTTGTACCTTATTTCATTTGTATTTGGTACAGAGTCTGAAGAAGACCTTGCTAGAAGGTTGAAACGTTACGTTTAGTTTATATTTTTAATAAAATAAATTACTGCCTTGGTCAGCATATTGAGTTTTTGGTAATCATGGAAAGAAAGCTTAATGGTGTTATCAGTTTTTTGAACACTGTCTTCATCGCTCAACATGGATGTTAAACAGTTGAGAAGATTAAAACTTTGTCTGTGAGGACAGTAAAATCAGCACATTTAAGTCGTACCCTGTGAGTACCTTTGTAAGTATCCCTCATCAACAGTGTGGACTCCAGCCCCTTTCCTCCGGGGAACACAAATTATAATCATAATGAAAATAAATAATTTTAAATTGCTCCTTACCTCTTATACGTAATTCAATTAAGTGTAAATTTCGATAAGACTGTACTACAAGACTATTCCTTACGAAGCTGTTGACTGACTAAGAGTTAAAATTGCTGTAAAAAGCTGAAATTCGTTGCAACAACAGAAGCTTACATTACACCAACCCTGCCGCTCTACACGTGTTCATTGTTGTTGCAATAAAATAGACTTTTATCATATACTAGCTGATTGCCCGGCGCTGCCTGGGTATTTATTTATCCCAATTTTCTATTAGACAGGAAAATAATGAATTCTAACTATAGTGTAAACAAACTTTAAGTTGAACGGCATTGGGAATGTCACTATTCATTTTAACGACGACGAAAACTATGGATTCCACACTAATATCGGTCGTTTTACATGTCATCCCCTTCCCTCCCCCCCCCCCCCTAGGGGTGCCAGAGGTGTCTTGGAGTTGAACGGCATTGGGAGTATCACTATTCATCTTAGCAACCCCGAAAACTATTTATTACACACTAATATGGGTCGTTTTCGATTATTTTTACACGTCACCCCCTCCCACTCCCACCCCTAGGGATACCAGGGGTGTCTTACCCCCACAGTATTTCTTTCCAAGTGATACGTGTACCAAGTTTGGTTGAAATTGCTCCAAGGTGTTCGAGAGTTATCCCGGAACAAACATACACACACACATATACACACATACATCCAGTTATATATATATATATATATATATATATATATATATATATATATATATATATAAGATAGATTACAGGAAAGTGACGAAAGTCGGATCCCACCCCCTAAGTCGGACCTCCAGCTGATCTTTTCAAGGAAGCGCCGTAGACTAGGGACGTGTAGGTTAATTATTCTGAATGACTTCACGAGCCAGTGGCATCGTCAATTTTATTTCGTTTTATGTAGCAGCGTGTGGTGCATGCATTTCTCTTTACCTGCTGAAGTAAATATGTTTCGACAGTCAGTAATTTTCATCATATTTTGACTTCTACATTTTTAAGAGTTTGTGTCTCATTACTAATATGTAAAGTAGAGTAGATCTAACAACATATATGATTATATAAAAGTTTCGTAAAGGTATTAACTGGTTTTGGCGACGTTTCGAAACAATGGCCTTTTTTCTAAGTCGGACCCCCATGTTTCCAGTTATATTCTGAGGAAGGCTGATTACATTCTGTCACTTGTAGGTTACAAGTAATGGCAGGAAAAGGCAGAAACAACAAGAAAAAGAGCTGGTCTCATGAGTCAATGGCCAGAGAGACATATGCAATAAGAACGAAGAAAATCGGCTGGAAGAAAGCTGCTGATACGTTTGTTGTCCCTAATACAACATCTTATCCAGTGAGAGATACTGGAATCCTGAAGAACTATCACAGACAAAAATGGATCGTCCGACTTTACTTACATCAGAGCCAAAGGAGGAATTTGTTAAGTAGTGTTTAGCAATGGGGAGAACATTGTTTGGCCTAAAGTTTTCAGATTTAAGACGCATGGCATGTCAATGGAACGGAACAATATTGAAAAAATGGCTCAATTTGTTCCCGAAGAGAGACAGAAAATATCTGAAACTCAGTTTGTTTTATATTTTCTACTTTAAATTACCATTCAATTACCATTTGTATTTGTCCGAATTTGGAGTACTTTTTCAAAACGCTCATTTTTGCAACCCTTGCTATAATTGAGAATTCTCTTGGCAGTGTTTCCTAAAGTTGATTCTGACACAGGGAACCCTTCGGCAACTTACTAGAGAGGATTTTAACAATGAAAAACATTGTTAACTTTAATATTAGGAAATCTATAATCGAATAACCAGTTAACTTCGTTCATTATTTTGACTTTTAATTGTAAAGATGACTACAATCATAACTTATTATTGCGAAAAAACAAAACAAGTACATTGTACGTTAAATTGAAGTGTATAAAAGGAATCCAAAGTGAATATAGTTGGCAAACTTCTTAGCTATTATCGAAATTCTCTGCTAGGTTATTGAAATTTTCGGGGGGAATTTCCCCCGAGCTACCCCCTGAATTCATCAATGTCATATAATCATCATTCATCTTCATCACAGGAAAAAGGCGACGGAAATGAGAAAAGTAAGAATGTGAAGGTTACTAAGTTTTCACACTCACCTTAACCGCAGGAGACGATATGAGGAAACTGTTTCTTCTGCATTGTTACCCAGTGATCAGTTCGCATAGTATAAGCCACAAACCCTTTATTAAAGAAAATCGATGCCTCCTCAAGAACTATGGCACAACGGTTTCTCTATTACTTTCCTGCCTTTGTCCTCGTCTCGTCATCTCTCCCCCTCCCCCACCCTCGATAGCTTCTCCCGAGCATCTAGGAAGCAGCGTAATAGGTCAATAAAGCTAGAACAGCCCTAAGATCAAGCGAAGGTTTGTTCTTTGTGTTTCGTACCGCATGGAGGGGCGATTAACAAGAAGACACAGCTGGTGTACTTCGGGCGCCTCCATCAGGCACAATTGAGCCCAAGATCTCTCAGGAGGAACACGGTTCGTATCAAAGAAAATACACGTCGTGGGGTGGGGGAGGGGGCTTTTGCCCGGAAGGAGTGGATTTCGCGCCCGAAACATAAAGGCTGGATGGAAACAACGGACAAATAAGAAAGCGGAGATTACATGGCTCTTGGGAACGAAGTTCTGTGGGACATAAAAGAACGGTTGCGATCGAGGGACATCTATGATGCCTGTCTCTGTCAAATATATCCTCTCGGTTAGACACATATTGTACAGGAGGTTTCCAAAAAGGTAAAACAATTGTTGAAATCAGAGCCGTTGTGGTCCAGCCAGGGAGCTTCGGATGTACAAGTAGGGAGGGGATTTTTACAGCAATATCTCCTCATGGAGCGGCTCTGGGGGTGCACCCAGCCTTTAAGATGGGTACCTGATGGCGGCCGGAGCGTGGTGCTGCTCACATCACCTTCACAAATATTGTGATTTTGTGAGGCTTTACCTCTGCATCCAGCCACATGCCTTCATGGAATGTTACAATGTGCAGGAGTAGCTTTGCCTTTACCTTTTGATATCATTAAGTGCATCCGGGACAGTCTCCGCGGGGCTCTTCCAATGCTCTTACTCCCGTGGCAGTGTTGCCAACTTAGCTATCTTAGCGCCACATCTGGCTCTTTCGTGCACTCGTTTGGCTGTGAACTGGGGCGCCTGCCCCCGTGCCTCACTATGATGCCATCACTAGTTCCGGCTCACATAGACCATGATTATACATTTTGCACGTGACGTGGTATTCTTACATTGGCTGCGTCGCCCCACCCCTCTTATATCCCCAGCTACTTTTTTTTTTATAGCGCCGTCTTAACATGAAATTGACAAAATATATTGATATCAGGGAATCCTATATTTTCGATTTCATACGACCATTGGTGAATTGTTGAGATGGTTGATGCCACCGGATCTAGTTGGTGAAAACTAAGAATAAATTGTCATCAATTTAGAGTTACCGGTAATAGCAGCGCCCCACCCCTTTGACAACTAACATTACTCTATGAAGAAGCACTTCGTAAATCTAGTCAGTTTTAACCCCATTTAAGGTAAAATTTAGCTCCTTTATGCGCATCAGGTTTGGCAACACTACCAGGATGGCCGTAGGAGGCAAGCAGAAATGCATTGGGCTTATGGGAGCAGAGGCGTCTCCTGAACGCATGCGGTGCATGCTGCGCATGCGTCAATTTTGGGAAAAAGGACAGCTTGCTCTGCGACGACATTAATGAGCAGCTCTACATTCTAATTTCTCCATATAGGAGAAGTTTTTATTTTAGACGAGAGCGCTCAACTACGCTTATATTACATTTCTTGAATCTGAAGTGAAAGAAAGTAATACTTATTTTTCCACAATTGACGCATGCGTCACTTCAGATCCAAGAAATGTAATATAAGCTTAGTTGAGCGCTCTCGTCTAAAATAAAAACTTCTCATATATGAAGAAATTAGAATGTAGAAATGCTCATTAATGTCGTCGCAGAGCAATGCATAATTTTCCTCACATGCGCAGCATGCGTTCAGGAGACGCCTCTGTATGGGAGTATTATTTAATTTGTTGTCTTGGGAATATCAAACTTCCGATGGAATAGAAAAATATATAAACAGGAAGAAGACAGTTTGAAGATGAATTTCACCAGCGGAAAAGTCGAAACTTCCAATTGATTAGCCGTAACTTGATGTTGAAGTTAATTCCCCATAAGGATTCCGAAAATTCTTATTCATCATATTTTTCAAACATTGTGTCCAGATTAATAATTAACATAATAAAATTCCTTCTAGAGCATTCATGTGGTTTGCTGTTGCCTAGATATTCCGAATAGTTTCGTGGTTATGCAATCTAATCCTATTATACTATTGAAAATATCTAGACAAAAGTGCAAGCAAAACACACCAAGATTCACGTGAATGCTCTACACTCAGAGAACTAAATGCATCATATCGATTGATGCACCAGAATGCATCGATTGATGTACTAAAGTGTGTTTTATGGCTTCTTCAAAGAATCAGATTCACATTTCATGCATTTGGGTGCATTTTTGTATGTCGTGAGAGAAACACTAAAATGCATAATTTGATTCAAGTGAAGATTCATTTCAGTCGAGATGCACTTCAATGCATCAGTTGATGCGTTATGCTGCACCTTGATGCGTTTTGATGCACCAGAATGCAACTTTTGTTTGATGATGCACTTAAACGTTTCGTCTGAGCTACATAAACTCTGTAGCTCAGACCAAACGTTTAAGTGCATAATTCAAAAAAATGCAGGAAGGTGCATCAAGGAACATCAACTGATGCATTGAAGTGGATCTCGACTGAAGGGAATCCTCACTTGAATCAATTGATGCATTTTGGTGTTTCTTTCACGACATACAAAAATACACCCAAATGCATGAAATGTGAATCTGATTCTTTGAAGAAGCCATAAAACACACTTTAACTGCATCAATCGATGCATTCTGGTGCATCAATCGATATGATGCATTTAGTTCTCTGACTGTAGAGCATTCACGTGAATCTTGGTGTGTTTTGCTTGCACTTTTGTCTAGATATTTTCAATAGTATAATAGGATTGCATAATCACGAAACTATTCGGAATATCTAGGCAACAGCAAACCACATGAATGCTCTAGAAGGAGTTCCAAGCAGATGCAATTCTAGAGATTTTGGAATATCATAGCGGCTTCTCGAAAGAAAGGGGCAATTCGAAATAAAGTTGCCCTGGCGTCGGCCAAACGTCCAGCCGAGTCTTTAGTACACCATGCACTACGTTTGCCGGCTAACTAGGCTCTGTAGTGTGCAAGATGAAGAGAAGTATTGTTGAGAGGTATGGAATCGGTGAAGAAGCAAGTTTGTAATGAGCTACATGCATACATCTTGCATCAGAAGAGCACCATTACATCGCTTAAAACAGGAAATTGACTTACCTGGCTCTTCCAATTACTCAAGTTTACACACTGGCCTGGCATAACTGGCGGTGTTGCAAAAAAAACAACAAAAAAAAAAAAAACCGCCAGATTCATTGGCGCAACCTGTATATATCATGCTTGAGCAACTCGCTTGCACTTGTAAAATCCAGCGAGTATTCCGTGCGATGCGAGATTCCCGCCTGCACACTGTACATCAAGGCCAGCCAGCAGGGGAGTAAGTGTGGGATGCAATGTGACCATCCCATCACCATGATACGTTCAAGTCAAGCCTGTATTATTATACTATTAAACGTATTATTATATTTATTAAAAATAACTTAATAATACTCAGCGGTGAACGATGAGACTCGGCGAAGTACACAGACTCCTCTCAGGTACAGGGATAGTGTTAGGCAAAGACAATATTCACAGCTCAGAGGAATACAACTACATTATTGCAGTAGATAAACTGAAAGGTTTTATTCTTTATTTATGGCAATTATAATGCGAATATACTTGAGACGAAGGCGAGGATTTCGCTTCATCGATGAATTGACTCAAGTAAAAACGCATAAACTCAATGCGTGGCTATCGGTATGCCTATGATCACATAGACCTTAGCTTGCTCCCCGAACTACCATACCAAGATGTATGCACAACACCGAGGAGTTATTTTTAAGTTTAAAAGCTTCATCGATCCGTGAAGAAAGTGTGATATTTCTTATGCGATATCCTCGCTTTTATACTATATTCGAGAACACAGATTCAAATACAGATGAATCACTCACTATCTACAAAAGGATACTATCAACGAAACTGACATCTACACATGTTTAGAAATACAAATTCACATAGTGCACTCTCGCAAACATGAAGATACATTAAACTACTCATAATAGAGCATAAAATATAATAAATATTAAACAAAATATATACATTACAAACAAGGTGCATTATTATTATTAATAACAAGGAAATTACGCTTTCTTTCACAAAAATAAATATGTTAGTGACATATTTTCTACCGGTGACGTCACATAAAAATATGGATCATATCAACCAGAACACCCGTCAATCGGACACAGCAGAACACGCCAATATAAATGTTCGCCCGAAACCGGATCCAACGTGATCATAGGGTAAGGTTGTTGCCTTGTAATTAAGGGTTCAGAGTTCGAACTCCGATGGAGACTCATAGTGGATCGTATTCCACTTTAAACTGCCCAGTCCCGATTGGCCTATCTGTCCATAAAGTACACTAAGAACAAAGCTCAAATCAACCCAACGTGATCATAGGATGGCCATTGGCAGCCGGCAACAATAGGTTGCGAAATTACAAATTTTATTCCTTGTGCATCTCTTCGTGCACCAACACAGCGCCTCCCTCACCTGTCACCTCCAATCACTTTTATTGAACCCTCCATCGCAGGAGACCGGAACTCTTTGTCCCTTTGACGCCGCGAACACTCAAAGAGCGCGCAATAATCACTCTTTCTTGTCGGCGTGGCTAAAAAGCTACAAAGGCTGTTTTTTAAACATATGAACTTCACTCCCCCATATTCCTCCGCAATCCCCTAATCATGAATTTCTAATCAGCGGAAGCGCTTACGGTACGTTGGACGTCTATCCTGCGTCCTTACGGCAGAAGCCATCAGTCACGGTCAAGGTGACCGGCCCTTTTGATAAAGGCGCAGCATCCGCTACATTGTGGGTAGCGACTTTATTTAGGATGAAAGTGCGGCGTCGTGATCATTAACTAGAGGGTGTTAATAAACACGCGAAGTTCATTGTATAGAACCTCGGATCTTACTATGGAAATTTGCCTGATATTGTCCAATTATAGCCAGCCTCACCGAACTGAAAATTTAAAATTCCGTCGACCTTTGTAGCTAAAGCCATTTCTCTTGTTTGACACGTTGCGCCAACCTTTGCACTTTTGTGACACACCACATAAATTAACATCCACCTCCGTGGGATGGAATTGGGAGTAGGGCCCGCAGAGCCCTTTGCAGTGGCCCATGCTCGATTAAAAAATGGAAGTACTTAACATAAAAATCGGATGAAGTAAAAAATAATTTCAATGCAGGATATGTATTACAAGTAAAGACAATACTTACAAAAAAAATAATTCATTTTTTTTTTACAATAGCAGTAGGAAACTTGACAATGCTTGCTCTTTAAAAACTTCTCGACGTTGGCACTAATGTTGGTAGTCGCTATGCGCAGAGTATTCTCGAGATGTTGCCCCGTAATCTGACTTCTTGTCCTGGACATGCTTTATTCAGGAGAAGAATTGCTCACATAAGTATGTGCTTCCTAACAAAGTAAACATTTACAAAGCATGTCGGCGGAGATTAAAGAATTCGTAGTCTTTGTAAAATGTAACCAAGGGCAAATTGAAGATTTTTTCTCTAAGAGAAGAATTGTTTTGAAGTTCAAGCAGCTCCATCTGTACTGAACCTGGTATGTCGGCGGCTCCGACACGGAATGGTTTCAAAAATAAATCTGAAGAAGACTGATATTTACGAAAATCACTAAATCTCTCTCCGAACTTACTTCGCAATACGGCTATAACCCTGTTCCAGCTAACTGTGGAGCAGGCAGAGGAGGAGGAGGGAAAGCGAGTGGTGAAAGCGCAGCGTTGCCAACCGTACGGTCCTGTCTGAGCTCACCGCGTACGAGAAGATCCCCAAATGAGGGGAGAGGGCGTGCAGAGGGACAGAGGAAGACCGGTCTATTTGCAGATTTTAGGGATAGAAGGAAGTCTTCCGCTGCGGTCATTGTCGTTGTGCAAGTGCTTCTGCGTGGGTGTTTAATTGTGATTTCTTTGGGATTTTTCGTGCTTTTCGTGGTGTTGTAAGAGTTACGGTACTTGTACATTATTTAGCCGTGTTGTGTCGGAAACGTTCGAATAAAAGAAATGATCAACAGTGTCGATATGCAACAATCATCCCGAGAATTTTCATGCCAAACCTAGACCGACATTGTTGACATTTGTAGCTTTGCACATTGTAAGTGCAAATAAACGTTCTCCGCTTTCGCAATTCTTTTGATCTTTTTTTTCTTTGCCATTTGCTTCGAACGCCAGTACTGTAACAGCCAATTCCGTCGTTGAAAATATCTTAAACGTTGTAGTTAGTACAATCGGCAGGCTCTTCATTTAAAAAAAAAATCAAAAAATCTGTGTACTCCGTCAAGAAATCAACACCAGATTGACGATGATCATATCTTTACCGCTAATGTGGATACCCCCTGACAGTGCGCGGACAGTGATTTGAGCGTAGATGCGAATCAAGCCTTAAAGCTTACAGCGAGACCACAGCGTTTGTTTCTGACCCAGGGTGCACTCCCCCAACCCTAATAGTGGAGTCGCCTGCCCCTACGTCACTTGACTTCCGTCAGGGATCTTCTCCTGAGCGGTGGGATGTACGGAAATTTCATGGCCGTAAGCTAAATGCACGGCTTGTCAAAATTTGCTCCTGCAGTTATATCCCTAATATTTCCTTAAGAGAATCTTACACCGAGCGTACGGACCTGGAGACAAAAATACGGTCCGTTTCCCATGTGCGTACGGTATTGTCGCTTTCAAAACTTTGCAACGCTTAAAGAGCGAAGCTGGGAAATCGGGTAACTCCAGTCGCCCATTACGCAATCCCGTTTCTCTCACTGTTCATTGGTGGAGCCGTCTCGCGTCAAAACTTGCGTAGAGACTTGTTCTCGTTCGCCTGGTCTACAGTTAGCTGGTACAGGGTTTCGTTTTATAGCATATTCATCAAGAAGCGAAGAGTTCAACTCAGAGATATTCTGAAAATGAGTTATATTTTTTTTGTGCGAGTTGTGCCTCCCAAAGTTTGAGCTTGGCCACAAGAGCTTTGATAGAGTGTACACCAGTTGATCTTTGGATTTTAGCAGCGTATTTAGGTCATTCATATGCAACGAGATGCCGATCACAAAGGCAGAGTCCGTCATCCACTTCGGATCGTTGAATTCCGCAATCTGCTTCCCCTTGCTTGGCAGGAACTGCTGTATTTCAGCCCTTGAGTCAAAGAACCTTCCCTCTGCTCAACCAGCGCACATCACTATAATAAACCACATCAGTTTCACACTGTTGTGTCAAAAACTCTTGGAATGGACCATGATTCAATCCTCTTGCCCTAATAATTGATTTGGATTTTGCTTTTGATATGGTTCGGGGTGAAGGACTTGGTAATGAGGATTAATAACCAGACGGTGAACAATTAATACATTTAATATACACTGGACGTTATGTCCGAAGCATTCAAATACATTGAACCATGATATAACAAACATTACACAGAATATATCTGCTTATGATTTTTCTTCTTCTTGCCGTGAAGACTAAGCCTTGTAGCCATACCTAGACCGTATCATCCCTCCAGGTGTCCCAAAAAAAAAATCAGATATGCTGATGACCGTATCGATCTGGTGGGCGGCGAACCCTGGTAGACCTTCTCGGAGATGAGTGAGGTGTGCTAGGACCTGGTCCTGGGTATCCGGCTCTGCCTGGGATAGGTTCTGGTACTGTTCCACCGGGGTTTGTTGAATTTCTATTTGGTATTGTAACGTTGAAGTCGTCGTCATCTGCAGTGTCACGTGAAACACGTCTCTTCAACCACCTGGGATGTACCACTCGTTTGATTCCATCTTCCAACATTATCTCGTAGAGGATACTATCCCCAATTCGACGAATGACAACTCCTGGGATGTAATTTGGAGTACCATGCTTAGGTGATTGAACCCAAACTGCTGAGTTGATGGTGAAAGTACCATATCTCGATGAAGAATCGTTCTGAAATTTTGCTGACTTCCTCGGCTTGAACGGAGATTCACTCGACAGAGGCAGATTGTTTGGTTCCCACCAAAATCTTGGTCGGTATTTCAAGACCGAAAGTGCCGGCAGGCTTCCTTTTCCACCCAGTCGCGTGTTCCGAAGGATGAAAAGAAGGTTGGCGATCCCCATATCAAGTTCAAGCGTGCTGAGATTGGGTTTGTCAGTTATAAGCTTGACAAGAGCGGTTTTGACAGTACGAACGTATCGTTCGGCTAAGCCGTTGCTAGGACTGTGATAAGGTGGTGAAGTAACATGTTTGATGCCATTCTTAAGGCAGAAGTTACGAAATTCGAGAGAAGTGAACGTTGGGCCGTTGTCGGATACGATAGTATTTGGTATCCCTAGCGTGGCGTAAGATTGCATAAGCCAGCGGATCGTTTCCTTTGTGTCCAATGTGTGTAGAGGCCATACTTCTGTCCACTTGCTGAAGGCGTCTACTATCAGTAGGAACTTACGCCCTGCAAAGAAAAAATGGTCTATATGCCATCTCTCGTTCACATACGAAGCGAGAGGCCATGAAGAATCGGGTCCGTTTCGGACCTTAGGAGCGTTTGCTCGGCATGTATTGCAGCTCGCTACAAAATCCGTAATCTCTGCTGACATGCCTGGCCACCAAAATCTGGAAAGACACAACTCTTTCATACGAGTTGAACCAATGTGTCCATCGTGTAAAGCTCTAAGAACTTCATTCCGTTTAACTGTGGGAATGATAAGTCTACCCGACCACATGAGCGTTCCCTGCTCGTACGTTAGGTGAGCTCTTCTTTCGAAGAAAGGTGCGAGCTTCTTCCGTTCGGTAGACGTGTCGTGTTGATCTGGCCAACCATTTACTACACAGGAGACAACTAATGAGAGCAGTGGGTCTTCTGAAGTGGCGTTCTGTATTGAGTCTCGAGAAAGAGGAGCTACAGCGTCTTCAATGGACCCGAAATATGCATGAAGTTCTTCTTCTCCAGCTGGTATTGTGTCACGTGTTTGCGTAGGCAACCTGCTTAGCATGTCAGCTACTTCTACCTTGCTGGAATGAATTATATTATATTGGTATGAAGATAAAAGTAGAGCCCATCTCATCAATCTATTGGATGAATGTTTTGAAATGGCTCGATCCGGAGAAAATATAAACTTTACAGCACGTGCGTCTGTAACAATCTCGAACTTGGATCCGAGTAAAAATTTGTGAAATCGCTTGATACCGTGAACTATGGCTAGAGCTTCTCTCTCTACCTGGGAGTATCTGCGCTCCGTCTCACTGAAGGTGGTAGAAGAGCAGGCGATGGTCTGTAGACCGCTATCAACTCGATGACACAATTGTGCGCCACAGCCGAAAGGAGAGCCATCAGTGATAAGTACAACTGGCTTTGTTGGGTCGAAAGGCACAATAGGATTTATCTGTCGAAGTTCCGCCATGATGCTGTCGAACTCGTGTTGACAGTTATCGTCCCATTTCCAAGAGACGTTTTTCTTGAGTAAAGAAAGTAAAAAGTGAAGTTTCGAAGCTAAGTTCGGTACAAACTTTCGATGAAAGTTGATCATCCCGATGAAGGAACGTAATTGTGATTTGTCTTGAGGTGGGGGAGAATTTAGGATGGCCTCCAAGTTCTTGTCTGACGGCCGTATACCAGCGACGTCAATCTTGTATCCTAGGTACTCGATAGATGAGGTTAGGAATTGGCTTTTGCTGGCGCTCGCTTTGACATTGTGTTTGGCCAGACGATTCAGGACATCACACGTGCGTGTGAAGCATTCTTGCAATGTTTCACCTCCGATGATGACGTCATCAAAGTAGAAAGAAACTCCGGGAATGTCATCTAGAATCTTCGCTAGGACCATTTGAAACAGATCTCCACTTATTTTTATGCCAAAAGGTAGTCTGTGAGGTTTATATAAGCCCCAAGGTGTGTTGACGACAGTGATGCGTTTGGCAGCTTCAGAAAGTTCCAACTGTCCGTAAGCCATTTGAAGGTCAATTACCGTAAAGTATTTACACCTGGCCAACTTAGAGAAAATATCCTCGACTCTAGCAATGGGAAACTTGACGTTTTCAGTCATTTTATTCACCGTTCCTGAGAAGTCAGTGCAGAGACGAAGTGAGCCATCTTTCTTGGTAACAACGACAAGTGGTGAGGCCCAATCAGAATATCCGACCGGTTCCCATAACCCTACTTTCACTAGATTTTGAATAGAATCCTGAACACGGTCTCGAATACCGTAAGGAACTTCGTAATGTCTACGAAATATTGGTGCAGAGTTGGATCTCAGTGGTATATCGACCAAATAAGGTGTAATTGGCTTGGACAAATCACCATCAAAGATTTTCTCGTATCTAGAAGAAATTTCTCGCCTTAGGTCGTCGGCACCAGCGTTAGTAATAGTACCTTGTACTGTGTTAGTTGAAAGAACACTGGCCGTAACTAATAATCGCCTCCAAGATGGTTGAATAATGTCCAACCATGTACGACCGATCAATGGATATAAAAGTTTCTCCTGACAGAGAAAGACAGGTAAAGTATAATCCCTATTGTCTAAGTATAGTTTGACGGATGTTTGTGCTGTAACACGAACATATCCTTCGTTTACACCTCGTAATCGTAGGCTAGAATTACATTTAACATAGTGTGGAAACAACTGATCAAAATACTTCTCGTTGAAAAGAGTAACAGCAGACCCAGTATCTACTTCACATTTAACAATACACTTATTGATTTGGAGATTTATTATGAAGCTATACGAACTGATTTGGTGCTCCAAAATGTGTTGAGTAGAAGTAATCAGTGTGGAACGATGACTGAGCGCACAAGTGTTGAGATGGTTGAAGCTGAACGTAGACAACTCATCGGGTGTTGTGCTCCGTGAGGTTGAACTGGACGTTCTATTCACGGCTCTATCTTTTTGCTTCTTTCTGCATCGCATATTCCAATGGCCTTGTCGTTTGCAGTAGCTACAGATTGCGTTTCTTGCCGGACATAGACCTTGTGGGTGATTCTTTGTGCAGTTGCCGCACTGGGAGTGAGGATTTTGCTTGGTAGCAGTTGTGTTCTGAGGTTGATTGTAGCTCTTCTGCCTCGTTTCGCCCGAGCGTGAACTCTTTGAAGCGCCTGTGTGGCGATCTGGATTCATCCGCGTCAAATTTCTTGAGCTGGTGGCAAAAGTCACAGAATCTGCATTGTACTTATTCGAGAATAATTTAACTTCTCGTTCTAATAACTCACAATGCAAAGCAATTTCTTGACATTTAGCAAAGGAAAGATCACTTTCAGATAATAATCTTTTTCGAGTACTGTAAGATTGTACACCAACAAGAAATTGTTCAACAAGTGCCTCATCTAAATACTGCTCATACGCACATTTGGCTGCTTGTTGTTTGATTTTCACTACGAATTGAGTAACTGATTCTCCTTGAGATTGGATACAATTTCGAAACTTGAACCTCTCTGTAAACTTGTTGGTTTTGGGCCTGAAGTGCTGAACCATTTTCTCGTGAATGACAGCATATGTTAGATTACATGGCATTTCAGGAGCCGTAATATTGCGAAGTACTTGAAAAGCCTTAGGACCTATGACTGCTAAGAGAACTGCTGCTTTTCTTTCATTTGCCACATTCTGGGCGAGACAGAGTTGATCAAAACGCATGAAATAACTCTCGATATCTTCATTTTCTTCAGCAAATTCGCTGAATGTAATGTTGAGAGCCATGTTATCGAAACTTCAAATTACATTAACTGATAGAAATCACTGGCATGTATGAAAGTTACGATGTGTAACTGAAACTTGCATGTAAAAAATTAGTAAACTTAAACGTTACATGTAAGACCGTCTTGCTGATTTGCTACAGAAATCTTACTTGTTATAATCCCGTGCCGATAAAGTCATCCTGACGATACGATTAGAATCCTTCAAATTTTTTATTCACTGTCCGCAGCGCCAAATTGATATGGTTCGGGGTGAAGGACTTGGTAATGAGGATTAATAACCAGACGGTGAACAATTAATACATTTAATATACACTGGACGTTATGTCCGAAGCATTCAAATACATTGAACCACAAACATTACACAGAATATATCTGCTTATGATTTTTCTTCTTCTTGCCGTGAAGACTAAGCCTTGTAGCCATACCTAGACCGTATCAGCTTTTATATTAAAAAAAATATAGTTTAAACAACATTTTAGATATAATATACAAATAAAACAGATCCAATTTTAGAGTGATATATTTATAGTCCCAAATATAATTTGTAGCTTTTATCTCATATATCTATAATCAAAATTGTATACATATAAATGAATTCAAATTTGAACCTGACTTTGTATTGATTATTGCTGTTTCTAATTTAAATAGTGGTATTTGTATAATTTGTATAATTTCCTTGTTATTCTCAAGCTTTTATAACTTGTTACTTTTCCTTCTTTCTCTATTTTTTGTTTCTTCTGTTCTTTAGTGTTCTCCTCTGTCTAAAATTTGTAATATAAATATGTAATTTTTTGTATTTGTATAACTTTCTGTATTTGTAACTATCTAAGGTTTTGTGTAATAACTACTATGTGTTTGTATTTATGTATTTGTATTTATGTAAATGATATTTGTATATAGCAAATTGTAATGCCTATTGTAATTGGAGCATTCGCTTTGTCACAGGTGACTGGTTAATAAGTAAATAAATAATAAATAAATAAAGTGGACGACAGGTACAATAACTTTCATAACATTTTCAAATCCAATAGTTTTTGCACAAATTCTCCGTGTGGAGTAAACTATGTTTGTGGCTGATAGATGGCAGCATCTTACGGTTCTCAGTATAGATTTGTGACCCTAGAGCGTCATTGAAATTGGTAGTGTGGCCCGCACTGTTTGACGAGGTGAAGACCCCTGGAGGGGTAGGGGAGCAGCTGCCCTACAAAGGTTATCAGCAGTGTTCTATCTGAGTGAAATTTTCTAGGTATGGGGTATTGTTGGTGAGATGATTTTGACGATATTTTATTTTTAACTTGGGGATGACATCATAGTTCTTATTGCTCTAGCCTTTGGTGTCAGCGACCCCGGGTCCAATTTCCGGCCGAAAAGTCAGAAGAGACCCACGTTGGGACTGGCCATATAAAATTACCGTAAAACACCACCAGCTGGCTGGTGCTGAGATCGCTCATAGCCACTCGCCTATCCTTAATCTTCATTTGGAGAGGTACATTGATAAGTGATATTCTATACAACTCTTAAACGAATGCCGACACACAACTTCGGTTTTACGATCCTTAAGACTGAATCGGCAGGGACATAATTAGTGAAAGGTATTACCTGTCTCGTACTTGAATAGTTTATCAATAAATCCTCCAATGTTCACTCTCACGCACACCCACACAGTCTCATGCACTCTATCTGTAACTCTCCTCTCGAAGCCAAACACCGAATCCTCTCATCTCTCCCCTCCGATTTCCTTATTTCGCTCTCTCCCCTACTTCCTTTTTACAACTCATGATACTGGGAATGATTCCTGCTACGAAGGCCAGGGTAGCTCAGGAATGTGAGGTACACTACGATACTTGGAAGGCTTTGAAAAAGATGTTCGCTCCATGAGGTTTATCCTGGTGTTTATACACAGTGCCTTCATTAGGTAATTGCTTGCCGGAAAGATCAGGTTATTATTATTATTACTAGTAATACTAGTTTTACATAAATACATTACATTCAATCGCAAGTTACAAAGACACAACACATTTGATAAGGCATACAGTAACAGATGAATAAAATAGTCTTCAACTGAACCTAATCTAACATAAATGTAATAAAATACAATTAAATTTATACATAGACACCTTTAAAAAGAGACACAGACCCGACATATTTAATTAGAGATATTTTTTCGTTGATTTTCTTTATGTGAGATTTCAAAATGTTAATACTCGTAAATTATAAGCCTTTATAAGAAAAAGTAAAAAACAAACACTTTTTTTATGCTTCAGATCCGGTAACAATAACGACGCACTATTTTTGCTAAGATTGTGGTGATTCACAATGTGAGTGTCCCTTCAACTCAAGTATGTAGCGGCCTCCCCGATGGCGCAGTGGTAGTAATCAAGGGGTCCCGGATGCGTATTTACAAACCCTATAGTACTGCAGAACCTCCAGCGATATTTGGCTACTGATTGGCTGCCATTCCGGAAGTTGATTCAGCGTTCCTTCAAGTTAACGCTAGATGGCAGGGTTCAAATTAACAGTGTAGATTTCAGATATTCATCCCAACAAGATAAGAAACCCATTTACACTAAGGTTCATTTTTTAACAAAATTATTTAAATTAATGTTTTAGAAGACAGAAATCAGAACTCTTCTTGAAATGAATGATTTTTCTATTTAAAGTCACATCAGTGCAAACATTGTAACTACCAATGGCTATTGAGAAAACTATGTATATCCAACGTATAGCATTTTAAACATTAAATTTTATTATATGAACGTATATTTCTTAACATAATTTGGACAATCTGATTACAAACTTTATTACTATATAATCACAAGTCTTATTTTTCTATACTTTTGCTGTAAATGAAGAAACAAGGAACAATGGACACGGAACACAAACACTTCCGGTGCACACAGCCAATAAGAAAGCGTTATATAACTCTGGTTCTGCAACACTATAGGGTTTGTAAATACGCGTCCCGGATTCGATACCCGGTGGAGGTACATAGTGGTTCGGATTCCACTTTAAACTATAGGTCCACTCCGGATTAGCCTTACTGTGCATAAAGTGGAATTAAGACAACAATTCATTCATTCAATCTATTAGCAAGAGCTATTGAAATCCTTGAACATGCTAAATAGTGACTGGCTGATACCGTAATCTAATATGTTATCAATTGCTCGATAGGTTATTTACTCATTAATCGGAAATTGTATTTTCAATTAAGTCATAAATTTCATTAACACCCTGTATTAACGATTAATTGGAATCATATCGCATAGGTTTCATATATATAAAATGCCCATCGCTGCTTTTTTTTTAGCCTCTTCGATAGGAACAACAACTCTATATTTTACGGCCAACGCGTATTGCTTTCGGTTTACACGGTACGGCTGTCAAAGTTTCTGGGTTTTACATTTCGTGTTAGTCCACCGTGAATTTACTGCGGGTAGTAGGGCAATAAATTAGTTGCGATCGAAATCGTTAATTCGATACATCCACACGCTTGAATGGCGATTTGCGACAACTGAATCGCCTTTGTTGCATGGCTCTCGCATAATATATTTTGAGTTGTCATTTTCAGCTTCTTGTTTTCTGGCGCTGCATCCCTGTTCCTCTCTCAGTATATCTCTCTCTCTCTCATCATCTTTCTATCCTCGTGGTTTTCATGCACTCTTCCAAATTTTGTATTTTTTTTTGTCAATCTTCAGTTTGATTTTTACAGTAGGTTTTACACTGGTAACTTACACAGCAAGGTGCTAAGGATGTTTGTACCAATAGTTATGTCTGCAATGGGAAGAGCGAGGAGGCTAATGGTTTCTATCTGTAGCAACAATCTTTTCCACATTTCCGCATCTGAGCTTCTTCTATTTGCATATTTGTTATTCAGCGTCACTTTTCTTCAATTTTTGGCTAATCACGATGATGAGTAAGGCTAGGATTTTCATGACTTAGCATATTTGTTTTGGGTAAGGGTGATATGTTCCCTAAATCATTCATATTATGAAGAAACTATTGAATTAAGGTGCTTTTAAGGGCATATTTTGGCATATTTTTGCATTTTCAAGAAATATACAGTCATTTTCGAAGTGGATTCGTTCTTATGCCCATTTTTACTCTAGAGTTTTTTTTTGCACTGTAGCAAAATCTTTTTTATTTTTATTTGAAAATTTAGAGAAAGTATTCATTGTGTATTGCAACTCAGGGCCCATAAAGTGAATTAAAAATATTACGTATGTGAAAATATCTCAGCATTTAGATATTGATGTTGAAACAGTCCAGTCCAGGGCATATTTTTCAAATTATAGTGCATATTTGTAAAATTTTGGGTCATAAGAGCATATTTCATTTTGCATATTTTGGTGATTTTTAGGTCATAAAAATCTTAGCACTAATGATGAGTAAGGATGTGGTCAAATAATGGTTCGGATCACACTTTAAACTGTAGGTTCAGTCCCAATTAGCCTTACTGTGCAAATGTGGATCAATTCAATCAATCGATGTGGTCAAATTCAAGGTTGACCACAGGATTCTTTTTTCTCACGGGGGGGGGGCAGCTCAAAGTGGCGAAACGTGGAGTGAGGCTTCCCCAGTCAAAAGAAATCTCATAAAGCATCACCACTCCTAAGATAATTTGCTTAGGCACTTATTAATGTTTTTGCGCTTAATTTCACCATTTGAATTGTATGAAACCTTTCCTGATGTGTCAGGTAGTTGAAGTGCCTCTTTGGCCTTCCTTTGCGTGCACCCTTGGTAAAATTGATGAAGGGATACCCATGCCCACGTCGGGACTCGAATCTGGTAACTTCGGTGGCGAAATATTTTAAGTTCTTGAGGCACCACTGCCCTCGCACACATACGCAGTGATTGAGTGGAGAGAGAGAGAGAGAGAGGGAGAGAGAGAGAGAGAGAGAGAGAGAGAGAGAGAGAGAGAGAGAATTGGAAATTAAGAGATGAATGATTTTTACAGTAACAACAGTGTCTCCAACATAAAATAACTCTTCTGATCTTTCTTTCGCAAAAAAATGAAAGATATTAAATCACTAGAATTTCCTACGTCATTACCACTTTGATCTTTTTCACTCGCATATACTGGATCAATGGTTTGTATAGGCAAATTGTACTTACTGGATATTTCTTCAATCGGTGTACCATTGTATATCTTATAATTCACTTGAGATATTGGTGACATCTTGAATATTGAAGCAGGTTGCCACCATAAAAATGCTTTACAGTGATCTCCAACAACTTTAGCTTTAGCATCTATTAAATAATCTTTATCCTTTTAACAATTGAGAATAAAGTTTCTTTCCTAACTCTAATATTTTTCTAGATATTTTTTCACCAATTTTTGGCATTACTGATAGATTTAATGCATCGTAGCCCAATCCTTCCATGTCCCCATTTGCTATATGTTTGCTAGTGGGGAGGACAAGGGGGCATAAGTATTATCGAAGGTGATGATATCGTTATATTCCAAGCGGGGGTTGGAAGGAGGTTCGAGAACAGTAAAATTGATACCATCAATAACTCAATTCAGGAATATCTAGGGGTGTACGGGATCACGAAAAGCCGGACAATTCCAAATGATGTTTAAAAGTGGCTAATTCTCGATGTTTTCGGCATTTTTGGTCCCTGAAACTTCTCGGAAATTCTTAGTTATTATGTCAATAATGCAAAAGCAATCACTTAAGACGAAAATGGCTTGTACAATTTGAGATTCCTACAGTGTCAGAAAGTTTCGAACATTTCCCGTCTCGGAAGTCGGTATTGAAAAAAATTCCCGTCCCGACCAAAAATGTCTTTCCGCACACCAGTACTAATATCCTTATAAAATAACTTCACTGAATTAACTAACTCTCTAGGCTTCTTAAACCCGAAGGTTTATGGCTGTGGTCACTATCCTGGGCAAGATCAATCCAATCTCTTTTCCATTGTTACCGATTTCCTTCAGGTCCCTCCATCTTCGTCTTGGCCTTCCCACAGGTCTCTTACCATCAGGTTTCCCAACAACAATCCTTTAAATTCTTCTTTCCCTTCCCATTCGTGCCTCATGGCCTGCCCACCTAAGTCTTCTTGATTTAATCATTCTAAAAATATCTGGACATGAATACAAATTATGCAGTTCTAAATTATGTAACCTTCTCCACTCACCTGTCTCATCATCCCTTTTAGGTTCTGAAGATTTTATTTTCAAATACTCTTAATTTATGTTCCTCTTTTAATGTAAGGGACAAATGAAAATAACTCCACTGTACAAAATAACCTCAGTGGCATTCTTATCCCTGGGTACCGTATGGTTGGTTGATTGCGTTTGCTCTTTCATCTCTTGAATCAGTTCCAAACTTACTCCCTTCGTCACGACTACAGCGCCTTGAATAACGTAGTGTGGAAAACGACCCAAGAAACTGGTTCCCCGAGACGATGACAAGTAGATGGCAGTGCGATCGACACAGCGGCTAATTTTGTTATGAAAGTAATGCGGCTTAGTTAGTTTTTGGAATATATTGTGTAGATTTGTTTCTCTAGAAAGGCGGTAAGTGAATTGATGGAAACAGTTATATTTGTGGAGTGATTTGCAGTCACGAAATGGCATTAATTTACACAGAAAGTAACATAAATACGTTTTATGTGCAACGCAACACGAGCATCAACATATCGCATGTGAGGGACGTCAAACGTTGGATTGTGTACACAAGTTTATTTTTGTATACTAATAAAATTGAAATAGTGTCATGAAGGGGAAAAAATGTTTCGTGGCGTACATATTATGAAGTCATTTTCCCGAAATGCAGATATTCGAAAGAATTTAATTTCATATTCCATGGAGTTGAAATAGCCGATTACGATGTACCTTGTCATCTCTATCAACAAATTGCTTTACATTCGTGTCGATTGGTAAGTAGAACTTTGGTGTTAAGGACTGTGCATTTTTACTCTTGACTTGGCTGTAAAATGTCTACCTTGTACTTGATGAAAATAAACCGCAAATTAATTAAATTAATTAATAATAAAATAAATAAATAAATTAATTAAAATAAACGAGTATTGTCTGTGTGAATTTCCATAAAAATAATATTTGTGACAATGACAATATTAATGAACCTTTCAGGATAATGCATACACAATACTAATTCTCGCAGCAATTGTCATGTTACGTGTTACAATCCATACCTATGTTTTCTTCCGTATTGTTAATAAAAAACTCAAGGACAGGTCATGATATTCTTTAATATTTTCGCGACTACTGTACCAAATATCATAACAATTTTCTGATGCAAAGAAATGTTACAAAGAAAAGAATCAGACGTTGCAGCAAAAACCCCATTTACTTCCATTATAAGCAGTCGAGCGCTGTACCCCGGTGTCAACACCAGCGCCTCTAGCGGATTTCATTTTCGAGTGGAACCAGCGAGAGAGAGCAAAACCATGCCGTTTTCCACACTACGTTATTCAAGGCGCTGTAGTCACGACTAATCGGGAGATGGAATAATATTATACTGTGTTCAGATTTTTGAGCTAATGCAATGTTTCTACACGTATTTTGCACGTACTTATGTTATTCATAAGAAAATTTTCGAAGAGGAGTTTCCGGAAGCATGGCCCTTATATTGCATCGGAGAGAAATGATCTTTTTCAGTTCCAGGTTCCAGAAGCTGTCAAGTAACAAAAGGAATTCTTCATTGCTCTGAATGCAAACTTAATTCTTTTTTCTCTGGAGAGAAAAGATTAATATCGACTTACGGCCATCAATTACCTGCAGAAAGTGCCTCTTGCTTTCGATTGTTTGAGATTAAATTATGCAAAGTTTTAATGAGATCTTTTCACACCACTTTTTTTCCCTTTAACAAGTTCCTTAGAGGAAAGGGGCCTTTCTTAGTCTCAACGAAAACAAATGGGATTTTCTTCCTTACAAGAATGAACCGAAAAATGTCTTCTTTCTCTCCTTTTACCTGCTTGAAATTGTTGAAAAATAGTTGACAATCTCGGCTGGTAAGAGAATTGCATTGTTGCCATTTAAATTGTACAGAGATTTCTATTGTTGTGACGTTGCTAAGAAAAGCTCTCGCATTGAATACTGTTTTAATATGTTCATGTAAAACGAAGAAAATGTGTTTTTATTCACCAGGACACTCTTGCAAATTAATTCTTAATGTACAACATGAACAGGAAGTCAGTGGCGTTGAAGGTAATATTACAATCTTACTCCAGTTGACATTATGATTTGGTATACACAGTTGTACTGCGTAGAAATGTGAGCTCAAAATGCAGGCTCGACTAAGAATCGAACCTGGGTCTTTTGCATGCAGTACCATTGCTCAACCAACTTCTTATTTCTTTATTATTCTACACAAGCTCATTGCCTGACGTTGAACGTGTATTTATTTATCCCAATATTCTATTAGACAGGAAAATAATGAATTCTAACTATAGTGTTAAATGAACTTGGAGTTGAACGGCACTGGGAGTGTCACTATTCATCTTAGCGACCCCGAAAACTATGGATTCCACACTAATATCGGTCGTTTTACATGTCACCCCCTTTCCACCCCTCCCTAGGGGTGCCAGGGGTGTCTTGGAGTTGAACGGCATTGGGAGTGTCACTATTCATCTCAGCGACCTCGAAAACTATGGGTTCCACACTAATATCGGTCGTTTTCGATTATTTTTTGCATGTCACCCCTCTCATCCCCATGTTCGCAATTTACCAAAAGTGCAGAAAAGTGAAGTAAAATAAACTAAATCAATCAACAATAATATTGTTGCAAGTTCTAACACGATGCGAACAGCAGCTGCGGAGTTCTCAATATTAAGCAACGTTTACCAAGAAGTTCTTAAAAGTACATTGATATCGTTACTTTAATCTTAAATCCCGTTGTGTTTGAATATAGGCGACGTAATAATTGCATTGTTTTCTCATAAACTATAGCTTTTATTTCGTAAATAATCTGTGGTAAGAATCCATTTGCGCCATAGAAATATTCGTCTGCTTCAACTTTTCTTCCCCCGTTTCCTGGCGTAAGTAAGCGAAAGAATGGCTTCACTTTTGCGCCGTAAAGCAGTCCTTCCATTCTATATATAGTTCAATGCTGCTAACTCAATATCATCAAGCTGAATTGTGCTGCCTCCTAATGACACCTTTAGAAACTACTCACTACTACTTTCAGCTATCCCACATCAGTTTGTGATCTATTTACTGACTTATCCTCGTATATACAAAGTAAATTGTGTACAAGAGTGTATTTTTCTTCTCAGGAAAATAGCTAAATTGTGTAAATATTTATTAAGGTCTGAGTGAACCCCAGAAACATTTCCACTCGAAATCACTCACCCCTGAAATTGAACCTGGATCCCCGCGCGACAGTCAGGCGCTATACCGACTGGACCACCGAGTCTCTAATTGGTTCCTAAAATGTATAATAACCAATGAATCATGGACACGTCAGTTCTGATTCATCAATGAAGCGTAACACGATTATACAGTAAACGGGATTTCAACTTGTTTTTGCCTCATCTCCACCCAAACTACCAATCGCCCTTCGTCACGCCGTATTAACAATTGCAAATAGGGTAATATGTGCGCTGTGATGTGTTCCACCTCACCCTCTCTCCTCTGGGTCAAAGTACAACAGCAGAGTGTGTGCGCGCATTGATGGCGCACCATGACGTGTCGGAAACATTATCCATAGATGCAGCAGCACCATTCATTCGCTTTCGGAATGCAATGGAGGTGCAAATGTCCATAAAGGGCGTCGGTTAATATGCATTTTGGGCCCATTATCTTCCTGCCAGAACGGACTGGTCAACGAGAAAGGATAATCGACACGTTTCAGGTCCATTTCACAACTACAGACCTTTAGGCCGTGTCGGAAAGATGCAGGACAGTACTTGAAGCAAAAGTCTTTCGAATTGCACTTCGACTGCAGCGCCAAATACGATCAGTACAGTAGGTAAAACTAAGAACTAAGATCACGTTATAAGCACTTATTTTTCACCACAGAAATCACATAATATTTTTTAAAGTTATTTGAAAATAAAATCCTTAGAAAAATATTTGGGATGAGGAGACAAGTGAATGTAGAAGGTTACATAGAACTTCATAATTTGTATTCTTGTTCAGATATTATTAGAATGATTAAATCAAGAAGACTTAGGTGGGCAGGCCATGTGGCACGAATGGGAGAGGAAAGAGGAGTTTACAGGATTCTTGTTGAGAAACCTGATGGTAAGAGTCCTGTAGGAAGGCCAAGACGAAGATGGAGGGATAACGTTGAGATGGACCTAAAGGAAATCTGTAAGGATGGAAAAGATTGGATTGATCTTGCCCAGGATAGTGACAGATGGGAAGCTTGTGTTGCTGCAGCCATAAACCTTCGGGTTTAAGAATCCTAGAGAGTGAGTTAGTTAGTTAATGTTGAGATGCACCTGAAGGAAATCGGTACGGATGGAAAAGATTGGATTAATCTTGCGCAGGATAGGGACAGATGGAAAGGTGATGCTGCAGCCATAAACCTTCGGGTTTAAGAATCCTAGAGAGTGAGTGAGTTAGTTAGTCTCTCTCTTTCATATCCACACAATGGAATATGTGGTGAGCACCTGGCTGACTTTCAACTTGCACAACAAGCTAACGGGTGTGCATTGTTGTATAGTGCACGCTGCTGGCTTGATTGGTCTCTAAATTGGCGCTTTTGAACTGCACTTCGTGACGTCACTTCAGACAAGACCATACTTCAATCCTACTTTTTTGGACATTTCGGACACAGGTTCAGCCGCGTACGGCTATCTTCACGAATCCTAACCTTCGCCAAGTCGTCTCACTGTTTTAGTGTTTGGCGGGCGGGGGTGACGTCGTACGTTGCAGAAGTGTCAGTGTCATTCGATTCAAACGAGTATTTAATATATCAGGTGCAGTGGCCATTTCCCGAGGCGTTGAGCAAATTTAACCTTTGTTCAGTAGAAATAGTGATTGATTGATTGATTTGTTTTACTCTATTTTGCTTTGCCACCCTTTGCTGATGGCGAAGATAAGGGTGAATAATGATAAGATGAATTTCATGAGAGGACAACCAAAACCGTGAACAGGACACAACACATGCTTTGCCGAGTATTATACTCTCTGTGAGTCCAAACGCCAAAGCCTCGTTAGTATGCAACAGCACAGTCCAGGTCAATGAGGTTCACATTAGGGTCTCTCCATAAAGGGTTACCCTTTCACCTCTTCAGAGAAATTGGATTGGCCAAAACAACCAGAGCATGTGTAAATTAAGGCTGATGTACTCGGTAACAACAAACAAGATACAGTGATTATGATGAACTGTTAGTGATGAAAAGTTAATTGATAATATTTTACAATATCTAAATGGGATTTAAAATATACGATTGTATATCTCGTTTGTAATCGCCATTCTCTTCCCCATGATCTGCATAGTGGATTCACCAAATTGCAGAGTTCTACGATGCCCCAAACAGGCTACAGAGGGCTCTGAGTTGGGTAACTTTAATTCTGGCCACCCGGTATGTTCGCTTCAAGTACGGTCTTCCACCTTTTGGACATGGCCTCAGATCTATGCGTCATTCAATCCTATGCCAGGGCAAGATTTCGAACCCGGTACCCCTGGAGTCGTAGCGCAATATTATGTTGAAAACCTCTAATGTAATTCTGCAAAAAAATGTATAAAAGGCTCTGCTAGTTAAACAGGAGCAGCAGACTAAAACATTTCATTTGAAAGTCGCCGGAAGATGTTTTTGTGATTCTTGACTTTTCCTTGATATTTGTACACGGTACCCTCAATAATCGAACGGAAATCAATAACATATTATCTTCTTCGCTATCATCCCTCCAATGTGCAGGGAAGATTGCCGTGTGGGACCGTCGTATACATGCGGAGGGATTTTCCATCTTTCCGTGTATTTGATGAGGGAGAAAGGGACTTAAATGATTTCCGATATGAGGCTTTGCGAATGGTAAGCGCCTTAAACAAAGATGAGATCCCGTCCCTGTACCCAAAGTTCCACCATCAGCAGTCTTCCCCCTCTAAGTCTCTTACACGTTTTTCCAATAATGATTATGCTTCCCTGACGTCAGTTTACTCTTGTTTCGACCAATGGGATTAGCCGCCGCTGCATATGCAGCCAATGCAGAAGGGTTAGGGCGGAGGGGCTACGTGCAAGCGGATCATTACGGTGAAGTTACATCATTTGTTCTTGATATGAGTTTGTTACTTGCCTAGATAAGATGCAAGGAAACTTGTGACCATGATAAGACGCTGTGGAGGAATGCACGGATATTTGGTTGAGCAAAGGCACAATTATAAAATAATAAAGTTATAATTAATAATGAAAATAAAAGGACATAATTAAAGTGCCACTTTTCTCTGACGTTTAATCAGTACATACCAATACGAGCGGAGGCTGATAAGTATTGAGCCTTACCCAGAAAAAAATGAGCTAGGAAACTTGCAAGGTGTATTGGTTAATTCTTCTATATGTAATAATGTGAAAATCTATGACTTTCTATGATTTTAATTTAACTTTGTTTTTCAGGTCCAAAGTGAAAATGGCAGCACCTCAAGAAAAGTTGGGGAAAGCTCCCCAAAGGCGTCATCTTGTTGCATGACAATGACAATGCCTTGCCACGCACTGCAGGTGAAACAATGGCGACACCGACCTCCTTAGGCTTTCAAGTGTTGTTCCATCCACCCTATTCGCCTGACCTGGTTCCATCTGACTAACATCTGTTTCCCCATCTGAAAAACACCAAAAAGGGACAAGGATTTTGAGTGTCAGGAGGCAACTAATGCTGCAAATGAGTGGTTAGGTTTGGACCTAAAAATTAGGGAAGTTAAAATCATAGAAAGTCGATTTTCGCACCATTACATATAGAAGAATTGACTAGTACACCCTGCAAATTTCAGTCCCCTAGCTCAATACTTATCAGCCTCCCCTTGTATTTGGACCTAAAAGGGATGAGGAGACAGGTGAGTGGAGAAGTTTACATACTTTAAAACTGCATAATTTGTATTCATGTCCAGATATTATTAGAATAATTAAATCAAGAAGGCTTAGGTGGGCAGGCCATGTGGCACGAATGGAAGAGGAAAGAAGAGTTTACAGGGTTATTGTTGGGAAACCTGATGGTAAGAGACCTGTGAGAAGGCCAAGACGAAGTTGGAGGGATAATGTTGAGATGGACCTGAAGGAAATCTGTAGGGATGGAAAAGCGTATATAGATCTTGCTCAGGATAGGGACAGATGGAAGGTTTGTGTTGCTGCAGCCTGTGTTTAATAAATATACAAATGACCCTTCACTCCCATAGCAGCGAGACGAATTAGGTTTATTCTTAAGACCACCTCAGACGTAGTGAGTCTACAGAACATGTGAACAAGTACGCAGGAGTCTATAGTCTTTTACGTTTATCATTACGCTTTGCAGCTACTGTTTGTTAAGAGAAACTGAAGGAAAGTTGTTAGTCTTGAATCCCCTTTATTCCATTCAAGGAAACCTGCGACCACAATAAAAGGCTGTTCCGTTGAACGGAGACACATAAAATAATAATGATAAAATTATAATTAATCCAACCTTGCCCGGGCAGTGCAAGAAAAACTTATTTACCTGAGGGGAGGCGCTCAGAGGTCCACATATTTTTTTATCACAAAAATTCCACAGACCATTTTGTTGTTTATACACACGCAGCTATGTAATAATTATAAGAAGTTCAAAAATTGCCAGCAGGTATCTCTTCATCAATTTCATCACATCGTCACCCATCATCATCTTCACGATTAGCCAAAAGTAGATAAGTGAAGTAAAAGAAACAAAATCAATCACTCAAAATTGTCATCATCAATAAAATTAAGAACGAATTATTGCATGAGTACCACACATATTTTTATAATTTACTAAATCTAAAAAAAATACCAATGTTGTATCTGATTGATTTGGTTTATTTTACTTCGCTCTTCTGCCTAATCGCGAAGATGAAGGTTAGTGATGATGTGATGAAATTGATGAATTGTCACTCACATGCCCAGGCCGGGATTCGAACCCGGGACCCCTGGCGTCGTAGCGCGATGTGCTAACCACTCCGTCACGCAGGTTGGCTCTTTCGGGTTAACAGCGGCCGGAGCGTGGTACTTAACGCATCACCTTTCCCGGAGGCACAAGGGATATCTTTACCTCCTTTCCAGCAGACGTGCATGGGAATACTTAAGGCCGAATCACACGGAACTGAAATTCCAGTTTGAATGGTCTAGTAGGCTCTGAACTGGCTACCTGGCTGGAAATCATGGCTGCTTGACTGGTTTTGACGACTAGGTCATGTTCTAATTGCAAATGGCTTTCCTCGACTGTAGAACAGCCAATCAGAGCGTAGTTTGGCCATGTGAAGGTAATCTGTGAGTTTGGTATGGGAAAGTTTCTTGTCTGTGGTTTCCGAGTGTTGATTGGTTTTGTTCGCTTCTCGATAAAAGAGATGTTCGTTCGTGTTCAGTTCATTAATACTTAGGTATTTATTCATTACGTGACAAATATGATTTGCAGATAATGAACATCTTTGTTAGTATAAGTGTATATTTAGTTCAACAAAATATTTTTATAAATGAGTCCTGCGAATCTCATGTGTAAATCGTAACAATCTATAAGATCATTGACAATATTAAGTACAAATAACTCCAAATCCAAGACATCTAGCCATCACCTTTCCAGACAGGAAAGAGCTAGAAACATCTGAGGAATGCATTGGCAGACATTGTCGAGCTTCCTTGATCGCCATCGTTGTAAACAGATGTAAACAATCAGCAATCAAGGAAGAGACTACAGGTAGCTGATTCGTAGGGAAACAAATTACGTTGTAAACAGGTGTAAACAACATATATACCAGCGGTGGAGAAACATCAACAGAAAATCACTTCATTTCTAAATTGCATATCTCAAGTGATTTATTCATTGTATATATTTGAAGGATATCCTTGCTGTCCAACAAATAAAATAATCACTACTGCACATACACAAACACATGTTGAAAATCACATGATGATAACAAAATTCATTCATGACTGAACACCAATGACACCATTGTTTCCCTTGATGTGCGGGAACAGACTAATCTTATCGCTGCTACAGCTAGCAAGTTCAATGAAACTGGAAGTTGAGTAGACATTCGGGGGAAGAAAGGAATGCAGCTTGACAGGGAGCGAAGTTTTCGAACTGAGATTATGTGCATGGGAAATCCCAATTTGCAGCGTCTTCCTGATGTGATCGAAGATAAAATGTTCTTCAGCTGCAAGTGATAGGAAACTTTAAGCAAACGTTTCGTTACAAATCGACAGTTTGCGCGCGCAACCTCGATAGCCGGTTTTTGCGTGTTTTCTACTTAATTTGATGATATTTGACGGTTATTTTGCGAAAAAGCGTTCATTTCGTGGAAAAGCACACATTTCGCATTACTTCGCGAATAAAGCTCATGCATATTTCATCATTGGGGGTGTAGTTACGTGCAGAATGTTCAAAATTGCATTTTTTTTCACTTTTCGCGATTTCGCGCATCGCGAAAATTCAATGTCCCTACTGATTCGGCATTGTTTAGTAAAACTCGATCGCAATAAATGTCTGGAAGGGCGGGGGTGAGAAGTCAGTTACGAGCATTGGGGAGGGAGAGGCAGAAGTACTATTTGGGCAAGGACGTGTTGGAGCGAGTCTCGAGTCACTCTCTTTGTAGCCTACAGTCACGACCATAACCATTCTTCGCACAGCTTCAGCTACCATCAAGAGACAGGTATACCGATTTCAATTATCCATGCTGATCCAGTCTTAGGGGTTTAAAACTCAAGTGTTGTATTTTGCCATTCATACAGGGGATGGACAAAAATATGGAAACAAAGTTTCCCACTTGAAATTGGTCGCGGTGCGACATTCTTTTGTTTTCCGCCGTGAGAGAGTACCCTGTCGGACTGGTAGGAACCAACAGTTGCACTGTAGATAGCGTGCAGTGCAGTTGATACTGAATCATGTCGAAGCTGACAGTGTTTCAAAGAGGGCAAATTGTTGGTGCCCGCCTTGCAGGCGCCTCTGTTACCAAAGGAGCCATGTTATTTGGAGTATCGAGAGGGACTCTATCCAAGATCATGATGACGTAATAGTGTGTCCGGAAAGACATCATGAGATAAATACTTGCGTGGACGAAAATGTACACTGCGTGGCAGAGACAGATGGACACTGAGAAGAATTGTGACAATGTTTTGCATGAAGAATGGTGCAAGATCCCATTATCACCAACCAGGACTTGTATTTGTCCATTCCTCGGAGACTGCAGGCCGTTTTGGAAGCTAAAGACGGCCCTGCACCTTATTAGCTACACCATTCTGGCTTTTCTTCCCAGGTATTTCCATATTTTTGTCAATCCCCTGTAAGTGTGTAGTTATCACCTCTCACACCTTACCGTCAAGCTTACCATGAGCACAGCGAGTTGCTCCATAATTTCGAATGAATGATGAGTGAGCTACACTACACAATAGTTTTGATCCCACATACCGAAGGGTATGTTACGGAATATACATATCCGAGTTCATTAAAAAGCTTGTTCAGTACACATTGATTACCAATTTGTAGTCCATACTTTTTTTTTCACTTTTAATAACTGCAGTAATTCTCCTACAATGTTCTTCAAATTGTTCGTCCATCTTCTTAGATTGTGTGCTCTGCGCAATGTCTTATGGGAACGAAAGTATACCAAGTACGGTAACAAATATATTGTGACGCGAAAAGTAGGGCATTCCTACTGGAAATCCAGTTGCGTGTGCTTCGGCCTTTAGGCAGACCCTATACACTGGAAACGGTCATCCATTTTATTAACTTTGAAGCTTCATCTATCTATGTTGAACAAAGCCCCTCATCCAGCTAGCGACAGCTTTGAATCTAAACAACCCGTGTCTTCCGATTGTCTTTGCCACCTGTCGTAGATGCCGCCGGCTCCCGTGTCTGCTTGTTTTGCTAGGTGTTACTCTTTCTCCCCCTCCCCCCTCCTCCCCCGAACCACGCGTTTGGTGGGTGACAGGGGCAGTATTTATGCCACGACCATTCATCACACGCGGGCGTCTCCCTGATTGCAAAGTCATCTGGCCGAGACTCCAGCATCCAGCATCTGGACCGGCTTCCTGGACAAGGAGGATTTATTTGCATTCGTTCTCATCCCAAGCGGCACGTGGGTTGAAATATTTTTGCCGTTTCTTTTTTTTTATATATATATATATATATAATCCACCGAAGTTGAAATTGGCAGTTTTCCGCTTGCTGTTCGGTTCAACGGTGCTGACCTCTATGCAGAAACCTGCATCTATCGTGTATCTACCAGTGTTTGAAACCGGACATTTAACTTTGGCGCCTTTGGACTGCTGACGAATCAAACTAGTCGCCAAATTGATTGACTGATAAATTTGGGATATTTTACGTGGCTTTTCTGCCACGTATGGCAAATTCCAAAGATGGGAAATTAATGCAGAACGCTAATAAGGAACACCATGCTCAGATCGTGATTCGAACCCGGTAGCGCGCTATGCTAACCACTCCGCCACGGAGGCCAGCGCTAGTCTCAAATTTCAGGACTTACTTGCCAAATTAAACTTGAATTAAGAAAGAAGAATGAGACACATTATTTTTCACTTTTGTAGTCACTTGTAATCAATGTTCCCGATGGAGTTACAATGGACAGTCGGTCGAATCCCACTTTAAACTCTAGGTCCGGTCCCGATTAGTCTTTCTGTGCATAAAATGAACTTCAAACAACAATTCAAACACATTTTGGTAGTGAATTAAAACTACAAAAAATAAAATAGCATAGCAGCTCATTACAAACCCCTGGCAGGGATGTACTCTTAAGAAGCAGCCATTCTAGAAGACACTCAAGTGTCAACATAATTTCCAAGTAGTACACTTTGCAGACTAAAGAGGCTCTGGCGTCTGCTCTCAAAGCCAGTATAATCTTCTTCGGGACATGTGTTTTGTCCTGCTAATATGTGCTTGTGATTGTTCTTTCATGAATATCATCTCATCGCCACGATTAGCCAAACGTGGCAGAAAAGCGACGTGAAATAAATCAAATCAATCAATACAACCCCCTAGCAATCAATAAACCACTCTGTTACAAAAACTGCCTCAAATTTCCTATTTTGGTGTTGTTGAAAATGACAAAAAATTGTGAATATTTGTTAAGCGAAAAATATTTTAATCTCTGCTTAATTGTATTAATTAAGTGTTTGGAAAGTACAATATGTCACATAAATATAACGTGCGTTTAAATTTGCAACAATGATTACTCTTTTGGAAATTAGTCTTATAGCTGTTTTACATATTTCATCATAGACTGGTACATTTCAAGAAATAATGGTGCGAAATGTTCGGTATCTATAGGGTTTTCCAATAAGAATGATATGATTTTGAAATGAACTGGCAACTATGCTTCAAATGTTATAACTGTCACTAGTTGTAATTTGTGCTTAGTATACTGTGACAATTCATCACGGGTAAATACCGTTTCAAGAACGTTTGGTTATTATCCAGCAATTTTATGAAAATAGACGTTCTATTGAACTTGAGACAGATCATAATTTTGGGCAAAAAATTATCTTCTCAGATGAAGCTCATTTCTGGTTAAGTGGATATGTTATCAAACAAAATTGTCGTTTTTGGTGTGAAAACAATCCACAAGAGATTCACGAGAAGCCCTTGCATCCGCAAAATGTCACTGTATGCTGTGGTTTATCGGACCATTTGTTTTCCAAAACGAGGTAGGAGATGCAGTTACAGTGACTGGTGAGCGGTATCGATTGATGTTAACACATTTTTTGTGGCCAAATTTAGATGAAATTGATTTGGAGGACATGTGGTTCCAACAAGACGGTGCCACATGCCACACTGCTAATGCAACTATCGACGTATTGCAAGAACAGTTTGGTGAAAGGATAATTTCAAGAAATGCAACTGTTAGTTGGCCTCCAAGAAGTTGTGATTTAACTCCTTTAGATTGCTTTTTGTGGGGTTATTTGAAATCTACAGTCTATGCAAGCAGACCACGAACCCTTGATGCATTACGATTGAACATCGAACGCTGCATTCTTGACAATAGGCCCGAGTTATAGCACAGGGTCATCTAAAGTTGGGTTCATTGAATTCACTCGTGTGCACGAAGTCGAGGTGGACACTTAAATTATGTCTTATTCAAAACATAATATAATAAACTATGCTTCAAAATTATATAAAAATTTTGGTTGTATCTGAAATAGTTTTTATTTTATTTCATTGTAAAATCATATCGTTCTTATTGGAAAACCCTATATACATGTATATAAGACTGCAGGAAAACAACATACGTGTACCAGCCAGTGCATCTAGGCACCAAAGTTCTCGGGTTCGAGTGCCGGGCTGGCATAGGTGACAATTTCATCTAATCTCATCCTCATCGTCGCGATTAGCTAAAAGTGGCAGAAAAGTGACGTGAAATGAACCAAATGCAGAGAAACACGTCAAGTTAGAAATAACTGAACCGCATTGGGAACAGCATGTACATCGATTTGCGGTGCTTTATTTTACTTAGCTTTTTGTGCAACTTTTGGCTAATTTGCGAAGATGGGGATGAGTGATGATATGGTGAAATTGATGCATGGACACTCACAAACTTCCATGCCCAGACCGGGATTCGAACCCGAAACTCCTGGCGTCGTGGCGCGATATGCTAACCACTCCGCCACGGAGGCTGCAGTAAGTACATCGAATGTAGGCGCTGCGTGGTCGCCGGAAGTCCAGAGTCCATTCCATACAAAATAAAAAAATTAAGTCGTATTTTGCAGCCGCTAATTTCCAACGCTGGACTGGAGAGAGTCGTAGTCTCTCGGGTTTCTTGATAAAATTATCTAAGAGAAGAGCTATTTGTATATTGAAAGCTCTAGGTATTTTTCCTAATTACGCTAATTTCCTAAATCCAAACTTCTGTTAAAAGCAGCTGAAGATACGTTCATAATGGTACCCCTAGGGCGCCAGACGTAGCCCAATGGTCCGTGGGGGCTAAGTAAAATACTTGACATATATAGTGTGTATTTTTATTTATCGTCGCTTTCTGCCACTTTTTGGTTAGTCGCGACGATGAGCGATTATTCAATGAATCTGATGAAAGGCTTTTTCTACTCTCTCTCCCCCTTGAGGGGAAAGGGAAGGGAGATAAAGTAGAGAGAGAGAGAGAGAGAGAGAGAGAGAGAGAGAGAGAGAGAGAGAGAGAGAGAGAGAGAGAGAATTCTTCTTCTTCTCTCTCCTTTCTTCTATATTACTTGTATATTACTCCCTCCAAAGAGGAGAACAAATGGGGAGAGGAATATACAGTTGAACCTCGTTAATCCGGACTAATGCAGGGATAAGTTGACCGGTTTAACGAAAGTCCGGATTAACTGTAATAACCTAAATTAAAAGTAGCAAGTGCATTAAGACTCCGTTAATAGCAACAGAACACGATTATTATGGTGTATTTAAAGGGCATAGGCCTAAATACATTATACAGTACAGTACGAAGTCTGCTGGAAACAGAATTTCATCAGTGGTTGACTGCCTTTTCTTTGGGAAGTTCTCTTGTTGTCTTGTAGCCACCTTGTATTCTGCTTTTTTTGCCTGTCCGAATTAAGCGAAGTCCTATCTGAGTCCGATTAACGAGGTTTTACTGTACTCTCTCTCTCTCTCTACTGGGTGTACCACAGCGGGGAAAGGTTGGTTGGCCCAGTCCGCGACTCGAATTCACGAAAAGCAGACCTCCTTGACAGAGAGGTAAGAACAGCGCGCTAAGATGACAGAGGTCCCGGGTTCAATTTCAGACCTGGATATTTGTCTCGAGTGTCTCTTCATCATTTGCATCTTACATCCCTCACACTCGTCTTCGCTATTAGTCAAAAATTACAGAAACGGAATGTAATATAACCGAAGTAAATAAATCAAATCAAAATGCTATCCGGGAGTTTTGATGAAGACATCGAAAGTCAACTACGTAACGTTCTCAGCCATGGCGCTGACTGTACCACGTAAAAATCACAAACCTTTAAGAGTTCAAGAAAATTGATGTTTTTATTTTTCAGATCGAACATACAGGCATTAAAATTTGCAATTCAAATCTTTTTAAAACGGTAGCGCAAAGTTTAACCCTTCCCCCCCAGGAGATGAATTTATTTATGAAGTGTTTAGAAAAATCTATAATTATGAAACTTCTAAAATCGATATCAATTTTCTCATTTCATAGAGAAGGAAGAGATTACAATTGAGCGTTGCGCGTGAAGATCAACAATATATCAGGACCATTGCTAATCCTTACAAATCCCGCACATTAGGATTGCACTGCAGTCCGCCCCTGACTAGCATGAAGCATCGATACGTCTATAATCATGATAATCATAGCACAATGGCGGTCGGGCTCTCGCGGTTCGCTTGTTGTCGCTTCGTGGCACGGAAGCCAATTGCAATTAGATTTGCGAATGAGATGCGATTCGAATGGCAAATGGGCACGCGTCGACCGTTGAACAGGTCCAATTGAACACAAAGGAAAATGCAACAACAGTTTTAAAAATCTTGGTAAGGGTCAGTCCCATAGAAACCAAAAGAAATATCTAATTTTAATGTTCACTTGACAAGATTAATATCAAAACAAAGTAAAACAATTCCATAGTTTAAAAATCATTAAACATGAGTCAGCTCCCTAAAAACGAAGGAAATCTGTGATAATTTTAACAATCATTGGACAAGATTCAGTTCAAAAGAAACAAAGAAAAATAATGCAATGGTTTAAAAATGATTGGACAATATTCAGTTTCATTGAAACAAAGGAAATCTATGACCATTCTTAAAATACTTGAATAAGGTTCAGTTCAAACAAACAAAGAAAAATAATGCAATGGTTTAAAAATTATTGGATAATATTCAGTTTCAATGAACCAAAGGAAATCTATGACCATTTTTAAAATACTTGAATAAGGTTCAGTTCAAAAGAAACAAAGAAAAACGATTTCGCAGTTAATTTCAGTAAAACAAAGGAATATGCTACAATCATTCAACAAGATTCAGTTCCAAAGAATCTAAGTACAATTGTACGATATTGTACCATACGTTTGAACAATCATTGGAAAAGGTTCAGTTCCACAAGGAAAAGTAAAATACTATATATTTTTAAAAATAATTAGTCAATACATTATTTCTATGGAAACAAACTAGCATATTTCATTTTTAAAGAAAATATAAGAAACAATATTCATTTCCAAAGAAACAAAATGCTCCAATAATTAAAAAGAAAACATTAGTTCGAGAGAAGAGAAATGAAAATACGGTCATAATTTTAAGAGACATTGGACAAGATTCATTTCAAAAGTAACAAAAGAAAATGAAGCAAAAGTTTAAAATCATTTGATAAGATTTGAGCTCCATACAAACAAAGCAAAATGTCAGAATTTTTTAGAAATCATTAGACAAGATTTAGTTCCATAGAAGTAAAGTGAAATACTCCAATATCTTTGAAAATCTTTAGATACGATTTAGTTACAACAAAGAAAGGAAAATGGCGTCAATTTAAGAATCATTGGAAAAGTTACATTTCAGAAGTAACAGTGGTAAATTTGAGGCGAAGGAAACCTATGATCATTTTTAAAATATATGAATAAGATTCAGTTCCAAAGAAAATTGATTCAACAGTTTAAAAATTTGGACTAGATTCAGTTTAATAAAAACAAAGGAAACTTCTGCAATAGTTTTAAAGTCATTAGACAAGATTCAGTTCTATAGAAACAAAGCAAAATTCTCCAGTGACTTTAAAAACCAATCAACGAAATTTTATTCGACAGAAGCGAATGAAAATCTGTAACGAACTCTTACTTGAATAGGAACAAAGGAATACACTGTAATCGTTTCATGGGTCGTTGAAGAATAACCACGCCGATAGAAACGAAGAGGAGATCTGTCCAATCCTGAGTTGTAAATTTCTGGGAGGAAACGCAAGATTTTGGCAGAATATCGGATATTGCTCAGGTTTTTCGAGACGAGAAATATTCTCGAAAAATAACCACTCTTCAGACGGGCCAAAGTCCAGCCGAACCTTGAAAGGTCCATAAAATATCAAAGCGCAGATAAAGCTATTTTTACTACCCTTTCGGAAGGGGGTCAAGAGTTGATGCAGGATCAGAAAAGCGCGCCGCTTGTCGATCTCGTGCGCGAAGGTGAATATGGCTGGAGCCCATTTCAATCTGCAGACTTTGCCCATAAATCGCCTGACCTCGACTCTCACAATTTGTATTAATACATTCTGAGTTCACCCCGCGACTGACATTACTCCGCCACGCTCGGAATCCTGCTTTGTAATTCTAATCCGCGATTCTAACGGCGCACTTCGGATCTCCTCCCCTTCGCTCGGAGAGCGGTGTCGTATTACAGCATCACATTACGACCACCTGCGACATTAACCTGTAACAGGCGAGAACCACGTTCCTATCCAGCGTTATTCATGCTAGTAAAATTACAGTTATTATTATTATTTAACCAATGGAATGTAAGACCTTAATTTTTTATTTACTTTACAAAAGAATGTGATTGTGGCTAGGCATGTAGTTACTTTGCATAAGGATATGAATCGTCACCCTTATAGTTACTTCACAAAGAATGCGTTGTTTTGTCTGTAGTTATTGTACAAAATGATATGAGTAGTTCGTTACGTTTATTTATTTATTTATTTCCCTTCAACAGAGACAAATCTCCAATTACAGAAAGGTAATATAAAATATTACATTTTCATTTACAAGTTGTATGTACACACGTACACATTCTCCCTCCTTCCTCCTTTACACACACACACACACATATTCACAAACATAGACAGATAATACATAATACATATATATATATATATATATATATATATATATATACATATATATATATATATATATATACATCTTGGTGACAGATCAGGTTTACTGCTTAACTGTGACAACAGAACTTATCATATATTTACACATTTCATCTGAATTACACAAAACAAGTATCACAAACACTGGTACAATATATCTTTACAACAAACTTCAATATGACAAATCCAATTCTCATAATAAATGCATTATTAAGAGAGATACCCCTTTAACATATTCATAAATTTGGTCCGTGTCATGCCGAAATCCAAGTCCACCAAATGATTTGAGATCTTGTTATATTGAAGTATCATTTTTTGTATTGGCGAACCTTTATACATTTCTGTTCTTGGGATTTTGTATGAGAGTAAACGTCTATTACGTAAATGACCATGTCTTACATTAAACCATATTCTCTCTAGTATAGAACTACTATCAATATGTCCATTTATTATTTTATACAGAAACATTTGTTGAGAAATTTCACGTCTATTTGACAGGCTTACAAAATCAAATTCATTTAATAAATCATTGTATGGTATTTTAAGAATTATTGGCGATATTCGATACTTCTTATAATATAAAAATCTGAGAAATTTCTTCTGTATACGTTCAATCATATTTTTCTGGGACTCACAGTTTGGCGCCCATACGGAACAAGCATATTCTAATTTGCTTCTAACTAAACATTTGTAGAGCATACACAAAGAGCATATATCATTTAAACTTTTAGCATTTCTTATTAGAAATCCAAGATTCCTGTAGGCATTCTGGGTAATGCAAGAAATATGCTCAGTAAAAGTCATATTATGGGTAATAATTACTCCTAGGTCTTTAATTGAATACACTCTTTTTACAAATTCGCCGTTAATAACATACTTATCATTTCGCACATTATTTCGTGCTCTAGTAAATATCATGTATGAACATTTCTTAATATTAAACTTGATATCATTCTCTACACTCCACCTATGAACCATGTTTATATCAGTCTGTAATTTCCTAGTATCCGTAATATCCCTAATTTCTCTATATATTTTAACATCATCTGCGTACACTAAACACTTTGAAAATTTGATTGTACCTGGTAAATCATTAATATAAATTGCAAAGAATAGAGGACCCAGATTTGAACCTTGTGGAACCCCAGATTTAACATCATAAACAAAAGACTTCGCTTGTTTATAAGTTACATATTGTTTTCGATTAATAATGTAAGATTTGAAAAGATTTACATATTGTGTTGAGAACCCAAAACTTGCAAGTTTTCTTAAAAGAATATTATGATTAATTCTGTCAAAAGCTTTTGCGAAATCTATATATATTGCATGTACACTAAGTCTCTCGTGGAACGCATCATGTATATCTTGGACAAAATTTATCAGATTTGTTTGTGTTGATCTACTTGGAAAGAAACCATGTTGATTGTCACTTAAGAAACATTTTACATGATTAAATATGCGATTGTATAGGATAGACTCGAATACTTTAGTTACTATACAAAGTAATGCGTCATTACGCTTGTAGTTACTTTAAAAATTATTTGAGTTGTTACTTTACAAGGGATTACATCATTACGCTTGTAATTACTTTACAAAAGGATGTGAGTTTTTACACTTACCGTTCCTTCACAAAGAAATGTGTCGTTACGCTTGTAGTTACTTTGCAAAAAAATGTGAAATTTACGCTTATAGTAACTTTTAAAGTGTATGTGAGTCATTACGCTTACAATTACTTTACAAAGCAATATGCATGGCTACGCTTAAAGTTAATTTACAAAAGAATGTGTTGTTCCTTTACAAAGGATTACATAATTACACTTGCAGTTACTTTACAAAAGGATGTGAGTTTTTACACTTACAATTACTTTACAAAGGAACGTGTCGTTACGCTTGTAATTACTTTACAAAGGAATGTGTCGTTACGATTGTAGTTACTTTATAAAAGGATTTGAGTTGTTACTTTACAGTTACTTCACAAAGGATTACATCATTACGCTTGTAGTTACTTTACAAAAGGAAGTGAGTTTTTACACTTACAGTTACTTACAAAGGAATGTGTCGTTACGCTTGTAGTTATTTTACAAAACGATTTGAGTTGTTACGTTACAGTTACTTCACAAAGGATTACATCATTACGCTTGTAGTTACTTTACAAAAGGATGTGAGTTTTTACACTTACGGTTACTTTATAAAGGAATGTGTGGTTACGCTTGTAGTTACTTTACAAAGGAATGCGCCGTTACTCTACTTTACAAAAGGATTTGAGTTCTTACTTTACAAAGGATTACATCATTACGCTTGTAGTTACATTACAAAAGGATGTGAGATTTTAAACTTACAGTTACTTTAAAAAGGAATGTGTAGTTACGCTTGTAGTTACTTTACAAAGGAATGTGTCGTTACGCTTGTAGTTACTTTACAAAAGGATGTGAGTTGTTACTTTACAGTTACTTCACAAAGGATGACATCATTACGCTTGTAGTTACTTTACAAAAGGAAGTGAGTTTTTACACTTACATTTACTTCACAAAGGAATGTGTAGTTACGCTTGTAGTTACTTTGGAAAGGAATTTGAAAGTTACGCTTGTAGTCACGCTTACAATTACTTTACAAAGCAATATGCATGGCTACGCTTAGAGCTACTTTACTTTTCGTGTAGTTATTTTATAAAAAGTGATTGATTGATTGATTTGTTTTACTTCGCTTTTCTGCCACTTTTGGCTAATGATGATATGATGAAACGAATGAAAGGATAATCACAAACACAAGGGCATCACACAACATGAGCTCCACGGAAGATTATACTGGCCGTGAGACCAGACGCCAGAGCCTCGATAGTCTGCAAAATGTAGTGTAGGATGTACTACGTTGAAGGGAGTGTCTTTACAGAGGGCCATGCCTTACAAAAAGAGGCGTTACACCGAGGCAACGACACTTTTCATGACGTAATGAAGGTAATGTGATTTAAGCTTAGTATTGGCTACATGCGACGATGAGGATGAAACAATTAAAGTAAGACATTATTGTTATCCCCACGAACCATGTCCTTATATTCCAGATTAGCATCTATCTGCATAGCCTGAAGCATAGAAAGTAAAATAGTAAAGAAAAATTTATTTGAAACTGTGAATTAACCTGATTTCAAAAATAATATAATAGCAATTCTGAAGTTGGCAACCTGAATTCTTAAAAGTTGGCAACCTGAATTCTTAAGAGTTGGCAATCTGAATTCTAAGGACTTGGCTACCTGAATTCTTAGAAGTTGACAAACCTTAATTCTTAAAAGTTGACAACCTTAATTCTTAGAAGTTGACAACCTTAATACTTATTAGTTTAAACCTTAATTCTTAGAAGTCGACAACCTTAATTCTTACAAGTTGACAACCTTAATTCTTATAAGTCGACAACCTTAATTCTTAGAAGTTGACAAACTGAATTCTTAGAAGTTGACAACCTTAATTCTTAGAAGTTGACAACCTTAATTCTTAGAAGTTGACAACCTTAATTCTTAGAAGTTGACAAACTGAATTCTTACAAGTTGACAACCTTAATTCTTATTAGTTTAAACCTTAATTCTTAGAAGTTGACAACCTCAATTCTTAGAAGTTGACAACCTGAATTCTTAGAAGTTGACAATCTTAATTCTTAGAAGTTGACAACCTTAATTCTTAGAAGTTGACAACCTTAATTCTTATAAGTTGACAAACTGAATTCTTAGAAGTTGACAACCTTAATTCTTATAAGTTGACAAACTGAATTCTTAGAAGTTGACAACCTTAATTCTTAGAAGTTGACAACCTTAATTCTTAGAAGTTGAGAAACTGAATTCTTAGAAGTTGACAACCTTAATTCTTAGAAGTTGACAATCTTAATTCTTAAAAGTTGACAACCTTAATTCTTAGAAGTTGACAACCTTATTTCTTATTAGTTTAAACCTTAATTCTTAGAAGTTGACAACCTTAATTCTTATTAGTTTAAACCTTAATTCTTAGAAGTTGACAACCTTAATTCTTAGAAGTTGACAATCTTAATTCTTAGAAGTTGACAAACTGAATTCTTAGAAGTTGACAACCTTAATTCTTAGAAGTTGACAAACTGAATTCTTAGAAGTTGACAACCTTAATTCTTAGAAGTTGACAAACTGAATTCTTAGAAGTTGACAACCTTAATTCTTAGAAGTTGACAACCTTCATTCTTATTAGTTTAAACCTTAATTCTTAGAAGTTGACAACCTGAATTCTTATAAGTTGACAACCTTAATTCTTAGAAGTTGACAAACTGAATTCTTAGAAGTTGACAACCTTAATTCTTAGAAGTTGACAACCTTAATTCTTATTAGTTTAAACCTTAATTCTTAGAAGTTGACAAACTGAATTCTTATAAGTCGACAACCTTAATTCTGAGAAGTTGACAACCTTAATTCTTAGAAGTTGACAACCTTAATTCTTATAAGTTGACAAACTGAATTCTTAGAATTTGACAACCTTAATTCTTAGAAGTTGACAACCTCAATTCTTATAAGTTGACAAACTGAATGAATTCTTAGAAGTTGACAACCTTAATTCTTAGAAGTAGACAACCTTAATTCTTAGAAGTTGACAAACTGAATTCTTAGAAGTTGACAACCTGAATTCTTAGAAGTTGACAATCTTTATTCTTAGAAGTTGAAAATCTTAATTCTAAGAAGTTGACAACCTTAATTCTTATAAGTTGACAAACTGAATTCTTAGAAGTTGACAACCTTAATTCTTAGAAGTTGACAACCTTAATTCTTAGAAGTTGACAAACTGAATTCTTAGAAGTTGACAATATTAATTCTTAGAAGTTGACAAACTGAATTCTTAGAAGTTGACAACCTGAATTCTTAGAAGTTGACAAACTGAATTCTTAGAAGTTGACAACCTTAATTCTTAGAAGTTGACAATCTTAATTCTTAGAAGTTGAAACCTTAATTCTTAGAAGTTGACAACCTTAATTCTTATTAGTTTAAACCTTAATTCTTAGAAGTTGACAACCTTATTTCTTATTAGTTTAAACCTTAATTCTTAGAAGTTGACAACCTTATTTCTTATTAGTTTAAACCTTAATTCTTAGAAGTTGACAACCTTCATTCTTATTAGTTTAAACCTTAATTCTTAGAAGTTGACAACCTTAATTCTTACAAGTTGACAACCTTAATTCTTAGAAATTGACAACCTTAATTCTAAGAAGTTGACAAACTGAATTCTTAGAAGTTGACAACCTTAATTCTTAGAATTTGACAAAGTGAATTCTTAGAAGTTGACAACCTGAATTCTTAGAAGTTGACAATCTTAATTCTTAGAAGTTGGCAACCTTAATTCTTATGAGTTTAAACCTTAATTCTTAGAAGTTGACAACCTTAATTCTTAGAAGTCGACAACCTTAATTCTTTGAAGTTGACAACCTTAATTCTTATAAGTCGACAACCTTAATTCTTAGAAGTTGACAAACTGAATTCTTAGAAGTTGACAACCTTAATTCTTAGAAGTTGACAATCTTAATTCTTAGAAGTTGACAACCTGAATTATTAGAAGTTGACAACCTGCATTTTTATAAGTTTACAATCTGACTACCGTTGGGATGGCAACGTGGCTTCCTTCATGACGTCAAGAATGAGCCTAGTCTTCTACCTTCCTCCATAGCCTAGGACTAGGTGTCATAGTGAGCTAGTCCAGGTGTTAGATTCAGCATAATCCACTGCAGTACGAACCATGGTAATACAATGCTATTATTACTAAATACTATAAGGCAAAAAGGTAAAAAAAGGTAAAGTGTTCCCCTATGCATAGCACCACGCTATGAAGGCGTATAGGGGGTGTGGAGGTAACGCCCCACACTTTCTTGATCCGGTCGTGAGTGGGGTGATGTGATCAGCATCACGCCCCTGACCGCCATTACCCCCCAGGGTTTCCCCCAGGTACCCATGTTATTCGACGCTGGGTGGGCGCCGGGGTCGCTTCCATCGTTAGAAAAGTTCCCGGATTTGAACCGGCCGGGATTTTTAGCATGGTATTCAGACGCGTTACCGACTGAGCCACCGCGGCAACATAAGGCATTATTGTTATCTTAAATTTGAGGCGTTAATGTGTCTCTTGTGTTTCTGTGATACTTAAATTAGTGTGTCGTCTTAAAAACTTACGAAGGGAGGTTTTTCAAATGCAAGAACATTTTAGACTCATGCAGCATGACCATCAGACCGGGACGACACGAAGCATAGTACTGAGAATATTGTCCAGTCCGAAGACACGCAATCGACAAGCGGCAAGTGGAGCTTGTCATGTTACTTAGGAAGGAAAAGTTGGATTTATTTCGTGTTTCGTGATGCTTGTCGCTTTGGTCTGAAAGCTACCTTAGTTGAACTTTTCATACACTTGACATTCTAATTTAATTATATACGGTCTCGTCTCTGCGCATTGTTGTTACGTCATCGCCTGGTAATAAAGGGACCTTAGGTTTGATACCCGGTGGAGGCACGTCCTGGATCCGATCTCACATTATACTGTAGGCCCAGTTCCGATTAACCTTTCTGTGTATAAAGTGGACTAAACGCACAAACTAGTCGCGCAAGTTTCAAGGAATTTGTTCTCATATCGATTCTAAACAGTGGCCTTGAGCTCTGTACCAACCAGGGTATGGTACCCAATGCCATAGTGGTTGATTGATTGATTGATTTGCTTTATTTTACTTCGCCCTTTGTGTCACTTTTGGCTAATTTGCGAAGATGGGGATGAACAGTGGCGGTGATTGGGTTTCAAAACTTGGGGGTCAAAGACAGTATCTTTCCCTTTGTAGATAAGGTTTAACATAGTACGGGGACAAAAGTGGCGAAAAGCGATGGGCAATGCCCCCTCCCTCCCCCCTAATCGCCGCACCTAGGGATGAGTAATGATATGATGAAATTGATGAATTGATACAAACATCCATGTCCAGGCCGGCATTCGAACCCGAAACCCCTAGCGTCGTAGGGCGAAGTGCTAACCACTGCGCCACGGGGGCGAACTATGGCGTAGTGGTTACGACGTCGCCTTGTAATCTAGGGGTCCCAGGTTCGACACCCTGTGGAGACACATAGTGGCTCGGATCGCACATTAAACTGTAGGTCCAATTTTTCAATGCATAAAATGGAATTAAACTTAAAACAAACTCTGTACGAACTCTAGTCCACCTTTGACTTACCGATTTACCGGGTGTCCCAGAAGTCTTTCCTTGATTACAAACTTTATTCATATCCGCTATTGCAATGTAGAGATGTGAAAGTGATGCCAAAATGTTGGAAAACTAACCAAGTTTATTTGTTGCAGGTTTCAGTAATGTGGCTGTATTGTAGAAGTGTCAGTGCCAAGGAATCCGGAATTAATGCTCTTGACATCGGGTGGCATCTTTTCATACAATGTTTCTTGGACTTGACAGGATTTGGGAATGAAGATAAATTCCATTTTTTTAAATACCAACTTATTAATGGCAGATATTCTAGACAAAAGAATTCTGTACGTTTTAAAGTTCCTCTGCACTGTTATTGGTGACCGGGTCTCGTGATACCAGAGGACATGCTGAGCTATTTCCTGATTTGTAAACATTTCCGGTTTTCTGGGCACTGACACTGCTACAATACAGCCACGTTACTCAAACCTGCAACAAAAATACTTGGTTAGTTTTCCAACAATTTGGCACTACTTTCACATCTCTACCTTGCATGTAGCGGATATGAATAAAGTTTGTAATCAGGGAAAGACTTCTGGGACACCCTGTACTTTTTAAACCTTATCTCACTTGTACTGGCAACTTTACAATTACAGGTCAAAGGTCATTTGAACGTTTCGGTTTTAAAGCCATGTCATTTTGCAACCAAAACACAGCCGGAAAATACTTTCTCTCTGCTTTCCAACTGATTAAACCAAACAGCAATTCTTCGGTTGTGCAGTTGGCCGCCTCGAAACATACCGTGACACCCGATGTCTCTTCAATGGAGCAGATTCTATTGTTTCGACTGCCACGAAACAAAACACGATCATCCTTCCAGTTCGTGAACGGAGCCATGGTTAGAGAGAGAAGAGGAAGTTTACATCGAACGGCGACGTAATCGTCGGCTTTCCAATCTCTTTGATAGAAGAGCAATCGCCCGACAGGGCAGATAATCACCCCGAGTCAACTTCCATTAGCAACCGGAATTGTTGATTGCGATCCTCTGTGAGCCATGTTTCTATCCTGGATTTCTCCAATAAGCGAGCTCCACATTCGAGATTACTTAGTGACGAGATGTCCCTACACGTACCATGACAAGAATGTAGGGAATTGTCAAAAGGTGCGGGAAACGTAGTTTGTTCATATCTCAATTGATGGCATTCCAACTGGCCTAATCGGGGCATCAGTTCGTTATATCGGAGACACATTAAAATCGGATATTTTGTGTTTCGTATGGTTCGTACTTACCAATTGTGTATTGCGGAACATAGTTGAAGGTGCCATTAAGATTTTCATACGATTAGAAACATTTTTTACACTAAAATAAGCCATTTATTGAAGTGTTACGGAACGCACGTCATGGTGCAAGCCCCACAAACCATTCACGGATAGCCCCACAAACCATTTGGGATCGTATAACCATCCACGAATAGCCCCAAAAACCATTCCCGGATAGCCCCACGGACCATTCACAGGAGATTAGGTTAGGTTCAGTTAGGTTAGGCAAACATAGTTAAAAAAAACGGCGTGGTTACGTTTTCGCTTAAAGTGAAGTAACGAGAATTGATTTCCGGCTGAAATTGATTGAAAGATGAAAGACAATACCTCGAAGAACTTCGACAATGCTACAGAAACTGATTTCCGTAAGTAGTTTCTCATGTAAATTTGAAGAAAAGTGTCTCCGAAATAACGAATTGTTACCCTAATCAGAACTGGACCTACAGTTTAAAGTGGGATCCAAACCACTATGTGCCTCCACCGGGTATCGAACCCGGGACCGTGGCGACGGAGATGTGCCTACACGAAGCATGAAAATAATGGAGGGAATTGTCAAAGGTGCGGGGAAAAGTAGTTTTTTAATATCTCAATAGATGGCGTCCCAACTAGCGACTGATCTTTAAGGGCATTTATTTCCTTCAAATGTCTTAGTGCACTGTTAGAATGGACCATAAAATTCAGAGTATTCTACCATTAAAGACTGATAGTCAGTCACTCTGTTAATTTATAAAAACAAGATCCAACCATATTTATTTAAGTTGAATATTTTATCATGCATAAAGTTAGATAATGTTTATAAATTTGCAATTTCTTTCACAATGAACGCTATACGATGTGCATTGTCTGATCTGTGGCAAAATTGCCAAGTGTAATTCTACCTTTACGCGTGTGTGTTCTCTGTTTCATACCAAACAACCATTCATGTTTGATGGAGTTCTTTGTTAGCTTTATTTTGTTTTGTTATTTTTAAATTGCAATTCTGGCAGCAAGAAATAGGCGTTTGGCAACATGCGGTGTATCCGATCGTCATTTGTTTCTCCCGCGAGCAGCTTTCGGCACCTTGAGACACAAAGGTTAATATCAGCTGGACACATTCGTTCTTTTCCAGTAGGCGCAATGGCCGAGCGCGTTAAGTGTCCTACTTTCGATGCCACCATGGACATTTCCCGGCTTCGAGTCTTGAACTGGGCATTGGTTGTTTGTGAGTGCCCCTTCAACACTTTCACCTAATCATCAGGACCTCCGATTGTGTGTCAAAACGGGGGGGGGGGAGTTTATTTTCTTCGTAGAAGGCTTCGAATTAAGAGACCATAGTGCAAAAAGTGATGGGGGGGCAACTGCCCCACCCCTACGCTCTCCCTAATCGCCGCTACTGCCAATCATCATTCATACTTATCGTCGCGATTATGCAAATGTGGCAGAAAAGCGACGAAAAATAAAAGAAGTCCAAAACATCGTTGCTTCTCAGACATGGACGTCCGCAGGATTTTTTCCAGGGAGAGGCAAGCAAGGACACATATTTTCCTCCAAAATAGTGATGCCCCCTCAAAAAACACTATTTCATTCTGAAATTATCATGTTTATTCAACGAATTTATAAATTAACATAAATTACTGTGATTGAAATGAAATTATGTGCGAAATATATAATGTTTGGTACACATTCATTTTCCAGGGGGGGGCGTGAACCCCCTTGCCTCCCTTTCGGACGCTCATGTTCTCAGACACTACTTGAAAGGGCAGTAAGTGTAGCCACTAACCCATTGAAGGGCAGCATGACTTTGATTTGATGTTTTGTTATTTAGCGTCGCTTTTCTGCCACTTTTGGCTAATCGCGACAACGAGGTTGAGTGATGATATGATGAAAGTGATGAAGGAACACTCACGAAGAGCCAATTCGAGATTCGAACCCGGAATCACTGACGTCATCGCACATTGTACCAATCGTTGTGTTTTTGTGTAGCTTTACTACTAACCACAGAAGTGCGTAATTCCGTTACAAAATTATATACTTGGAGAGAACAGAGGAATGAATGCTACACGCTCTAATTGTTCCAGATAGGGATAAATATGGAATATGTATGAGAAACTAGAATGTTTCGGAAGCGCTGGTTAATGGAAAAACCACGTGAAGAAATGATAGATAAAAAAAATTACAGGGAAACACTGCAGCACATGCCTCTCTCTCTCTCTTTTTCTCTACAATTTTCCCCTGTCTCTGTCTACACCATACACACATTTGCTCTCGCAAATAGCAATTCCCCCGTGTTCTCCCGCTTCATTTCTCTCGCAACGAGATAAACACTAAAAAACTGGAAGCTTTGTTTGTTTCCCATCTCACGCAGCAAACAGGGAATCGGAATAAATCAAGTTTTGAAACCTGGCTGATAATTGCATCAACAGCATTTGGTCCAAACTCAAATTACGTCACCTTCATGTAAAACCCCTTTTGTTTAGCAATAATCGATGCTTGCTAATTGTTCCAGCAAATGACACGTTTCTAAACCCATGCTGAGGGAAAAACCGATCTAATATTAAACTTCCATCTTGTACTAAGACTTATTGTCTGTCACGTCTAAGTTACCATAGATAGAGAGACTCTTGTTAGGATAAGTGAAAATTAGATGCAAAGCTTTCTGTGATGAGAAATACTATTAGACCATGGTAGACATGCCTATTAGGGTAGCATTTATTTTAAATTTTTTGAATTTATTTTCAGGACACCCAATCAACTGATGCCATTCGTTAAGCTAAGAAACCGTATAAAATTTCCTGGCAATAAAAGAGATTTCGTTAATTAAATTATATATTACATTCCCAGGGACGCTGCATAGGTATGATTATTTTGATTTGTTTTTTTACGTCGCTTTTCTGCCACTTTTGGCTAATCGCAGAGATGAGGATGAATAGTTAAAAGATGATTATACTGGCTGTGGCACCAAACACCAGCAGACTCATTAGCAGTCCAGGGTGTACTACGAAGAACGAAGATAGACTTTGGGGTGCGTAGGGGAAATTCACAACATACACTACACGTCGGATATACCGGGTTACGCATTTGGGTATCGATAAAATAAAACATTAATATAAACATAAATGTGATAGTAGGAAAATTTTGGTGTTGGTGTTTTCGTGAGTGAAACATGGGAGTTTTGCTGTAGTGTGTTGGCAACAATGAAGTTTGAACTAATTTTCTTGACCAGCATTTCAATCGTCGTTGGTGTGGCCGTCGGGGACCAATTGCTTGGCCTCCCAACTCCCCAGATTTAACTCCTCTAGACTTTCTCGTCTCTGGTTTCGTTAAGGATACTGTCTATTCACAGAAACCGAAATACATTGATGATTTGAAACTCAAAATCACACAGGCTTTGGACAGAATCACCCCAGAGATGTTACGCCATACGTGGAACGAGTTGTGCACAGTTCGCAATAGAGGCAATGTAGAAAACTGAGTGTTCCAAAGTGTTAGTAGTGTATACAAATAAAAACTCCCACCTTTCAGCCTTTTATATACAATATTTCAGGTAATTACATTTGACCAAAAAAAAATTCACATCCATTTTATTTTATCCATACCCAAACGGGTCACCCGGTATGTCCTCAACGATAGATGGGGGGGGGGGGGGGGAACGCTCCGCGATGGCGTGGTAGTAACGTTGCTCCCTTGTAATCAAGGGTCCCAGGTTCGATGCTCTGTGGTGGCACATTGTACAGTGGTTCGGATTCTACTGTAAACTAAGTTCAGTCCCGATCAGATTATATCTGTGCATGAAGCGGACTTACATGGGGGTGGGGAGGGATGATACGAAGCCTTTGATAGATTTGTTTCATTCTACTTCGTTATTCTGACACTTTTCGATAATCGCAAAGATAGTGATGAAATGAAATTGTTGAAATGACACTCACAAAGAACACCCATGTCCAGGACGGAATTCGAGCCAGGGACCCCTGGCGTCGTAGCGCGTTGTGCTAACCACTACTTGCAGTCCAAAATTATATATTTAACTATAAAGCCAAATTAATGAGAGAGTTTAAAAACGGGGCTCCAATTATTAATGGTACTAATCAATTTCCAAATCCCCTACGCCACGGAGGTCTGCAGGGATATGAATACTATGTGTTCAAAGCAGGGGTAATGTCTAACTTATGAATGTCTGCAGAAAATGCGTTTTTTTGGCGAGAAAATAACGGAGGAAAGGATGAATTCTAGAAAGATTAGTTTTGGAAAATATGGTACAAATTAGGAAGCAGTATTTAAGAATGTACATGATAAAGGCGCTAAAAAACAATGTTAAATAACCGACATGCCATTAATTACAAAGAACGTATGTTCCTTATTGCTACTTTGCTGTTCACGTAACCTGCACAAGAAAATCAAAAGTTCAATTCAACGTATTGTTATCTCATGGTAAAACGGATTCTTTAATCACTAATCAATCGCTTCGGCGCATTCCCCCCCACCCTCTCTCTCTCATTTGAGGGTGGGTCTGGAGAAACGAGAGTGCGAGAAAATGGATGTCCTTCGTTTGCGACCGCAGCGCCCGGAAAGTCAAGCATTAATCTTTCCCCCGCTTCCCGCCATTTCCACTCGAACAAAAGAAACACGGGATTGTTCGAGTCGACTTCGAATACGAGAGAAATACTGTTGTGCGGGCGTCAGGAAAAACCTCCCGGCAACTACAAAAGAAATTCCAATCCACTGCGAAAGATGTAAGAAGCGAGAGAGCGTGAAAAAAGCCGACAAAAAGGGGGAAAGAAGAAGAGAAGGGAGCCGCTTCTTGAAATGAAGGTCGTTGAACGGAAAGCTCGAAGTGTTTCCTCCGAAAGTCGTTCGTTTTTTTTCTTTTCTCTTAACAAAACATTCCACTATGCCAGTCCTTGTTAAGAGGAGCATTCTAAATACGCTCTAGTGGCAATTTGTATGAATGGAATCGTCCTCGCGTCTCGCTTTTTATGAGCAACAGTACCGTAACAATGCATCCATTCTCAATTGTTTGTCGCCACCCTCCGTGGTGGAGTGGTTCCGCACGCGCTAATAGGCTAAAAGGCCTAGGTTCGATTCTGGGTAAAGTGTTGACATTTCATTGTGTTTTTTCCTTCGTCTGATTAATCTGTATTTGGGTATTCAGCGCCGCTTGATTGCCACCATTGGCTTCTTGAAAAAAGGACGATCACATAGAACATTCATACTTAGGCGGGATTTGAAGCCGAGAACGTCCATGGAGAGATCGAACGTCGACCACTTAAAGAGCTCTGCACCTAACCCAGCACCTAAATTCATCGTCACAATCAAACTCGTCACAACAAGAACCCAACGAAATAACCACAAAAGAACAAATATGATCATCCTCTATACAGGGTGTTCCAAAATGAATATCGGGGTTTTAATTAAGTGTATATTCTATTACATATGCAATACAGAAATGAAACATGCCTTAAAAGGAAGGGTAACTAAAACAGTTTTTTGTCACAAGTTACCAGTGTTCCCCTTGTGACACGGCACACATCTAGTCTGTAGGCAATTTCTTCCCACACTGAAGGTAGCATGTCTGGCGTAACAAACTCTACAGCTGCAACAATCCTGCGTCGCAATTCAGGAAGGTCGGCAGGTAGCGGTGGCACGTATACACTATCCTTTACATACCCCCACAAAAAGTAATCGCTGGGGGTGAGGTCGGGAGATCTTGGGGGCCATTGCAGAAGAGCCACGTCATCCTCACAATGACGACCGATCCATCGTTGGGGAAAAACAGCATTCAACCAATTCCTTACTTCACGATGAAAGTGAGGGGGCGCGCCGTCTTGTTGGCAGATGATGTTCTTTTTTTGCTCACGATCCAGTTGAGGGTAGAACCATTGCTGGAGCATGTCCAAATAAGCAGTACCAGTGATAGTGTTATACACAAAGAAGAAAGGTCCATACACTTGTTCATTGGATAGAACGCAAAAGACATTCACTTTTGGCGAATCCCTCATGTGCTGCACTGTTTGGTGTGGATTTTCAGACCCCCAAATACGCACATTATGCGTATTCCACTAAGATGAAATAAGGCTTCATCACTAATGATCACACGTGTAAGAAAATCATCTTCCATGTCCAGCACATTTTCGCAGAGGTTGGCACGGGTCACATTACCTTCAAGCTTTTAAGGCCTGTAACACATGTAGACGGTACGACCTCATGTGCAGTCTCTTTCGTAACACCCTCCAAACAGTCGTGGACGGCATTGACAGTTCTCGACTCGCCCGCCTTACAGATTTCCTGGGCCTCCGACCGAAACTTGCTCTGACCTGTTCCACTTGCTCATCTGGTAGACGTGGTCTTCCGGAGCTCTTCCCTTTGCACAGGCATCCCTTATTCTTAAATTGGTTGTACCATCTTCGGATGTTGTTATCAGATGGGGGATCACATCCATATTCCCGCCGGAAGGCACGTTGCACTCCAATTGCTGAGTTACACCTTGCGAATTCCAAGACACAGAAGGCTTTACGCTCAGGAGTCATCTCCATCTTTACTACTAGCGCCGTGCTGCGGCGGAGTTACGAAACATCACATGCAAAGTAGAAACAAAAACTGTTTGAGTTACCTTTCCTTTTAAGGTATGTTTCATTTCTGTAATGTATATGTAATAGAAGATACACTTCATTGAAACCCCGATATTCATTTTGGAACACCCTGTATAAGGTACCTGCACCCAATATGGCCAAGTACCCAATATGGCCTATTTGCTGTTTCCAAGCAGTTACATGGTTAATTCAACAGATGACGTTAGTGTGTCATTTAGACTGTCCGAATTGGGGTGTAACGGGTGACCGTCCACATAGTACGTCCAATTGTCAACCTCACTTCCACGTAGTACACCCTGGACTGCATTTTGTAGACGAACGAGGCACCGGCGACTGGCCCTATGGCCAGTATAATTCTGTGTGTTGTCCTGTGTTTTGTCCATATGTGTGTTGAGTGCCTCTTAACAGTCCGAGCTTTTAACCTGTCCGAATATTTTACATAGTTACGACACGACATTATAGTTATGTTATGTTAGTTCTGGTAAGGGGCTGGTCCTTGTATAAAGTGACGGGTGCAAAATAGCCTACGTGCTGAAGGACACAAAATTTTAAATTCAAATAAAAAAATCAAACACTGTCCGAATGACGTGATTGAACCTGTTGGCTGTACCTATAGTACAGTAACTTGAGGGCAAAGAAGCGAAATACCTGGACCTCATGATTGTGTTCCACGTGCTCCAATATTGCATATGCAAGTTATTACTTATTGCATCTTTCAAGTGATAGGTGTTCATGTATCTAATACATATTATGGAAGCTCATAATTTGTACTTTACAACAATTTACTCAGTTTAGACTTCAATCTAAAGTACTGTTTAAAGCGAAGAAAAAGAGAACACTATGTAAGGTAGACTCAATATGGCCTACATAGGAATATATCATGAAGAACATGCGCAAAAGTGACATTTGTTAGTCTTATGTTTAGTAAAGTGCGTGTGGGACTCACTAAGGATGATAAAGGACCTTTTTATTGGCCAGACTGATGTATAATGCATATTCGTCAGGTAACAAATTGTGTGACATATCAGTTCTTTGTTTGTTTGTAAACAATGTTATTTCTCTGCGCAAACGGCCGGACCCTGTGGCCGAGTGGTGTTCAACAACGATAAAATTATTAGGTTATGCTGATGATGTCACTGTGTTTGTGAAATTGTCGACAGATATGGAAATACTTGAAAATGTGATAGAAAAGTTCAGCTCGGTGGCTGGACTAAAGATTAACTACAATAAAACTCATTGGATGCTCTTACATGCTACAAACCACTCGTATCAAAACGATAAAATTCAAAAAGTAAATGCACTGAAAATACTTGGAATAATTTTTACCCACTCTTTACAAGAAATGATTGCTCAAAATTATTCAACATGTATTGCTGGCCTGAAAAGTGTGCTTATACAAAACAAACTTCGTGCCCTTAGCTTGGTTGCCAGGGTAGCCTTTGTAAATATTTATGCGAGTTCAAAGCTCTGGTTTGTGGCACGAGTGCTTCCGATGAGGAAATTGGATTTTGTACAGGTAAGGAGTGCGATAAACTGGTTTGTTTGGGCACACCAAATGCTGCGGGTGAGTCACGAGAATGTATGTCTACCGATACGGTGCGGGGGACTTGGCTTGAATTACGTGGAGTTACAAAGCCAAGCTCTCCTCGTACAAGCAGATATGTCAATGTTAGTAAACTTCCCAGAGAGTTTAACGGGTGTGATACTTAAGCAGATTTTGGACACCATACCATTGCAGTCTCCGATCGCTATAGCAACGGTGCAAGCACATTATAAATATTTACAAGAATCAGTTCTAGAAATTTTTTATATACTACTTTCAGCGAAACCTCTTGAAATACCGAAAGTATCTCAATTATACAAGTCATGTTGTTTGGCAACACTGCCTAGCTGCAAGATAATGATTAATCAACCAACCCATCCCTGGCACAAAATATGGAACAATGTTCAAGCACCACATTTATCGCCCTTGGTAAAATCTGCGTGGTACTGTGTTGTACAGGATATAGTGGTGACGGAAGAGAAATTACATAAATTAATACTGTTACAAGACCCACTATGTGGTAGGTGTAAACAAAATGGTTCGATGTCACACTGGCTAAGTGAATGCATACGGACACGTGAAACATGGAAATATCTATGTGTGTTATTAGGAAAAATTTGTCGCACCCATCCCAATGCATTTACTGTGCATAACATAATGTTACCTACGTTTTCGTATTTTCCATGTACTAAATTGCGTAGTGTACAATGGTTGGTTGGACATTATATATTGTTTGTCTGCATATATAAAGGTATAGATTTTCATGATCAATTTTTAATATATGTTAAACTGGAATATCATAAAGTGTCTCAAGATAAAATAACAATATTATTTGCACATTTTTTAAAGGTGCTGATGGAATGTTAAAAGAACTATTGTTATCCAAAACCTGTAAAATTACTGTATGAAAGAAAAATGGTAAATAAATTAAAAAAAGTGGTTATCACATCGCGCTGCGACGCCAAGGGTCCTGGGTTCGAATCCCGCTTGGGCTTGCTTGTTTATGAATGTCTATTCATCAATTTCATCAATTCACCACTCATCCCCATCTTCGCAAATTAGTCAAGAGGCACAAAATGCGAAGTAAAATAAACTAAATCAATCAATCAAGTCTCTGTGCAGATCTTATATGTCATTATGTAAATAAAATGTAATTGTATTAATGTACTTATCTATTTTTTTAAAAAAAACAAAACATTCTGGTAACGTCTTTACAATTTCTGTAGCATTTTTGACGTGAAAGAACAAAATACATAACTAGACCATACTGGGTACATATGCTTATGCACCCAATATGGCCTATACGTAACTTTGTAATAAAATCTTCCCTGCATCCATATTGTTTAGAACTGGCTCTGATTTTCAATAAACGTCCAGAAATGTTCCCTCTTTTTTAATCTTGCCACTAGTTTTACCTTTCTGACTTTCTACACCATTAGAAATAATAGCAAATTTTCGGTAGGCCATATTGGGTTCAGGTTCTTTATGTGATGCCTGTGATGCTACACAGTATTGGAAACGTTTTTTTCTGAAGTCTAACATCACACGCTTCAAGACATCCTTCCCAATACTCTCAAGTGCTTTCGGTAATACTCCAAGCATCATAAGGTGAGCATTGAATGACATTATTTTTTGTCGTATCAGTTTGTGTGAGTGTTGTTTGAATTTGAATTAATTGATTCTTTTGTTTTTGTTAAATTAATCTCCAACTTGTGTAAAATGTATTTCATTTACACAAAGTGCTCTAGTGCAACGTGCTCGTTTTTTTATTTCTGCTATTTTAAAGCTGTCAGCTAATAATTATGCTCATGTCTGCGTTGAATCTACAGTAAAGCTAAAGCCATGAAAAAGGTTCAGTGAAGGTCACGCCGCTCTCATACATTGTTGCCAATAATCAACAATTTTAACCGACGAAATCAACCGCATACGTACAACGAGCGAAGTGTCGACTGAGCAACTTAGAAGAAGTGTGGCAGCCCTGGTTGGACAGGGATGTGGAGGAGGCAAGGGGAAGCTCCGACCTTGCTATGCAACCACATTTACTTTCAAGTTTATTGGGTTGCATAACCGAAAGGATATCACAATAAACTTCGTAATTTTCTGTAACGTTCGATTAGTCAGCACGATTTTTAGAGAACACATCCTTTTCCTTTTGAAGCCTATCTGGTAGAAATTGTTATCTTTGTCATGGGGAAATCATTACGTGTAATATCTCGTAACGATACGGAAGGTTTAAGGGAATCAATCGGTGGCAAGATAGCGAGTCGACCACTCAAATTGCTCTGTCACCGAGGTGGCTACAAAAACACGAAAACACACAGACCTACACACAAACACAACTCTATACGACTATATGAATAGAGGCCTCTTTATCATAGCTGCCTCAGTTCCGAAAAGCAACGCAATGTCGATAGAAATCATAAGACCCTTTCCAGCTTCATGTTTTCCTTGCTCCAGCCAGGATAGAGATTCTTCTATTTCCCCTCACACAATCGTTTGCTCTTCCGGAGCGAGCCCCCCGCCCCCTGCCCCCTCGCATCCCCGCCTGGAATTTCTTCGAGGAATTTCTCCCTGACAAATGGATGTCGATAGGCATTTGAAATGCGCTCTCAGACTCCTGACTTGTCTGAGCTTCAAGATATGCAGGGAGAGGAGAGGGAGAGAGAGAGAGAGAGAGAGAGAGAGAGAGAGAGAGAGAGAGAGAGAAAGAAAGAAAGCGAGGGAAGATGGGCAAGAATTACAAACAGCTTCTCTTTCTATCTACGTTGTTATTCAGGGGAGACGAGGCTGTCCCGGCCACTGTTGGGGCTGTCAAGAACGGGTCAAGCCCAGGGCTGAGTGGAATAGCATCTTTGCAGGACACATCGGAACCTCTGACCTGAAATCTCGAGGAGGGACGGGAAGTGAGAGGTTTTTGTATGCGGAGCCTCGCGCGAGTTTTGATGGAAGCAAAATAACCCTGGAATTTCCATTTTCGAGACATTAAAAACAACATAGAGTGGAAAGCCTCGTGAAAGATGATCTCTCCAAACGTATTCCGTTTCTCGGAAGGTCTATCAGCGCCACTGTGGGAGTTGGAGAAAATAAAGGATTATTATCATGTCATTCTCCAGAACCATTCATATCTCGCGAATTGTTATACCTAGAGAGGAGGATCTTGCCGATCTGAAGAACAGTTCAGAATTTTCAGAGAGACTTTACTAATATTTTCCATGTTCACTAGAGCTACCTAGTACCGGTAGCTCAGTCGTTAGGGCGTCTGACTACCATGCGAGAGACCCGGGTTTGATCTCCGACGGGGAGACCCTGGATTATTTCCACTCGTTCAAGCGGCTCCGGCGCCCACTCAGACTCGCATAAAGTGGGGAGCTGGAGGAAACTGGTGAGTAAAGGCGGCCAGGAACGTGGTGCTGATCACATCACATCACCTTAGGCCATGATCAAGAAGTGTGGTACCCTAACTCCACACCCCAGACCCTCCATACGGACAAGGGGAAAACTTTACTTTTCTTTACTTTTCTTTACTTTTTTTTTACTGGAAATAACTAAAATGATTACAAAACTTTGGAGAAATTTAAGCAAAAATTATTGACTTGATTCCAGGTTACTTATGAATTGATTTTATTGTTTGGTTCAGTTTGTTTAACTTCGCTTTCCTGCCATTTCTGCGAAGATGAGGTTGAATGATGATGAGATGAGATGGAAGAAGGGACAATCACAAACATATGGTCACAACGCAAGCCCCTCAAATGATTATACTGGCCGTCATGGGCGTCGCCAGAAATTTTGCAAGGGGGGTTCGGGGAAATGATAAAAGTTAAATAGTAGAAAAATAATAACCATTATTACCACGGTTATAAATGTTATTATACAGTAATAAATACTGTAAACTAACGAAAATTAATTTTTTATTCGAAATCATAATTTATTATTATTATTATTAATATATAAATGGCGAGACTCGATGCACCAAACGAGTGAATAACAGCACAAGTATTTTCTATTATTTTTTTGGCATTTTATGCAGTTAGTATCTGATATGCATTTTGATATTAGCTTTTGCACGTCGCGTTCAAGAAAAGGTTTTAAATATTAACGGGATTTTTTTTCATAAAGTTTGTTGTGTGATCCCTCACCTACAACTGTAATTATTACAATTTTGAAAACTGTGGAACCATCTGTTCTTTGCATGAAATGGTAGAATATAACCTTGTGCCTGTATTTTTCACTCAATGTTTTCGATCCAATGCATTTTTACTTTGATTATTCTGTTCGAATACTAACTAAATCAACTTTATTTCTGTTCTTAACAAAAGAGTAACAAACTTTCGGCTTTCTTGTAGTTTTCCAATACTGCGTCTTTTTCCAGCTTCTCTAGCCATTAATAAACGAAATATGTAACTTACATGCAATTCACAATTATCGCACAGCATACTGCACTTCCCACGAAACAGGGCACCTGCCTGCAACTGAATTTTAACCTCGCCGGCGCGCAATGAATTTGATACGCGAGACAGCCCGCGTAAACAAACTACGATTCTGCAGTAATTAACGGTGCTGTGGAGTAAGAATGCATTCTAAAAATAACTTCAAACAAAGGTCAACACTTTTCTCGCTTGGTCTGCACGTTTATCGCGAGAAACCGAAAAGTTTCTCGCTAACAACCTTTTTGGTGTTACGGTCTGATGATTTATACAAAATATCGAATGTATGTATGTATATATATATATATATATATATATATATATATATATATATATATAACTCTCTTCGTAAGCAAATTAATTCACTCAGGCGAAGAACATCATATCTACAAACACCATAGATCCCATAGAGAAAAAAACTGGCGAAGTTGGTCAAGCGGTTTGGTATTTATGGCTTTTCAAGTATTTACTAGAAAAAAATTAAGCGTTTTGCAAAATTTCATAATTATGGAAATTTCAGATCACATGAATTTATGACAGGTTATATAATGCCGTCAATAAATAGAGCATTAAAACACTACAGGGTAATGATTTCACTGTTTGAAATTTATGACTGTTACATTTTGTAAATTTTGTAACATCTGGCAACGCAGCGGTGGTAGAGAAGGACAGAGCTATTGGCAAAACTCATGTATTAGAGAGAGAGAGGGAAGCACTCCATTTACTTCCATACTGATTTTTAAGGTTGAAACAGTCTATAGTCTGCAAAATTCAGTCCAGGGCGTACTACCTGGAAGGGAGGTCGATATTTGGATATCATCCCCCCAGCTTACTGGTGTAGTGTCCCGTTTCCATAATAAAAAGAGGGAATATTAAATTTTTAAAAATAACAGTTAATCATGGATGTCGTTAGAAATTTTTGTATGTGGGAGTCAGATGGTTGATATAAAATTGAATAGCAATAATAATGATGATAAAAGTACAATTATTATTATTATAATAAACTAAAAACTACTAAACTCTTTTTCACAACAGCTCTTTGAAGGTCAATATTATTAAACTGTCATTTTAATAACAATTTTATTATTATTATTATTATTATTATTATTATTACCTAGACCTTTGTAGCTTTAGGGGAGGAAACTCATCTGTTGAATCAAAATAACCAGAGAACTGCTTTATATTCAAATACATATTTATGTACGAAGCTGAAATCAGTATATTATCTTTGCTTATCATGGCATGTAGACTCGAGAAATTCAGTTTTTATTTTCCGTATTTTTACATATATTATGCTTTGGTTCATATTTTACATATTTTAATTATTTTTACATATTATTTTAATATTTCAGAACATTTCTCAACATTTACTCAATATTCGCGCAATAACTACATGTTTCCGTAAGACTGATAGTTCGGAGAATTTCTTGCGAATATCTGACACATTGAAATACACTCCAATAACTTCTTGCGATATTGAACGCAGTTTTAGAAAATATAAATCCTTCTTAGAGCCAACAGAAGGAAATTCATGTTGGAACACCTACAACAAAGTTTTGTTATTCATTGTTTTGGAAACAGAAAACAAAGGTAAGAATTGACAATATAGAGAAAGTCTCCAATTTTGTTAATTTTCGGTATACTAACTAATTTTGGCCTCCTAATCACGAATCTGTTGTAAAAAACCGGTGTTCACGTCTGGAAATTGTACATTTTGATGAAACATCGTTAGACCCAAAAACCATCCACGGGTAGCCCCACAAACCATTGATGTTGACCCCACAAACCATTGACGTTAGCCCCAAAAACCATTCACGGCTAGCCCCACGAACCATTCACACGAGGTTAGGTTAGGCCTGTTAGGTTAGGTTCCATTAGCACTCATTTCACCCCTAAATGCATCGAAAAAATAGGGTTTGTACTGGAATTGAACATCATATATCATTTTCTTGTAAAACAACGGCGTGGTTGGAAACAATGACAGGAGATTACATTTTCGTTCGTAAAACTACGCATATACACCTATATATAAAAAAAATTCAATCGGCTTTTTTCAAATTTCCAGACGTGAACCCTGTTTTTTACAACAGATTCGTGATTAGGAGGCCAAAATTAGTTAGTATACCGAAAATTAACAAAATTGGAGACTTTCTCTATATTGTCAATTCGCTCCTTAAAAAGTTTTGTTATTCATTGTTTTCGAAACAGAAAACAAAAACACATTTTGTGTTGTTTTATAATTGATGTCAATGCAAGGAAACTGTATTTTATGTAGCTGATGTAGTGTCTTGTTAAAAAAGCATGTTTACAATTTTAAGTTTATATTTAACTTCATATTTTGGTAAAATTAACTACATTTTTACTACATATAAATCCGTTCCCTGCAAATAACCATGCATAAATTATTAGTATTGTGTAAGGTGCTGCCATCTGGACAACAAAAGCTGCACTCTGCCAGTGTCTGGGACAGTACGTCTTAATACATTATTTATTTCCTGCGATAATTAGTACATTCATAAAGTGACGCTGGGTGGAAAGATAGAGTACCTGTATTGTGACCGGTTTGACCTGTTCTTTCCACCCGCGGTATCCTGACTGATCTGAACATAATAAAATTCCACATCACTGTTGATATTCGGCCTGGAGTTAAAATGATTCCCCGCAATATAAGTCACGGCGGTTCCTCCTTGCCACAATCATGGCGGAAAACATTTACGCGTAGTAAGACGAGTAAAACGGATTTCCACAAAAGAGACGGGGATTTTTAGAGCAGAAGGAAGAAAGCTTCGTCTTAGAGAAAGGACGAAGAAGAAAATTTAAGGCGAGAATAAAAGCGTAACAACAAGCTTTGCATGGATGACGGAAAAGAAACGAAAAAACGTTTCACGAGGAGAGAGACGTGGTGTGCAAATGAGGGATGTAAAAGCATAACGGTTGAGCCTCGCGAGAAAGGAAAAACATGGCCAAGAGGTATAAGCTACATGGGCTAATGCTTTATGTTCGCTTTTTACATGGAGGTTAATCTGCCTGGATTTACATTCTAAAAGTGGTGTGATCTGCAAAATATGTCCCTCGACCGGGCATCGACTCAGGAGACTCTTTGTCTCCTTGTTGTTCGGTCGTCAGGGCGTCTGACTACCATGCAAGAAACTAGGGTTCGATCCTTGGTGGAGAAGAACCGGTATTTTTCCCACCTGTTTAAGCGACACTCACCCAGCGTCGTATAAAGTGGGTACCTGGAATCTCTGGGGAGTAAAGACGGCCAGGGGCGTGGTGCTGATCACATCACCCCCAGCTTCGGCCGTGATCAAGAAAGTGTGGAGCCCTAACTCCACACCATTATACGCCTTCATGCCGTGGCGCAAAGCACAGGGGAGCTCTTTACTTTACTATACTTCGTTATTTAACGTCGCTTATCTGTCACTTTCGGCTAATCGCGACAATGGACACATACAAGGAACACCCATGGCGAGGCCGGTACTCGAATCCGAGAACTTCGATCTGAAAGATCTGATAGAAACAAGAACACACACACACACACATAGACAGACAGACAGAGAGGGAGAGAGAGAGAGAGAGAGAGAGAGAGAGAGAGAGAGAGAGAATCATACATAAGCAGCAACAAAGGTACATGATCAGAAATCACAGGGAAACCAGTGCATAATGAGACACATAAACTTTCTCACATCTCATGTCAAATCCAACCACAGAATCCTGACGTCACGTACATTTCGAATTGACGAAGTTGGTATTCTTGTTATATTTACATTCCCGGGACCTCCCCGATGGCGTATTGGTAAGGTATCGCCTCGAAATCAAGGGGTCCCAGTTGATCGATTAATTAAGTTTGTGCAACCAATTTTTGCACAGTAAGCCTAATTGGTACTGGACCTACAGTTTTAAGTGGGATTCGAAGTACCATGTGCCTCCACCGGGTGTCTACATTACCACTTGCCATCTTGGAGGCTTACGAGGGGTCTCGGGATCGATGCCCGGCAGAGGCACATTGCACAGTGGATAGGATCATACTTTAACTGTAGGTTCAGTCACGATTAGTCTATGTGTACACAAAGTGAAAATTAATTTAATTAATTAGAGTTGCTTTCTTGCCACGTTATGCTAATCACGACTATGCGGATGAGTAGAGCCTAATGATTAGATGAAAGCGATGATTTTATCTTATTTGTTATTTAGCGTCGCTTTTCTGCCATTTATTGCTAATCGCGAACATGAGGATGAGTGATGGATGCTTGGATGAAATTGACAAAGGAACGCTCACAAAGAACACCCATGCCAGGCCGGGATTTGAACCCGAAACCTTTGGCGTCGCAGCTACTCCGCCACGAAGGTAGATAAAAATTGATGCTTGGAGGACAGCCGGAGCTTGAACCAGGAAACTTCGGAGCTATCGAAAATCGCCCACCCAGAACTCTCGTCCATCGAGCCAGCTCAAAGTGACAAAAGAGTGGGGTCCCGGGTTCGATACCCGGTGGAGGCACATACTGGTTCGGATCCCACTTTAAACTGTAGGTCCTGTTCCGATTAGCCTATCTGTACATAAAGTGAACTTTAAAACAACAATTCAGTTCAGGAATCTTACGATTTCCACTGTTTACATCCCAAGTACTAAATGTACTACCTCAACGCTCTCCCCCCAGTCCCCGCCGCCGTGCGTTGGCCCCAAAAGGATTGCTATATCTGTCCTTCAACACTACGGGCGCTAACATGAACGCGAACAAAGAAAGAAAAGCACGGATAGGAACTCTTTAAAAAATATCATTCCGTTACACAACTGGGAAAAAAAGCTTCACAGAAATGTAATCATTAAAAAGAGTCTCTCCCGTATTTCGCCAAAGGCGGTCCAATTATCGCAAAATGGAAAATTTTAAAGTTCAATTTGGTAAGAAATTTGTCCCACCCCGAGTGGCATTAATGACATCCTGGGGTCATGCTACCGGCGCCCCCTGCTCCCCTTCTACTTTAACCGTTCGGCAGAACTTTCCTTTCTTTCGATGACGTTTCAGTCAGAGGAGGTCTGAGTCTGTGAGTTACATAATTGATCTTAGAAATTGGAAAACTTTCTTCCGTCCGACCCAACATTTTCGAAGCAATACGTGCAAGCACAATGCCTCTATTTTCGACGGAAATGTTATAATTGAAAGCAAGTGCTTTTAACAATATTACCGTTGTACAGATTTTGGCATATTCTAATATGATCCATATTTTTATGTGACGTCACAACTTTAAAATATGTAATTTATTTTGAGCAACGGAAGCGTAATTTCCATGTTATTATATGTAATATTGCACCTTGTTTGTAATGTATATCTTTTGTTTAATATTTATTGTGTTTTATGCTCTATTACGAATAGTTCAATGTATCTTTAGATTTCCAAGAGTGCACTATGTGAATTCGTATTTCTAAACAGGTATAGATGTCAGTTTTGTTGATAGCATCCTTTTGTAGATAGTGAGTGATTCATCTGTACTTGAATCTGTGTTCTCGAAAATAGTATAAAGCGAGAATATCGCGTAAGAAATATCACACTTTCGCAACCGATCGTTGAAGATTTTAAACCTAAAAAGAACTCCTCGGTGTTGTATATATATCTTGGTATGGTATTTCGGGGCGCAAGCTAAGCCTATGTGATCATAGGTATACCGATGGCCATGCATTGATACTATGCACAATACTGCAACCATTCTACGTTAAATAATAAAGCTAGCCTAAGGATTAATTTGGAAATAAAAGGCTAAAGAGCAAATATTGGCTCAGTTATTATTGCATATGTCTTAGTGTGGTAGTTCGGGGCCCAAACAAGGTCTATGTGATCATAGGCATGCCGATAGCCACGCATTGAGTTTATGCGTTTCAGTTCAGTCAAGACATCGTTAAAGCGAAATCCTCACCTTCGTACTAAACCTGTTTGCATTATAATTGCAATATATAAATAATAAATCATTTCGTTTTGTCTATTGAAATAATGTGGTTTTATTGCTCTCTGCTGTGAAGCATTGTCTTTACCAAACATTATCCCTGTACCTGAGAGGAGTCTGTGTACTTCGCCGAGTCTCATCGTTCACCGCTGAGTATTACTGAGTTATTAATAATAAGAGTAACACAACGACGTAGTAACAAATCTGATAATAATACGTTTTAATAAGAAAACCTAGAACGAATCACTAATGTGCCCTGCAAAATGCGTGGCGAGTGACAACACAAAAATTATACGCGAGGAACAATTTGTTCTTTACAAATGTACTGAAGGAATACCAAAGAAATATCAAAATATTACGTCAGCATTTTCGTGACAAGGGGTAACTTCGTCATCTATCGGTCTCATGACGAAGTTACCCCTGACGGTAAGTTTAATTTTCAGCTTAATTGGAACCCAGAACAATTCTTGTGCTAAGTCAGTATACGCATCTGCAAGGACATATGGTACTCTTAGAACTTCAGATAAACCACGTTTGGTTGAAACTGTTGCTCTTCCTGCGCTATCTATACTCTGTCCCGGGAATTTACGGACGAAGCGAACGAAAGCAATTCTCTGCGCAAATAGGGATTAGAGATGGCTTGACTAATGAGCATGTGAGAGGGAACGGGATTGCGCGGAGGGTGAAAAGCTACTGTAGCTACCAGCTGCTTGCAGCGGCGTGTACTGCATTGTTCCTCTCACTCACATTCTCTCCTTCTCTACCATTGTGCGCGGTCTTATCCCCGGGATAAAGTATAGAAGAAACTAGGTACATTTGCATTCTGCCAAGCTCAAATTTGGAGGGGGTGCACACCGCGGATAAAATACATGTGAATGTAGAGAAGATGTACTATCGGATCAAAAAAAAATATAGATACTCGAGTTTGGACTTCAATTAAAAATTAACCTGTAGAGCCATATCAAAATTTAGCTTATTTAATTCTGCATTAATCTATGATAACCAAATATTTTTGGGGTATGCTTTCTATTTTATATCGTCGTGAGAACAAACAAAGGGGTCGGTTTTTTGGACGTTTGCACACATCTGCTCTCTTTCAAATTCTAAAAATTAAAAACGGATTGCCCGATAAAATTATATTATGGTGCTGGCAAAAAGGTCTTAAACACAATTATTAATTATCAGATTTTTAAAATTTGTCAAAAAAACGTTCTTTTCAATTTTACGAAATTTCTCTTGGTATTGGGTAGTCCTACAAATACAATATTGGTATTGTTTTGAAGCTCTATGCAGCTGTTTTTAAAATCTATTATCATTGTCGATTCACATTGCGAACATGAAAATTAATAATTGTGTTTAAAACCTTTTTGCCTGCAGCATACTAAAAATTCATTACGATCGGACCACCCTCTTCTTAATTATAGAATTTCACAGAAAGTGATCGTGTGCAAAAATAAAAAAAAGGCACTTTTTGTTCTCAGGACGATAAAAAAATAGAAGGTATAGAGAAAAAAAATTGGTTAGCATAGATTAACGCAGAATTGAACAAGCTAAATTTTGATGTAACTCGTTTTTATGTAGGTCCACTGGTTAATTTTTAATCGAAGTCCAAATTAGAGTATCCATAATTTTTAATCGGACAGTATGTACAACAAACCAACCACTCCAACGAAAAATATAAAGGAAAGGAAGTACATAAGACAAGTAAGGATTACAGAACATTCCCCGCCCGGTAATCGAATAAAGATCCTGTCAGAACTTGCTCAGAATATTGTAGAATAATGGGTTTTACACAGGAAATGGCGAGGACATTTACCTTTAGTGAAGGTCAAGGGGAGAACAAAACCAGGTGAGAGAAGGAGCAGTGGATCTTTTGTTGGTAATCGTCTGAAGGAGCAACACAGCTGGAGCTATAGATTCGCATTGCTCAGTCAGAAATGTTTAAATCCAAAACATGAGTTTTACATTACTTACTAAATGCTAAGCTGGGTATTCTCTTTTAGGGCCGTCTCTACCATCAATTGCTACAATTGGCGGGGGTGATTTACAACCGCTTGGTTCGATTCCCGCGTTCTACAGAGTGAAACGCTAGAATTAAACTACAAAGTGATAATTAGGGAACGGAACTTTATGTGCTAATAAACTTAGAAATATTTAGTTTTTTATGTGTCGTAAATGTTGAAAATATGTGATAAAAAAAATTGGGAACAAAAACAAAATACTACATGCATTTTAAACACCTGAAATCAGTTTCTAAATGCTTACCTCTTAGTGAGCTATTTCTTGGAAGAGCTGCAGTGGATCACCATAGTTTTTCCAAATTCTCCATTGTAAATCTGTGACAATTATTTCTAAATAGCATCTTATATTGTGAGAAAGATCGCTCCACGTCACAAGAAACAATTCTTGCATATTTGAAGCACGAAATGCCACTAACGCTGAAGTTTTCCAAAGTTTCCTCTACTTCACCTTCCAAAACACGTGGAATTTGGCACAAAGTTTGAAAACCTTGATTTTTCCCAAAAATTTCTGTACATTTAGACATTAGCACTTGAGGGTTAGATCCAGTGGGGGTAATATTTTACCCAAATAGGATCGTAGGCGAGTTTGCCAGCGAGCGTGTTCAAAGACAAAACAAACCTAGCACTCTCGATATGAAAGAGGTGCGGAGAATAAACATTTTTCTTTCGAGGATTTCGAGGTAGCTGAAGTCAATGAGCGATTTTATGTATTTAAAATGAAAATTTGAAAAATATGTATTTACATACGGAAAACTGGAAAATATGTGTTTTTATGTAAAATAAAATTTGCTGTGTTGACATATAAGGCTATGATCAGAATTCTGGCAAATAAAAGGGTCTCTATCTTATCGCAGAAAAAGTTCCGTTCTAGTGATAATATCACGTAAGCAAGCGTTACAACTCCTTGTTTATCAGAAATACCTTACGTCACACAAGATTAAAGCATTCAGCAGGAATACAAGAAATGCCTCATGACCCTATAACAGCCTGAGCTTTCTGCCGCCTCCCCTGCGATTTGACTCACAACGTGAAATAAATCCCGTTAAGTCCATTAGTCCATTGACAACGTGACGTCACAACTGTAAACTCGCCTAACGACGTCGTTTGATCTTTCAGGAGATTTCTAATTTCCAGACAACAATGAAATTAGAAGCCCCGATACGAGGCCGAATGGGCTCCAAATTCTAGTCCGTCTGCACGGAATGATAGCATTTCCCCCCATTGTGCAGGCGGGGGATTTTTAATTTTGCTCAACTTTACGGGGAGATGATAAAAGGATCATGTCGTTGCGACGAAAAGACTGCTCTTTTGCGTGTCGAGTCGCTTTAAGGTCGAGAACGAAATCTCTTTTAGCTTAAAATGTCTGGGAATCTTCTAAATTAACATTTCCTGCAGACATTTCTAAGTGACTGTTATTATGTTTCGTGCCTCGAATTTTTGTCCCCTTTGGCGGGCCGCACCAATGAAACATAACATAACATAACATAACATAACATTTTTGTGCCTCTAATACACGATATCTACATTCTTAACATAATGAGCGAGAGGCCCAAGCATTCCCCAGTATCAATCCTATCCTTTTAATTTTCATTTATTTCGTAGTAAAATATATGAAATTCCCACATCTCCATCCACGTAACATATCCTACGGTACGTGGGATCTTGTTTGGGTGATGTAGCTCACTGATCATTCAGCCTTGATTGTGGACCAACTAGCTTCCTATGGTGAGCTTGATGGTAAGAAGCAAGAGGTACAAACTACACACTTAAATGGCAAAACACAACACTTGAGTTTAAACCCCTACAGACTGGATCAGCATGTTGAAAGGAAATACCTGACTCTTGCTGCGAAGTGTTGAACCACGGACTGCTATATAGAACAAGGTCTCCGTATATCGTCCTAACCTGCTTCTCTGACTAATAATCTCAAACTGACCCTGGCTTAGAACTGACCACTCACCTCTCTCTTCCCAGACATTTATTCCAATCAAAAGAACCCAGTAATGCCGACTCAGTTATCTGTAGACTCTTCCTTGATTGCGATTGTTTACCTGTTTGCAACGATGGCGATAAAGGAAGCTCGGCAATGTCTGACAAGACATTCATTCCTTAGATGGTTCTGGGAATTTCCTGATTGGAAAGGTGATGGCCAAATGTCTGGGATTTTAGATTTCGTTGTACGTTACATTTCAAAGATTCTAAAGGCCGTTACGATAGTGTCAGATTAATGAAGGGACACTCATAATGAGATTTGTAGTTGGCATGTCCCTGGTGGCAGAATATGAATACCCACCGTGAACAGTTCGGGATGAAAATAAATGTGAACAAGATGAAAGCAATGGTGAACGGAAGAAAGCACAGGAAGACAAATGCTAGTATCAGAGGCAAGAGAGTCGATCAAGTACTTCTGCTTCTTTCACATGACCCTGTCAACAATATCTTGTCGACTTTGGACATCATTACTGTTATTGTATTTGTTTTAATGCTTTTCTTCTGAAATTGATAGATAGTCACTCAAAGTCACCAGTATCACAAACATAAAACGATTATATGAATAATGCTGGTTTTTAAATTTTTTTTTTATTAAAATCACTTTATGTTTCGAGCATATGCATTCAGAGTCCATATTAGTGGAGGGGATAAATCTGATAGAATGGAAGAGAGTGGGAAATAGAATTTTCAAACGTTGTATGCCTTTGTAGAGTGTGATTTGTTGATTTGAGAAAATTGGACATTCTAGGAATAAATGTTGCGCATCAGGATTTTCATTACCACATTTGCAATTCTCTTGAGTTTTAATATGTATTTTTGCTAGGTGTGCTGGTGAACGCACGTGTCCTGTCCTTAATCTATTAATGAAAACTATGACCTGCCGTGGAAGTGTGTATAAATTGAACCATGGGTCTTTACTTGTAAAGTCTGCATTTCATCTATATGTATTACCCACAACCTTAAGTACACAGCTTTAAATATCTTGGATGCATCATAAGCAATGATATGAAATGCAGCCAAGAAATACAAGAATAGCAATGACAAAGGAACCTTCAGTAGAAATAAAATTACGAGGGGGTATCAAAAAGTTTTGTCTTTTGAGGTAAAATTTGTTTAATAATGGAAAGATTGAAACAATGAACATACATATAGTTTGCCTGTATTGTCCTCTACTCAGAGTTACCCTTCCACACAGTTGCCAGCACGTTCGATGCATTCGTGCCAGCGTTTTATCCAACCCTCAAAACCAGTTTGGAAAAAATCCACAGAACACATCCTGCCCCAGAGCTGTTTTAACCTCCTGTAGGTTCTCGAATCTCATGCCACGAAGCACAGACTTAGCTCAGACTTAAGTAGTTAAGTTCAAAGTGGGAGAAACCAAAAGTGTGGACATGACAAGGAGTGGCTGGCCATCAACGTCGTTGACCGACGACAACCGCCACAGGGATGATGAGCTCATTCGAGAGGATAGACGCATCACCATCCAGGAAATTTCTGATGCAGTGCACGTGTCCTATGGGTCAGCACATGCAATGATAGAGAGTTTGGGATACCATAGAGTCTGAGCTAAGTCTGTGCTTCGTGGCATGAGATTCGATGACCTACAGGAGGTTAAAACAGCTCTAAACGGTGGGCCAGGGAGTGTTCTGTGGAATATTTCCAAACTGGTTTCGAGGGCTGGATAAAACGCTGGCACAAATGCATCGAACGTGATGTGGAAGGGTAATTCTGAGTAGAGGACACTACAGGCAAAATTTATATGTATGTTCATTGTTTCAATATTTCTATTATTAAACAATTTATATCTCAACAGGCAAACTTTTTTGATACCACCTCGTATTTTCTATGGATCTATGAACAAACAACTGCAATGCTTTCTACGGAGTGTAGATCTATATGGTGCGGAAACATGGACACTGAGAACAAGTGAGGAAAAGCGACTGGAAGCTCTGGAAATGTGGCTATGGAGACGAATGGAAAAGGTGAAATGAAACAGTGCTGGAAAGAGTTGTGGAAAAGAGATCAATGCTGGAGATAATCATGAAGAGAAAAATAAATTAGTTGGATCACTGGATGAGAAGAAACGGCATTCTAAGAGATGTTACTGAAGGAATGGTCGAGGGAAAAAGAAGAAGATTCCAAATGATTGACAACATCAAAATAAATGTGTCCTAAGCTGCTACAAAGCGAAGGGCTAAAGATCAAACAACATGGAAGGAAAGACCTGCCCCTGAGCAGAAAACAATGAATGAATGAATGAACTCACAATGAATACTAATGCCAAGGCCATGACTTAAACCCAGGTTTATATATTTAATGGGAGATTGTGGTAATAAAATGATTATTTTTACTTAACATTGCAATCCACTGGGAATCAAAAAGAAGACGCGGTTGCTCAGTCAGCGACTGAGAAGAAACATTTCATGGCCATCTCTTGATGGGTGAGGTGACCTTGGCCGCCTTCAAACAACTCTTTCCGCTAGTAACAGGGAGAAAGTTCTGCATCTCAAACAAGTCAATTCCGTGCCCAGGAGAATATGTTCCTGCATAGACGTTCTTTCTTCTCATCGTCTGTAGAGCACACTCTTCGCCCCAGTTTCCCTCCGTCTTCTATAGCTGGCGTTCTTTGACCTACATTCTATCATATTTATGTTTCTTTGTCTCTCTTCCTTCATTTCTTTTCCTTTTGCATTTTTCTTTCTCTCTCTCTCTGTTCTGTTTACTATACTTCTCTTTCTCCTTTTTGCTTCTTTTGTTTCTCTCTCTGTTTCACCTCTTTATTTCTTTTCTCTTTTCAATTTGTCTTTCTAGCATCTTTATTGCTCATAATTTCTCTCATTCTACCGATCTCCGTGGTGGAGTGGACATGGGTGTTTGAGTGATCCTTCATCAATCGTCAGAAAAGCGACGATAAATAACAAATCTAGTAAAATATTATAAAATATTTTCCATTTTCTCTAGCTCTCTCTATTTTGTTTCTGTAATAATCTTCCCCCTCTCTCTTTTCTCCTTTATATCTCTCTTGTTTATCCCCTCTCTCTGCTTTACTTCTGTTTTTCTTATATCATCGATTTCTGTCTATCTAGCTTCTTTTGCTCGTGTATGACTCATCGCACCCAACTCAAAAGCCTTCTTAGGCCTCCTCAATGGCGCAGTGGTAGCGTCGTTGCCTTGTAATCAATGGGTCCCTGGTTCGATACCCGGTGGAGGCACATAGTGGTTCGGATCCCACTTTAAACTGTAGGTGTAGTCCCGGTTAGCCTTACTGTACATAAAGTGGACTTAAAACACCAAATAAACCAACCAACCAATCAAAAGCCTTCTTGGTCAAGCGCCGTATTTCATCTTCTGACAAAAGAATGGAATGTTTTTCTTGTTAGGTTTGAATCTCAGAATAAATACGCTACATTTAGCCTAACTACGAAAGTTTTTAGCCCGACGTAAGAAAACGTAATAGGGCTCTTGCCCAAGAAGGTGTTCCAGTTGGGTGCTATAAGTGAGACTAACTAACTCTCTAGCATTCATAAACCAGACGTTTTATGGCTGTATCAACACAAGCCTTCCATGTTCCTATCCTTGGTAAGATTAATCCATCGATTTCCTTTACACCTATCTCAACTTTATCTTTCCATCTTCGTCTTGGCCTTCCTACTGATCTATTACCATCAGGTTTCCCAACAAGAATACTGTAAACTCTTCTTTCCTCTCCCATTCGTGCCACATGCCCTGCCCACCTAAGTCTTCTTGATTTAATCATTCTAATGGACATGAATACAAATTATGTACTTGTAAATTATGTAACCTTCTCCACTCACCTCTCTCCTCATCCCTTTTAGGCCCAAATATTTTCTTAAGGATCTTGTCAACAATAAAGAATGCAATCTCAAGCTTTCCACGATAAAAATCTATTGCATATTTTAAATATACTTCCTTTTCTTCATTAATGCAGTTTCAGTTAGTATACAGCGTGAGCACAAAAACACTCCCTGGTTTCAAGATGTCATAAAATTAATGTTTACTTGAATATTTTGATAAAATTTATATCCAAAGCTCAGTTAACTCAAAATATTTTAATATCTTTGTTTTTAGAATCGCTAGTTGTGAATTCGGTAGCTAGAGGGCAGTAACATCGAAAATGGCATTCACTCCGCAGCAAAGAAGCTGGTGCGTGTTAGAATTTGCCAAAACAAGTGGTGTTGTGAGAGTGCAGCGTGCATTTAAACGGAAGTTTAATATTGATCCACCTACACACACATCCATTCTGCAGTGGCATAAAACATTTGTTGAGAGAGGATGCATTTGTGATCAAAGAAAAGAACATTCTGGCCGACCGCCCATCTCTTAGGAAATTGTGGAGTGTGTGCGAGAAGCCTTTGTACGCAGTCCCAGAAAATCAACACGTCAAACCAGCAGACAGTTGCAGGTGCCACAAACTACCGTAAGCAAGATTTTACGGAAGCGTTTGCGTTTTCACCCCTACCGGCTGCAATTGGTTCAAAAGTTATATCCACAAGACAAGGTAAAGCGACGTGAGTTTTGCGAGACTATCCACACTGTAATGGAGGACGATGAAACCTTTCTGACAAAGATCATTTTTAGTGATGAGGCGACCTTCCACTTGAGTGTAAAAGTGAACAGGCATAATGTTAGGATCTGGGGAAGCGAGCATCCGCATGCCACTCTTGATGTGGAACGTGACTCACCCAAGGTGAATGTTTTTTGTGCAGTGTCAGAGCGTGGAGTGTACGGTCCGTTCTTCTTTGAAGGGCCAACAATCACAGGTGAAAGCTACTTAACAATGCTACGTGACTGGTTAATTCCTCAACTTCCTGCAGAGAGAGGTGACTACATTCTACAACAATATGGAGCACCCCCACACTAGCATCCATCTGTACGCAACTTTCTGAATGACAACCTCCCAGACCGTTGGATAGGATGAGCTGGACCCAATGATCAAAATCTATGGAAGTGGCCCCCACGATCACTGGACATGACAGTGCCTCCACTACCCAGAACCTTGAATCATCTTCAGGAACACATCAGGACAGCTGTCAACTTCATCACACCGGATACGCTTGAGAAGGTGTGGTTCGAGCTGGATTATCGTCTCGATGTTTCCCGCGTAACAGGTGGCGCGCACATTGAGCATTTGTAATTCCAATGAACACCACGAAACCTTTATGAGTTTTTACAACTACTGTGAACATTTCTGTAGAATACTACTTTTGGTATTAAAGTTATACCCTTTCAAAACCAGGGAGTGTTTTTGTGCTCACGCTGTATATTCAGTATATAATACCGGGTGATCCGTTTGAGATGTCAGAAAAGTAAACCGTTGTGTACAATAGGTTAATATAATTATCTCTGAGCAGTTTGATGTAAGTTTCGAGTGAGTGGAGGTGGTGTACAGACTTCAGCCATGTGGCTGTACTAGTGTACATATAACACTCGAAAATTTCACATTCCATACGATATATTGTGCGCTGATATGGCGTGACCACTATCTTTATCTACCATGAACGCTAGCGCCACGCGGCTGAAGCCTCTAAACATCCACTCACTCGAAACTTACATCAAACTGCTCAGAGATACGTACATTGACGTATTATACACAACGGTGTACTTTTCTGACATCTCAAACGTATCACCCGGTACATTGTAAAATTCTACATTACGTAACCTTCTACACTCACCTGTCTCCCCATCCCTTGTAGGTCCTAAAATTTTCCTTATCCTGTCTCAGTTTCTATCATGTCCCCTTATATTATTCAAAACATTTCTCTCTTCTGATAACACGTAGATACACATGTCAATATATCCCACATACGGACATGACATTTTCGATTTTTGACCCCGCCGGTGGAAAATTTGCCACGAGGGCCGACACTCTGTCAAAATGAATTGAAATTGCTTTCAAAGAGTTAGGTTCCAGGATTCATCCATAAATGTATACATAACGCTCAGCTTTGGTAGCCGAAACACTGGAGGTAAAAAGGTGAAACATCCCGGGGACAAGGAGCGAAGTTCCATAACTCAATATAATAACAGGCGACGACGTTCGGAAGAAAACACAATCTACCTCTGAGGACGAAATTCATCAGCGGACCCTTATATTCCTCGCCGGGCTACAAAGGGTAATGGATTTCTCTCCGGGCGAGCATCGCACCTTCGCAGCGGGAGACTAATCTTAAGGCCATTAGGAGGCAAACTTCTAATCAGGTCGGACGCTAAACACAGGGAGAGCGGAGTCTTGATGCGAAAAAGGACGCAAATCTAATTTCGACTGCGAAGACAAAGTGAGGACCCGGGAATGTCTTTCGACGAGGCATGATTTGAGAAATGTGACCTTCTAATTCGTTCTCTGCTCCTCCTGTCATGCAGTCGTCCTCGGGAGAACGAAAGGAGGCTTCAAGTGCATATACGTGCTGCGGGAGTAGTACGACACGTCTGCTAGGGTGCCAATTCCACTTGGTCGTGTGGGAACTCGCTTTTATCCCCTGTTTCTCGCGTGCAACTTTAATTTACTCTCTTGTATATTTCCAGTTAACCATCTCATTACTTGAATTTAACCCTTGCGATCCCATGCTAATACAAGGCTATAAGAAATGATTAATCTGATTTCAAAACATTGTACAGTGTCTCTCAAAAGTTTTAGGACAACGACATTTTAAACTAGGCAACCCAATTTACACAAGCCGTTGGTGGATTGCGTGCAGAGTTAGGCTCAATTTCAGGGTTGCCACATGCACAATAGATATTTATAAAATACGCGAAATAAATATAAACAAGTATTAATGTATAAAATTATTAAAAATATCACTATTATATCGCAAATGACAAAAATTATTTCTGAAAGAAAAAAATAGCTTTTCAAGTATTTCATCGCTGATGAGTCTACAGTAAGGAAAAGAGGTGAGAGGAAACGAAAGGTTACAAAGGAGAGGAGAAAGAGAAAGCGAAAGGAGAAGAGGAAAAGTAGAGGAGAGAAGAGCAGAAAGAGAGGATAGACGAGGAGAGGAGATGTAGTGACGAGAATGGAAAAAGATTCTAGGAGAGATGAGGAAAAAAGAACAAAGAAGAGAAAAGAGGAGGAAAACGAGAGGAGAGAAGAGGAGAGGAGGAGATGAGAGAGGGAAGTGGAGAGTAGAGTAAAGGAGAGATAGGAGAAGAACGAAAAAGAGAGAATAGTGCAGTGGAGTACACTAGGAGATGAGAGGAGTGGAGGAGTGGAGAAGAGTGGGATGGAGATAAGATGCGAGAAAAGTAGGGAACGCGATATGAGATAAAAGCATAACAGAAAGAGGGGAGAGAAGAAGGAGAAGGAACTGGAGAGAAGAGGTAGTTGCAGAAAATATCCTCTGAGCGTCAAGAATGGATGCATTGGTCAAATTATCGACATGAAACATTCAAATAACATTTTGAAATGTATTGGAGAATATATTAGATCGGTGCGAAATGCCTTTTGGCTGAGTTCAGAGCAAGTTAAAATCTTCCATGTAAGATCTTTGATTTTACCTGCGATTACACCACTAAAAAAAATGAAAGTAACTTTTAATATTTATAATAATTAATCAATTTTTCTCCACTTCTCGGTTCGTTTAAATGGAGATTTTGTAATTCAATATTTCCCCTCCCCCCATCGTTAATTCCAAACGGAATCATTCCGTTTCACACGGCGTGGACAATGAACACAATGGGATATGTCTAAAACTCATGAAAATTTTCTGCCACCGGAAGGGTTTGAACCTACGACCATCAGATTGAAAATCCTGAACGGTATCCACTACCCTACAAGCTTTCGCTCCTTAAGCCAGGTAAATGGAGCTGACCAATGAGAAATGTAGATGTAACTCTCCTGCATGTAACGTGCAAACAAGTATTATTTGTAACATAGAAAACGAAAGTAGTACGACTCGGCGAAAATATTTAATGGAGAATTGCACATGGTGAGAACTTTTCATTCGATATTTGCGGAGGTATCCTTGCATTGAACCCGAGTGGGAAAAGGGGTAAAACTACCATGTGCTGAATTGCCACACATATAAATAGTTATTTCATTAATATTTGTCAATGTCTTGCAAGCAGTACACAATTATCGTTAGAGTATCATAATTCACGATCTTATATATAAAAATATCCCGTTGAACGTGTGTCAATTCATTTTTTTTTATAAAATCCATATGCAGAACAATGTAGCCACTATATACTGCTATTATAAATAATGTTACCATGCTCTTGTTTAATGGAAGGGATATTTTTTAAGGAACATCTAGTATGGAGGATCGAACGTGGGACCGCAATGCTTTCAAGAACTCTAACCAATACACTACGCCCTTTGTTTCTCTTGGAGCTACAGTTCCTAATTATTCTGTCGCCTCAATATTGTAAACGTTATCTGCAAAAAAGAAGTTAAATACTCAGATATAGCTCGGTACTTCTAGAATTACTTTATACACATGCATTTGAAATTTAACTCTGAATTTCTTTCTTCGTATTAGTATATCTAAGCTTGTGAATATATTTTATTTGTAATTTTATAACAGTTTCATGAACATCTATGAAATAGTTCCTTATAACTTGGAATATGGTGAATAGATATGAAATGTCTTGAAAATAATTTTCGACGACTAGATTTTGGCAAGGGAATTGTGTGTGATCCGTTTCCAGTCATTCATTGCTTAAACAAACGTTTTAAAACTACGCGGAATTTTCATTCTGGGATAAGTTTCTTTACTTGCTACATGTATGCGAACTACACTCTGTCCCACTTATCTCTGGAGCAGGTGAACGAAGACAAGTATCTGAGCAGCGATGAACACTTGAGAGGAATGGGATTGCGTGGAGGGAGGAAACCCACTTCAGTTACCAGCCTTCCCAACAGCGTGCACTGATTTGCTCTGTCCACTCGATCCCCTCTCTTCACTTCTCTTCCGCTATGCGCGGCTTTGCTCCAGAGATGCTGGGACAGAATAAAGTTAATTGTTTCTCAAAAGGTATCATCTATCTCTGTATGCCACACATTTAATTCTTACTCACATGGAAAAAAATGTCAATTTGTATTCAGGGGTAGTTTCACAGTTACAAACTATTTTGGCCTTGACGAGAAGTTTAGTGTAAGTAGGTATTTTGTTTATAATTTTGAAATTCAGGTCGTCTAAGGTTGAATGAAATCCTCATATTTAGGGCTTGAACTCGTCACCTAAGAGGTTGAAGATCGTCCTCTACTTTGTGCGTGACCTTCTTTATTTTTCTATTCATTATTCTTCCTCATCGTCACGATTAGCCAAAGGTAAAATAAGAAAAGTCCTCCTCCGTGACCGTGCAGTCTAAGGAGCTGTGCTTTGGACTCCGACTGCAGGACGGCATGGATTCGAGTCCACCTATGCTCACTCTCTAGGTTCTCGGCCTGTGTATGGGACCGGTAGCAATCCACCATTGTGAAGAAATTGGGGAGCTACGAGTGTGTAGCGTAACCCGGTCTCGGAAATCACCTATGAGGCATGTTCCTGGGTAAACAAAAAATAATCGATCAGACAATTCGATTATCGAAGGGGTTGAAATAACCTACGGTTGACCAAGTTGCCAATATAAATAAATGGAATACAGATTGTCTTCGAGCTTACATTGTTAAAAAGAAGCGGATACACGTATTACTATCCCAATAATTATTCAATACGGATTTTTGTTTGTCAGGAATTATCACTTAAACTATTGCATGTTGAGCTAGTGCCCACCTAGCCGCCTCTGATGAAATCTATCATTCTTCAGATTCTCTTTCAAATTCGACTCTGATCACTTGTAACGTGCTCGGTGCAGACACTGTGCATCGAAGCACATGTTTTGCGATAAGAAGCGGCCTTGAATAGCGTGAGTGATTCACTTTGATCGCGAGCAAGCTAGACTACCAAGCTTGTCTGCCATTGAAAACCAAGTCATTTGTTTCACGGTTTCCGAACGCGATTGCTATTGTAGAAGTATATATTCTCTCAAAAGAGCAAGAAAGGAAATTCGACCAATGTTCTCCCGTCGTTCAAAACCAAATATTATCTATTAAACGAAAAGTTAACGATTGTCAATAAACGGTTTAACCTATCTGAGCATAAGGTGAATGTAAATACTAAATTTAATAGAAAGGTTCTCCAAAATTTCTCTTCCACTGTCTACGTAAGGGCAGTACCCAGGGGAGGGGCCATGTGGGCCATGCTCCCCCCTCGAACCCTAAAATATTTAAATGTGAACCTAATAATAAAAAAAATACGAAAATTACATTGTCGATTTTTGAAATGTGTAAAAATTTCAATTTTGCTCTTGCATAAATGAATCTGTTTCTTGCACAAAAGTCTTCAGGCTGCAATATTGGGTGGTTTTAGTTTTATTATCATTGATCCAAGGCTACCAGACGTCCGATTCACCGATTTAGTCAGGACAGTGAGTTACTTTCAATCCCTGTCCCGACTTTTTCGAACTGCAATAGTGATGCGAAAATGTCTCTTTATTATTGTTTTTTTTGTTAACTCACAATTAGACATGATCTTTATTTTATGAATAATTCTAAGTACGCAACATTTAATTTATAAATATATTATTTTCTAAACAAAGAATTATCATGACTTTTTAATGGCGCTCGCACTATTTGAACTATTTTGTAATATTTGTCTGTCTGTCTGTCTGTCTGTCTCTCTCTCTCTCTCACACATACACACACACATATATATAATTGGGTCTGGCCCCTCCCTCAAATAAATCCTGCGTACGGACCTGGTCTACGTCGATGACAGAAATGCAAGCAATAATCAATAATCAATTTTCCTTAGAAATTGTTGTTCTTCGAGGAAGAAAAATTAGAAGGATTTAGTCCAGCATCTTAACACAGAGTCCCACGAGTCTCTCTTGACTAACACTGTCAAATGTGAAGTGATTTTATGAATAAAATTTTCCGCCTGTTTACGTATAACGTTGCGCAGATTTGGAAGTTCGCACACGGTGTAATTATTTCGTGTTACCTTACGCAACACCAAATACATTTCATAAGACTGTTCTGGACACAAGACTTGCATCAGTAAACAAACATCTTGTCTGTTACAGTATCACAGGAAAAGAACATCGTCCTGTAATGTTCAAGCCTCTAGATATTTTCCATTAATAATGTCTAATCACAATAATAAGTTAGAACAAATAACTCGCATTTTCACAACTACCAATATTCTAGTTTTTAATCACTTCGAAAATTATTTCTCGAAGATATCGGTTATACTACAAGAAAGCAAATCAAAATTAAAGTAAAAGTTCAACTACACTTATACCAAACGACATTTACAATATTGGAGGTGACAGAATACGCAAAAACAATTGTTGTTTCATTCGATGGTAAAGGCGTGGTGTAGTGGTTCTGCTACCTGGTTTAAGGAGCTATAGCTTGTAGGGTAGTGGATACCGTTTAGGATTGTCAATATGATGGTCGTAGGTTCACACCCTCCGGCAGAAAATTTTCATAAGTTTTAGACATATCCCATTGTGTTCATTGTCACGCCTTGTGAAACGGAATGATTCCGTTTGGAATTAACGATGGGGGGAGGTGAAATATTGAATTACAAAATCTCCATTTCAACGAACCGAGAAGTGGAGAAAAATTGAATAATTCTTATAAATATTAAAAATTACGTTAATTTTTTTAGTGGTGTAATCGAAGGTAAAATCAAAGATCTAATATATTCTCCAATACATTTCAAAATGTTATTTGAATGTTTCATGTCGATGATTTGACCAATGCATCCATTCTTGACGCTCAGAGGATATTTTCTGCAACTACCTCTTCTCTCCAGTTCCTTCTCCTTCTTCTCTCCCCTCTTTCTGTTATGCTTTTATCTCATATCGCCTTCCCTACTTTTCTCGCATCTTATCTCCATCCCACTCTTCTCCACTCCTCTCATCTCCTTTCCTATCTTAGATTTCCGACTCCACTGCACTATTCTCTCTTTTTCGATCTTCTCCTTTCTCTCCTTTACTCTACTCTCCACTTCCCTCTCTCGTCTCCTCCTCTCCTCTTCTCTCCTCTCGTTTTCCTCCTCTTTTCTCTTCGTTGTTCTCTTTTCCTCATCTCTTCTAGAATCTTTTTCCATTCTCGTCACTACATCTCCTCTCCTCGTCTATCCTCTCTTTCTTCTCTTCTCTCCTCTACTTTTCCTCTTCTCCTTTCGCTTTCTTTTTCTCCTCTCCTTTGTAACCTCTCGTTTCCTCTCACCTCTTTTCCTTATTGTAGACTCATCAGCGATGAAATACTAGAAAAGCTATTTTTTTCTTTCAGAAATAATTTTTGTCATTTGCGATATAATAGTGATATTTTTAATAATTTTATACAATAATACTTGTTTATATTTATTTCGCGTATTTTATAAATATCTATTGTGCATGTGGCAACCCTGAAATTGAGCCTAACTCTGCACGCAACCCACCAACGGCTTGTGTAAATTGGGTTGCCTAGTTTAAAATGTCGTTGTCCTAAAAACTTTTGAGAGACACTGTACAGTGTGGCGCATATTGTGTCTACCAGTGTCAGTTGGCAATCCTGTCGTAACGCAGGTGCGCATGCGCAGAAGTCTCCCATGAAAGCTGGAAGTCTTGCAATCAGTCTCCCAGACACAAATTGTGGTAGTGGAAGCGTTCATTCGAACGGGTTCCATTCATCAAACGCATAGGGCACTGCGACGAAGGTTCAATGAGAGTCGTCATCAATCCGTGCCAGATCATCACAACATGATACAATGGGTCAGACAGTAGAGAACCAATGGCAGCGTGCAGAAACAGAAGTCTCCAGATCGGAGGAGTAATATTCTCTGTTGCCTCTCAGTGCAGTGTCCGCTGTGTCTCCTGAATGGAACCTGTTCGGATGAACGCCTGCACAGACACGTTTCGTGCCTAAACCGGTCAACGTTCAATGGCAGACTGAATGCGTTTGCCAGACGTACAGCTGCCTCAGCATGGGAGACTTCTGCGCATACACATCTGCGTTCCGACAGGGATGCCAACTGATATTTATAGATACATAATGCGCCACCCTGCATTTTCAAAAGTATTACAAATACAAAAATGAGTCATACGCGAATAGAATCGGAAACTCACCAAGTTTTCCTGACCCTCTATAACTGTTCACACGACGCAAGTCCAAGCGATAGTCGAGTTCGGTCCATACCTTTTGTAGCATTCAATGGTCATCACAGCAGTATAGATGCATTCCCTGAGCTCTACAAGTGTTGTTGGCAGTGGGCGTAAGTAAACACGATCCATAACGTACCCCCACAGGAAGAAATCACAAGTCTTAAGATCAGGAGACCTAGGGCTGAAGCTGAATTAGACCTGCTCTTTTCCTGCATTGTCGCCATTTTGTAATGACACTACACTCAGGCTGCCACCTGGTGTGGATCGCATGAAGACCTGTAGAGTTTCCGGTTCTTTTCATGTATGAATTATTATTGAATGTGTAATACCTTTGAAAATACACAGTGTTTAGAAATCCGATGAATTATTGATAGTAGCCCTGTACAGTGGACTATTTTTAATTCAAACTACAAATGGATAAGGGAAATATTTCCGGGGGGGATTCCTCCCATGTCACCCCTGAATTCATCACTGCTCGATATGGAACCAACACAACAATCCCCCTTACACTCCAAAAGCTTATCGCATCACAATTGTTGTCCTGCAAAGCGAGGAAGTAAACAAGAGAGAGAGAGAAAAAAACGAGTGGTCACTTACCGTCGGGTATGGCACTGGAAGTCATCAGAAAATTGATGCAGGAGGCTCCTGTTCCATGCCCGAAGATGGTGACGTTGCTGGGGTCTCCCCCGAAGAACGCGATGTTCTCCTGGATCCAATGCAGCGCCGCTATTTGGTCCATGAGGCCGTAGTTCGCAGGGGAACGGTTGTATGGATCGGTGTTGGCGTTTAGAAAACCTGCAATATAAAAAAAACCGCACTCATCAATGTTGACTGTTTCAAGTTTCTAAGATGCACACTAGACTACTGCATGGGGGCACTTTCATTTGCTCGTACCTCCTACAATGGAATATAATTTCAATGTGACATTAATCATATGTAAAATATCCGTTCTGGCAGTTTTAGCCCACAATAATCTGTTTCATTTTGATATATCATTGTACGTATTAGTAAGATAGACATGGATTCATATATATATCTCCGATTACTACCCTTATAAGGTCTTTATCCATTAAGTGATTTAAATGTATTGGATTGTTCTTTCTGTATCTAAATAAAGCTCTTCTAGTCAATTGAAACTATCTGCCGGAAAATAAAGTACCAGCAGTCTTCCCTTCCCGCGGACGCTTTCGTATGAATCATCCAGCGCATTCTTCATGGTTCCATAGACACATACACTGTCTACCAGCAGGCAGGAATGTGCAGGTAATTCTTGGAATTAGGCTTGAATTCCATTCGATGTCAGGTCAAATAGTATGCAATGTAAGCTACAACGGGAACAAAATATTATCGGAAAAATGGAAATATTATATTGGGTGTCTTGAAAACAAAAATAAATTAAATTTAATCCTATCCCCTCGCGTCTCGATCTGACCCCGCCATAACTCTCAAACAGTTAATGCTACAATTTTAATTCTTAAATGCAAAAACTGAAGTTTGTAACGACCCTGCGTGGTCGCCATATTATATTTTGTTAACAAGGTTTGGATAAAGAATGCATGCTAAATGTTTCTGCGAGGCCTACGCTTTTAGTTTAAATGTATTCTGTAAACGTTAACGGATCCACCTCTACGTTTATTAGCTTCGCTTATTATTAGACCCTGCGTGGTCGCTGTATTCAGTAAATGTTATCAATTATTGTCATTAACACTGTTCCACTCTTTGTTTAGAATTGCAGAGTCCTGCGTGGCTCATTATTAATTGTATTGTCTGAATGCACACAGTTTTAGTTTATTATGACGCCTGCATCTAGTGATTTTCCCTCTAGTGATTTCTGAATGTCCAACCTTGATAATTCTCAGTACGGAGTTTGAAATGTGTAAAAAAATGAGTTAGCAACGCGTACTTGTAGTTACAATTTTCACCGCCCATGCGCCACCGCGAGTATAAAGCCAGGGCAGCGAGGTCCGGAGCTCAGTTGGCTCCCTGATGTCAACAGGCAAACACCCGTTTAACTGGCCTCCCAGCCTGAAGACTAGAAGCCATCCCAGGAGGAAGGAAGGAAGGAAGGAGGAAGAAGAAGAAGAGCCTAGCAGCAACCTACCTACCTGGTCCGCCCGCCTTGGCTGATAGGTGCTCAGGACCTACCTGCCCGGCTTTACTGGGAGCACCCGGACCTTCCTTTCTAACCTGCCGTCCCTGCATAGGAGATACCGGTTGGCTCGCCAATTCCCCGCTAATGCAGGGGGGTGTCGCGGCATCCTTTAATCCTTTTACCAGCGCCCGCTATTCGGAGGTACCGATTGGTTTCGGCCAATTCCCGGCTGTGGTTGGGGGTACTACGCACAACCTACTCTCTCTTACAGGGGAACCCGTGACGTTAGCGGCGACCAAGGCCCTAAGTAAAATTAGGTCCCCATACTACCCCTGGCGCCTCACTGGACCCCCTTTATCTCTTCGAGACCAAAAGTATTGCACGTAAATACAGGTGCGTGGTACAGGTAAATGCACTTGGGTAAGTGTGCTAACGGACACCCTTGTGTTGTAATTATAATAAACATTATGGATATATATAAACCTGGTATAACCTTTCTTTACACCCAGCAAGCCCTGAGATAATTCTGAGTCCTTGTTCTACGACTGATAAGTAGTTAGCATGTATGGGTAGACTTTTGCCACCCACCTAATTGCAGAGTTTAGTGTGTTGAACGCAGCCAGTGCCTGTACTACTCCGCTGTGCTGTCCTCCTGTGTTGGCGTGGGAGGACGTTGCAAGTTTATATTATCAGCACTTATTTAAATTACTATTTTAAGTGCAGACACCATTGTTGCGTTTCTCATGACGTATGATAGATAAGGAGCGCTCGTCCGCGGATGGCTGGGTAGGGGAAGAGTACAGAGTACTGTACGCAGGATTGTAAAATTATGCGTAAAAAATATGTTTCTACATGACACGTAAATTACGCGTAAAAATCTAGTAAAATGCGTATAAAACGTAAACTGCGTAAAAAACCTAGAATCAAACATAAATCAAAAAGAAAACATGATTTTTGACATGGTATGGAAGGAGAATACAAAAAAAAGGCTTTAAAAACTTTCCTTCCGAATTTGTATTTGCTTTTATATTGAAATTACACAAACTTCCATATTCACATTCGCATCATAATTACCTTATGCAAGTGTATAATACGTATGGGAATTTGAAGCTGTTACTAAAATTTTGAAATCCAATCCAAATAAATTGTCGTTAATCGTATTGTCTTGTTATAAATGCAAGTACTAATGCAGGACGTATATATCAAGAGATTTCTCAATTTTTTTAAAAAATATGTGAAAGAACATTTCTATTTTTTAAAAAAATCTGTTAGTGTGGGTGATATATATTATAAAATACATTATTGTATGTGGTGAACTAGCAGTTATGGCCAATGTACATAGTCTGTGGATAGCAACGATTATGCATCTTGTTTATGTGTCTTATGGATGATTTAAGTTTTAATAATGTAATCCACCTTGTTACAAGTTTTAATTATATTTAATTATGAAGTTCCAATCTTGAGATGTTTATTTCTGTTTGTCATTAATATTAGGACATAACAAAATGGCGACGAGGATTAAAGAAGATAAATAATTACTACTGTAAGTAGAATTATAGTAATTAAGTCCAAGTGAGCCAGTATGGAAAAACACATAAGTTTTATACCTGCATTTGAGGCTTATGACCCAAGCCAGGATATAAATTCGTATATTAAAAGATTCATGGCTTTTATTGAGGGTAACGATATACAAGAAAGGAAACGAGTGTTTACTCTTAGTTCTGTAATCGATAGTTTACCATATCAAGAGCTGGAACACAGATTAAGCCCAAAGGATCCACAAGATTGCACCTTGGAGGAACTCTTTGATACATTGCGAAAAATATATGCATCACAAGTTAATAAATGTATTCAACGATTCGCTTTTATGCAAATAAAGCAAGAGCAAGGTGAGACAGCTACATCGTACATAACTCGTTTAAAAGTTGCTGCAATAACTTGTGAGTTTACAACAGATGAATTAGACACTCGTCTTAGAGAAAAACTCGTGTTCGGACTACCCGATAGTATGCTAAAAGATAGATTACTGTCAGACATGGCCAACACATTCGAAAAGTTTTGTGATGTAGTACTCCAACATGAGATAATACGCACAAATAAAAATAAAATCAATCAAAATGCATTTATGGTAGGTGAAAATAAACAAATACAAGGCTCACGTAGATTCGGTACAAACAATTCGTTTGCTAAAGCTCATTTTTCAAAGAATCAACAAGATACAAGAGAATCAAGATTCGGAATAAATAATGCATACAAAGGCATGTCACAATCTAAACCCCATACTGCATTTAGCAAAAAATTTGTATCACGGCAAAATCAGGCAAATGATATAAAATGTAAGCGATGTGCAAGGTTAGGTTGTACATTCAAAGATAACTGTCCTGCATTCAATGCTATTTGCAGTTTCTGTAAGAAGAAAGGACATTTTTTGGCTGCATGTCTCGAAAGAAATAAACAATGGAAGGAACCTGCAGTCAATTTATCTAGTAGTTATAAAGGAAATTGTGAAATGAGAAACAGTAATTTGGATACCAAAGGTAATGGTTATGGAGAACGCAATTCTCAACTTAGCTTATTCTATGTGCAAGAAGATAGTGCATATACTTTTTTAACTACAAACACGCAACAAATGTACAATAAAAAAGCAAACGAATCTATTTCTAATTTGCAACACGCATCTGATCAGATTTCATTGAGAAATGAACGTTTACCTTTGTATATTGATATTATAATACAAGACCAATCGTTGGAAGCTATTGTCGATTCTGGTAGTTTTGCTATTTTCATTTCCAAAGATTTGTTAACTAATCTTATTGGCAACTTCACACTGAGTCCGTTATTAAATTCATATACGTCGATATCAGGTGAAATATTGTGTTTATTAGGCCAATTAAACTTAAAACTTTACTATCAAGGCAAAATGTACATGATGCCTTTCGTTGTTGGCGATAAGATTAATACAAATATATTAATTGGTAGAGTTGGAATGAACATATTATTTGGTGATTGATGCAGCAAACTTCTAAATGAGTTTCCTGAAACTGATTACATTCAAAATGAAGATTCTACACATGCTTGCTTAGGTTTGGAATCAAAAGATTCGCTACCAGATGCTTGTTTGAAAATTCAGCGTTCAGGCATAATGGATACTCCAAAGGTACATCAGCAAAGGATTGATGATATAGGTGAATGTTCACGAACATCAAATGTGCAAGGGCAAAATAGCAAAGCCATGATTCTGAACAAACGTAAAGCCGACGTAAATAATTCAAACAAATGAACATTTGAAGACTGTCGTTCACAATTACTGACATCTTTTGCAGAATTGTTTAATGAGGATATTAGTACACCTATTAAAGATTTCAAGGTATCAATACCTTTACAGAAGAATGCTAGGTCTGTGTTCAGGAAAGCGTACAGAATAGCATATTCATTACAAGATCAAATAAAACAAGAAATAGATAATATGTGTAAGCAGAATATTATAGCTCCTATAGAACATTCAGAATGGGCTAGTCCTATTGTGCCAGTTAAAAAATCAAATATTTCTATGTAGATTACTCGAAGACGGTCAATTTTCAAACCGATGTTTTAGTGTATCCTCTACCAGATTTTCCTGATATTTTACAAAAAGTTAAAGTAGGAAAGTACTACACCAGGCTTGATTTATGTTCAGCATTTTTACAAGTTAGTTTGCATCCGGACTCACAAAACATATTATATTTAAATTATGATTCTCACTTGTACAGAATGCAACGTTTACCATTTGGTACAAATGTTTCGTCTCAGCTTTTCCAACAGGTAATTGATTTAATTTTAACAGGATTGAAAAGAGTTGCAGCATTTATTGATGATGTTATCATTTCTGGAGATAGTCTACAAGAATGTTTCCTAAGAACAAAACAAGTTCTGGAACGCTTTAAAGATTATAATGTTAAAGTCAATTTAAGTAAATCTGAATTCCTAGTGCAAGAAGTGATTTACTTAGGAAGACGTTTCACGGTAAATTGAATCACACCAACTGAAAAGCATGTGCGTGCTATTTTAGAAAGTCCAGAGCCAAAGAATAAGGTTCAACTACAAAGTTTTTTAGGGATCGTTGCATTTCAAAGCCGTTTTCTACACAACTTGTCATCTACAATACCACACCTATATCGACTTCTGAGGAAAGGCGAAAAATGGTTGTGGTCTAATCAATGTGTATCGGAATTTAAGGCTGTTAAAGATAAGATTGTTCAGACACCTGCTATAATTCCTTTCGATCCTTCAAAAGAAATAATCCTAGAAACAGATAGTTCTTGCTAAGTGTTGGAGGTCCATTAGGGCACAAGATAGATGGCGAACATCGAACAGTGGCGTGTTTTCAGCCACACTTTCGCCTGCTCAGAGGAATTACTGTCAGGGAGAAAGAGAGGCATTAGCCATTGTTTCGTCTGTTAAGCATTTTTATTTATATCTGTCAGGTCAAAAATTTACAATATACACTGATTCAACGACTGCGGAATCATTGCTTGATTCGAATACACCAGTCCCAATGCAACACAATGCACGTTTTCAGAGGTGGAAAATATTCATGGCATCTCTGAATTATGAAATAGTGTATTCTAAGAAGGTTCCCATAGCAGACGCTTTGTCAAGATTACCACTACCTGAAGAATTGCAATCAGATTTGGTTTTGACAGCGTATGCAGATCTAGAACAAAAGTTACAACCGTTACGCATATCTGAGATCAAGGAGCATACAAAAAGCGATAGTTTGTTGTCTAAAATAACAATTTACGTTAAGAATGGTTGGCCAAGAGAAATTGATCCACAAATCAATGAGGAAGCAATAGCTTTATGGAAGAAACGTCTGGAACTGTCAACAGAAGATGAATTGTTGATGTGGGGAAATAGAATTGTATTGCCAGAGACACTGCGATGCAAGTTTCTCACTCAAATTCATGGCCTGCACAGTGGCGTAGTGAGATTAAAACAGATTTGCAGAGATTTAGTTTGGTGGCCTAAAATGACTTCTGACATTGAAAGTTTTGTTGCAAAATGTGATGCTTGTCAGACGAATGCAAGAGCTCCAGCAAAATAACAATTTATATCATGGACACCGACATCACAACCTATGGAACGTGTACATGTCGATCATTTCTATTTCAAAGATTATTTATTCCTGTTGTGTGTTAATGCTCACACGAAATTTTTGAATGTTTGGCAATGTTCTAATTTAACGGCTCAGGAAGAAATTAGACATTTTAAAAGCCAATTTTACATAGTTGGTTCTCCAAAAGAGTTAGTCTCAGATAATGGACAACCCTTTGCAAGTGAACAATTTAAGATGTTCTGCCAAAGGTTGGGCATTGAACTAAAGCATTCCTGCCCATATAAACCTTCGGGAAACGGGTTGGCTGAGAGAACAGTCAATACCGTGAAAAGGTATCTAACCTTCATAGGAGATTTTCCAAAAGGGGATGTTAGAAAATTAAATACTGAAGTAGAATCACTACTGCGTACAGTAATACACTGGCATAACAACACTCCATTGCCATCAACTGGAACATATCCAAGTTCATTAATGTTTTCTTACGACACTGCAAGTAATATAATCATTAAAGATGACACTACAAATGTTCATTATGAATGTGAGAAATTTTCAATTGGAAGTAAAGTATATTATTACTGTCCTGAAAGAAAGACATATCGGAAAGGAGAGATTATTGAAAGATGCAGTTTTGATGTGTATAAAGTAAGAGATGTAGAAAGTGGCAGATACAGAAATGTACACTATTCATTTTTAAAGATTCTTCATGAAACAGGAGGAGATTCAAATCAGTCAGAAATACCCAAGGAATATGACGATAGTGCATATCATGCATATTTATATCCTCCGATTAAAAATGAAATGCATCGGCAGGAACTAAGCGACAGTGGAGAACACAATGCTCACAGTTCGTCTCCGAAGCAAGAAAGTAGCTCATATTCGAAGGAAGCGAGCAGACTTGGTCCAGGAACAAGTTTGTTTTCGAAGGGAGGAAGTGATTTTGTAAGAAGGAAATCTCAAAGAGTAAAAAGGCCAAGAGCGTTTTACCCCTCATAAGTTTGTTTTCTCTAGAAGACGAGAAGATTGATATATATATATATTATAAAATACATTATTGTATGTGGTGAACTAGCAGTTATGGCCAATGTACATAGTCTGTGCATAGCAACGATTATGCATCTTGTTTATGTGTCTTATGGATGATCTAAGTTTTAATAAATAATACACCTTGTTACAAGTTTTAATTATATTTAATTATGAAGTTCCAATCTTAAGATGTTTATTTCTGTTTATGTCATTAATATTAGGACATAACAGTGGGTCATCTAGATGCATTTCGATCGTTTGTAATCTATACTAATTTTTCACGGTTCACTACATAGCGAATTTTACTAATTTCTCACAGATCACAACCTAAAGGAATTTAATACTTTTTAGTATCTAGCGAGCTGTGTACTATCCGCTATGCAAATCTTGTACTGCTCACAATCTGGACGGATTTTGCACCGTTCGCAATTAGAACAACTCCAGATGTACAAGGCCAACCTCCGTCGTTAGCACAGTGCACTGTTCGCAATTAGAACAACTCCAGATGTACAAGGCCAACATCCGTCTTTAGCACAGTGCGCCATAACGACAGGGGTCACGAGTTCGAATCCAGGTCTTTGTGAGTGTCACTTTATCAATTTCATCATGTCCCTCATCCTCATCTTCGCGATTAACCAAAAGTGGCAGGAAATCGACTCAGAATAACAAAAAATCAATTAATAAATCCAGATGTACTACTGAACGACTCTTGGTGATACAAACAGAAGAAGCTATTTCAGTTCCCACGAACAACAATTTGCCTTCAAGCCCCATACGACGAACAAGTACTTTCAAAACCCAACTCACATGGGCACAAGATGGCTTCCGAAAGAGCTAATCCTGATGCAGCCACACACAGATGAATACAACAAACCATTAGAAAACTTCTGTTAACAAAGATTCGCACGGCTAAACACGGAGCCTCATGTTTACTTTGAACACGGCGTTAAATAATCACCCGTCGTGCGAATTGGAACAAGCAGACAAAGAAATCGAAAAACAAAAACGAAGCGAAAAAATATTTTAGTATAAAATGGCGACCGACCGACCCCTCCCTTATTACCGAAAATTCATGCATGCGTGCGAGGTTCTCTCTGAGTAATTGCCGCCATAATTATTCTTTGTCTTCACCCCAGAACTTCCCGCGCTTTTTTCCCGCGCTTTTTTCCTCATTCCCAACGACTCCTGATGAGCGCAGGATGCCCCCCCCCTTTCTTCCTCGTCTTCTACCGCTTCCTCTTCTTCTTCTTCGCTGTTGCTTTCGAATTTGGCTCCCGGCCTGAATATCTAGGACCGCGGATTCGGGAGCGGACATAAAAAGGCAAGCTCATGTAAATAACTAGAAGTCGGAGGTTGGAGGGAGGGAGCAGTCGATATCAGTGAAGATTCTAATTTTGGCCTCGTTTGCTCCGGTCGACTGGAGAATTCATTTCCTTGCCTCTTTCGCATCCTTACAAGCAACAATGTGCCCAACAATGGTAATCAATCGGAAGGGAATGAAAGGCGCTCCGAGCGGAAGCAAATGTTAGCGACTTTCAAGGGATTGTCCGTTGGGTGTAGACGTGGGCGGACATTTTTTCAAAATAGTTGCTTAGGATGGAAATTGAGACTGAGCAATTAAGTGAGCGAGCGAGAGAGAGAGAGAGAGAGAGAGAGAGAGAGAGAGAGAGAGAGAGAGGCGGGGGTAAGTAATAAAAGTAGAAATAAGGAGAAAGAAAGACAGAGAGAAAGAACGAGGGAGAGAAAACAAGAAAGGAGAGAGGAATGCCAGAAAATGAGAGAGAGAGAAAGAAAGAACAGTGAAAAGAGAAAGAGGATGAAAGTGAAAAGAGAGAGAGAAAGAAATAAAAGTGAAAAGGCAAAGAGGATGAAAGTGAAGAGAGAGAGAGAAAGAAAAGTGAAAAGCGAAAGAGGATGAAAGTGCAGAGAGAGAAAGAAAGATAAGTGAAAAGGGAAAGAGGATGAAAGTGAAAAGAGAGAGAGAAAGAAAAAAGTGAAAAGGGAAAGAAGATGAAAGTTAAGAGAGAGAGAGAAAGAAGGTAGGTGAAAAGGGAAAGAGGATGAAAGTGAAGAGAGAGAGAGAGAGAGAGAGGAAAGTAAAGGAAGTAGTAAAAGAGAAAACAAGGCTGAGAGAAAGAGGAAACGATAAAGACATGAAATGGAAATCTAGAGGAAGAGAGAGAGAAATATATATATATATATATTTATTTAGTTTATTTTACTTCGCGTTTTGTGCCGCTTGGCTAATTTGCGAAGATGGGGATGAGTGATGAAATGATGAAATTGATGAATGGACATTCACAAACAACCAAGCCCGACCAGGATTCGAACCCGGGACCCTTGGCGTGGCAGGGAGAGAAAAATAAAAGTGAACAGAGAGAGAAAAATAAAAGTGAACAGAGAGAGAAAAATAAAAGTGAACAGAGAGAGAGAGAGAGAGACAAAGAGAGAGAGTGTAGTAGGAGTATATAATTTTGAAACGAATGAAAATAAGAAACTGAGAAGAGGGAGGCAGTAGAACGCAAGAATGAAAAACACGATATGTGCTGTTGCAGTGCTTAGTGTTTGCTTGGACTATATTCGACTGTGGGTGGCGTGTATATACGCCCAGATGTTGAGACCATGAGAATCAAATTATACCGTGTACGAGCTAACTGTAGACCAGGCAAACGAGAACAAGTCTCTGCGCAAGTAGTGACGCGAGACGGCTCCACCAATGAACAGTGAGAAAAACGGGATTGCGTAATGGGCGACGGGAGTTACCCGATTTCCCTGCTTCACACTGTCAGTGTTGCAAACTTTTGAAAAGGATAATACCGAACGCACATGGCAAACGGACCGTATTTTTGTCTCCAGGTCCGTACTCTTGGTTTAATAATTTCTTAGGGAAATATTAGGGATAAAACTGCAGGAGCAAATTTTGACAAGCCGTGCATTTACCGTACGGACTAAGGTCTGGACCGTACGTCCGTACGGTTGGCAACGCTGCGCGGCCCTGCTCCACAGTTAGCTGGGACAGGGTATAGTAAAAACAAAAACAGTATCAGAAAAGAAAGAAAATCAAAATGAAGATGAAAAAGAAGAAGGAGAATATAAGTTAGACATCAGAAATCTTGTCTGCTCTCGTGCAGTGTACTTCGTCCATAATAATTCTTTTTTTTTAAAGTTCTGCCTCAAGTCCATTTCCGCACATAGGGTAATCGAGACTTGACCTACAGTTTAAAGTGGGATCCAAAATGCTGTGTCTCCACCGGGGTATCGAACCAGGAACCCCTTGATTACAAGGGGACGACGTTACCACAATACCATCGGAGAAGAGAAGCCTCAGTTACACTTATTGTTTCCTCTGAAAGCAGTGTCGGTGAATCTGAATCGGAAAATGAAGAAGAAGAAGAATAAAAAGAAGAAAAAGAAGGGAGTCATGAAAGGAAGTTTTTTTTAAAAAACAGCTCCATTTTGCAGTAGTGACTTGTTCAGAAAATTCCACACTTAAGGGGTTTTCTAAGCAAGAAGGGATGTTACGATAATAGCAAAAATTGCATTTGCCGTGCCAAAATTTATTGTTTCGTTATATATTCTTGAAATGTGGTTTGAAAACGCCTGCTGTACTGAGTGATTTTAGCAGGTGAGGCGTTAACCCCCCACCCCCTATACGCCTTCATTGCGTGGTGCTATGCACAGGGGAGCACTTTACTTTTTTATAATATAATAATATACATTGCTAAGAAACAACTGGTGAAAATTTTGTATACTAACAACTTGGAATGTTAATTAATGTTTGACAGTAAACTACAGTAAATACAATCCATGAATACAATGTTGCCAGCTTGTGCGTCGGTCTGTTATGCAGGGAAATCTGTTTCACCGTAAAGTTGACACCGTACACTCGGTGGACAGCTTACAGTATCCTAATAGACAAGGCGTAGCATTGCGGGAGACCTCTGTGGCGGTGTGGTTTGTACATCGCGTTCAGACCATGGGCTTATTTAAGGGGGGTTTCAACGGGTCGAAGCCCCCCTTTTGGTTCAGTAAAATTACTAGATTACCTGTGCTATCCGCTTATTTATAAAAATTTCTTCGGACTTACTCTATTTTCCTAAATTCGAGACGTATAGGACGGGATTCGGATGGGAAGGAAATTACGAAATTCCACACACTAGATGGCACTGCAAACCATATGTCTGCAATTTCCTGATAGTTTCGAAATTTCTGCGATAAGAAACTGCATTTGGACTCTCAAATCAGTTATAATTTTTCCCATCGAGTCGTCTTAAAGAAATTTGCTTTTTAAAAACGCAGTGGAAGAAAACCAGGTAAACATCGTAACATTCTCTAGTTGTTCGACACAAGATGACCAGAAAAGTATCAATACTAAGTAGCGTGACATCATACACACAACACAACACCCACCCGCTTCCCAACAAGCTTCCGGTCAGCAGTTCCTTGATTTTCACTTCTGAAATAAAGCAACCGTAATCATACCAAAAGTTGACCCCGCTCCTTACGTGAACTATAAATACGCCCATGTTGATGGTGGTCAAACCTCCTTTTGACCCAGTATTCCTAAAAATGAACGACAAAAGCAGGAAAACATAGCAAAATTAGGGCGAACTACTATAATATAGTATACGTAACCCCGCCCTTTCTAAAATCCTGGGAACAACCCTGCCTGGCACTGAAGACAGTAGCAGTGGCTTAAAACTTTCGTTTCTGTATGTACTGCAGCAGACGTCGCGCTGTAGAATCTGCTGCGCAATAAATGACAACACTTTCGCCATAAGCCCCACACTGTAGTCTTTAAGAGGAGATCACCAATAGGAAAGAAGAACCTCTCATTTTAAAATATCCCAAGCTTTTTCCCAGAGGATGCTAATAGTCTTGTTGGTAATGCACAAACAAGATAAGAAGCCATGATCTCTATTTTGTAGGGTATTCGTTCGGCGATCTTTTTAAAGGATGAGAAAAAAATGAAACTCCTTAGGAAAGTCTTTGGGTCAAAAGGGAGAGGACTCGACCAATTTTCTGGATAAAGACCGGGAAGTTCCTCTTTGACAATAAGAGAAAAGAGGATGAGAAAAGTAGGAAGACGCAAACAGTTGACGGCGTTGCAGAAGAAGAGTGGCCAGTGTTTATTTCAAAGACAAAGCCGACGGTGACCGGGGTCAAAACGGACAGAAGAACGGACATGATAAGGTGGTGGGTGATTCAACAAATCAAGTTCGTGTCACAAGAGGGATTCTCCTCCCCCTCCCCACCCCTTGTCTCTTTCTCTTCTGTGTGCTTGGAGGGAAGCCAATTCAGAAGGGATGAGACAAGACGAGGCAGTGTTGAAACCTTCTATGCTTGTCTCGAGGCCAATCAGTGTGGCCAACTCACAGCGTATTGCTTTGCAACGATTTTGAACAATGGTTCAATCTCTGTGGATTACTCGCGACGACGAAATGAGTGATGAGATGACAAAATACATGGTGAAACAAAGAACCAGTCATGGTTTAACTTTGTTGACTGAAAAGTTTTGCTGCATCAGCACTTAGGCTATCTTGTACCTGTTAAATTGTATGGAACCAAGTCCCTTACCATAATTAAATTAAATAAACGTGTCTGATTACTATTTTTCTTACCTGGGATAAAAGCTGAGGCTGTGAAGAGGCAGTCAGCACATATAAGGACAAAACACAGGACAACGCACACACAGTCCTACGAAGATTATACTAGTCGTAGGTACAGACGCCAGAGCCTCGTTATTCTGCAAATACTGTCCAGGGTGTACTACGTGGAAGTGAGGTTGACAGTTGAGTGTACTACATGGAAGTGAAGTGTGTACTACGTGGAAGGATCATCCCTTACACCCCGGTTTAACTTGGATTCGAACTCGGATTCGAACGTGAAAACTCTTCAATATAGTACACTTGTATACTTACCTATTCCAGACTTAGTCCTTGACCTAAGACTCATTTCTACTTTATCTACGTTTTCATTCTCAGCAGAGAAGTTCATTAGATCAAACGGTTGAAAACTAATTTCAACCCAATTTTATTTTTCTCAACTAACCTTACTCTCTATGATTATTCTCTTAAAATAATTATTAATATTTAATTTAATTCATTTATTTTATTTCGCTTCTCTGCTAGCGTATCATTCTAGTGAATGATGGGATCGAAACCTACCACTCCCATAATGAATCGATGGGTTATGTAGCTTATTCATCATTCATCCTCATAATGACAAGTGCTCATAAACAGCACTTGTCATTAAAACCTAAATGCTTGGCTGCGAAAGGTTAATCTGAAATATTAACTTATTCGGTTTTATGAACCTTCAAACCTGAATCATGCATGTTGGTTGGATAAATACCTGTTTATCTGAAGAATGATAATGATGAATTTAAAATGTCGTAGAATAGAATTAATCTAAACTCTCTCTGGACTTCGTTGCTTGTTGACCAGCGACACTCTGACTTCTCCTCTCAGGTCCTCTCTCTCAACCTCCTCTCTCTCTCAAATCCAAATCAAAAGTCCGTCCTTTCCCAGCCTGTCTACCCTCTAAAAACCCAGGCCATGGAGCCCTTCCTCCATGCCGAATCGTGAGTTTTCCACCTGTTTATTGCAAACAGCTGATCACCTATTTTCGTGATGAAACTCCTGTTTCCTCAACACGTCAGGAAGTTTTGCTTAACGCTTAACTGTGCAATATTGAAATACCACAGAGGGTAGACGACTGGTGTATACAAGTGAATGCCCTGGTCAATATGAAGCTTCCAGAGAAGGTTTAAATAAAATACAATCTTATGGATTAATACGCCAGTTTTTGCTAATCGCGAAAATGAGAATGGATGGTGATCAGATAAAATGGATGAAAGCACAATCACTAACACAAATGGATAGCACACAACACCGGTTCTATAGAGGATTATATACGCCAGACCACTATGTGCCTCCACCGGGGATCGATTCACGGGACCCCTTGATTACAAGGCGACGACGCTATGGCGCTATCGGGAAGGCACGTGCACGTGAGGTTGGCATTTGGGTGTTTACGGAAAGAGTCACACCAATATATGTTTTTGAGTAGTACATATTAATTAATGTATGAAGATGAAAAGTGTAAACTTATTTACAAGTAAAATTTTTGGAATTGGGGCATCGGCTATTAAAAAATATTACGATTACATTTATCCTGGCTGGTATCTCAAGTATAGGTCTACCACTCGCAACATGGGTAAGTGGATAGTGGCTCGTATTTACCGTACCCGTACTCAGGAAGGTTTAGGACTATGGAAGTTTACTGAAGTTTTTGTTGTTATTTGGTCAGTGGCGGTGATTTGGGGGGGAGGGCGAGGGGACAGTTGCCCTCCCACTTTTTGCCAGTTTTGCCCCCGCACTATGCTAAATCTTATCTACGAGGAAAAGTGAGGGTACGTACCATCCGGCAATAGCGAACGTACAACATGCAGATATTCTGCTGCTTGTATTTTGTACCTTCCCCAGTTGGGTTTTGTTCCTTCCCAGTGGACTTTTGTTCCTGCCCAGTTGGCTTTTGTTCCTTCCCAGTTGGCTTTTGTTCCTTTTTAGCTGGCTTTTGTTTTTTTCCCAGCTTGCTTTTGTTCCTACCACAGCTTGCTTTTGTTCCTTTTCCAGCTGCCTTTTCTTCCTTCTCCATCTGCTTTCTCTTCCTTCTCCAGCTGAATTTTATTCGCTTTCCAGCTGGCTTTTGTTCCTTCACCAGCTTGCTTTTGTTCCTTTTCTAGCTCCTTTTTCTTTCTTCCCCAGCTGGCTTTTGTTCTTTCTTCAGCTGGCTCTTGTTTCTTCACCAGCCTGCTTTGTTCCTTCACCAGCTTGCTTTTGTTCCTTTTCCAGCTGCCTTTTCTTCCTTCTCCAACTGGCTTTTGTTCCTTCCTCAGCTGGCTTTTGTTCCTTTTCCAGCTGCTTTCTCTTCCTTCTCCAGCTGGCTTTTATTCGTTTTCCAGCTGGCTTTTATTCGTTTCAGCTGGCTTTTGTTCGTTTCAGCTGGCTTTTGTTCCTTCACCAGCTTGCTTTTCTTCCTTTTCCAGCTACTTTTTCTTTCTTCCCCAGCTGGCTTTTGTTCCTTCACCAGCTTGCTTTTCTTCCTTTTCCAGCTACTTTTTCTTTCTTCCCCAGCTGGCTTTTGTTCCTTCACCGGCCTGCTTTGTTCCTTCACCAGCTTGCTTTTGTTCCTTTTCCAGCTGCCTTTTCTTCCTTCTCCAGTTGGCTTTTGTTCCTTTTCCAGCTGCTTTCTCTTCCTTCTCCAGCTTGCTTTTGTTCCTTTTCCAGCTGCTTTCTCTTCTTTCTCCAGCTGGCTTTTGTTCGTTTTCCAGCTGGCTTTTGTTCCTTCACCAGCTGGCTTCTGCTCCTTCACCAGCTTGCTTTTCTTTCTTTTCGAGCTCCTTTTTCTTCCTTCTCCAGCTGGCTTTTGATCTTTCTCCAGCTGGCTGTCAACTTCTAGCCTTCATTACTCTGGATGTGTGGCAGTCGATTTTCGACAACCGAATGGATTTTGGCTTGTGTGCTTGCTTCCTTTATACCCTTGGAACTGCAGCATAAGCGAATTGCCAAATATTTCACTGTAGCCAATAAACTTCTTATTAAGAATATCGATTGGTGTTTTGACAATTCCTAAATGCAAATACCACTAAGAACTCTTGGAACTCTAATATAATATAAATAATCTATGCTAAACAAATAAAGCATTGTAAAGAAATTATTAACAATAGAACATGGATACATATTTATTATTAAACTTTAAACGGAACACATTGCATAATTGTATAAAAATTGTGAAGACCTCGCAATTTGATGTTTATTTACAGAGCGATTTACTTAGAAGAAAATATGAATAAAAAACGTTACGCGATTTGTATTATATTTTTGAAATAGAGTCCCTGCGCTTATGAAAAAAGTGTTATCATTAAACACTTAACAAATTGAAACGACAAAGTAAAAGGCATTACAACACAAAATAGGCAACTTAAGGCGCAACGTAACAAAACGTAATGTAATTTAACAGAGCACAACATAACGCTAGGTAACATAATGCAACACAAGATGCGACAACATCAAAACGCATAAGACAATAACCTAACGTAACAATTCACAACACAGTGCAACCAAGGACGTATTTAGAGGGTCCAGGGTATACTAACCCTTCCGAAAGACTTACTAAGTACTAAAGTTAAATAATGAAAATAATATAATAACTAAAATTAAACAATTAATATATATGTTGTTTAATCAAGGGTTGTTTATTTCATCCTAATTGGAAGGCAATGATTATATTGGGATCATTCGACTTTGAATGACAGTACCAAAGAATATTTATGCAAGACCTGTTACTACTTACAATAATATGTATTAGATATTATAACACCATTAAGCCTTGTTTCCATGATATAAAAACTAAATATGCTGACCAAGGCAGAAATTTATTTTATTATAAAACATAAACTAAAAGTAACGTTTCAACCTTCTAGCAAGATCTTCTTCAGACTCTGTACCAAGTACAAATGTAACACGGTACAAAACAGGACGATATACACAAAAAAACTCCCCTCCAGACTATTAGAAAGTTGTTCTAGAACATTCTAGCAGGTGGCTTTCCCTTGTCAACTGTACTTTCACCTGAAAGACAATGAATGTGGTTGGACTCTTTATCTCACGATCTATTTCCTTCATTCTTCTTCCTTCTTCTCTCCTCTTTCTCTCTTGTCCTTTCCACTCTTTCTAACACCTTCTTTTATTCTTTGTTTAACACCAGTCCACCATTCCAGTTCATTGTGTCTTCTTCACCTTTCTTCTCTATTCTCCCTTCCTATCTGCTTAGCCTCATCCCAATCTACGTCATGTCCTGTTTCTCTTGTGTGTTTAAATATCCCATTTCTCTCTCTCTTAAGTCGTAATTCATCCCTATGTTGTTTCAACCTGTCGTGCAGTCTCTTTTTCGTTTCTCCAATGTACAAACTCTGACATTCTTTACACTTCACTTCGTACATAATCCCTTCCTCTTCCTCTTCTCTAGAAGGTTGAAACGTTACGTTTAGTTTATGTTTTATAATAAAAAAAAATTTCTGCCTTGGTGAGCATATTCCGTTTTTATTAAATATTACAGGAACTTTACTTTCGTCAACTAGATCTAACATCCTTTTTTGATATTCAATTCTTTACATATTGACATTAATTTCCTTGCCAAGGCGATTGTTTGTTTCTTACAAATTTTTCAGACCTTACCTATAAATAAGCTGTATATTGAATATGTGTTGTTACATTATTGTCCTTAACCCGTTTTTTTACCTATTCATGTAATAAAATTATTATGTTAATTGAATATTTTAATTCATTTAATATAGTTATAATTATTTTAATTTAAATATTATTATTATTTTGAGGCACTTGGTTCGAACCCCATCGGAATATATTTCTAGATACGTACCTGAATGCAACATAATACAACCCAACGTGATGCAAAAAACGCGATGTGATATTCCCTACTCAAACTTGGAGACTTTTCGTGTTCGGCGGCTGGCAACACTGCCTTCAAAAGAAAAGCTGGAAACTCGGCCCAGAAACGCAAGAAGCGGACCAAGTTCTCCCTGCAGTGCGGTGACTCGGGGGCTGCTTTTATGCGAGGATTTGTGAGTGAGTGGAAAGCGACAACTTGCAGCAAGTTGACCGAAGTTTGCCCAGCAAGTCTGAAACTTCAGAAACAGCCGTCTGTGAGGGCTTCCGTTAGAATTCAATTTTAATTAATTTGTCGCACGATAGAATATTCACCTCTGTTCTAATTGTTTCCGTTACAACGATTATAATCACTGCATTGGAAGGAAGCTATTGTGTTCTCGAGAAGCGAGCGGAATGCGATCGTTTTTTGTTAATGAGCTTTTGACAGAGCACAGCGCTTGCAGGCGGACATTTCAGATCTTGACAATTGGGAATAAAGATGTTTATTGCAAACAGTTTAACTCAGTCGTAACTCCATTTGCTGTCTTCTTAATTAAAACGCATTGCATTTCTTTAAGAAACTTGTTTAGTTTAGAATAAGGTTGAAAGGAAACTGTTTAAAGAAAATCAAAGAAGTAGAGTTGGAAGTGTGATATGCAGGGGCGGCTCAAGATAAACTTTTCACCAGAGCGAGGCGGATTTTTGGCGGCCTTTGCCCCCACTTTTCACTCTCAATAAAACCCTGAGCGTATTTGTTTTAAATAAGAAAAATAAAAGCGTTATTTGAAAATACTTTTAGTAGAGGAAAAGGTCTAAATATGGGCCCCCCCTTTTTATTTTGTCATTTTCGGAGAAAAAAATTAATATATCAAGCACTGCCTTTAAAAGCATATCTATGAAATATATACTTAAATGTAATAGCATGCTAAAGTATAAAAGGTCTCCATTTTTTTAAAAAAAGAAGCAATTTCCAAAAAATGGTAAAATGATGTATTTCAAAATTGTAGCCTAAATATGGGCTACTAGTGGCAATATCACAAAAGCAATTAAATGTTTTTTAAAAAACAGTCATTTATCGCTAAAACATTATAAAATTCATATTTATGAATAATCTGTTGTTTTGTAATCTGGGAAAAATCGAAATTAAGAAAAACATTCAAATATTTGTTGAAAATGTGATCTCAGCATTAGACCTTATGTCATAGCCTATATTTAGACCATCACGCTATTTTCGTCTTCAATTTATTTTCGCTCTCTGTGGTACATATTTCACAAACAAATCATGGCATTATAAAAGCCCACATTTGTTTTATGTACCGCTAATATCATAACCTATACAAAGCAGTTAAAACATACCTGTAAATTGTTTTGGGAGGTCGCAATTCTATAACAGCGTCCAAGGCCGAAACTAGCCACCACTTTCTCTTGCGAATTGGCGCGGCAACCTTTGTCCTTGACAGATAACCAGTTCCCATAGCCTCTGCCAGGCTGCAGCACCCGGGAGCGCTGATAACTCCAAAACCCATATTTAAAACTACGCCCATATTTACACCTTCTCCTCTATTAATGTTATTGTAAAACAAAGTTCCAGTAGACATTTCTCGTCTCTAATCAGTACGTTGGTACAATATGCCAGCTCCTGTGGCGGAGTGGTTAGAACATGACGCTACGACGCCAGTGTCCCGAGTTCGAATCCCGGCCTTGGCATGGATGTTTGCGAGTGTCCATTCATTAATTTCATCATGTCATCACTCATCCTCATCTTCGCAAATTAGCCAAAAAGTTGCACAAATGCGAAGTAAAAGAAAGCAAATCAATCAATTGTAGTAAGCTTAATTATAAACTTGTATTGTGTATTATACAATGTAGTTGTGTCATTAAAGCTATTTTTATAACTTTTGTGTGTTATTGGAAAGTGTTGTGTGTATACAAAATTAAATTGCTGTCTGCCTTAAATGTTATACTAATAATTAACATAGTATTTCTATTATTGGTTTTAATGTAAAGGGTTTTCCAATAAGAATGATATGATTTTGAAATTAACTGACAACTATGCTTCAAATGTTATAACTGTCACTATTGTTACGTTTAGGCCGTTCGCCGGCTTAAACTGCTTGGCTGCAAGAGGATGTGTGTATGAAGAATGGAATAAATTACGCTCATTGCTCCTTACCAATATTTAATAGAATCGCACAAGTGAGGGGGGGGGGGAGATCACGCACGAGCCAGCAAGATATTTAAACACTGACAATGATAAAACCCAAAGTGTCACCACTGTACGTGATTTCCTTCGCGATTCCTCGGCTGAGTCACGACGTGGCGCTCTATCGGTCCATCGAAGGTGTCCTCAGTGGGTTCGCCCAAACCTTTTAAATGGACCGACTTAACACTGTCACTCGCAACACACTTCGCGCTTCGCTCCCTCGATCAAGACTCCTTTGGCGACCTCTCGTCACCCGGGGACTGCTGGCGTTTTTGATTACACAGTATTTTATTTCCGGCTCGTGACATGCCACCTCCCCCTGAAAAGAAATGGGGTTGGCCAGGGGACAAGCCCATTTCTTTATTTACAAAAAAAATATTAAGATATGATTAAATATGTACAATGACCAGTTCCTGAATAAATGATTACACCCCGTTTATAACATAATTCGTCGTAGGGCAGTAGGCAAGTATGTAATGCACTGTAGAACGTAACAAATAATAATACACTAATTGAAGTGTAACACTTTTCTGTCATGTATTCCGAAGCGGAATGAACCAAAATTTGCAATGACGGTCGTCTCAGCGGCATCTCATCGCACGACGTACATGTACGTGACACTGTGAAAACACTTGAATAAATATATCACTGGTAACGCTAATCCGAAGATAAGTTAGTAGGTCTCAAATGTTGAAAAGAATACACAAATAAGTCGATTGGAGACAACATATGTTCGCAAAAAAAGTTCAGGAACAATATTAATTCGATGCGAAATCTTCTTGCCACTTATAGATGACTTCTGGATGTAATCTGGAGAAATGACTTCATCTTGGATCCTCGTGTTACGGCTAATGGCGTCCGAGGCACTGTTGTCTGTTCCCTTCAGATGTTGAATGACGAAATCGTAGTCGGACAGAAATTGTGAAAAACGCCAAAGGCGGCCTTTGAGGGTAGTTGATTGTCTTAAATTTTGAATACATTTGGAATCGGTGTGTAATATAAATCTTTTGAAAAGGATGTAGTGTCGGAATGCTTTTAAAGCAAAAATTATGCCAGAGAGTTCTAACATGTTTATGTCTTGTTCTCTTTCCTTATCATTTAGTATCCTGCTTGCATATGCAAATTTCTGGCTCGTGACACTATTTGTTGCATAGGGGGCAATGGTGAAACTGATCATAATTTTGGGCAAAATATTATCTTCTCAGATGAAGCTCATTTCTGGTTAAGTGGATATGTTAACAAACACAATTGTCGTGTTTGGTGTGAAAACAATCCACAAGAGATCCACGAGAAGCCCTTGCATCCGCAAAACGTCACTGTATGCTGTGGTTTATCAGATCATTTTTTTTTCCAAAACGAGGTAGGAGATGCAGTTACAGTGACTAGTGAGCGGTACCGATTGATGTTAACAGATTTTTTGTGGCCAAATTTAGATGAAATTGATTTGGAGGACATGTTGTTCCAACAAGACGGTGCCACGTGCCACACTGCTAATGCCACTATCGACGTATTGCAAGAACAGTTTGGTGAAAAGATAATTTCGAGAAATGCAACTGTTGGTTGGCCTCCAAGAACTTGTGATTTAACTCCTTTAGATGCTTTTGTGGGGTTATTTGAAATCTATAGTCTATGCAAACAGACCACGAACCCTTGATACATTAAGATTGAACATCGAACGCTGCATTGACAATAGGTCCGAGTTATTGCACAAAGTCATCGAAAATTGGGTTAATCGAATTCACTCGTGTGCACGAAGTCGAGGTGGACACTTATATGATGTCTTATTCAAAACATAATGCAATAAACTATGCTTCAGAATAATATAAAAAGTTTGGTTGTGTTTGAAATAGTTTTTATTTTATTTCATTGTAAAATCATATCGTTCTTATTGGAAAACCTTGTATTATCCAGTGTAGTATAAAGGATATACTGTTCACAACACAACATAAACATATTTCTATTTCTATGCCGTGTCCGATATATGTCTGGAGCAAGGGCGCGTCAGAGAAGATGAGGAAATCGAGTGGGTGGAGCGAAGTAGTATACGCTGCTGCAAAGGCTGGTAACTGCAGTTGCCTTCCCCCTCCACGGAATCCCGTTCCTCTCACGTGTTCATTGATGAAACCGTCTCGCTTCACTAGTTTCGCAGACTTGTTTTCGTTTGCCTCCTCCAGAGATACCTGGGACAGAGTATAGGCTGTTCGGGATGCTGTTATTTACGTTTATTCTTTTAATAGCAAACATTACAGATACTATATGTATGCTGGATCATCACAGTTTCGAGTCTTTACACATGCCCAGAATAAAAATAAATTGATAATAGTTTCTTTAATTGATTCAGTGTCTTCAGTGTGTAGCAATTTCAGTTTTAATGTGTTTTTTCCGAACACGCTTGATTTCTGAAACTCCTGCCCTACTACATATTGTAACAATATACTTCAGGAATGCAGTATAAAGTTTCTTCTAGAGATTTAATATCCCAGACAGAACCACTACAGGGTTTTACGCACGCAAAGAAATCTCTCTCGCGGGTGACTGACAGGCCAAATTGAAACAGAGGTGTCGGATTTCCTGGACGCGGGAACTCTTCCTTCCCGTTGTCGTGTCTCATTCTACAATCAGGTAGAAACTTGGCACCTGTAAGAGCAGGGGGTGGGACTCTCTCAATATTTCCAACATGCTGGGAAAATTCTTCCTGGCAAAGATCTTACTGATGTAGGTAACTATGCTTGTATTTGAAATTGTGTTATGAGGACTGTACACGATTCGAACATGGAACTTCGTTGGCAAGTTGGTGAGTCGACCACTCAACCCGCTCTGTCGTCAAGAGTTTAACCTTTACTTGCAATGCTTACTTATTACTTATTTTTGCTACTTCAACAAAGTAAATTGCTAATGAACACGGTGTTCTTCACAGTAACACTGACTAGTACACCCACATCACTCAATATCGATAATTTGTACACAGCGATTGGGCTCCAAAACCGGGGGGCAAGGTGTTAAAACTGGGGGTCAAAGACAGTATAATTCCCTTTGTAGATAACGTTCAGCATAGTGCAGGAGCAAAACTGGCGAAAACTGGGGGGGGGGGGGGCGGAACTGCACTCCCTCGCCTCCCCTAATCGCCGCCACTGTAGTACAACATATTTGCATGTTAATGGATTACGTTTAAGGCACATTTCCTAATTATTCGTGCAGTCTATCCTCCATAATAAAATCCTTAAGAAAAATATTTGGACTAAAAGGGACGAGGAGACAGATGAGTGGATAAGGTTTCATAACTGCACAATTTGTATTTATGTCCAGATATTATTAGAATAATTAAATCAAGAAGACATCCATGTGGCATGAATGGGAGGGGAAAGGAAATTTTACAGAATTCTTGTTGGGAAACCTGATGGTAAGAGACCTGTAGGAAGGCCAAGATGATAATGGAAGGATAACGTTTAGGTGTATCTGAAGGGAATCGGTAAGGATGGAAAAGACTGCCCAGGATAGGGACAGATAGAAGGCTTGTGTTGCTGCAGTCATAAACCTTCGGGTTTAAGAAAGCTAGAGAGTTAGTTAGTTGGTCTATCCTTTATCATTGTTATTATTGTTGCGATTGTTGTTATTTTTTTATTGTTAGTACATTCCAATATAAAATGGCTAATGATGTATTTGGAATCCTTTGTTGAATTAAAACATAAAAATTAATAAAAATTGTTAATGTTGTTTACAAGGGATGTGGGTCGCCATGGTCTAATCGGTAGGTGTCTGACTGGCATGCGGGAGACGGCAGTTCGATCCTTTGGTGAGTGGAGTACTCAGAGTCCTCAGGAGACCGATAGAAGCAAGTTTTGAAACTTCGTATAGAGTCTATGCATGCAAACCATGGAGAAGCGAAATTCTGACTAAAAAAAATGTTAACAATTTCGTCCCTGTGGATTCATCAATGATTTCATTGTGGCCCCCTTTACCTTTGAGGAGCAGACACCGAAAGATTACGTCATGTGTTTCGTTACGAATGCACGTTGCACTCGTCTCCTTGCCCAGAATACGAATAAATCCCCTAAGAACAAAACACGAACATTACCTGTTTCATTGTGAAAAATAGTAGGGTGACAAACTGGTCGAAACTTGTCACCTCGTGGGAACGTCACTACCACAAGTGGCAGCACTAGTTTACTGAAAGAAGTCATCATGGAGAGTAAAAAAAGTGATGTTGCCAACTTTGTAACCTGCAACGGCGACAGCCATATTGGATTCAAAATGGCGGCATGCTAAATGCACTTAGCTTACTATTTCTAATTATAGAAACGTTACTATTCTATACAGATTTACAAAACTGGTGCCATTCGAAAGAGAAATCTCCAAGGATATATAAAATGATCATCAGATTATGTTTTCTTGTTTTACGTTGAATATAGAAACAAAAAACTTTCAAATATATATTTGTTGCTATCTCTCTAAATTGTATTTTGTCTCGTAACATGGTAAATATCAATCAGTTGGAAAATATGGTGAAGATAAGAAATAAAGTGCAGTTTTTTTTGATTATGTTGAAAGTTGTTTCAGGATGTTTTCTTTCGTAGTTTCGAAATTATGCATCAAAATATATTTGTCGGCGTCTCGTCTGGTCTAAAACACAACTAATCTAGTCTTGTTCAAGTATCAGCGACATTCACATGGACTCTTCCTTGAAAGTTTGTTTCTAGTTCATTTTATGCTCGGATGATGCCATTTTAATAGCTTTAATCTAGCTTCTGTATAATCAACATAAAGAGATCCATGGATCTACCACACGAGGAGAAAAGGTGAGACTCGCGCCTGGACTCACAGCCAGTATAATCCTGTGTAGGGCTCGTGTTGTGTCGTCTGCATATGTTTGTGATTGTCCCTTCATACGTCTCATCTTATTACCATTCATACTCAACCTCGCGATTAGCAGAAAAGCGAATTAAAATAAACTAAATCAATTAATCACATGGGTACAAATCAAGGTGGACTGATTTAAACCAGGTTGCTTTAAATAAGAATCTGAATCAAGATTTAAATCAGATGATTTTTTAAAACAAATCACTGCTTTAAATCACTTTAAAGAAATGATTTATAGAATAATTTACCTAAGGATTTTGTAGACATGAGAATCACTTTTAGTGAAAGTACATTAATCTCGTATATGTACTAATGGGGTTGAAGCCAGTGGCGGCGATTAGGGGGGCGAGGGGGGCAGTTGCGCCCTCTTTTCGCCACTTTTGCCCCCGCACAATGCTAAATCTTATCTAGAAAGGGAAATATACTGTCTTTAACCCCCAGTTTTGCCACTTTGTCCCCCTGTTTTGGTTGGTTGGTTTGGTGTTTTAAGTCCACTTTATGCACAGTAAGGCTAATCGGTACTGGACCTACAGTTTAAAGTTGGATCCGAACCACTTGTGCCTCCACCGGGTATCGAAGCTCATACGAAAGGAAATGTGATATGTAAAGTGTAAACATACTTAAATTTATTTTAAAATTCAATAGGCAAGAATAACAAACATTTTGTGTAGAATGGCATACAAAATACTAATCATGTTGAACCGTAAACTTTCAACTTATGACAATGATAAATTAAGCTGTTAATAAACATAGCATATGATATTTTGAAAACTATCAATAAAAATTGCCAAAATTCAGCTACAAATACTATAAAAATATTTTAAGTTACAATTATCTGTTTATAGTACATTCAGAATGTCAAATTTTCACTGGAGGAAAAGTTACCGAAATTATTATAGTTATTAATACACTCAACAAACATTTCCAGTGTCAGAAACAGAAAAATGTATATTACCATATAATTTTAATTTGCTTCAATCGAACTGTTCAAATATTTTACAGGGTCGTTTACCAGAAAAAAAACCTTTCTATAACAAACATATATCTACAGGGCGACCCAAAAGTCAGTCCCCAAGGAGAGAATAAAATTATGATACTTGTAGTAAGGAAATGTCTATTTATTGCTGGAGAAAGGTACATGTTATCGTACATGCTCAACATGTTTCCCATCATTTGCAATACATTCTAAGCAACGATGATACACAGATTCACATATTGTTGATAACAAACTCTTATTTGCGTTAAGTTCATCAAAAGCATTTTCAATTTCTTGTCGTAAATTATTCACAGTTTGTGGTTTTGCAGGGTAGACGGCATCCTTAATTATACCTCATAAGGCAAAATCACAAGGAACTCTTTACAATACTTTAATTTAATTCTTAGCATTACATATACAGTTTCTCTCAGGGGAAACTATCTTTTGGACCACCCTATATATGTATCATGCTAAAAACTATACAAGCAATTTTAAGTGCGTTTATTTTATAAATAAAAAATCGACTTAATGATCAAAATTAATTTTTTAATAAAATCATGATTAGAATACAACGCAGGATTTTTTCAATGCACGCTTCGACAGAACTTAAACACATGTCTGCTTTCACGGAACTCTACGTGATACCCTTAATACGGACAGTGGAAGATATAAAACCGAAAAGTGACTACAAAATTGAGGACTAAAAGTGGTAAACGTTGTAAGCGACAAAAGCGAAAGTGTTGGGAAATCGCATCGTTCCGCACGTCAGCCCGTAAGAACGTTCACACTAGTGACCTCTTTACACGCCCTATGAACTACTTAGAAGGCTACCAGCCACATTTCACGTTTACCACATTATAAAACATGGCACATTTCACAGTTTAACGTAAAGTAATTATTTTGGCACTTACAGCGTTTACCAATTTTAGTCTTCAATTGTTAAACATAAAGAAGCCAATGAAACAGAAAATTCACATGTCAAGACATGTTTTCCATAAAATTACATTCTCAATTATGACAGACCTAGAAGCTGTTTCCAGTTCGAAATAGATACATGACGTCACTTCGCTTCGAAATCCACGACAGCGTTTCGAACAGTAATTTGTATAAACGAGTGAATCAGTGACGCGTGCTGGGCGGCGGGAATTTTATTGACATTTTTTGATTGCTCGTGGCATGCTCATCGTTTGCACCGTGTCTGGATAAGCTACAAAAAGCATTCATTTAACGGCACCTCTTCATTTCTATGGCATAAGGGGAGATCGGCAGCGTGTTGGAAAAAGCAATCCATAAATTCATCTCATGTTGTCCTTTCATTTACTTTACATGCATTCCTTTATTTACTAGTCTTTCATTTTGTTTATATTCGCAATCCTACCTATCTCCGTGGCGTAGTGGTTAGCACAGCGCGCTACGCCGACGTGGATGTTTGTATTTGTCTGTCCTGAAGTCCTGAATTAATAACTACATAAATCCAGTTAAATCGAGAGGTTGTTGCGGTGGGGACATCTGCCGATTAAGAGTTTTTCTTAATGTCCGCAGGGTGTCTTGACTGCCACGCGGGAGACCCGGGTTCGATTCCCGGGGTGGTTGATCTAAGGTCAAAATTTTAGTGTTTTGTTCCCGCATAAAGCGACTCTGGGGCTCACCCAGTTTCAAATATATGGATACCTGGGGAAGGGGGTAAAGGCGGCCGGAGCCTGGTGCTCATCACATCACCTTCAAAATAGCCGAGATCGAAACATGGGTGGGACCCTACTCCCTCCCCCCCTGTATATGCCTCAAGAACTAAAAACTAAATATCATACGTAACAGCCCTCTAAGGGCCAAGGTCTGAAAGACCGGCTTTCTCATTGGGTGAAACGTGGTCAGCGCATGGAGTCCCATTGCCGCTGTTTTCTGACTATCGAGACCGTAGCCCGCTACTTCATCTTTTCAAGTAGCTCACCAATTGTCCTCACAACGCTGGGTGAATGCCGAAATTTTGGGGGAACTTCCTCCGGAAATCGAATCCGGGGCCGCTCGCATCAAAGGCGATAGCGTTAACCATTTGGCTTCGCAGAAGCCCGTACATGTCTCATGGCATGATGCAAAGTGCACGGGGAACTTTACCATCACCTTTTATTTCTTGATCTTCCTTCTTTGAGGCACTAATTAGCAAGGTCAACATTGAACCTTTATAGTCCTTCAACTTGGGGGCTCTGTTTTCATAAAAAGCGGTTAAATTTCATATACCTTACCGGCCTTACCAGGAACAACTCCTAAGTGTTGTTCAACTCCCGGGAGAGCGTATTAAACGGGTAAACAACCTGCCTCAGGAGAAAACAACGGGAGACCACAGGACCCGAGTGCGGAGTTCTGCCAGTGCAGAGAGGAACCAATTCCTCTGCAGGGCCGCCAAAATCTGTGGGGCCCAAGCCCGAGCATAACGGTATAGATGGGGAGAAAGCGAGTAGGCGGAGCAAAGCAGTGCAAACAGCTGGTAGCTGCTGCCGCGTTTTCCCCTCCATGCACTCACTTCCCCTCTCACGCGTTCATTGGTCGAGGACCCTCGAGCCACTACTTGCGCAGAGACTTGTTTTCGTTTGCTGCTCCAGAGATTCCCGAGATAGACGTTTGGCAACTTTGAATCTCATGACGACTCAATCACAAACATTGAGACAATTTATGTTTGGACTCACGCACTTTCAACGCGTTCTCTGGCCACGTTTCAGGCTCCTCAATTCTCTTACTGTCTTTGAAAATGTCAGCATGTATTATTGGAGAAATGGAAACGAGTAAGTACGTATGTTCCCTTATTTGAAAAGTTTAGAACGTAACGTTTTGTGTGTACGTACTCTAATATTGTACAAATAAGTCAAAATATTTTGCCTATTTTCTTAATAATAAACATGGGTAAGTAATAATTGTGTCAAAATAGTTAGTTAGATGTTTTAAATAAACGAATTCAATAGTGACACTTAATTGGAAAAAGCAATATTTTCTTGTTTTGTCTTTTCAAATGTTTAAACTTAATTGAAAAATAATTGTTTTCCGTCATTTACCGCAAGTTCCTATCTTGCCTCTGTAATAAATTATGACTTTCATATTTTGAAAGCCGAAAATTCAAGCATCACTCACTTACTGTAGATTTCATGGTTAAAATAACCTTTGAGTAAGTTAACTAGCAAAGCCCCTTTCCGTGATCAACAACAAATATGGCAACACGACAGTGTTACACCTCTAAACATTTCATTAAATCAGCCACGACATAGCTATTTTCGTACTGAGAATTGTACGAAATGAGTCTTATTATGTTGACGTTACTTTTGTTTGACGCACGTTTTCTAACTTGGAATCGATTCATCTGCGTTATTGTTGATCTCGTGGATAACGTAAGAGAAAAAATGTCGGAAACAGACGCTGGGGTGAGTGGGTGGGTTTTGAATTTTCTCGCCTTTTTGAGATAATCTCGTGGGAGCTCGTAATGGATCATTTTTTGTTTCCGGGTTTTCCTTCATGGAGAACATTTATGTCAGTGAGTCAGTGGTGGTATTGGGGCTTTTTATATATATATATATATATATATATATATATATATATATATATATTATGTAGAAAACCAACACACACAAAAAATACAAAATCACTTCTGTTTTAGAGGGGTATGTGCCAAGTTCATATGCTATTCCTTACAAAGGCATGATTCTTTTTCCTGGAGTACCCTCACGACACATCTGGGCTCTAACAATCTCATTGAGTTGCTAAGGGACTGTTACAATCAAGAAGTGTCCGAGGCTGTACACGATTAGTATTCGACACTTGTCCATTTCTTGCTTAGTATGAAACGTGCTGGTTTCATGTGTGTTGCAGTTTGCCTACCTCGAAGGATTTATAACTAACAATTCAAGTTCACTTTTCCTTCTTGCTTATATTAATTAAAAAACATCATTACATTTTCACCACAACGGAATAACTGTTTAATACATATCTATGCATGAATAGAAAAGAAAATTCACAAACATGGACGGATTGGTGGAGCCTTCTGGAAATACGTCAGAAAATTCCTTTGCACAACTATCATGTAATATTTCGTGCAGAACTACGTGACACAAAATTTATTTTCAAATCGCGTCGCTTTTTTTTTTTGCTGAAATGAAATGAGATGGAACGAAACTCTGATAGATTTCTGGTTTGATTTAATTTTTGTCACCTAGCGCCGCTTTCCTGCCACTTTTTTCCATTTGCAACGATGAGAATGAGTGATGATATAATGAAATTGATAAGAGACATTCACAAAGAAAATCATGTCCAGGTCTGCCTTACCCTGGATCCCTTTCGTCGTAGCGCACTGTGATAACCACTTCGTCTCGGAGGTAGGCAAGAATTTAGTGGCGTTGCGAGAATGTAAGAATCTTCTTGAACTACCCTGTATTTGAACCTCAACTCACTTCTCCTCGCGAGTGTACAACAAATATTGGCGAGGCTGTACGGGATTCTCATTAAGTGTTGCTGTGGTCCTGAGAAGCCAAACCACAAATAACCGTTAAAAATCCCATTGCCACTTTTTTCCCTTTCCGAAACGATCAAGGCTTCTCTTGTTGATTTACGTGTTTGTTTGTTTGTTGGCAAAAGCCGGTGAGTTTTGTAGAAATAGGCAATCCAGAGAAGAACCTCACCCGCCACAAGCCCCTGGCCACAGAGACCTCCAAGCGGAAAGAGCAAAGTTTTGTGGTGCGTTAACTTTGGAGGGAGGAGTCGAAACCTTGCCGGCAGGGGACGTGGGTAAGGAGGCAAATTTAAATTCACAAATCTCCACCTCGGTCTGGTTGGACATCAGGGGTGCCAACCCTAGACTCATTGTGCTAAACCTTGCTTAATTCCAAACTTTTTGGTTGCTATACTTTACATGTGTTTTTAACCTGATGCTTTCGATGACCTCCATAGTGAAGTTGTTAGGACAGCGCTACGACGCCAGAGGTCCCGGGTTCGATTGATTTTGTTTATTTAACTTCGAATTTTTGGCCAATCGCGGAGATGAGTGATGATATGATGAAATTGGGGCTCATGCAAAGAACACTGATACCCAGGACGCGATTCGAACCCGTGACCCTGTGTTAATCACTACGGCACGGAGATCGTCTACAGGAATCACTGGTTCGAATCCCGGCGTCTGCACTGGTGTTCTTTGTGTGTTCATTCATCAATTCCATCATATCATCATCCAGCCCTCACCTTCGCAATTAGCCAAAAGTGGCAGAAAGGCAAAGCACAATAAACCAAAGCAATGAATCAATGAATTAACCTGATGCTTTCGGGCACATTCGGAAGTTCTTGTAACTATCCGCTCAACACAGCAAATGAAACCAGGGTTCTTAAAGGTTCAGGAACTCATAAATCTTAATGGATTCTATTGGGTTCCGGTGCAGGACCGGAACCTATTTTCTCGCACAATTTATATTCGGTCCAAGTTGCGTATTGTTTCATTGAAAAAATGTTCCTGGACCGAATTTAAATTGATCCGGAAATAAGGTTCCCGGAACGTATTTAAATTGCTCGCTAAAAAGGTTCCTGGACCGAATTGAAATACTTTACAGGTAAAAAGGTTCTTTACGGTCCAGAACCCATGTACGCTTACTGGTTTTCTTTCCTGGACCGGAATTGAATTTATTTAAAATTCCTGAACCTTTAACAACCCTGAATGAAACTTACTTCTAACCCATTTAAAATTTGTCCAGTTTCAGTCGGATGCATTGTTTGGCAACAAAATGTGTTTGAATATGTACAAGCAATCTCATTCAAGAAACGAAAAAGCATACAATTGAAATACCTAAAGAAAGAACAGAGCTACTTACAAATACATTTTAGCTGATAAATCGTTGCCAGCTGAATACAAAAGACAAGGTAGATATATGACAAGTGAGTCAAATAATGATAGTAAACGGGTATTGGCTAACGCGAAATGACTTCACGTACGTATGTACTCGTATATGTAATCCCTAAGAGTGTTCAATATCTTTGTCTTGGATCAAGTTCTAACACAATAAGCGTTAGGTTTCTTCATTAATGAACTTACTTGTTTATAGCAAGAGGCATCAGAATACTGCATTTAATCGAATCTAATATGCGTTTCTGTTTTTGTCAAATTTCTTCCACAAAGAACATTAGATTAGAGTACTATGCGTACTCCAGATTTAGTTAAAAAAAAATCACCCAATTGGAAACACTGGTACTATACTTATAAGGATAAATACTACTGTGTCATGACATGTCTGAAGTGAAGTGCATGTAAGTTTATTTGTAATACGTAACTTTCAAAATAGAGAATAGTGTTATATTGTAATATAATAATAAATAAAAAAAAACATAAACTCGTTGTTGAATAAATAAATGTTTTTCTGTAATAAAACTAAATTTATAACATAATCCGTTTTTGTATATAAATAACTTTTTGATCGGATTTTATAGACTAAATATGTATTATAATGTTGAACGCTGGTTTAAAGTATTTTTGTGCACTTAATGTAAGTGTGAAGAGGGCACAACAGGCATATTTTGTAAATATAGTAAAATACGTCGTTTATGAAATGCGATCTGTAAATTTATCGTGAGATTACATTACAGTAAAACCTCGTTAATCCGGATCCTGATAAGCCGGACATCGCTTAATACGGACAGGCAAAAAGAAAGCAGAATGCAAGGTTTTAAATGTGGCTAGAAGTCAACAATCCCATTCGTCATATTGCTCCACAGTATTGCTTTACATTTTACTGTCCTGTATAGTGTATTTAGGCCTATTCCCTTTAAATACACCATAATAAACGTGTTTTGTTGCTGTAAAGGGAGTTTTAATTCACTTTCTACTGTTTTTTAGGTTATTTCAGTTAATCCGGACTTTCGTCAAACCGGTCAACTTATCCCCCCATTAGTTCGGATTAACGAGGATTGACTGTATTTTTTTTTAATCATGCACAACAATAACTTGCGCCTGAAAACATAGCTCCATTTTCTTAGCTGATATCATACTATTATGTGTAGACTTTCTATACATATGGTAAGTGAAGTGCCGTTCACGTCCATGTAAATTTAATACAAAAGGGTACGTTATATCAAATTAAGCTGTCTACAAAAAACGACAGGATCGTCAGGCAACGTTGAAATATGTGCTGGCGAACACATCGGAGTCAAAAGCGAGACTTTTGTGTTCTACCGCGAGGGTCAAGCGAAGACCTACCATACAGTCCTTTCAACTAAGCGTTTGAAGAGGAATTTCAGACCTTCGCACGAGACATGTTGAAAGTCTAGAGACAAATGACCCCTCTTGTTTTGATTTAAATTTATTTTTGTTATTGAGCGTCGCTTTTATGCCACTTTTGGCTAATCGTAACGTTGAGGATGAGTGATGATACGATGAAATTGACGAAGGGATACATGTGCAGGCCAGGATTCGAACACGGGACCCTGGCGTTGTATGCGCTGTGCGCATCACTCTTCCGCTGAAATTGGCACAACCCTCTCGTACACGTGAATTTGTATTTACAATAAAGTTGAGATGTTAAATATATAAATGCAATCATGCGCCATTTGTATTGGGACAGGGTATCATGTGCTTTCACTGAAAACCCAACAATAACTGCGGATTGCTACATTCATTCTTCAATGGCAGCGAATCGGTTAATGCCTACGTCACTGCCACGATGAGTTGTCAAACTGTATAGCTCCACAATTGCTCCCACGATGATAGCTTAACACGAAACGTTGGGAACTCATCTACTCTACATCCACTGTAAGAACGAAGTTAATGTAAACAAAACCACATGACTTCTGAGAAATAGTTCGTATACTATTTGATGGTTCGGATCTTACTTGTCCATAAATATATTGGTCGTAACTGTACAACACATAATATAAGGTTCCACAACTTCAATAAATTATCTTCATTAAGTGACATGGCTTTACCATATGCACTATATTTATTTAGTTACTTATTTCGTCTTCTTTTACATGGCGAAGTTAAGTCTGTGGAGCCTTTTCTTCCACTTGACCATGTTTACAAAAAAAATTGAACGTAAGATATTGAAATATTGATAAAGGAAGAAAGAACATTGAACGCTGGTTCCAAGACTGGAATCTGATAATAAATCCTGAGAAATCTGTTGTTATGAGGTTTACCCTCAAATCCAATTTTACAGCACCATCCTATACATTATGCAACAAAATCATCCCGTTCGTACAACAGCACAAAGATCTTGGAGTCATTTTCGACAGCAAACTCACTTTCAGCCACCACATATCACTTTCAGCCACCACATAGATTACATAACTTCGGGAACCATGAAACCCTTGGGCTAATTTACAGATATCACACATGTTTCTGCCCTCAAAACCTACTTTACAACGTGCGTCGTACCTATTCTTGAATAAGGTTCCTGTATTTGGACAATGGCCCGTGATATTAATATAAAGAGAACAAACAAAGTGGTAAACTTCTTTATCAGAATAGTCAAACATAGATGTCCAGCCCTTGCAAACTTTTCCAAACATGAAATTCTATCCACTCTTCAAATTCACGATCCGTCCCTTCGCCGTCAAGTTTCAGATCTAACATTTCTTTTCAAAATCATGAATGGACAACTTTTCACTAACGAACTCTTGCCACATCTTCACATCCGGATCCCACGTACCAACAGCAAATGCAACAACTTCTTTTACACAAAAGCCTCAAGGCTATCCCTAGAACAAAGGGCATTCCTGTATAGGTTACAAACAAGGTACAATACACTAAATTATTCTCCAGGCTTCCATCTATGTAAGGAGGCTTTCAGAAATGCTTGCATCAAGCAGCTGAAGAGAAATTAATATTTGTTATACCCTAGTTATTGTTTTATTATTATTATTATTATAATTTTGTTTTTTAAATTTTATTATTTTTGTTACATATGTGTGCGTGCTTCTCATTTGTTAATTTCTATTTTTCTCTCTGTTGATATCCTGATATAAAATGGATTCTTTCTGTATTCAGGATTTCTCAAATAAATAAATAAATAAATATAAAAATCACAGAGGAATAAAAAAATACAAAGAAAAAATACATATAAGAATGCTAATCTAACCTATAGATACGGGCACACACACTCACACATATTCCTGCCCGCAAGATTCCAGCTCCACTGCTATTGCAATAACCAATGAGATATCTCACAAGCTACGTGTATTCATGTGCAATGGCTTCATTCTTACAACGGATAGAGAATAGGTTCGAAACCATAACGAGAACTTTCATTGACCCTCTCAGCGAAATAGCTCTAACAATATTTCCAAAATACTAGTATCTTCTAGTCATTTGGTTTCAAAGGGGGTGCGGGTGTAAGTATTACAATGATTCTAATTTCACTTAGAAGGGGAATTTATGGGAAAGCGTTTTCGCTTTACCACAACGTTGAAACTATAGCCTCGGTGGCCGATCGCTTAGAGTGCTGGACTTATGATCTCGCCATCGATGATCTCAGGTTCGAATCCCGGTCTTGGAATGGGTGTTCTTTGTGAGTGTCCCTTTATCACTTTCATCATATCATATCTCATCCTCATCTTCATGATTAGCCAAAAGTTACTGAAAAGCGAAGTAAAATAACCAATATCAATCAATCAATCAATCAGTCGTCGCCTTGTAATCAATAAGTTCCAGATTCGATACCCAGTGGAGGCCACTTTAAACTGTAGGTCCAGTCCTGATTAGCATTTCTATGCAAAAAGTGGACTTATAAAAAAGAAACAACCTCAAACTCAAGTTATATCATTCAGCGCTTTTTTGGTTCGTGAGGTCGGAAACACTGCGCAACATTGCCTCTGCTCAGGGATAAGGTTTTTCCTCGGGATCAGGTTGACGGCAAATCCTTGCTAATGTTGCACATTAGACAGTTTTGTAGCGTTGTCGCAACCGAGGACAGGGGGCCGCGAAAGTGAAAAGAGGATTATCCGAGCGGGAGGCGAGACCGCGAAAAGATTAATTGTATGTAACTTTCATCCGAAGCAAAAACAAAAGCCCTCTCCTTGCACCGGCGCCCTCGGAGCAGCTTCCAGGGAATATTTGATACCGAAATTATGTAAAGACATCAACCGTTCCATCCTGACCGCAGCGAAATGATATAATCTGGACCCCCATATTATTTCGGCTTATTATCTGAATGCTTCTCTTTGCGCAACTTCATCTGAAGTAAAATTGCACGGATTTGCAAACAGACAGCGAGAACAAAGGGACTTGGCACTTATCCGTTGTCAACTTATGAGTACTTAAGATTACTTCTCGTTTCAATGCACTTTGCAGTATAAACAAAAGAGGTAATGAGACAGGAGAGTCGTGAGATATTTAGACAACGCTGTGTAACCACATTAAGGAGTATAAAGATGGATTAAAGCTTGTTTCTTCCCTAATATGTTGAAGATGCTACTATTTAATCACTTCATTAAGATGGCAACACTAGTGTCTCTCTTATCCAGTTTCATTTAAAATCGCATAGTGAAAGTAGTTCCAGAAAATGTATTAATGCGCTGTCGTTGGTTTTTGACTGGTCAGAACTTACTCTTTCGTATGCTCGCGTCACATCTTTATCGTTGACATGGCTGTTGCACTCGAATTTTTGAGTTTCTTATGCAGGGTGAGGCAGAAAAACCTGATGATATTTAAAACACTGTAAATACATATAAAGAGTTAGACTTTATTCATGTGCTAATCTTACAGTCATATATGTGCCATTATTATTGAGAATATATAGGTATATATATATATATATATATATATATATATATATATATATTGAAGTGTAACTCGGCTATTGATTCGGGGATCGTTCGAGTCAGAAGTAATGTTTGGGATGTAGCAAATTATGCAATGCAAGAGGTTTTTATTTCATAACTTAATTGGTCTATTCTGTCAATGGGAGGAAGAAGAAGAAGAATTCGAGACCGAAGCTATCTCCACGCTTATCACTCAGAAAACTAAATGCATCATATCGATTGATGCAATAAAGTGTATTTTATGGCTTCTTCAAAGAATCAGATTCACATTTGATGCATTTGGGTGCATTTTTGTATGTCGTGAAGAAACATCAAAGTGCATTATTTGATTCAAGTGAGGATTTATTTCAGTCGAGATGCCCTTCAATGCATAAGTTGATGCGTTTTGATGCACCGAATGCATCTTCTTTGATGATGCACTTAAACGTTTCGTCTGAGCTACATAAAGTCTGTAGCTCAGATCAAACGTTTAAGTGCATCATCCAAAAAGATGCAGGAAGGTGCATCAAGGAACATCAATTGATGCATTGAAGTGCATCTCGACTGAAATAAATCCTCACTTGAACCAAATGATGCACTTTGGCACGACATACAAAAATTCACCCAAATGCATCAAATGTGAATCTGATTCTTTGTAGAAGCCACAAAACACACTTTAGTGCATCAATCGATGCATTCTGGTGCATCAATTAATATGATGCATTTAGTTCTCTGAGTGACCGCGACCCGATCCTGGGTTCGAGGTGCAACTTACTGAGGCGTCTCGCGCCTCAAGTTAACCGCCGCTTCAAACTGCCTCGTTAAAGTCACCACTATACTCGAATGATTTCTGCTACTAGACTGAGCGTGACTTTTTCCATGCGGGACTTTTTATGCTGTTTTCCATATCGTTTGTCTCTCACCTCTCAACGAGAGGTCAAAGCCTCTATTGTGCATGGAAGGTCCCCAGAGGATGTGAGACCAGGATTACATACTCAGCGGTATGTAGCAAGAAGAATGAACATATTTCTCTGGTATGTTGCATTGTCGATGAATGGTCGGGTCGTTGGTCAAAGTGGAGAAGTGGAAAATTAGAACTTTTCCAGATTTCGCTCGGTATCACTCTTCAATATACGTATGCATGGATAGCTTCAAGTACCTCGGATGCACTACATAGGTTGCTATTTATGTATCTCGAACTGGCAACACTAATGTTGCTAGGTAACATCTAATATATCCATCGTAAAGTTGGACATTTCTATGGTATATGTACCCAGAACGTTGTGCTTACGGCTGCTATGTTTGTTTGTTACAGGAACTTGAAAATTTCGTCGGAGGCCAGCAATGGAATTAACTCGAGAACATTTTCGAGCAATGGTTTTCTACGACTTTCGACGTGGATTATCTCGACAACAGTGCATCGATCAACTCACTTCGACTTTTGTCGATGAAGTACCATCTAAAAGCACTATATATCACTGGTTTAGTGAATTCAATCGTGGCCGTCGTTCGCTCACGGACGAATCTAAAGAAGGCCGTCCACAATCGGTTGTTGTGCCACAAAACATTGATGCTGTGCGAGAACTAATATGTCGTGTTACATATCGTGAGATGGAGGTATCCATGGGCATTAGTACGACTAGCATACATAAGATATTGCATGAACATTTAGCCGTGAAGAAGATTTGTTCGCGTTGGATCCCGCATAATTTGACAATCGCTCTAAAAAATTCTCGTGTCGATTGGTGCAAACAAATACTCACAAAATATAATCTTTGTGCTTCAAAAGCCGTGTATAACATCTACACAGGTGACGAATCTTGGATCTATGCATATGAGCCCGAAAGCAAACAGCAGTCGACGGTGTGGGTGTTACAAGATGAGCCAAACCCAACAAAAGTTGTTCGTTAAAGATGCACTTTGAAGCAAATGGTTCCCTGTTTTTTTGGGGGGAAATGGACATGTGGCTACAGTGCCACTAGAGAATCGTAAAACCATCAATTCTGAATGGTACACAACCATTTGTTTGCCAGAAGTCTTTGGGGAAATCAGCAAAAACAACCAGCGACGCAGGATCATTCTTCACCATGACAATACGAGTTGTCTCACATCGGTCCAAACAACTCAGTATTTGACCGATGAAAACATTGAATTGATGGGTCATCCGCCGTATAACCCTGATTTAGCACCCAATGATTTCTTTCTGTTCCCTTACGTGAAGTGAAAGAATCCAGCAAGTGGATAGCTTCAAGTACCTCGGATGCACTATAAGCAGTGACATGAGCTGCAAACAAGAAGTGAAAATGAGAATCGCAGGTCGAAGGAAGAGAGATTAGTGAAATGTTTTGTGTGGAGTGTAGTAGCACTAACTATATGGTGCAGAAACCTGGACGTTGAGAAGAGATGAAGAGAAACGACTCAAAGCTTTTGAAATGTGGACATGGCGAAAAATGGAGCGTGTAAAATGGACGGACAAGGTAAGAAACGAAGTCGTACTAAAAAGAGTTGGTGAAAAAAGATCTATACTGGAGACCATCAAGAAGAGGAAAAGAAACTGGTAAGGACACTGTCTAAGAAGGAACTGCCTGCTAAGGGATGCCTTGGAGGGAATGGTTGATGGAAGAAAAGTCCGGTGAAGAAAGAGATATAAGTTGTAGGTATGGAGGAGGCGCCATCTTTAAAATGGAAAGAAATGGAGTTGTGAACTCACTTCATCAGTGTTACATCCTTGAAGTCGTTTTGTTATTCTTGGGTGCATAAGTACATCAGAAGCAAGATCCCTATTATTGTTGGCTGATGCACCTTGATGCGTTTTGATGCACCAGCATGCATCATCCAAAAAGATGCAGGAAGGTGCATCAACTGATGCATTAAAGTGCATCTGAACTGAAAGAAATCCTCACTTGAATCAAATAATGCACTTTGGCGTTTCTTTCATGACATACAAAAATGCACCAAAATGCATTAAATGTGAATCTGATTCCTTGAAGAAGCCACAAAACACACTTTAGTTCATCAATCGATATGATGCATTTAGTTCTCTGTGTGTAGGTCTAAACTGAGTCTGATGCATTCATAAAGCGTTCTACTAACCACTAGAGTACAGAAATCATTTCTTGTACAACCTACAGGAATGACTACAAACAGGTTACTAACATGGAAGAAAATGCATTAGGGGCTACATGTGGCAATTTACAGCTAGGTGCCACGGGGCTGCCACATCAGCCACGTCCAGCGTCAACTCTGATGCGTGGCCATTACGACCTTTCACCGTACGTTCAAATTGATGTTTGTCGGTTGATAGGCGCTTTGTGGTTCGGTCTGTTTCCATTTGTCGGTAAGCAATCACAGCTCCTCTAATTCCACGGCAGTCCTCTCCCCTCGGACACCCCCACCCCCTGCACCCTCTGTTCCCAACCTCCAGAGGCCAGTTTGCGATAATGGGCATGAGTTATTCAATGGCCTCGGAATTTTCGACACCGTGGTAAAAGCCGTAAGCTCACTTGGCGGTGGATGTTGACTCGCGTTTTGCAATTTTCTGCATCAAAAGCCGCGCCTCTCTTTTCGATTACTGGGAGCTAATGTTCTCGGGCAAACTCCACTTCGGTCCATTTCATAGCTCGCCCTGATTGAGAGAGCGGCCTTCGCAGCTGCGGCCTCAACAAGTAGCCCCGACGGCGTCCGTGAACATAAAGAGACCTGGGAACACAAAACTTGCTATTTCAGTTTGACCACGCACACATAGTCTTCGGTTCGCACCTGGGAGGTCACGGATATACTACTTATACTCCATGAGGAAAAGAAAACTGAGGAATTTCCCCTTTAATGACAGGAACCGACAAACAACAGCTAATGTTTTTCAATTTGATTAGCCATTCAAACAAGATCTTGTTCCTAATCCAGACAACAAGAAATGGAAGTTTTGCCTTTGGTGTCTTAATCACAAATTTGTTTCTATTTTCTTATCCACGTAACAAGAAATGAGGGTCTTTATCCTGATGTCTTTAACCGGCCAACAACAAATTAGAGTCTTACTTCCTATGTCCTTACTCAGCCAACAATAACAAGTGTCTTACTTCTGATGTCTTTATCCAGCCAACAATAATAGGGATTTTGCTTCTGATGTCCTTATTCAGCCAACAATAACAGGGATCTTGCTTCTGATGTTCTTTATCCAGCCAACAATAATAGGGATCGTGCTCCTGATGTACTTATCCAACCAACAATAATAGGGATCTTGCTTTTGATATCCTCATCCAACCAACAATAATAGGGATTTTGCTTCTGATGTCCTTATTCAGCCAACAATAATAGGGATCTTTGCTTCTGATGTCTTTATCCAGCCAACAATAACAGGGATCTTGCTTCTGATGTCTTTATCCAGCCAACAATAACAGGGATCTTACTTCTGATGTCCTTATCCAGCCAACAATAATAGGGATCTTTGCTTCTGATGTCCTTATCCAGCCAACAATAACAGGGATCTTGCTTCTGATGTCTTTATCCAGCCAACAATAACAGGGATCTTGCTTCTGATGTCTTTATCCAGCCAACAATAATAGGGATTTTGCTTCTGATGTACTTATCCAACCAACAATAATAGGGATCTTGCTTCTGATATCCTCATGCAACCAACAATAATAGGGATTTTGCTTCTGATGTCCTTATTCAGCCAACAATAATAGGGATCTTTGCTTCTGATGTCTTTATCCAGTCAACAATAATAAGTGTCTTACTTCTGATGTTCCTTATCCAAACAACAATGATAGGGATCATGCTTCTGAAGTCCTTATTCAGTCAAAAATAATAAGTGTCTTACTTCTGATGTCCTTATCCAGCCAACAATAAGAAGGGTATTGCTTTTGATGTCATTATCCAGCCAAGAGATCAGAACCTTGCTGCTCATGTCCTTATTCAGCCATGAAATGAGAGTCTTGCTTGTAATTCAGCTAAAAATGGTAAGGGTCTTGCTTCTATGTTCTTACTCAGCTAACAAGAAACAACGGTCTTGCCAATGATGTTCTCATCTTTAAGAAATAAGAAATGAAATCCTACTTATAAGGTTTGCATAGAGCAAACAAAAATGGAGAATTTTCTTGATGTATTCATTCAGTCGAAAGAATATGAGAATCCTAACTCTGGTTTTCTATTTATCATAATATTTTTCAACAAAAAAAAGAAATGGAAGCTTTGCTTGTGATCTCTTTATCTTTGTAACAGTAAAATAACTGAATGCAAACATTACAAGCAACTGAGAAAACGTATACAAAGTTGGAATTTTTCGTCATACCAACGTATTTATTTATTTATCACTGTAGTGTAGATTTTGTCATTGCATACAGTTCGAGGAATTTACCATTATAACGATACAATATATACGAGAGATATTCAAAAGTATTTTCTGTAGGGATTTTAAAGGAGTCACATCAATTTGTCTCATATTCATTGAAATATAAACTAGTTCTTGATGTAATCACAATTGTTAAAAGCACTTGTTAGAAGAAACACATACACAGGCAGTTATCTAGAGATGTCTGACTATAAAGCATTTGTGACAAATGTGATTGTCATTTCTTTTAAACAACCTATCAGAACTTTTTTGTGAATATTCCTCGTAAATAGACATGCACATGATATGTTAGAGAAAAAACATATTCGATTAGAACTAATTTAAAATAGAATAGAATTCAAAACCACTTTTGGTTCAACTTCCTTGTGAAAACGTAGCGTGAAGATCCATGTTTTTCCGGATAATAGTGGATGTTTCAAAAGTGATGCATTTACGAGTTTTCTAGTGTGGTTCAATTCAAACGATAACTGTATGTTTCTAGTCTTCGCACAGTAAGCTTGGATTTCACTCGTGCCTCGAGAATACTACAAAATACAAAATAAGAAATGCTCAAAGCTTTTGGTAATTACTTACAATAATTAGTGGTATTTTTTTTTTTTTTAGATTCGAGGATATTTTGGGGCCACAGCCTATTGGATACTTCTTAAATATCCCACTGAACCTCAATATACTCTCTGGTGGTATACGAAATCCTAATTTCTTGTTGTCTTGGTAAGAATAAGATACAATAATCTCATATGATTATGAGGTTACAACCACCGAAATGAATGTTCCCCGCCTCAGTATTGATAAAAATTTCGCGCAATAAGTAGCGAGTTGTGACTCCCAATGCCAAGGCATGCCGTGAACAGAAACTTAATCTTGAAACATGTTACAAATCTATTCAATTTGCAATTTCTTAAAAAATAATATTCAGTCAATATAAACTAACTAACCATACTTCTAAAATTATGCTTTCACAAATAAGCCAGAAATCAAACTTTCGAACATTTATATATTCTTCACCATTTAACAAAATTATATTTGGAATGCATGGCCATGCCTACGAGTACATTTACATTGCTCTTTTTTACAATGCTCTTACTAGTAAGTTACAAATGTACCAAGCGTTGACAATTGGTTGGCAAGCTTAGATGGCCATATTTATGTATTTTAAATGTTCTATCTTCTTAAAAATATGTTATTTTCTTTGTAGAAGTATATTGTATGTTAGCAGAAAAATCCAGCCTCCCATACCTGGGGCTGGCTTTTAAAAATATATCTGGTTTATAAGTCTAAATATCACTTCACCACTTCTGCTATGAAGATCCTTCGGTATAATGTGATGTCACTGTTGATTCAACAACTAGTAATCCGTTTTTGTCCATTATGAACTTTAATTTGGATTTGTTACAGACAAATATGCATTTTTTGGCCCCGACGCTAACTTGTCGTCTTTTTGGAAGCCATTTTTCTTATCCAAGCCTCGAACCAGGTATCCTTCACTGTCAAGTTGTGATATGGACACACAGACTATTGAATCACTACTTTTTTGTACAGCACGAATGTAATAGAAACTGCTGTAAACTTATTTTACAAGTTCAAATATGTAATAAAATTATGTTTCATACAATTTTAAGACATTTTTGTATTATCTACTAACACAATTGAATATATTTTGAGTGTTTATTGTCCTTATATTATTGCGATATTTTCGATCTTACCACAAAGTGATTTAGCAACACTGCAAAATAGCCATGAACTAAGATCAATCACTATTAAGCATTTTTCTTTGACAAATTTCATCAAAATGTTAAATTAACTAAAAATTGTGCCCTTTTTTTTATTGCAAATGTATGGAAAACCTTGTGAAACAAATGTGAGTACTAATTAGCAAAGAAATATTAACAAATACAAGAATTACTGCTACAAAATTTCCCGTTCTTTGCAATGCTTACAATGGAGCATGAAAATAAATAAAATACGTGACCATATTTTAATTTTGAATAACTTTTTAAATATATCTCCGAAAATGATGACATTTCGTAATCTGTGGTTATTTATTATGGGTAATTTAATGAAATAAAAGCCCCCATTGAAAAATGAAGATTTAAATTTCCAATCTTAGCATATTTAATGACAATATAACAGTGCCTCTGAATTGACTCGTTATATTTGACGCGCAACCCACGCAAAGATTAAGTTTAAGAGTAACTAATTTACTTATACATTTAAAGAAAATGTTGTGTATACTAAACATGTTTTAGCAACAAATTTAAGCTTGACGAAATAAACTAATAATTCGTGAACAATTTTATGATCACATCCTAAAGATGTAACATTTTATATATAATGTGTGTGTCTTGAATTGAAAATTGTTTGACCATTATCATTTGTAGTGTGCTGTAGCACATGTTAAAATGAACATTAATCTGAATTACATATCATTATCCAAAATAATAAGAACATTCAGTCATGTATCAAATTACAACAATCAAAATAATATAAATATGCAACTGCCATTTTGGTTTCCAATACACATGGATGATAGTTAGTGAACAAAATATCATACAAGTACATACAATGAATACCAAATCAAATAAATAATAATATTTTTAATATATGACAGGCAACACAATTATATTGAGTGCCAAAAATTATTTTGAAAAATATGTGTGAAACCCTTATAAAGTTCCATATGTATGTAAACAACATTAGAGTTCTAATGTGTAACACTATTTGTATCAACTGATGAAATCTAATTATGGCTATAATACCATCTTATTCATGAATCATAAATTATATTAATACCATAAGTTAAAAATTTCAACATGTTATCATCTAAAGAACAAATAAGATCATATAATAAAAAACAACACTTTTTAAGCTAAAAATATGAATAAAGTTTGTGCACTCATACAAGGCAACTAGTTTATGTATAATAAAGTTATTACATAACCATAAAGATAAAAATGTTACTATCGTAACCAACAATAAATTATGTTACTTATCAATCCTGTAATGTGTGTATTAACACTTAACATTATTTCATGGAACCTGTTGTAAATTACAAACATATGCAATATTGCATCAGTCAATCCACTCAGGATATATTATCCATAGAGTGTCTTATTAAATAATTTGTCTTAACACACAAGAGTATGTTTGTAAAACATATGTGATTTTGAAAAATGTGTTATTTGAATTTAAGTCCAAAGTCATTTATAATCATATTATTTAATATCATTCTTAGGAATGTCCTATGATTATTAAACGTGAAATTAAATTGCCATAAATGAGTAAGTTAAATGAAACGGCAATAATCACTACACCAATCAGTATGCTGTCTTTACATAATATATGATAATGTGCCATGTTTAACATGCATACACATACATATTTACACATCGATAATGATAATATGTCACATCTCAACCTGACCAGTCATATTAGATTTTTCTTATAGCTTGTCATATCATTAAAACTATATTCAAAATTCAAGAATAATGTCAGTTTGTAAGGAAACTAATCAACATTGGCATAATTTCGGAAATAAAGTCATTGACTTTCATGTTAATTAAACCATGAAATGCATTTTTGTTGTGTTAGTTCCATAAAGACATAGCTTATCACAAAATTTATTTCTTGGTAGCTACTTTTTAAAAAATGTACCTAAAAACAATTGATGTAAGTTAACATGCGATTAACCATCATGGAGGTGCCTTAACAGTATGTTAACTTAAATTCGTATTTTACCTCGTTTAACTGGGTAATGTTTCTTTAATCCAGTAACATGTTAGTTTAATCAATATGTAATTCTTGCTAACCCTTGAGCATTGAATTCATAACAATTATTGTCATACGTGAATAGCAGAATAAAATAGTCCTTACTATCAACTTACGTTTATCATTATGACCTAAAATTGAAATTATACTATTTTTTTTGTCTTGTGCATCATAAATTTAACATATAATACTTATATATAAAGCTTCCTTGACTTTAAAGTGTCACGGCAGGAACTATCTCTGCCCTTGGTGAACACATCTTAAAAGTCTTCATGCAACTTTGGCATGTCCTAGGAAAAACTATACGAGTGACAAACTTGGATCATCACTTGGATCTCTGCGCTTTTTGTCAACTACATATATATTGGAGTGTATGATTCTCATCATGGAATCACAGTACACTAAAATGCTACACAAGCAATAATAATAATTTTATTGTTACCATTGTCAACTGTACCCACACATATTTTGTGTCAAATAATTGCTCCTGCAGATATGTGTGTTGGGATTTCTTTTTTAACTGCAGTGCAGACTAGATTTACAATGTACCCATTGGGATTTTAGTTTAACATGCAATGCACTTAAAAATACAATGTACCCATAGGGATTTTAGTTTAACGTGCAATGCATGCATAAAAAATATATTATGTATCCTTACACCTTGTTACCAGTATTCAGCACCAGCAAATATGTGCTTTGGGACTACTATTCAGCCAGTACACTTTATGAACAACTAACTTTCTGGTTATACTTGGTATAACATGTTATGTTCAGATATTGTATTAAAGTCATATTAGGTGCATAGACTACTAACATTCAACATGTCAGAGCTATAAGTCACTTCCAGTAAACATGAATTAAATTTCTTCAAGTGCTTGTTTATGAACTGAGAAAGGAAAATTGTAAACAAAGAAAATAATAATTTTTTTTTGCATGAAAATGAATTTCTACAGAAAGATCAACATTAATTTTCTTGACCTTAGGAAGAAGAAAAAACTTTTCTTTATCATAATCATCGTGAATATGGTGTAGGTCCATAAGCACAAAATATTGTCAAACATTCTAAAATAAACTTAATTGAAGAATGACTGTTCTGTGGTCATCTAGACCATCAGTTTAGAAGAAACTCATCCAACTATCTTTTTAGTATGGACGTGGGTGGTAATTAATTATATTTTTAAATATTTTTTAAGTTAAGAAGAAGAAAAGTACTGCGGTCTAATATACCCCCCTAGACCGACAGTCTAGTAGAAGCTCCCATCCACCACCCTTATTGCATGCTTCATATTTTCACCGCATATACATATGATATTTCGACTGATGGACTATCTTCCATGTTTTCTACACATTGAGTTAGAAAGTACTCTACTTCATCAACATGTGTGCTTGTGACACTGCGTAATTGTCGCAACCACAGTATCTTACGTTCCTTGGAACATTTCCATAATTTCACATGTTCTATTGCCACATAATCTACAATATTACCTCTACTACAACATAGAAGAGTGAGGCGCGAATGATTTATGTTATCACGGCATAAATAAGGCCCTTCAAACAGGAAACAATACTTTTTTATGGGATTGTCATCAATCTCCCTTTGTCTGTTTTTAATAAAAAACAGACTCCCGGTTATAACAGGTACTTTATTTTCTTCTCTTACATTTAATTTATCTAACTTCTTTGATCTAGCATTACGACTCTTTATCTCGGCCATAACCAATTTTTCATTCCACGTGTCTTTTCTATCAACAGTGAAAATCTTTGTACCTAAGTGAAGGCTTGGTTCTATATTCAATCTCAATTCGATTGGGGCAAAACCAGTATGAGTCGAGATGGTGGTGTTTAACCAAAACAAGGCTGTGTTAATCTTTTCAGGCCATCGAGTATGGTTTTCAATACATAAGATCCTCATCAATCTGTTTAGTTCCGAGTGATACCTCTCCACCATATTGGATGAAGGGTGATATGGAGGTGTGAACATAAGTGTAATGCCATAGTCTTTCATACATGTATTAAACAAGTGAGATTTAAATTGAGGACCATTATCAGAAATAATTTTATGTGCTATTCCCAGATGCACAAAGTAAATTTCGCATAGCTTTCTTACTACAGTACTAGCATTGCTATTCACAATTGGATACGCAACCAAATATCTGGAGGCTGCGTCTAAAATTGTAAATAGAAATCTTTCACGCTTGGGACCCATAGTAAATGGACCTTGTAAATCTATGAACAGCACCTTACCGGGTGAACTCGTATAATGCACTTTAGCTAAATGTTTGGCTGGGTGCTTATTTGGTTTGGATCGAACACAAACCTCACAATCAGCAACGTACTGTTGTACGTCCTTTTTCATACCTTTCCAGAAACAATGTGAATAAATTTGAGAAAGTGTGCGATGTGCACCAAAGTGTCCACCTTGATCATGGAATTTTATTAAAGTGGAACCCACTAGACTAATTGGAATGCATATCCTTATTATATTAGCATTGTGAAAATCTCGGATATACAACACATTTTCCTTTAGGACATATTGTTTGCTCCATGTTCTACTTCTAGAGTTGTCTGAAACCAATGGGTTCAACAGAAATTGCCTGTTTGATTTAAATCACTATCCGCTTCTTGAGCTTGAATAAGACTTTCCACATCTATTAAAGGTTCTAACACATCTTTTAGCATCACACTATTAATATGGTATACCAGGTCTGTTTGTTGAGGAAAGGTTCTACTTAACACGTCCGCGATGATATTATCTGATCCTTTGCAATACTGCACATCGAATGAGTATTGCTGCAATTGGATAAACCATCGTGTCAGTCTTGCATTCCACGTGTGTGCCGTTTCCAGCCATGTTAGTGCTTTATGGTCAGTGATCACTACAAAATGCCTACCTTTTAATAATGAACTAAATTTATCTATTGTATATAAGATTGCTAACACTTCTAATTCTGTTGAAGTGTAAGACTTCTCAAATTTTCTTATCAATCTGCTCACAAAACCGAGTGGCTTAAATTCATCATCTATAGTCTGATAACAGTAACCTACCACACCAATTAATGATGCATCTGTTTGCACATAAAATGTGTGAGAAAAATCGGGAAATGCCAATAACACTTGTTCACAAATTTTGTCTTTCATGGTCTTGAGAGCTATTGATGCTTGATCGGTCCACTGCCCTTTAGATTTTTCCTTTAGCAAATGGTACAAAGGCTGAGCAATGAGGGCGTAATTTTGAATATATTTGCTTATCCAGTTGAAGCAGCCGAGAATTCTTTGTAGCTGTTTCAAGGTTGACGGTTCTGGCAAGTCCAATAAAGATTGTACATATATAGGATCCTTCATGTAACCTCTGGAAGTGATTACATGCCCTAAAAATTTAATCTCGGATTTACAAAATTTACATTTTTCCAACTTCAACGTCATTCCTGCATTCTTAAGCTTTTCCAATACAGCTCTAACATGTACAACATGAGAGTTAAAGTCTTTCGATTTGATGATAACGTCATCCACGTACACAACTACAAATTCTCTACAATCAGCTAATACACGATTGAGCGCATCTACAAACACAGCGGTACCATTGACAGAACCGAACACAACTCTCTTGAAATGATATAGAATACCCTCAAACTTAAAGGCGGTATATTTACGGCTATCTACATGTAGTAAAATTTGCCAAAAGGCGTTCCCAAGATCTAGGCTCGTGAAATATTTGCATTGTTGAAATTCTACTAACAACTCTTGTATCTTCACGGGATGTATTTGCATTAATTTGACGTGTGAGTTGACTCGTTTCAAGTCAACACAAAGACGTATGTCCCCGTTGGGTTTCGGAACTACTAAAAGGGATGAAAGATATTCAGAATTTGAAAGTTCTATCACGTCCCATTCTAGCATCGTGTTTATTTCCTCACGGACTTTTTCCCTGTAAGCATAAGGTATTGGATAATTTCTTCCGACAATTGGTTCGTCTGTATCCAAATGCATTTTATGAATATACCCTTCGCACAATCCAGGTTTGTTTGAAAATACACTGTCATATTCATTCAAAAGATCAAAGAGTAAAATCTTTTGACTATCAGTTAAAGTGTCAGCATTGTCCAAAAGATCCTTAAATTTATTTACATGCTCAATTTTGGTAATGTTAGAATTTTCATCATTATGCACTAGTGCGCAATTATAATACTGGTTATCATCATCTCCTGCACCAATTGGAATAAAACGAGCTAGGATTTGCCCTTGAGGTGTCTTGCACATAAGAGCTTTGTTCATAAAATCCAAAGAACTCTGCATAGCGTAAAGAATGTCTAAGCCCAATATTATACTGGTTTGTAAATTTTGGACTACAAGAAATTGAACATACAAATCTACTGTAACTATGTTTATATTTAGTTTAACTATGCCTAGTACCTTTGATTTGGTGTAACCTGCAAAATCTACCAATATGATGTTTGAAGCTGGAAGTAGCCTAGGCTTACTGACTAACACACTAATATCTTTCCATACTTTCTCCGAAAGTAGACTCATTTCCGCGCCACTATCACACAAGGCCACGTAAGGTCGGTTAAGAATTTTTACTTCAATTTTTGCAGTGCTAGGTTTCTTAAAAGAGGAATTTAATGGTATCCGGATTTTTTGCTCATCACCATAACTTTCATATTGAAATTCTTGGTCCCAGTCGCCTACACTAACTGTGCATATTGTAGGATTCACGAGAGTACCTTTGTCACCTACATTCGAGCAAAGGCCACTATCTAGTTTTCCTGAAAATTAGAAATAATTTCATCACCTCGATTAAAATGTACTTTATTATCAGCGTTCACCTTGCTAGTGCTAACGGAATGTACCGTGGCTTCAACTGTACTTCTGTTGGCATTGTGAACAATGTTGTCATGCCTAAATTTACATACCGACATGCTGGCTAAAAACTGAATAACTTTATTCATCCCTGCATTGTTCCAATGAACCATATCCAATCTATTGTGTGCTGGATTACCAAAGAATTTTACATAGAGACTTTCATCTACCCTACCATTATCCTGAAAAAATAGAGGTGCAATATTATAAACTTTGATAGTATCATCATTATGTAATGTCATTAAATAAGTATTAAATCTGTCCCAAGTTTTCCATATTGGTTCATCTTCCGATGCCACAAACCTTGCTACCGGAGGCAAAGTGAGAATGATTATGTTCCTAGTCTTAGTTTTTAGTAAATTAAGAAGCCTGTTCTAGTGATCTCCTTCTTGCAAATCATTTGTGCCAATTAACAAAATAAGCTTATCATTTACTTTGGCTCCACCTTCAACACGTTGGCGAAGATTGTCAATCATTTGTCCAGAAACACATAAACCTATGTATCTGGAACCTCCTGTTTCTTTAGAATATCTATAGCCTAGTATATTTTGAGCTAACCTAAGGAGTAAACTGTCTCCTACTAATAAGGCATCATCTAACATTGGAACTAGGTTTCTAAAGCCACCACTGCTTCTGTCACCTCCATTGACACAAGCAGTTAAGCGTTTTCCTGCTGTGAATACACCTTATTACTAGGATTGACTTGCCTAAAGTTACGTGTAAATGTCCTATCTTTATTAACAGGCATACTAAAATTTCTTTTATCTTTACCAGTTGCAACATTCTGTTTAGTTAGACAGTTAGATTCTTCACTGTTATCACATTTGCTACTAACTGAAACAGTAGCAACTCGTGCCTTAAAATTTCGGTTTTTTGCATCAAAGTTGTTTTCACTAGTTCTTGGAGGATTAACCTTCAAGGATTCAAAATTTTCTATTACAAGCAAAATCTGTTGCAAGGAACTGATATTGTTAATTACGATATGTTCTCGTATCTTGTGTGGTAAAAGTGTGGCAATGTGTGCTATCAGATGTGCCTCCTCTGCATGAGGCTGTACTGATTTCAACGTTTTGTAGTTTTTATTTACATATTGTAGCAAATTACCATGTGTTACATTTGAATAAGGACTACTGAGAACTTTGGACAACTTTACTGTCTTCCACCTATCGTTCTCGTAGTGAGACAAGAATGCTCTTTTAAATTCTGAGTATGTAGTTAAAGTGGTTTTATTTTGCACATACCAACTACGCGCGCAATCTTTCAAAAGTTTTGGCAAGTAACGCATGTACTCAGATTCCCTTATATTATATAAATCTAGATTTTCTTCAACCTTTTCCATGAACTCAGATGGTACAACATCTGTTGATATCCCATCGAAGTGAGGGAAATGACGTAGTTCTTGAGGCTTGATAAAAGCACGTCTAATGGTATCATTTACTACTAATGAAGGGTCAACTTCAGTATGTGTAACGCCACATATAGGCTCGGAACACACTTTTATTTCATTTACTTCTTTATTGGTATCATTAAGTGCATCACTATTCTGTTTACGACGCTTATACTTCCTATGATCTAACCTGTGTCTACTATAAGGCATACTGTTTGAATGTTTAACACCAACACCATCCGAATCAACAAGTCCGGAGGTTTCGGAATCAGAGTTTACAACAACTTCTGGTTTCTTTTTTATGTTCCTTGAAGGACTGACATGAATACTACCAAAAGATGAGTCAGTATTCACTGCTTTATCTTCAAACTGAGGAACATGCAAAGATTTGTTCATAATATGCGAAGTCATAGGTATTTCACTACTAACAATATTCCTATCGTGCATTAAACTTAACTTAGAATGTTTACATAAGGGTGACGGAATATCCTCTACCACAGACAAAATTCCTGTTTTTATTTTTGATAACGCCTCATTAATCGTAGTCTCTAATGAAGATTTATTTACTTCTGACAACTCTTGCTTTACGGGCGAGACAAAGGTGTCGTTTCTGGTTTCAACCTTTTTAGAGTGCCTTTCATCTGTGTCTACACTACCTATACCTTGCATAACATTCAGATAAGGATGAACATCATTGAGATAAACACCATCAATGTTTGTTTCATAACATGTTGGTGAGCATTGAACTCCTTCTGACCGTACACTTACATCTAGCATAACTAATTCATCACTATTCCTACCTTTCATTCTTGACCATTCCGTTTTCAACTGATCAATTGCTAAAGTACATTGCCTAGTAGCAGAAATGCATTCATCCAATTGAGCATCAAAATGCTTTGTAAAGCTACCCATCCTTTCATCAACCTCATCACGTAACTTACAAACCCTACTTTCTAATTCATCATCCATTCTCTTTTCAAGATCACCAAAATCATGCTCTACTTTCTCTGTGCGTAACATGCACTCATTTCTGAATTGAACTATGTCAACCTTCAAAGACTTTATGTCATTTGAATGAGCTGTGTTAGAAGCATTTATTTGCTCCTGCATTTTGGCTATGCTCACACATTGAGATGCCAAAGTTTCAGAGTGTTCCCTTAATTTGGAATCTACGTCACTGTGCATATTCTTGACCATACTTGCGAGGTCAGCCAATGTGATTTCATTTTCCATCATCATATGCTTTATGTTAAACCAGAAATCTCACAAATGACAAAATAATATGTTAAGTGAATGTGCACAACTTACCTGACATTAGCAGCACAACTGAGTCCTCATAATCTAGTATGAGGTTACAACCACCGAAATGAATGTTCCTCGCCTCAGTATTGATAAAAATTGATGCATTTTTTGGCCCCGACGCTAACTTGTCGTCTTTCTGGAAGCCATTTTTCTTATCCAAGCCTCGAACCAGGTATCCTTCACTGTCAAGTTGTGATATGGACACACAGACTATTGAATCACTACTTTTTTGTACAGCACGAATGTAATAGAAACTGCTGTAAACTTATTTTACAAGTTCAAATATGTAATAAAATTATGTTTCATACAATTTTAAGACATTTTTGTATTATCTACTAACCCAATTGAATATATTTTGAGTGTTTATTGTCCTTATATTATTGCGATATTTTCGATCTTACCACAAAGTGATTTAGCAACACTGCAAAATAGCCATGAACTAAGATCAATCACTATTAAGCATTTTTCTTTGACAAATTTCATCAAAATGTTAAATTAACTAAAAATTGTGCCCTTTTTTTATTGCAAATGTATGGAAAACCTTGTGAAACAAATGTGAGTACTAATTAGCAAAGAAATATTAACAAATACAAGAATTACTGCTACAAAATTTCCCGTTCTTTGCAATGCTTACAATGGAGCATGAAAATAAATAAAATACGTGACCATATTTTAATTTTGAATAACTTTTTAAATATATCTCCGAAAATGATGACATTTCGTAATCTGTGGTTATTTATTATGGGTAATTTAATGAAATAAAAGCCCCCATTGAAAAATGAAGATTTAAATTTCCAATCTTAGCATATTTAATGACAATATAACAGTGCCTCTGAATGGACTCGTTATAATGATGTTGATTTAACACGGAAACCAGAGGCAATTTATGGTTTAATGAATAAGGACATCAGAGATAAAACCTTAAATTCTTCTAGATGAATAACTACATCAGAGTTAAGATTCTCATTTCTTGAGGAATGAACAAAGACATCAGAAATAAAATAGTCATTTCATGTTGATGAATAACTATATCAGAGGTAAGATTCTCATTTCTTGATGGCTGAATAAGAACATCAGATAAAAGTGCCTCATTTCTCTGAAAAAGGATATCAGAAGCAAGATCCTTATTTCTTGCTGACTGAATAAGGACATCAGAGGTAAGAGTCTCGTTTCTTGTTGGCTGAATAAGAACATCAGAGGCAAGATCCTAAATTCGTAGTGCCTGAATAAGGACATCAGAAGCAAGATCCTCAATTCTTAGTGGCTGAATAAGGATATCAGAGGCAAGATCATCATTTCTCTCTTGCTGAATAAAGATATCAGGGTTAATTTTCTCATTTCTTCTTGGCTGAATAAGGATATCAGAGACAAGATTCTCATTTCTTATTGGATGAATAAGGACAGCAGAGGCAAGATCCTCATTTCTAATTGGCTGAATAAGGACATCAGAGGCAAGAAACTCATTTCTTATTGGCTAAGTGAGGACAGCAGAGGCAAGATCCTCATTTCTTGTTGGCTGAATAAGGGCATCGGAGTTAAGATCCTAAGTTCTAGTTAGCTGAATAGCATCAAACGAGGGAAAAAACTTAAGTTCTTATTTGGCTGAAGAGGATATCATTTCAATAAGACTTTTTGATGCAAAAATCCTCGGGATATTACAGGAAATGTAACTGTGCCCATGCAATATCTTCAGTAGTAGCAGATTGCTTCCATCAGTGTGTGCGTGTGGCCGAAACCGCAACCACTTATTACATACGAGGCCAGAAGCAACGCCAGAAAGCGGCCGGAATGTTGTTTGAGATTTTAATGAGCGGGGACCCGCCGGCAATTTAACTTTCAGTAACAGAAAGATATGAAACATTCATTTTAGTTACACCTCTGGGAGGAGCCTCCTGTCAGCAGCCGCCCCTGGGAGGCGGAGGAAAAGAGGCAGGGGCGTCGGGATTGCTGGGGGGTTCGTAATGACGCCCGGCACACGACCACCTGCCACGTGTTTAAATTAGCAGCGATTATGTGCGACGATCAAAACTGACGACAGATGCGTCTATGCAGCCCATGCGGTCCAATAAACGTGATTAATGACGTAACAATGCTTTATATTGTTCCGCAATGGAATTGTTGGTGACATTTTAGGGTCAGGGCTATAAAGTGTTGTCTCGGTGCATCGTCCGAAAACCACAGACTTTGATTGTGTCGTATTTTAAGGTATTTCTATTCTTTCAATGAAAAGGCAATATCTTTGGTCTCTTGTACGAGGCCATTATACGAGTCTTTCAAGTCAAACCGAGACTTTAAATTTTTCAGAATAATGGAACACGACCATACATACATAAAAGATATTTCTTGTAAGATATATGTAGCTACTATTACCGCATGGAGCGCTAACGCCGCTGGTAACGCGAGTCACTTGTTGAACAAGATGGCGGACAAGCTTGTGAAAGCAAACGTGGAGCAGTGTGTTGTGATGAAATTTCTTGTGAATGAAGGAGTAAAAACGGAGTAAAATTCGCAGTGCAGTGAAGGGACTCTTAGCTGCAAGCATTAGAATGGTGCAAACTGTTTAAAGACGGCCGTACGTCAGTGAAAGACGAATCTGGTCGAGGTGGCTCGGAGCCCACTGCAATGGTTGCCTCGAACATTCAGCGAGTGCTACGCCCGATACTTGAAAATAGACTCATAACATGTCGCCTATTTGCGGAAGACGCATGTTTCTATGTGTTAACCTTATATCCCTCTACTCCTATAGCCGGCTACATGAAGAGTCTTAATGGCCTACACTAAAGCCTATCTTCAGGGTAGATGTTCAACAAAAGTACAACCACTTTCACCAGGTTAATTATATCAGGGCTATAAGATCTCGAGAACTGGATCTTGGGTAGTTACTTTTTGATGTAATTTAATAAGTCTACAATATAATAATACTTGATCTTCGAATAGTACTTTGAGGCCAATGAGCTTGAGGATTTCAACACACTGAACTAAACTTGGAAACATCTTGTGGAGAGAAGACTTATGATAGTGAGGGGCATCCTCGACACTTCGACGTAAACTGTAATAACCTCCCCGAATCGTAGGCTGAAATTAGGACTTTCGGTTACGTTCAGGAACTACGCACCAACCTAACCAGAAAAACTCCCGGTATCTGTAGAATCCCAACACTGCCTAGATATCCAGGCAGTGAGTTTTTAGGGAGGATGTTGTGCAATGCCAAATTGCCTGTAATCCACGCTAAGATAAAAATTAAAACTGAGAACTCCTCAATTTGCCGGGCTATTTACATTCATACTCCAACCTCGAATTCCTGTCTTTGGAAAATTTTGTATTACATGTAAATTATTGAAATATACATAGATGAGTTTTGTAATTATACAAAGCGAATTGACACATTAGTTTAGATTAACAATTATTTCCAGGTTACCAAATCTTACCGCCATTAGCTAATAACCAAAAGGTTAGTATATTAACATCAATAATTTCATGATTGGCGAATCCATGTTTACATCATAAAGTTATGTACATTTGTTAAACAAGCTTCATCCACTAATTCAGCACATAAAGGTTAGTACATTAGAACAATCATTTCTTGATTGATGAGTTCACGTTTACGTCACAAAGTTATGTTCATTCAACAAATTAGTTTATAACAAACATTATGAAATATCCGCAATACTAACCCTTTTCAATTTTCGACTTGTACATCTTTAATTTATTTGAATTTTTACGAAAATGTGCAAGGACGTAACATATGGGAAGCTTGAACACAATCACAAGGACGGTCTGGTGTAAGCACTAAAGCCGTTCTGTTAGTGCACGACAATACACGCCTGCATATTGCTCACCATGTGCTCTGCACACTACAAGAACTCAGCTGGGATACTGCCACAACTCCCTCATGTTCTTGTTATCTTGTTCAATGCTGACGATTTTAAATTCTTCTGGAAATATACTCTCTTAAAGATTACTTCAAGTTACAGAACGCAATAGATAAAACTCCATACTGATAAAAAATGAATTACATATCCATTTGCATTAGCACTCGGTCTGGGAATTTTATGAGCAAACCTTTATCCAAAAAAATCAGTAAATGCTTTCCTTCACTCCAATGCGCAACAAACGGAAGAAATATATGAAAATACATGGAGGCTAAGTTCAGTACAGCACTGCAATGCAACAGCACTGAAGCTCCTGCACCAGAAATGTGATTAGGTGGGCACCAGAGTGCTCCAGAATTGAAACTTTCCATGTGGGTCAGGAATGTCACCCGGAAATCCCCAGTGGGGGCAAGGGGAAGGCTTAGTCCGATGTCTCTCGGCGGAAAAGCTGGTGCAGACAAAGTTTTATTCCTTAAATTTTTAAGTGCAATATCTTTCCCCCGTGCAGGGACCGTCCGAGCCGTCAATTCCAAGGGCTTATAATGACTGCCAGCGGACCTGCGCTGCGAGGAAGACCAATGTGCTTCGGGCGATGAAGCTAGACTCGCCCTTTACATCGCGAAGAAACCGTCCATGCAATATTAAAGCCACTTTGGAAGACGTAGAGAGATGAGGCATTCTGTTACGAGGCCCGGACGAGTAGGCATCTACTCCTGCTTGTAAGCCACTTAAGTTAGTGGTGTTCGGGCCTAAAACATTGATGGTAATTTCCTGAATAACTTCGAAATGCTATCTGCGCTTTCTTTCGATCTGCAATTTAAAATACGAGGGTTATTTCAAAAGTTTTTTTTTTCACATTGGTCTCCCTATGTTTGCGTTGTACCTGGTGCGAACCGCTGGTGGTTAGAATCGGAAGTTACACATGTGACGTCAGGCTGTGCTACCGTCTGATTGGTTTATCCAAATGGAACACGAGCTGGCAAGAGGTATCTTTCACTTTGTATGTGAGGTAGCACGGCGTGCATAACTACATTCCACACGCACACTAAGTTAAGTATTTCACAATAGACATTCCAAGATAAGTGGTTAAATTTATTGATTTAAATTCCTTCAATGTTCATATCTAAAATGTATATTCTTTTCATCTTCACGTATATCCATCATTCATCCGTTGTTATCAATACAGAGAGGGCCTCCCCGATGGCGCAGTGGTAGCGTCGTCGCGTTGTAATCAAGGTGTCCCGGGTTCGATAACCGGTGGAAGCACATGGCACAGTTGTTCGGATCCCACTTTAAACCGTAGGTCCAATCCCGATTAGCCTTACTGTGCATAAAGTCGACTTAAACACCAACTCAAACTAAACCAAGTTATCAATACAGAGAGTTGGTTGGTAAGAAAGTAATTTTGCACGTCAGTAATATTGTTATTAAGGAATTGTTGTCATGGCATTGTGTTGCATTATAGTTTCATCCAACAATATTAAAAGTAAGGTAAAGATACAGTCCCCGTGCATGTAGCACCGTGCCATGAAGGCACCCATAGATGTATGGGTAGGGCCCCATACATTCTCGATCTCGGCTACTTTGGAGGTGATGTGATCAGCACCACTTTCCGGACACCTTTAACCCGCAAGGTCTTCCCAAGGTACCCATTTACTTGAGGCTGAGTGAACCCCAGCGCCGTTTCATGCGAGGACAAGCCGGGAAAATTCCTACCATACATCATCCACAACGAAATCGAACCCGGGTCTCCCGCGTAGCAGTCAGACGCCCTAGACCCCCACTGCGGCTCTAAAACATTGTTAAATAGATATATAACCATGGGTACTTGTCGGATATGAATTACTTTAATGTTAATGTTCTACGGGGCAGAGTTCTGAGCGTACAACACTTCCCATTCAGAAGACCTAGGCTCAGATTCAGTTTAAATTCAAACAGTTTCGTTCTCTATGCCCCATTGTGCATTACATCTCTTCATCATTCATCCTCACCGTCTCGAGTAACCCTGGAGATAGAAAGCGACGTAAGAAAACCCAAATAGAAGTCAAAATGTTGCAGGTTACTTCTCTGAACGAGACCTCAGCGCTCCTGTGTTCTGCGGACCACCATTGGTTACCATACTCAATCAACAATATTTACAATCAGTAATGTGCAACGAAAACGTGTCACAGTGCTTTTAGTACCGGACAAATGACGAAACAGGGCCGCCTGCATATTTAATGAGTCCGCGGCGCCACCGTCGGCCGCCATCTTTCTTTCTCCCTCGTGCCAGAAACAAAACACTTGAGCGCCGACAAAGGCTTCCAAACTCCAGCCATGGCGCTCGAAATTTGCATTCCTTTGCCGAGTCCTTAAGTAAACAATTATAACCGGGCTTCCCCAGCCAAACCAATTGTTTTTGCCTGGCGATATTCGCCGAGTGAAAACTGTTATTAGGAGAGTTGGGATTTGTTTGCACGCTGCAGCATTTACGAGCAGGACGGACCTGAATTAGTGCTTTGAAGAACCCACGCCCCGCACGGTCTCTCCTCTTGAACGCTTGGAACGCCGATTCAGCAGCAAAAACTTTGTTGCCTGAAGTTCTGTGCAAACACTTAGAGAAGTTCCCCAAAGGTACCTTGGGTCCCATTACTTAAGTGTTACTTTTTCCAACACCAACCCCCCTCTCTCTCTCCCACGCAAGGTACACATTACCTGCATCAATTCCAGGCTAACAAGGCACTGGCGACAGATAACAGGATAAACATTAAGTGTTGCTAAGTTTCTTTACTGCTGAACCATATCTTTCGATTAATTGGATGCAGAGTGGATAAACATACATTTTGTTATTTTTTTAAAATCGATTTTTTATATATATTTTTAAAAAAACACGTTTAAAATTGCTTGTATGGTTTTTGGCACAATATGTTTTTTATAGATAGGCTTTTTCTAGTGAACGGCCCTGTAAAATATTTGAAAAGTTTGATTAAAGCAAATAAAAAATATACGTAAATAAACATTTTTCTGTTTCTGATACTGTACTGTACCTATTGTGAAAATGATTGTTGAATGTGATAATAAAACTATAATAATTTTAGTAACTTTTCTTTCAATGAAAATAAAACATGCTGGATATAATCCATAATTCTAACTTAAAATATTATCATAAATATTTTTATAGTCCTTGTAGATGAATTTTGAAGATCTTGAAGATTATCAAAAGATTCTGTTGATAATAGTTTGAAAAATATCAGCTATCATGTTTATTTATATTTATAATGACACTATTTATGGCTTACCATGATTAGTATTTTGTATATTTTGTTTTATACACAAAATGTTTGCTATTTTTGCCCATAAAAATATTGAATTTTAAATCAAGATAAATGTGTTTTCGTATGAGCTTCAAGGCATAAGTACATATATTTTATTTCCTTTATTTTCCTATCTTAGAGTCTAATAAACACCGTTAAATGATTACGAGGTTAATGTACTTTCATCAGAAGTGATTCTGATATCTACAAAAGCCTAATTTATTTAAAGTGACTTATATCAGTGATTTTTTCTAAAAGAAATCACCTGTTTTAAATCTTCATCTAAATCGCTATTTAAGATAACCTCATTTAAATCAACCCAACTTTGTTAGATGGTTGGTTTTATTAATATAGGTTAGAGTGCCATGCAGAAGACTTAGATGGGCAGGCCATGTGGCACAGATGGAAGACGAAAGAACAGTTTACATGATTCTTATTGGTGGTAAGAGACCTGTAGGAAGACCAAGACGAAGATGGAGGGATAACGTTGAGATTGACCTAAAGGAAATCGGTAAGGATGGAAAAGATTCGATTGATCTTACCCAGGATAGAGACAGGTATAAGGCTTGTGTTGCTGCAGCCATAAATCTTCAGGTTTAAGAAGGCTAGAGAGATAGTTAGTTAGAGTGCGATGCATATTTATTGTCATGAAAATATCTCTTATCATGCTTATTCCCTTTGTTTTACGCAATGAAAGTTTTCATAACAGAAACAGAACGTCAGACCATCTGATAATACACATTTCACCACTATAGGTAAAAATCCATTCCTTAAAATCACATAGGACCCAAGAGAAAAGGAATGAAAATAGTCCTGGACAATTTGCCAAGCAATACCTCCGCATCCCACTGTACATTCCAGCAAAGAGTGAACACGGCCAGGAAAAAACTAAAGAAATTGCTGGTTATTCCTTATAACATATATGGCACGTATGGGTCGAACAATCAATAACATTGAGTTGGCAAGCCTGCGTAACTTGATCGGCCACGTGATTCGTTGAAGTAACCGCGTAGACAAGTTTTCTTGCAGTAGTTGCACCCGTTACAGGCTTTCGAACATTTGACATATGAAAGCTGTTTGAAGGATCTCGACATATTCACATTGATAATGGAGTACAGTCTGAGAAAAAAATACCTGGGCCACGGGACGTAGAATTTCGTAACGTCTTAAAGCCTGTTGTTTATGCAACCCAAATAACAGAATATTCGCTTAAGTTTGCCTGGTGATTCTGACTTCTCGGGAAGGATTGAGCTTTGATAGCATGAGTCACATGACTCGTGCCCCAGCCACAACAAACAGCTGGGTGCTACGATGCTTCCAGAAGAAAATTTCAGGAACTGGTTTCTTGACAAGAGCCACTCGTAAGGAAATACTATTCTATCAAGTGATATTAGAGTCATTGTCAAGAAGGTTCGCTGAAATGATGGTTCTCATCACAGACCACATGCCACACGTTAATTGTTTAAGTCTAGTTCATGCACTGGACCTACAGATTAAAATGGGATTCGAACCAAAGCCTCTCTACTTGGTATTGAATTCGGAAGCCTTTCATTACATGGCGAAGACGTTACTACTACGACATCAGAGAGGCAATGGAACCCCTTGAGAAAGAGATAAGCGAAAATTGCTACCTGACAAACCATATTTGCCCGTAAATTTTAAATATAAGACAATATTTTGTACTGACAGTTTCGAACCGTGGGAGAGGCATATATTTTTTTGTACCATCGTCCATTTCACGAGTTTATAATTCTTCCTCACCGACACGAGTAACGCGAGTGGTAGAAGAAAAGCGAAGTAAAATAACTGAAACAGAAATAAAAGGAAAAAGCGAAATAAATTTTATTCATAATATTCTGCAGTCACTTGAGTTGTATTCACGGGATGCTATCTTTAAAGAAAGCCGTGGTCTCTTCCTTGTCTCTTTCGCTTTCTTTGTGCTCTTGCTTCCCCCGTCACGATTGGTATAAAACTAATTAATGCGACGTTAATTAAACAATCCAAACAACGAAACAATGCACAATCAACTGCACAAGACAACATTCCAAATGTTTTCGAATCGGAAAACAATTGAGATGCTGTAAAATGACTTAAGATGCAGTAATAAAGTGGGAATTCGGTACCGTATAGAATTAAATCGGTAGAGATGTTCGATTTGATTGGATGTTTGTTATTTAGATTTGCTATTCTTTCACTTTTGGCAAATAGCGACGATGAAGATGAGTGATGCTATGATGAAATTGATGAAGGGACACTTACCAAGGACACCCACGCCCAAGTCGAGATTCTAACCAGGGACCCATGGCATCGTAGCGCGCTGTGCTAACCACTCCTCCATGGAGTGGACATTATAGCATATTTTGTGTGCTCAATTGGGATCAATCAATGGAATGAATAGGCATATTATATGATTAATAAATTCATATCATAATACCACGTCATATTATTCGGCACGAAGTAACATCAGAGACATTCAATCTTGCATTTTTGCCTTTCAACTAATTCTTTGAATTCAGGTTAATCACAACAATAAGATAAATTATGAAGCAAATGATAGTGAATGTGGGATATTATTACGAATTACCTGACAGAAACAACATTAAGCAGGCTCGGTGGTCAAGCTCATTAAGTGATTGACATTCGATATCGTCGCCAAAGTTCCCGGTTTTGAGTACCGTCCTTGTCGGGGGTGTTTGACTATTTCGTCATCAATTTCGTGTAATGGTCACTCGTCCTTATCGTCGCGATCATCGAACAGGGAATAAAAATTATAAAAATAAATACGATGGAAGAGTACTTATTTCATCTCTCACGAAATCTCCTACAAAACCGGAATATATAAAATACATGTATATTCATTCACATACATTTTCGATTTCTATATTTAACTAGTCGAGACCGAGAACGGGAGAGCAATTTTCAATTCGACAAACCGAGAGGCGGAGAAACTGTCAAGTCTCGTTTCTTCTTGGCACCTCCGTAATCGAGTTGTTCTGTTTGTCATTGGCTTTGTATTGGCAATTATTGTCATTATTCTTCCCCTGCAGGTAAACCATAACGATGAATTATGATGAAATGAAGCAGATAAAAGGGCAAGAACAAGAAAGTCATGCCTGTTCGGGACTCCAACCCAGAACCTTATGTAACGAGATTTGAAATTCTGGAGAAGGCGTCCGTGTTTCGCTTGGTTTTCTCTTTCCTCTACTTCTCTTATATTATCATACATGTATAATAAAAATGGATCTCATACGATATGTTGCGATTCATAATTGTGCTGGTTAGATGCTACAGATGTGAACTCCAACCTGCAATATATTATTCCCTTTTGTTTCGTATCTGGTTGAACATGAAATTTTCTTACACTGTGACAATTTCTTTCTTAGTTTTGGTTTGGTGCACAGATATGCTAATCTGGACTCGACCTTCAGTTTAAAGTGGGATACTAACCACTATGTGCATCCATCGTGTATCAAACCCGGGATCCACTGATTACAAGGCGACGACGTTATCACTACTCCATCGAGGAGGCCCCATGACAAAATGTTATTCACTCGATCTCTACCATAATTTATTTCAGCATTTACATTTTCGTTTTCTTCTTCTTTTTTCCTTTTGTTAACTACTCTTATACAACTCTTTTTGCGTCTTCGAATTTCTTCTTGTTTCAGGAAAAAATAATACATGCAGGCTCTATAAAAATCCCCCGTTCAAATAGATAAAACGTTCACTCTCGAGAACTAATTTACATGTTTATCACTAACGTAACCATTAGGAAACTATTGAAATGTTAACTGATATAACTGCAGATGAAACAATACTTACAGCCACTAACGAAATATCTATTCTTGTGTAGCCTCACAGACAACAAGTATCTGGTGAGTCATTCACTCTTGCTGACTACGGGCGAAGGTCACTGAACTAAAGGGTGGTGGCAAGCAAGCAGGCTTGTGCTCTACCAAAGACGAGGTCACGTGTTCCAGTTATCAATGGCGTACGAAATAAGGAGGAACACAGCTATCTGACGTATGTTTTGGTCCCGTCATTGCACGTAGACAGTGGCGTATGCTGGTTCTAACGAGTGGGTAATCTCCGACCTTTTGATCCTCAAACTCCAAAAGTTTCCGTGCAATTTATGTCACGCTCCATATTGGATTTAGGAATATTGTGTCGGAATGTTTGTCTTATTGCTACGATCACAATCAATTAATTCTCGTTATTGCAGTTTACTATACGCGTAGAATTTCAAATAATAAAACAAGACAGTATTATAAAGCTATAAAAAAACAGCCTGTGAAATATAAAAATGAAAGACGTGCACTAGTGAAATAAAAACCCGCAATATTAATTTAAGTGCAAAATTCAACTTACTCCAGGACCCGATTACTTGTGCTGTACTACATCCAAAGCACGCTGTTTGTCCAGTTGCACGTCAATACGTGTCTGGGCGAAAGATTGCAGCTTAACAAAGGAAGTTATGTGACTTTTGGATTTTTCATGTTTGGCACAAGTGTTGCAAAGATTACAGTCACGTGTCCATACATTCTTTTCAGCCCCGAAAAGTAAGCACGGCGAACAAAAATGCAAAGCTTATTAACACTTATACTTCCTGTCAACCATGGTGTTTTGTCATAATTTGCTTGCGAAAATGCCTCACATATTCCCGATTTTGTCTTTGTGTGTAGAAATAAGTTCAAGCGATGACACTGGCCTACCTGTATTAACAATTTGCAACTTCTCCTGAAAAGATCTTGTTCCAAAAAGTTTCACCAGCAAATCTTGTATCACATCCATTAACCTTTAACACAGCACTATCACGACAAACACTAACACCTAAATAAATAATAAACACGAAGCACAGCACGAAGCCAACGACTACACGCATTCAGTTTCACGCGCCAAACTTCTGTTGTTGTGTTCCTGGCTCAGAATGAAATTCCCTATGAATAATAAAAAAAATCCCTTTCCGAGCTCGAATTGACAGGTTTTTAAAAGTTCGAATCATTGCAGGTCAGAGTCAGAATTTTAATTCGGGATGAGGATCATCCCTTATTATCAGCCGCCACATAAATTTGAAACAGTGGGGTTAGAAGTCCTGAAGATGAATCTCAGATTATTAGAACGTATTAAGCAAAGTGTTTAATCCTGCTAATGAAGTAAAATGAATTACCACTATACACTTTTTAAATTAGATATTTGTAGGATTTCGGGGAGGGGGGTTTCCCTTTAAAAAAATATTCAGTTCCGTGAGATAAGTATTCTCGCTGCTTTTGAAGATTAGAGAGGAGAAACAATCACTATTTTTGTAAATACAAGGATGGCAAATAGGTGCTTTAATTGCTTAAGCCTTGAATTTTAATTCAGTTTGCTTCATCTTCAATATTTAAGCTTTTCCCTTTTGATAAATTTATGTTCAAGTAACAGAAATCAGCAAGACAGAAGCAAATGTAAAGTGAAAATTAGCGTAGAATTGGTTTGCCCATGTTATTCAGTTTTCCTGTTCTTCGCACTCTACCGGGTATGTTTTCCCTAGTTGAGCGGAGGGAACGGAAAAGGCTCTCAAGGTTGAGAGTGCGACCGGTGGACTCTCACAAGAAGGAGCTTACCCTGGGCACGGAATCACCGCGCCTGAAAAGCAGTGTTTCCTCCCCCTCTTTCCTTTCTCCTCCCTCCTCGCCAAGGGTTGTAAGGAAAGCGGGAGGAATGACGTCAGGGTGAGATTCCCTGAAGTCATTCCACCGGCTGGAGAAAGGTTCCCGGACATTCGGTGGCAAACGATTGGAAGTATTCGCGCGCTGGAAGCAAGGAAATGTATGCATCGAAATTGGTTTGGAAGAATATTGCGAGGAAATCTATATATATATATATATATATATATTAAAAAAAAGAAATACAGCCGGGTCATCTGCGATTACCTAGATGACCCAGAGTATACGCCGCTGCACGTAGAACACTTTATCGTAGTGGCCTTGAAGTTCCCTCAGGGCACTCCTACGTAAAGGCTTCTGAGCTAGAAGGATATCTTCCCCATTGAGTGGAGGAAAAGTGGGTGCGTATAGAGGTCCCTCAACTTTCGTATTCTGTTTCATTTCAGAACCCGTGCTGTATCGTCGACTTAATCCAATCTATCCGATGTAGGTTTTAGGTTCTGTTTCTGTTCGGTTATTTCATGTTGTCTTCCTGCTTATGTTATTCGCGACGAAGGCTCTGGATTCGATAATCTGGACAATAACGGGATTGTGTTGGTTGCTTGATTTGGTGTCTTAAGTTCACTTTATGTCCTGTTAGGCTAATCGTGAATGGACCTACAGTTTAAAGGGGGATCCGAACCACTATGTTCCTCCACCGAGTATCGAACCCGGGATCCCTTAATTACAAGGCGCCCACGATCCCACTCCGCCATCGGGGATTGTGTTCGCAACGAATGAATCAAATTTGAGTGATATGATATGCAACCATTGGAAGACTATTGAAAGAAAAGCTACGGGAACCTGCCAGTTTTTCTACTGCAGACAGGAAACCATAAACATGCAAGAGAAGCTTATATTCTATGAAACCTGACGCTATGTGCTCGAATACTGGCTATATATAATCCATAGAGGCATAGCAACGTTAAACAACCTCTTATATGATACATATAGGTTTAAAAAGGTCGAAATACAAAGATTGTGTGCGCCTCACTGATCGCGTAGTGGTAAGGCCTTGTAATCAAGGGGTCTCGGGTACGATACCAGGTGATCGCACATAGTGGTTCGGATCCCACTTTAAACTGTATGCATTTCAGATTAGTCTATCTGTGCCGGTGACTCAGTCGGTAACGCGTCTGACTACCATGCTATAGGCCCCGGGTTCGATCCCCGGCCGGTTCAAGCCCGGGAACTTTTCTAACGTTGGAAGCGGCCCCGGCGCCCACCCAGCGTCGAATGACATGGATACCTGGGGGAAACCCTGGGGGTAAAGGCGGTCAGGGGCGTGATGCTGATCACATCACCCCCCACTCACGAACGAATCAAGAAAGTATGGGGCGGCGTGATGCTGATCACATCACCCCCACTCACGAACGAATCAAGAAAGTGTGGGGCGTTACCCCCACACCCCCTATACGCCTTCATGGCGTAGCGCTAAGCACAGGTGAGAACTTTACCTTTTTTTTTTGCATAAAGTGGACTTACAACAAAATTTAAAATTGCGATAAAGATTATGATAAGGTATTAAAGAATTGGGTCTAACACATTTTTTTATTGTTTACCAATGACCTTGTTAACGGTGGAAGCGGTCCCGGCGTCTACCCAGCGTCGAATAACATGGGTACCTGGGGGAAACCCTGGGGGGTAAAGGCTGATCACATCACCCCCACTCACGACCGGATCAAGAAAGTGTGGGGCGTTACCCCCACACCCCCTATACGCCTTCATGGCGTGGTGCTATGCACAGGGGAACACTTTACCTTTTTACCTTGTTAACTAATATTCTTAATTTCAGTTTCAAGATGAAATCGGCTACGAAATAAAAGGAGTGGGTTCATATTTCTGTTACGAAATTCCACTTTTGTAGTAGACCTGTGCCACACTAAGATGTGACATAATAAACAAATCTGAGACACTTTCAAAGTATTAAATTGCTATCTACGTATTTGGGAACAATCTTTCAATATAATACTTTTTTTGGACGCGTCAAATCATAGTATTTAATTCCTGTTTTAGCAGCTTTAAGAAACCTGATTTTTTGGGGGGGTTACAAATGCCCTTTCTGCTCCCGTCAAGTTACGCCTATGAAAAAACAGGAATTCAAAGTAAAAGACTGTCCCGACTAAATTGGGAGACACGTCTGATAGATTTACAATTGGGAAAATCATAATTAAGCGTGTAGTTGAAAACAACCTATTTTCATATATTGCATGCAGCTCTACTTTTTCTGCAATGTGGATCAAGAACTGGGGACGTGGAGAAGCACAACACTCCACGTAACCAATAGTCACGTGACCCTCTTTGCTTTCCTGTCATGTTGACCTTCGCGTGGAACACATTTCTCGGTGTTAAGACAGGCAAAATCACCCGATCATCGAAGGGTGCAATATGTGTTGCCTACCCTCCTGCATTACTTGCTCCTATTAAAGCCTTATGGGGAAGAACTTTTTTCCATGACTGTACATACGATGACTTCTGCAGGCAGAGGAGTTGAAGAAATAAAACCTTATTACTTGCACAGCAAATCTAATTTTCCATAAGCACTACACATGTTTCGTTCATATTTAAATAGTAAATAGGTGGAAATAATTATGATGTTTCGTTGGCTGTCTTCTCTTTTAGTATTGTGCACCTGCGCTCAAATGCGTGGTGATGAAGTTCGAACTGCCACCTGGCGTGAAAAGTGGCACCTATATTACTCGCGAGCCTTTCGATTCGGACGATAATGACTTTAGAACACCCAAGAATCTTCTTCCTAATAGATGCTCACTCTGCTGTGGAATTTTAAAGTATATCCTAGGAATGTCCTGCATAGGGCAGCTCTACTGAATGTGTACCTGGGTGTAAAGGTAGCCGAAGCAGGATGCTGATCAGGTCACCTCCCTATGCGTTTACATTTTTACATTGCACAAGGAATAGCTTTACCTTTCATCGTAGCAAGTCATCTCGGAAAAATAGAAAAAATAACACATAGCAATCTGGCCTATAGTGATAATTTTTATGATTTTCTTCGATAGAGGACATTCTGTGGGTCATTCATTTCATCCTCCCGCATGTATTGAAGAGTGTGTGGATTTCCAAGCCTCCACAAGAAAACGTTTGACCCGAACACTTTTAATGAGCACCCAATTAAATACACTTTTTGATCGTTTCTATCTGAATGGGTCCCTAAAACCATACGTGCCCTTTCACTCGAATCGTGAAATGAATAGCTGCAAAACCGCCGCGAATTCTTTATGATTAAATCTATAATTCTTCCTGTCAATGCCTGGCTACCCTGCTGAGCCTTTCAACCAATAAGCTCATTACTTTAGACGCGAATTTTGATACTGGTACATCTGAACGCTTGAAAGACAGTGCTGAGGGGAAAAATAAATCATAACGCCAAATTCACATCCAGGAAGAAACTTTCTATTGAAGTGACTTTGGCGCAACCAGAGGATTACTTTGGGAAAACCATAAAGCGTCATTCAGAATGTATCGCTGCTTATTCAGACTCTAAGTACGAATTTAATTTTTGGCTTCTTTCTTTCAGAAGAGAAAGAGGAGCTAAATGAGTTCGCGAATTCTTAATTTGCTCAAATCCTGCCTCTTTTCACGGGCCACATGCGCCATAGACGTTTATTTTCTACTTTGACGAGCTGAACGGAATCTTTCTGAGACATATTGAAGTTTGGTTCAGGGAGGGGGAGGGGGGAGTCTTGCAGGCGGTGTTTATTTAGACAAACTTCAACCGTCTTGCGTAAACCGGCTGCATTGAAACGTTGAGACGCGATCCTGATTAAATCCAGACCCTCCTTTGTGATCATCCGATGTTAATGATGAATTGTAACCGACGACATGGAAGAGGAAATGTTTCAAGGAAACTTTAATTTCAGTCACTGCTGAATAAACCAAAAAGCAACGCGTCGACGAATTTCGAGTCGAGATAGCGGAACTTTTTCGGTTTTCAAAGAAGTATGGAAAGCGCTCAGCATTGTCTTCGAGAACTAGGCCGCCAGACAAGGCTCCATTCGTTTAGGATCACAACCGAATCTTACGGAAATGTGATCTCTGTCGAATCGTCTGAGAGTTTGATATGTTGTTGTTTATGTGAGGCTGATCACAAATCCTATACCCTGTCCCATCTATCTCTGTAGCAAGGCCGCGCATAGCGGCAGAGAAGGGAAGGAAATCGAGTGGGCAGAGCGAAGTACAGTCATGGAAAATAGTTCTTGGGCCACGAGACCTTCGATATCGTAACATCTTAAAGCCTGTTGTCTATGCAACCCAAATAACAAAATTGTCGCTTGGGTTTGCCTGGCGGACCTGGATTCTCGGGAATGATTGAGTATTGACAGCAGCGTGAGTCATACCCCCAAGCCCAGCCATAACAAACAACAGCTGGGTGCCGTGAGTTTCAGGAATTGGTTTCTTAACAACAGCTATTCGTAAGAAAATGTTCTCTTTACTGATATTAGAGTCATTTTCAAGAAAGTTAACTGAAATGGTGGTTTTTGTCGAATCATCATCGCGCAACACACATGCTGTCAACCCAGAAGTCCTTGAAAAAGATTGGAGTTGAAAACAACTACTTGACAAATGATAAGACGAATCGATATTCATTAGTCCCAACTTAGAATTTTGTGTAAGACATGGATCATCATGTCCTATCATCCATTTCATAACTTCATTAATCATCCTCATCGCCTTTGTTGACGCCAAGTGCTAGAAAAGCAATATAAAATAAGCAAAATTAAGAAATTAATAAATTACATTTTCAGCGATTTCACGCAGCGACTCAGTTGCATGTAGACAAAGTTTCATTAATCGGGAACCAAGGGCCCCCTCGTTGTGCTTCATTGTCATTTTCCCTCCACTTTGCCTGCCGCGATTAACCTGATGTTGATTAATGCACAATCCACAAAGTGTAATAAAATGTGAATTTTGGGGGCTTCAGTTAAGTGGCTGCACATCCATTACGTAATCGCGATATCATCAAATTGTACGAAGCGTGTCTACACCTACGTAAAGTGTCAGTCCCCGTCATAGGCGTGCTCAGACCCTCTGATTAGGGGGGGGGGGATAGCCTTGATGATATTTCAGGCCGGAAAAGAATAACGTAATTTCATCTCACTTGTTTAAATTTTATTGCATTGATGGGTGTGTTTATATATACACCCCTCCCCCCGCCCCACACACACATATAAATATTAAATACATACATACATATATATATACAACACACACACACATATATATATATATATATATACATATATACCAACAGTAAAAATCATATACATTGTCTCTCAAATCTGCGCGTTCCTTTTCCTCCAAACAATTGTTCATGCACTTAAGAGAAAACCTTTTAGAAGCAGTACTTCTCTCCTCGGTAATTTAAAATGCATTACAGAAAACAAATTGCGAGCGAAGCGACCAATAAATTTTCAGATCCATTTTTTTGCAAAATGAAAACAATGTCGATTTAATATGGGGAAAAAAATTCATGGAGCGCCATATTATTCTCTTTTACATTTTTTTTTGATTTAGATCGTTTGGCGTCCAGGGTTAACTCCCGTCGATCCCTAGCTACGGCTCTTAACTTGACTAGACTGCAAGAAAAGCAGACATTGCGAGCGAAGCGTGCAAGAACATTTTACAAAAGGTATTTATATTTGTATAAAATTTGAAATCAAGGGGGCAATTGCAGCTCTGTCTCTCCCCCCCCCCCCCGCGCAAGTGCTCTTGGCAGTCTGGAAGAAATAATGCAAGAAAGACGTGAAAACAAAATCCATCTTGAGTATCCTTTTGTCCTGCTACTCTTACATTCTGCTACTCTTCCTTTCCTTTACTTCCATGTTTGCCCCCCTAAAATTGATTTCCGTTCAAAGTTGTGGGGGTGGGGGGGGGGTTTCGCCACTGCACCCCTTCCCCCGTAGTTGCTTTGAACTTTCATCGGCTTGAAAATACTTAATTTTCTTTAATATTATAATATAGTTTAATAACGGCGATAGGATTCATCTATCCTAAATTTCTAGGTGAAAATATAATAATATAGGGGCATAGATGTCTGGAAGGGGGGCAAGGATTGCCACATCTTCCCCTTAGAAAACGAATGTCAACCAAAAAGTACGTTTTCCCATGTATAATTTGATTTCAGTCATAATAATTTACATTAATTATTATATTGAGGATGCAGGAATGCGATAATGCAACACTATTATCGGGGTAATATGCCCCATGGAAAAATACCTTGTCTCTTCGTGGAAAAAATCTGCAGACGTCCATGATTAGGGGTGCATCTGCCCACCCCCGGCCCCCTGGGCGCACGCCTATGATCCCCGTGATGGAATATGTAGCTCAAAGCCAGGGCTTTAAGATCAAATTTGTTTTGTTATTGTTTTATTAGTAATTACCTCAGTTTTCTTCCTCTGAAGTTAAATTATTCATGACGACGATTTATGATTACATTAAAGACATGAATGAACATACACAATGAACCCATTTTGGTCGGAACTCGAACTCGGAACCTTGTTTGGCAAGAAATACAAATATCCATAAGGCATGAGTGTTTCATTGGAGATGTTCCTCTACTTCCGTCATTTTATCACTAATATATTTCTTTAATATACAATAATAAATCACAAGTACCTAAAAATAAATATTATTTTGAATTTTCACATGCATATGTTTTTTACGGTTAGAGTGTGAACTGGCACCTGTTTATTTAGATTGTTCTTTATGTTTCGTGTATAGTTAAAGATAGGACAAATGCTTGAGGAACGATTAGGGCTATAAGAATTCCGTCCGTGACAGAGTGGTTAGCACAGTGCGCTACGATGTCTGATGTCCTGGGTTCGAATCCCGTCCTGCGTATGGGTGTTCTTTGTGAGTGCCCCTTCATCAATTTCATCATATCACTCATCCTCGTTGTCGCGATTAGCAAGAGGTGAAAGAAAAACGACGCTAAATAAGAAAATAAAAATACTTATAGGAATCATTCTTATTTCCGGACGTGTCCTACATTTCATAGTTATGTCTGGCCTCCGGAAGGAATTTGAAAGAAATCTTATACGTATTTTGGGCATCACGTAACGTCAAATTAGATGGAGAAACAGAAAATCTGAGGGGAGTCTGAGATAACGTGGTTCCTTGGAGAAGTATGCTTAAATCAAAGAGTGTGCATGGTTGCTACTGGATATTCGGAAAAGCAATTACAATCCCAGCTCACAAATTACTTCACGATTTTCTAGATCCGGAAAAGTCCGGATATATGTATAAAAGTGCTTACTTTGTGAAGTTTTATCGATATAACTGTCGGTAATTTGTTCGAAGTAACAAGTAATTATTCTCCTTATTGGAGAAATAAGGCACACAATTCTGTTTTTTCCCAGTGTATAGTAGTTTTTTACATATTAATAAACAAGAACTTCCAGACTTTATTTACGAAATTGTGAATTTTCTCCTTCCCGAATTCATGGATTGTTTTCACTTCCTGGCCCCATGACGACGAAAAACGTTCTGTCTTACATACACAAGTTGAAATCACATACAGCCGTGCTATTAGTTAGCAGTTGAGGAATTTTGAACTCAACCCTTCACTTCAACATTAATTTTTCAGCTGAAGATGTGTCATATTCTCGTTATATGCTAAGATGTCCTAGTAACCTATTATAGTTACTGCAAATACGATCGTGTCCAACATTTTGAGACAATTTGTCCTACTTTCCGCTGAAGAGTGATCTGATAGCCCTATGTGTGATGGAAACTGTTTTTACTCAATTTCTGATATAATTTATTCCAACATTTCCTTCAACTTCTATTACCTTGTTATTACCTCCAATGCTTACACGACTTTTCCTTCGTGCTCGACCTTTGGGTTCAGAAATGTTTACAACACTCCCATCTCCCGCGTGTAAATAGCAGGCAACAACACTCTGGAAGACCATAATGTATAAAACTTGTTTACTACATATTTTACGAAAATATTAGAATGTTAGCTTGATATAACTGTGGATTGTAAGGAACGAAATTAAATACCTGTTTTATACGCACACTGGAACGAGCGCAGGCCTGCTGTGAGTCACTCTGGCAGTGAAGGTCACTGATCGAAGTAGTTAGTGCTTGCTTGCTTGCTACAAGCAGGCGCCGTATCTTTCCTCAAGGAAACACGGAAATCTTCGTTACCTTTTTTCGCCAGACTAATGGTGAACATTTACAGGAACGTAAGGAGTAGTATCGTATTCTATTGGAATTAGATTTCGTGGTGTTTAAAAGATATCATAACAATATGTAAATCTCTTTTGTGATCTACACTGAACTTCTTCCTTACGATTTCTAAACAACCGAAGAGCGTAGTGAACGAGAAACTACTTATTGTTCGCCACAATGGTATGTATTATACAAATGGTCTCTTATCAAAAACCCTATTATATCACAGGATGTGATATTTAAAACAATTCTACCACGTATCCAATGTAACCAATATTCAGATTGATTCCCAGCTTCTGTTTGGGTTATTTTGTGTCGCATTTTTACCTCTTGCGATAATCGCGACGATGAAGATGTTGGGTAATGATTAGGGACAATGATTTATGGTAAATAATACTAATGAATTTCGCATTTAAAAAGTTACAATTTCGGTATATAAAAGCGGTGAAAAAAAGATCATTTCGTTGGAAAAGCGGAAAATAAAATTCAAAGTTAAGTAGTCTGCACCTACCTTCTTTAAGTGCTAGCAGTATATTAATTAAATTCAAAGTTACACCTGACTCCTTCACATCCCTCTTTACCATATCCTGAAAAGCTTTGTACCCTCTCAAAAAATTTAATTGTGAACATGTTTTTAGAATAGGCACATTCTTGCAAATGTCGTACAAGTCTTCATTGACAATATTTCTTGAATACTGAATAAAACTAACATTTTCAAAATTCTTTACTGGATCTTCGCGGAGCCAGTCATTTAATTTTGTACAAGCCTTGTTGCCTTGAACTCTCGAGCACGTTCAAATACTGAAATAACTTTGGGCATTGTAATTCGCCAAAGAAACTATGAGCAAGCCCCCAAGAAGCACGGACACGAAAATCCTTGAAACTCGTATTTTTGTGTGGCACGTAATGGAGACACAGACTACACACGATCTTCTGTAGGCCTCTGATTGGAACTTTTTGGACCGCAAACTTTGGCTGAAAAAAAATAGTCCTACTAAAACATTTGCGTTTTAGCTACAAAAACATAACATTAACAGCAGAAAACTAATTTCCATATTTTCTGCATGACATCAACGTATTTACGCATTACGTTGGAGCGAGATAGCCTGAGTTGCAGGAATGGAGAAATGAACGAACGGAGAAGAAAGCGGCTAAATACTTATCACTGACACCGTTTGCACTGTGCGGCATTGTCACCTGTAATGAAATATTGAACTTTCACGAGCAAAATAACAGTCCAATGTTATGAAAGAAGATAAATTAATGTGTTTTTTTTGTTTTGACAACTGAATTTCGGTGTTATTTCGTGAACTTCGACACTTTTCGTTTCATTTCGCATTTTGATTTGTATTTCACAGAACTTCGTGAATAAATTGGAGCCGAACATTGTCATAACTCCTATCCACTTCTCTCGAAACAAAATTATACAAACTTGAAAATAATTTCGCGTTTAAAGCGTTCGCGAAATTTCAGTGTCCCTAGTAATGATACAAATGCAATGCTACATCTAAACCTCAACAGGTTTCAAAAATGGATCCTCTGGCTTTGTAGAGAGTTACGGTGATTTTAATTTTTATTTTCATTTGGTATTTTAAGTCCACTTTATGCACACAAAGGCTAATCGAGACTGCGTCTATAGTTTAAATTGGGATCCTAACCACTGTGTCTCCACCGGGTATCGAACCGGGGACTCCTTGATTACAAGGCGACTCCTCTACTACAGCGCCATCGGGAAGGATGAGAGAGAGAGAGAGAGAGAGAGAGAGAGTAAAAGAGAGAGAGAGAGAGAGAGAGAGAGAGAGAGAGAGAATTACGGTGACTACGATAATGAAGAATTGAAAGTAGCAGAACGACTAAGACATTCTTTTGTCAATATTGGGATTGTTAATGAATGTTATGAATGTCAGTTCAAATTGAAAAAAAAATAAACTAAAAAATTTCCAGAGTGCCGTTACAAATCGTTAATTTTTCTCTTTCCACACATTACTTTGCTACTATGTAGATATTTGCATGCTAAGACGTAGAAAGTGCTTCATTTTCAGTGTGTGGAATTGCGATTTATTTCTGAGAATGGAGTGGGTAGTGGGAAAAGGATCACTTCACATGTTTGGATTATACCCCCTTCCCCTACACACACGCACACAAAATATATCGGCTGTTGTTCTTATAAGGAAATATAACATGTATGAATTGTGTCAAGAAATATTGGAGCCTATTCACATCCCTACGGAACTTGGAAGAAAGCCCACGTAGAGATTGGGAAGTTTTGTTACGACAAAATTGGGATGTATAGTAAATTAAAAAGCAAAGTCCTAGCTTTGCACCAAGCCTTGAAGGTGTATAGGGGGTGTGAAGTTAGTAGAGTTAGGGCCCCACGCTTTCTTCATCAGGCCGAAGGTGGGAATGATGTGATCAGCACCACGCCCCTGGCCGCCTTACCCCCCCCCTTCCCCAGAGTTTCCTCCAGGTACCCACTTTATACGACGCTGGGTGGGCACCAAAGCAGCTTGAACAGGTGGACAAAATCCCGATTATCCCCCGTCGGGGATCGAACCCAGATCTCTCGCATGGTAATAAAACGCCCTAACCACTGTGCTACTGCGGCACATACAGTAATTAAGGCAAGAATTGTTTTAGCGTTTCGTTCAACGTTTTTAGGCGAATCATTTTCGGAGATATAACGTGTAGCTCTTGTCGGTTCTGCGACCTGGCTTGAGAAAAGGCGATTTTCTGACGAACAACATTCCACCTGACAAGTCACGTGACTTTCCTACATTTCCTGTGCCTGTTGGCTTTTGCACGAAAGACGAGTTGCTCTTGAGACAGACAGAATCACCCGATCACCTAATGGTGCAATGTGTGTTGCCTACCCTTCCGGCATTATTTACTGCCATTAAAGTCTTATGGGGAAGAACTTTTTTCCACCACTGTACACGCTGCTGGGAAGGCTGGTAACTGCAGTCGCTTTCCCCCTCCATGAAATCCCGTTCCCTCTCACGTGTTCATTGGTTGGGCAGTCTCGCGTCACTACTTGCGCAAAATCTTACCCTCGTTCCCCTGCTCCAGAGATACCTGGGACAGGGAAAAGTGGACACAAACGTCGGAAAGTAACAGTTTCGCCGCTCCAGTCATTTAAAAGTCGTAATTGTATGCTACTAACAAGACTCATACACAGCACTTACTTTGCGTTAACGATCGGTTTTTAAAACCCATTTGGTGCTTCTTTGAAAATCTTCAAAGTTCTACTTAATTTTACATTCGGCGGGAAAGTGGCTTAAAAGCAAAACAAACAGAATCTTCCAATATCTAGTATAGTTCCATGTATATATTATATCCTTAATCAATTTGGAATATCAGCAAACATGCATTAGTAAATGGATAGCTGCCGGATTGGATATCTTTGGCTGGAGGAGTAAAGATCTTGCCTTTGTCCACACAGCTACGTGTCCAAGAAAGATCTATACGCAAGGCCATGAAAATAGGCGGCTGGGCAGAATTGCGCTGTTGCCACATGTGGGAAAAGCAAAACGAGAGCGGGACAAATGTCGCTGGTTCCCGCGCACTGTGTGGCAACGTCAACCGGGCTGCGTTGCCTGGTTCGAGCGTCAGACCGACCTCTCTCCGGGGCACTTTCGTGTCATCCCTGACCTTTCGAGCAAATACCGTCAGTTTGTAGCACATTCTCTCATCCTCTGAATAGACGGGGTTGTGCTCCGACGTGGCAACAGCGCAAACTTCTGCCACCCGCCTAATTTCATGGCCGTGCGTTTAGGTGATGTTTATTGTATACTCTTGCCAAAGTTATGTATATCTACCAGATATACAGTAGACATATACATTTTCCAATCATCCATTTCCATGATGTAATATCGTCATGAATATGAATCGAACATTGTGGACATCTTGTGGATGCCCTTTGGAGATTTGTCCTGGGTGGGTGAAGCTGTTTCTTGTTTACTCTTACACCACTCATCGGTCTCTCCATGCTTTCTTAAACTGGCGGAGCCGATCTTCGTGGCGGAGTGGCTACACAGTGCTACGACTCCAGGGGTCATTCCAGAGGTCATGAGTTCGAATCCCGGCCTAGATGTCCCTTCCTCAATTTCCTAACGGGGTGGGTAGGGGGGCTGTTCTGTTTTTCCTGAATAGATCGGCGCACCGTCCATCACACAATCATCGATCAATTTTTGAGTCGTTCTGTTTTTTTTTTCCAGAAAGGCTAGAGTACATCAGTAAACTGAATAACAGAATCAATGCAATAAAACAGAATAAAGTAATTTACTTTGTAAATTAAAATCGCGACGTTGACAAAAAAATTTACAAAACAAATAAATAATTAATAAATTAACTACCCATGTTTCGCTCTGTATTTAAACTAAATAAAATTTTATAAGACTAACCAATACATTATACATAATACCGTTCTGTTCTGTCCCGTTCTGGTTACACAGAATGGATTTATACTACAAATCAACAACATTTCAATAACATCATTGCATTGTATATTCTCCTTATTTTATTTTTGTATTTCTATTTATATTTGTGTTTATTTTTGTATTTGTATTTATTTTTGTATTTGTATTTATATTATATTATGTATATTAGGCGTCATATTTGATGAGAAACTCTCCTTTTCTGACCACATCTCTGCAGTCACTAAGGGTTCCATGCGTATGCTGGGTATCCTCTATCGCTTTACTGAAATAAACAACCTGTCTGCTCTCGGCACGTTTTACAAATCTTTCGTTTCACCTAAACTTGAATACTGTTCCCCGATCTGGTGTGCCCCTCAAAATTAGATAGACTAAATTCTGTTCTAAATTTCTTCCTGGCCATTGTTCGCCACCGAATTCCATCCACAAAACATTTACAAAAGTCCATCCTTCTGAAAATTCTAAATATCCATATCCCTCACGATAGACACATACTTGCAGACCATATTTTCACCCATAAAATAACCAATGGGAACATAAGAAGTGATCGCCTTCTTCAAGAAATTCACTTTCGAGTACCGTCCCGCACCACAAGGAGCACTCAGCTTTCCACATATCAGAAACCCAGATTAAGCCTAATACAGCGTTCTCTCTTCCACAGACTACCCGGCCAATACAACACTCTACCAAACCAAGTTGATATTTTTGAAAACCAGTCACGTTTTAGAAAGCTACTGTGTAACAACATGTAATCCACTTTCTCTCATATGTGTGTATGCACAAACGTGAAATATGAAGGGAAAAGTATGTATTTTAGTTTATGTTATTATTATTAATTCATAAATTAATTTGTTTAATATGGAATAAAGAAGAAATCCCTCAACAGTGGAAAGAATCCATAATTGTTCCTGTGTTTAAAAAAGGTGATAAAATGAACTGCAATAATTACCGTGGAATTTCTCTACTCTCAACAACATATAAAATATTATCTAACATTCTTTTAACAAGACTAATCCCATATGCTAATGAAATTATAGGTGATTATCAATGTGGATTTAAACGTAACAGATCAACTACAGATCAAATTTTTCACATCAGACAGACACTTGAAAAGAAGTGGGAATATAATCAAAATGTCCATCAGCTATTCATTGATTTCAAAAAAGCATATGATTCGGTCAAAAGAGATAAATTATATAATATATTAGTAGAGTTTGGAATACCTAAGAAGCTTGTTAGTATGATAAAAATATGCACCAGTGAAACAGAAAGTAAAATTCGTGTGGGTATTAATGTGTCTGACAAATTTACAATTCATGATGGGTTAAAACAAGGAGATGCATTATCTCCATTGCTCTTTAATTTTGCCTTAGAATATGCTGTTAGGAAGGTAAAAGAAATTAAAGAAGGACTAAAATTAAATGGTGTGACTCAGTTGTTAGCATATGCAGATGATGTAGACTTACTGGGGGATGATGTGAATACAATTAAGAATAATTCTAAAATATTTTTCAAAACTGCTAAAGAGATAGGTTTGGAAGTTAACAAAGAGAAAACTAAATGTATGCTTACAGGCCGAAACCAAGTGTTAGGTAATAATCAAAATCTAATTATTGATAACAACAGTTTCCAAATTCAAATACTTAGGAGTAATATTAACAAATGAAAATTATATTAAAGAGGAAATAAAAAGTAGGCTTAATTCAGGAAATGCATGTTACTTCTCTCTTCATAAACTTTTGTCTTCTCGTTTAATATCTAAGAAACTAAAAGTTAAAATATACAAAACCGTAATTTTGCCTGTAGTATTATATGGATGTGAAACTTGGTCCCTTACATTGAAAGAGGAACATAAATTGAGAGTATTTGAAAATAAGATCCTTAGGAAAATCTTTGGACCTAAAAGGGATGAGGAGACAGGTGAGTGGAGAAGGTTACATAATTTAGAACTATATAATTTGTATTCATGTCCAGATATTATTAGAATAATTAAATCAAGAAGACTTAGGTGGGCAGGCCATGTGGCACGAATGGGAGAGGAAAGAGGAGTTTACAGGATTCTTTTTGGGAAACCTGATGGTAAGAGACCTGTAGGAAGGCCAAGACGAAGATGGAGGGACAACGTTGAGATGGACCTAAGGGAAATCGGTAGGGATGGAAAAGAGTATATAGAACTTGCTCAAGATAGGGAAACATAGAAGGCCTGTGTTGCTGCAGCCATGAACCTTCGGGTTTAAGAAGGCTAGGGAGTTAGTTAGTTAGTTAGTTAGTTAGTTATTATTATTTATTGATACTTCCATTGTTATTTTTTGTTATTTCCATTGTTATTACATTCCAATGTAAAATGGCCAAAGCTGTATGTCGTATATAAATAAATTAATAAATGAAAATAAAACAGTTCAAAAAACCGTATAAATTCAGTGGAAACGGTGTCTTGGTTATTTAAGCGCATACCCTCGAACGTTTGCGGTGGCGGTGGGCTAACTTGCGTGGGTTCCCCCAATTTCATCATTCATCCTCATCGTCGCGATTAGTTAAAATAAATGAATCAATTAAACTGCCGGAGAACCTTATTGCACAGGCTTCATTAATGTGACCTCACAGGAAAGGGATCCAGTAAAGGATCTTGAAACAACGCTGCAAACCGATGTTAAGCCGTCAGTAATTATTTTAAGTACAGTCCAACAGGAGCTTGTTAGTTCTACGAAAACCAATATGTCTTTCTTCCTCAGAAAATGTTCCCAACTTTAACCCAAACTTTCCCTTACTCTGCCGAAACGTTTCCGAGAATACTGAGCTCACGGCCCGGACTGACGTTAAACGACGAACAATGTATTACGCATGCAATAAAGTCCGACCCCCAGCGCTGAGATGCGTCAATCAAATTAAGGGACAGGCGAGTTCTGCGGTCGGAATGGCCGTGCTCGCAGATGAAGCTTGTCCCTTCAATTAGGCGGAACAGAACAGCCTGGAGTTTCTCTGTTTTGGTTCTCTCCTGCTACGGGTTCATGGCCTACTCTTGTCTCTTCCGGGTAGTTCCTTGTTTCCTTCCAGAAGCTCTTCCTTTACTCCATATAATCTTGAAGACACCGCCCAATCAGTTATCCACCCTGACGACTCAGTTCCCAACAACTTACTGGATTTGCAGCCGATTTCCGTTTCGGAGTGGTTAGCACAGCGAGCAACGACGTCAGAGGTCGCAGTTTCGAGTCCCGGCATAGGTCTGGGTGTTCTCTGCGATTTGCCTTCATCAATTGCATCATATCATCACTCATATTCATATTTGCGATTAGTCAAAAGCACCAGATAAAGCGATCAATTTCTGGATTTGTTGAACTTCCTGGCTCATGGCCACGTCTTACGTGCGACTTGCGTCTGGCCAGGAGCGTATATTCTAGGCAATCTGCGAAGCCTGAAGTGAAGAGAATAAAATACAGGAGAAAAATCGATCAGAAATTGTAAACAAATTAATCATATCAGTGAGATGATGATGCTGATTCTGGAGTTGGCAACCTGATTTCTTATGAGTTGGTAATCTTATTTCCTATGAGTGGGCAACTTGATTTCTTATGGGTTGGCAACCTCATTTCCTATAAGTTGGCAACCTCATTTCCTATGAGTTGGCAACGTGATTTCTTATGAGTTGGCAACCTGATTTCTTATGGGTTGGCAACCTGATTTATTAGGAGTTGGTAAATGTATTTCTATTCATAGCCTAGGACCACGTGACATAGTGAGATAGCCCATATCTTGGACTCAGAGGACGCCACTGGCATGGACAAAATTGAAAGGATAGAAGAAAAGACAGGTAAGTCAATTTTCTGTCGTAAGCAAGGCAGTGGTGTCATTTCCTAGCATGTAGATGCTCTAATGGGCTTAACAACATGTTGATGACGTTCCATGCACTTGAGACTCCCATTCTCCAAAGCATATGTCTTCACATCTTTTCATTTTCATGCTCACTCCTTTTTTAGGTGTATCAAATATAGCGATATCCCCATCCTTCATACCTAAAAATGCCCCCGCCTAATGTGTTAAACTAACAATAAAATGCCAATAAACAAATGTTCCCCCATGAATTTAAGAGCGACAAGTAAAGGGGCAGTTGGTCACTGGAACTACACAATTTATCTTCGTGATTGCTAATAGATAGTAGCGCTTCCAGGAATTTTGAAAGAGTGTTGCAACAGGCTCTGTCCCAATTGCGAACAATGCCTGAATGCTCATAATTGCGAACACATAGAAGTGAGAAATAATTCCATGACGCCTGGCGGAGTCGTAGCGTCGTCACCTTGTAATCAAGGGGTCCCGGGTTTATTCATTTATTTATCTCGTTTCCTTTTACGTGTCGAAATCAAGGCTGTGGACCTTTTCTTCCACTTGACCATGTTTACAAAAAAAATGAATGTGGAATAATTAAAATATTGAAAAAAGAAAGAAAGAAAAAACTTAAAAATTACAGAGAAATAAAAAATACAAAGAAAAAATACATATAAGAATGGTAATCTAACGTATAGATACGGGCACATACGTATTTTTGCCCTTACACATACACACGTACAATCAGATATATGACATTACACTTACTTAAGTACAGTCCAAAACGGTATACTTTGACGATGATTCATCTTAGCTATTACGTTAAATCATTTTTGTGCCTTACGTCCTTCTATCATTCTTTGCACCCGCCACATTATTAGGGAAGTCAAACATTTAATTTTCGTTATATAATATGTGTAACTTTAACAATTTTTTGAACGTCACAATTGAGGAAGAGACATGAATTTCAGGTGGCAACTTGTTCCAAAGGCCTGCTGAGGTAACAGTAAAAGAATTTGTAAACATTGGATTTTTGGAGTGGAATGGAGAGTTCGGATCCCACTTTAAACTGTAGGTCCAGTCCCGATTAGCCTTACTGTGCATAAAGTGGACTTAAAACACCCAATCAATCAATAATTCCATGACCTAATTGCGAATACACAGAACTGAAAAGCCTCTTTTCAAAAACTAATAAACGTACTGGCCCAAGGGGACAGCTGATTTGACTAGTAAAGATAGTCAACCTGATCGTCTCACCATGGTCTTCTGCTTTGAAAGTCCCTCCAAGGTCATTACAACACCCTTTCAGTCTGTGGACGTAGACTTTCATTCGTGTTAATGTCCAGAAAACCTCTCAGTATTAAAAGAAATGTGAAACTGCTTCAACAGGAGGCAAACGGACAAATAATGCATTGAAGGGATGGAACCACAAGATCAACAGTGAGCTATAGCCTGACAAGTTAAGTCCCGATATGCGCAGATCGCTGCGGAGCACTTCCTATTACGTCATCCTCCCCACCCCTCTTCTACATACTGGTCTGGCCTTGAGACTACGAGTGGTGCCAACTCAGCAAAATTAAGCTAAAACAAATATGCAAACTATTTTTACTGCGTAGATTGTCCGTGCCGGCTCATATCAGTTTATTAGTGGTTCATTTGATTTAATCCGGTCTTTGAAAATGCGTGCGGTGCGCGGATCGTAAACTGTAGTATTACGCACGCGCGTTAACGTTTATAACGAAGAGAAACTACTGGGCGAATGACTTCATTTTCTGAATGCGACATCGAGCAGTGGCCTGGTTTTTTTTAAAGCCGAGTGGGGTGGGGGTTATTTTGTTTATCGTCCATCAATCATTACGAGAAGGCAATCTGATAACACGCTTGCCTGTGATTTTTTTTAAGCTCTGAAATGTTCTTGCTCTTTACTCTTGGCTGCATATTTTTGAAATGCAAAAATCAAATCATGCCGGGTCCAACGAAATCCACAATCTGCTCTGGAAAGCCCCTTAGAGGACAGGTCAGAGAAATTGTTTACAATGTTGCAACATATTTATGAAATCAGAAGGAGTTACATAAACTTAAGTATAATATGTTGTCGAGTCCACAAGCGCCGCCACGGGAGTATGTAAATGGATGGTTTCTCAAGTTTTAAAAGAAATGGATTGGATTGATTTGTTGTTTTAAGTCCACTTTATGCGCAGTAAGGCTTATCGGAACTGGACGTATAGTTTAAAGTTGGATCCGAAGCACTACGTGCCTCAACCGGGAATCGAACCCGGGATCCCTTGATTACAAGGCGACGAAGCAACCACTGCGCCATCGGCAAGTTCAAGTTTTAAAAGAAGGAAAAGAGTCGTTGGCGAAAGGTGAGCTAAAGTTCTGTACTCCGACAGGTAGAAAACAGCCCAGGAAAAAGCGAAGACAAATTTCTTTCCAAATCCTTACACCATTCCGCTCCCTCTAGGTTGTAACACTGCGAATCAACGTCGCTGCAGAGAATGGAGTGGGGAAATGTGGTGTGAGCTGCGCAACAGCTATTTGCAGCGTCTTGTTTTTAAACTTGTCAAGTTATAGGTAGTCCACATCCAAGAGCGGAAGACCTCACATAAAGATTAAAAGCTGAGACGGAAAAGTCTAATGACATGATTATTAAGCCTAGTTTCCATTCTGACAAGTTCCAGGCTCATGACGGGCAACGTGCGCTGGCGCATGTCTTGCGTCATTTAGTACACTGTTACCAATTCAAAACTACTCTACAAAATACGCCCGCAAGAACACTAAAGTACAGGACCGCAGTGTAGCATGTGCAGTGCTATATAGTAGTTCAGTGTTTCTTCTCTTGTATTGCAATAATTTGGTGGTGATTTAACTTGTGTAAAGATGAACAATAACATTCCACAACACTGACTCCTGTTCATATAAGCTTTGCTATTTTATCTCTCGACCACTCCATATTGTCCACAAAACAAACACCCACGTACAACTAGACAACAACAACTACACTCAAATAACAAGACGTTACACTCAAATAACAAGACGTTGTGTCGTGACGCCGCTTCAGTCTGAACAGCGAGCACGTGGTTGTAGTCGCATCGTCTGTTTCTACTCTAGTGCGCATGCCCGTGCCCCAGGCTGTTTCCATTGTTAGCGGCGTATGACGCGGCGCATGTTGTGCGTCAAAATCGTTTGGGGCATTTTGTCTCGGGCACTTGCGCCGCGGCATGTTGCAGACGGTTTCCATTTTAACAAATGCTTGGCACATGCCACGTCGCATGCCGCGCGTCATGTTGCGCTGCAAATTTGTGGTAATGGAAACGGGGCTTTAGGATGCAAATGAATCTGGAATGTCTAAAGCGGAAGAAGAAAAATGTTTTATTGGACGAAAGCATGGCGAGGAGCACAAACAATATAAGAGAACTAATCATATTACTAACAATTTAAGAACAGTGATTTGAAATTTGAATTTGAAATTTAGGTAAAGTTAATAACTGTATTTTAAACTGACGAAGTTATTAATTGTATTATTAACTGTCTAAGCTCTTTTCAGTTAAGAATTGTGCAGTATGTAGTCGTTTAAAAATAACAGATCACACTTGCATTATTAAGTTACATATACTTCGACGACGACAAGTCGAATTTTCTGTTTCAACTGGCATTCTTCTACTTGAACTGCAACGTTTAAACCAAAGTTTTAAAGTCCGTTTAAAAATTTCGCTAAAAAGAATCAGGAAGTATGAAAGGTTCCAAGGCAGAAAAATGTGTTTATAATTAGGACAGAGTACCTGGTATTAATATAGTGTTATTCGTGTTCAGGCAGTAATTGCTCGCAATTTGGACACATACCCTCTTAATAATAGAGAGTTATTCGTGTTCAGGCAGTAATTGCTCCCAATTGGGACACAGCCTATCGTAGTAATAGAGAGTTATTCGTGTTCAGGCAGTAATTGCTCGCAATTGGGACACAGACTCTCGTAGTAATAGAGAGTTATTCGTGTTCAGGCAATAATTGCTCGCAATTTGGACACATACCCTCGTAGTAATAGTGAGTTATTAGTATTCAGGCAGTAATTGCTCGCAACAGGACACAACCTCTCGTAGTAATAGTGTGTTATTCGTGTTCAGGCAGTAATTGCTCGCAATTAGGACACAGCCTCTCGTAGTAATAGAGTTTTATTCGTGTTGAGGCAGTAATTGCTCGCAATTAGGACACAGCCTCTTATAGTAATAGAGTGTTATTCGTGTTCAGGCAGTAATTCTTCGCAATTAGGACGACACCGTATCTTAAGGGAATACTACAGTATGTCGTTTTTACTAGCAGCCATCTTTTCGACTTGTATAGAGACAGAAATTGGTCCAAGGCGGCAAGTATGATCCCAGCAACTCCCCTTGAAACACCACTGTGTTTAGGTATTCAAAACTTTCCACTTGTTTTAAGATGATTCCGCTCTCATCCGAGTCTTTTTGGTTGTATTTGAGAAGACTTCAAACAAACTCCTCAAGCGCCGGTCCGACCATCCAAACAAAATTCATTTGGAAACCTTTTCCTGGCGCAGAATATGTACACAGACCTTCTGGTTTCAATAAGGCAAAAATATGACTTTTCTTTGCAACTTTCAAGCAACTTACTAAAGAAGAAGGAGGTCATAAGGGTGAATTGCTTCTCGCTGTTCAAGCGTGGCGTCGGGAAAATCAAACTATCTCTACTCAGACCTTCTGACCAATACTTTAAGAGGAAGGGGGTTGACCGAGGGGACTTTTACCTATTTCCAACCGTATAAATTTGACAGCTATATTGTTTGAAAGTTTAGAAAACTCTTCTCAACTTCTATATACATGAAAGACAGACGTAGGCTCAGTTTAGACATCTATGAATGTCTTTTGCAGCGAAGAGACCATGTATTGCAAAAGAACATATTGAAAGGATAGACATTTAGGTGGAATGAACCCAATGTAAGATATCAAATTCTTCCTGTCTTCACAATATTAAAAAAAAACGTTCGAAAGTCAATACATATTTTATAACGTTACATTCAATATTATGAATCATTTTTCTATATATTCCGAGCTGCGGCTACTAACTTCAATCGTCGTGCAAGGAGCTTGAATATAATTTATTTTCTGTCAGTAATATCACAGGAATAAAAACTTGTATACAACTGTAGTATACAGGGTGTTTCGTAAGTTCGTTTACAACGCTTGGGAGGTGATTGTACGAGTGAAAATAAGGTGGAAAGTTCATGTAACGAAATTCCGGAAACGGCTTTGTTGCCGAGTTATTGACGTTTGAAAACGTGGGAAAATGATTTTCCGAAGTGAATAATGGCAAAACGGGTGGAGAGAAGTCGTCGGTGTTGGGCGGTCCACTAAGAAATTGAGTACGCTCTTGTCAAAAAATCACGCGGCAATGTTGTGCAATGTCGGCGCAAGGGATTCCCCAAAGGACGCGAACGAAGATGTTGACGGGAGTGGGGTGGGTGTGCGTTCTGCGTGAGCTGGTATCGACAAAAATTGGCATGTGTTGAATGGCACCAAAAAACAAAGAAAATTTCCTGAGCGAAGGGTACCAACAAAGCCGTTTCCGGAATTTCGTTACATGAACTTTCCACCTTATTTTCACTCGTACAATCACTTCCCAAGCGTTGTAGACGAACTTACGAAACACCCTGTATAGTTCCTTCAATGCAACGTACGCTGATGACCAGAGTTAGGATTTTTAGGGGAAAATTTCATTGGGAAAAAGGAAGGGAAAAGGTGCTAAAATAAGACCCAAAAAGGGGCAAAAAAAGGTGCTGATTGGGGGGGAAAAAGTGCTGATAATTATACTACTTTTTAAAACTTTCCCTACTATTTTATTAGTGTAAGCTATTCACTCGAAGCTGTGTTACAGTTATTCACCAAAGTCTGGGAAAAACACAAAGCTGTTGTACCTTACAACATTAAGCATTTCTAAATTTTTAAAAGTGAGTTTGTTTCTTTTCGGAGATAAAATATCTTTATATAAGCTGAAGCTTCTCTCTACATCCACAGAAACAAGTGGGGCAAACTTAGTATTCACTCGGAATGGCAACTCTGTGGAAGTGGCAAATTCCACAACATCCGGATTCTTGTCAAGACTAGCCTCAAGTTTGTCTCTGGCAAAACCATCTAACTGCCCCCTCACAGTAGTAAAGATATCCCATTGTTTTTCCTTTTCGACGCCTTGTTCTTCTAAGCTTTTGATGGCTGTCGACAGGTACTTGTAGGAATGTACACAAAATAGTTCTTTTTGCAAATCGTCTATCTTGTCTGGGAGGGGAAGTTGCTGTGCCTTGGAAATTGCACCTGCATCGGTTGAATCTAGGGAAAGCACAAACTCCTTAATTTTTTCAAAATTTTCACACAGAAATGCAGCACACTCAATCCATGATCCCCAGCGAGTAATGATGGGGAAATGTGGCAGGGGCAGGCAGGTAGTTTCTCTGTAGGCAAGAATGCTACTCGGGGTCTTAAGGAGTATTTTCTTCAGATCAGATATGAACTCATTTACAACGTTGTATTCGTTCCTAATAGATTCAGAAACCCTGTGAAGGGCATGAGCCAAACAGGTTACATGCTTTAAATTAGAGAACAATGGCTTCAATTGGTTAAATGCCGAAAGCATGTAGGGAGCCTGGTCAGTAAGTACAACAACAACTTTTTTTGAACTGAATTCCACCGGACCACAGTTTTTGACAGAAATCCATAAATTACTGCATCACTGTACTGGCATTGGTTTTCTGCAACTCATACATGTTTAGTAACATGGGCTTAAATTCCTCACATGTCAGAGCAAAAGCCAAGATGTTCAAAACATATCGTTGCATTGAGTCTGTCGTCTCATCCAGAATGACACATATATTGCAATCTGACCTTTCACCTTAATTTTACGAACAGTTTCTTCATACACAGGTTCAATATAGTTTTTCCTTAACGTACTCTCAGCGGGCATTGACAACCGATGGTTCACCTTGTTGAGTGGAATCCCCGCCTGTGTAAAAGATGCATACAAATCAACATTAAATTCCTTTAAATTTTGGTTCTTGGAAGAACACTGCTCAAATGCATTGTGTAAGAGAGGATACCGAGATTTACTTCCTTGCAGTTTCTTGTTCTTTTGATGCTTAGAGCTGGAAATATGTTGCTGGATGCGATCTCTCTGGTGTTTTTCATCTAATGTGATATCACAAACCGTGCATCGAATAACAGTTCCATTACTTTCTATGAACTCATGCTTAAATTCTTGAGCCAGACTGAGAAATCGGGATCTGGGCACTTTCGGCATGGTAAAGTACATGCACTAACAGGATCTAACAGAATGAAAAAGCTGGTAAGGAACTTACATCCACAAACAATATCTGTCCACTGCACACACATGAAATGTGAAACCCACCACTTCAGAAACACATTGTTGCTTCACTGCTTCCAAGACCAAACTGCATTTCCTTCTTCCTTCTATCTTAAAAAAATAATCACGGCAATCTGGTGCATAAATAAAAATTCAATGATTTGCTGAAGAAATATATTTAACATCACCAGTAAAAGGACACAAAAAGGGGAGGAAAAGCGATTAAGAACACGAAAAAGGGGGAAAATAGATAAATGTTCCAGAAAAGGGAGGGAAGGGGAAAGGTTATCAAAAAAGGGGAAAAAAGTGCTGGAAAATCAGCTCCATTCTCACGTTGAGGCAACATTTCACACACTGAGTCCTTCCAGAGAGGTCTCACTTTCACTACAAAAAAAGGTGCGCACCTAAAAATCCTAACTCTGCTGATGACACTGTATTTTGTCTTCTTCACTACATTACTTTGAAAGGGCAATTGATGATCAGCAAACGGCATGAGGGGGCTCCACATGCTTCCGGGCATGACGTAATGAAACAAAAAGAAGGAACTTCTTTACATGCTATGACTATCAAACGTAAATAAATAACCTAACCTAGTCATAGACCATATGGTTGCTATGACAACGAGAAAGGTATAAATTCTACGACAGGAGACCAGAAGGCTTTGCTTTCCCCATTGTAAAGTTTGAAGAGGAAAATTAGTAGATATATTTCTCATCTTGTATCAATTGACGAAAAGGATAGCTAAGAATTTATTTAGAAAAAAATCTTCTCTGACTTGTAGATCGCAAAGAACACCATACTCGACTTTTGATCTGAAGAAGGCAGAGCATAAGTAGTGGTATTTATGATAGGGACAGCGCCAGAAAGTATGAACCCCCCTCAAGCAGATTTGTTTACACTTAAAACAAGCTCAACATGCCCATACGAGCTTTTTGCTCAAGTGTGGAACCCCGTCTAATCCAAGATTTTTGTAAAAAAGCCCTCATGGATTCCATGAGAAAGTATGACCCCCCTCAGAAAATATGAACCCCCTCAGATACCCATACCCATACACACCCACCTACACACACCCACACCCACACCCACCCACACATATTTACTTCCGGTCCACTTCCGGTCTACTTCCGGTCTACTTCCGGTCCACTTCCGGTCCACTTCCGGTTTGCATACTTCCGGTCCACTTCCGGTCCACTTGTGGCCAAGTTGTGGCCTATTTCTGCTTTTTTTTATCCAGCATAGAGTTTTGATTTGAACCCCAAGAAATTGTATATAAATACCAAAGCCAAAAATATCAACACACATACACATATACATACACACACACATACACACATACACATACACACATACATACACACACATACACACATACACACATACACACACACACACAGCACAGTGTTGAATCCAACTGATATTTTTATCCAGCATAGAGTTTTGATTTGAACCCCAAGAAATTGTATATAAATACCAAAGCCAAAAATATTAAGTGTATACACACATACACACATACACACACACACAGCACAGTGCTGAATCCAACTGATATTTTTATCCAGCATAGAGTTTTGATTTGAACCCCAAGAAATTGTATATAAATACCAAAGCCAAAAATATTAAGTGTATACACACATACACACATACACACACACACACAGCACAGTGTTGAATCCAACTGATATTTTTATCCAGCATAGAGTTTTGATTTGAACCCCAAGAAATTGTATATAAATACCAAAGCCAAAAATATTAAGTGTATACACACATACACACATACACACACACACACAGCACAGTGTTGAATCCAACTGATATTTTTATCCAGCATAGAGTTTTGATTTGAACCCCAAGAAATTGTATATAAATACTAAAGCCAAAAATATTAAGTGTATACACACATACACACATACACACACACACACAGCACAGTGTTGAATCCAACTGATATTTTTATCCAGCATAGAGTTTTGATTTGAACCCCAAGAAATTGTATATAAATACCAAAGCCAAAAATATTAAGTGTATACACACATACACACATACACACACACACACAGCACAGTGTTGAATCCAACTGATATTTTTATCCAGCATAGAGTTTTGATTTGAACCCCAAGAAATTGTATATAAATACCAAAGCCAAAAATATTAAGTGTATACACACATACACACATACACACACACACACAGCACAGTGTTGAATCCACCTGATATTTTTTATTCAGTATAAAGTTTTGAATTGAATCCCAAGAAATTGTATATAATAAACAACAACAAAAATGCCAAGTCAAAAATATTGTAATCAATGCAATAAAAATATATCCAGCCCCAATTGGGCCAAGCACCAAAAAATTTGTAACCCAGACAAATACAGAACTCCCACAAAAATTTGCCCCAAATGCCATAGAAAATATAACATGCAATATTTCACATATACACATAAAAATACTTGCTCTGCACAATCATCAACACAACCATCCACATCTGGTCTGAAAAGAAAGCATGAAGCACCTCTTAATGCCAGAGCAGCAAAGCAGCCACGCTATGAACCCATCCGTAGCAGTTTTAACGGCCAATTAAGGGATCACTGTTTTAAATCAGAGCCGAGATGCGGCATTGAGAATTTTTTGAACAGTAGAAATTCTGATCTCCAGGCAATTCTAAATGCACAAAATGGCTCTTATAAGCTCTCCCTCAAATTGTTTGTACAATATAAGAAACCAAATGGCACAAAATTTACACAGCCCCACATAACAGAAACTGTACCGGTTTATTCAAACGCAAATTCAGACACAATAATAAGCAGCTTGATAAATCAATTGAATATTAAACACTCTGAATTTGCAGCAAAAGAGTCTGGATGGAGCCTATGTGGCTCTCCGCACAAGTTATATGTTAATATTTCTGAATTCAGCCCATTAAAAGGTTCCACTTATTTGCCATTACCTGCCAATATCAAAAACAAAAGAGCCGTGGTTAATATAAAAAATAATGACCAGAAATGCTTTTTGTGGTGTATTTTAGCTGCTCTGTATCCAGTTTCAAAGGATCCTCAGCAAATAACTTATTACAAACAGCATGAACATGATTTTGACGATGCAATGGAGGGTTTAGAATATCCAATGTCTGTTCAGAATATTGATAAATTTGAAAAAAGGGCCAGGCATATCAATGGCAAGCAATTATCTATTAATGTATTTATTTGTTCCACTGGCAATTGCCCGATAGCACCTCTCAGAATCAGTACACTTGATGATGAATCTGCTGTTCCGATTGATCTGCTCTTAATTGAAGGGAATGATACACACCATTATACTCTGATACATAATCTTGAAGCTTTAGTCAGAACACAACTAGACAAATCTAATAGAATATTTAAGTTGTGCAGAAGATGTTTAACTGTATTTGATGGTCAAAAAATGGTAAATAGGGTTCCTGAATGTAATGCAGAAATTGCAAAAAACAAGTTAATTGAGCATCTGAAATACTGTGGCAACCATAAACCTGTTCATATGGTGATGCCCAATCCAAGTGAAAATTGCAAATTCAAAACGTTTGAAGCCTTGTTGGAACACCCCGCATATATTGTCTGTAATTTTGAATCAAACCTCAAACCTCTTGCATTCTGTAGCCCAGATCCTGAAGAATCTGCAATTACACCATATCAGGTACATGAACCTTCTAGCTTTTGTTCTGTGGTTATACGGGATGGTGTAGCTAGTGAGCCATACTTATACGTGGGACCAAATGCCATCAAAATATTTGCACATAGAATGGAAAATGAGTGCCGTGACATAGCATCTAACAACTTATTAAAATCAGAGCCTATGTTGCCTTTAACAGAGGAACAGATTGAAGATTTCAACAATGCAAAAAAATGCCCGGTATGTGATTCTGAATTTTCAGATACAAAAATCAAGGTGAAGCACCATTCTCATACAGATGGTCGATATAAACAGGCCCTGTGTAAAAGCTGTAATATTCAGATCAAGAGACCAAGATTTATCCCCATATTTTGCCATGGAGCATCCAATTATGATTATCATCATTTAATCAGGTACGAGGGGTTTGAGAAGCAGAATTTAAATATTTTAGCTGAAAATGATGAAAAATATATATCTATTAGCAAGATAATTAAAGTTAATGGTGTTCCTATTCACATAAGATTTCTTGATTCTTACAGATTTTTACCTGCTAGCCTGGCTACACTGACCACTCAATTATCTGATGATCAATTCAAAATCACACGTGCCTCGTTTCCAAATCAGGACCTGAAATTAATTAGGCGGAAGGGTGTATATCCATATGACTATGTTACAGATTTTTCTAAATTTGATGAGTGTTCCCTGCCACCACAAGAAGCATTTTACAGCAGAATCAGAGGATCTGGAATCAGTGATGAAGATTATTACCATGCTCAGTTGATGTGGAACAATTTAAAATGCAAGACATTTGGTGATTATCACATGGCATATTTGAAACTTGATGTGACCCTCTCAGCTGATATATTGCAGGCATTCAGAAAATCTTCCATGCAAAATTATGGACTGGACCCAATATATTTTTACAGTGCCCCGGGCCTAGCATGGGCCGCAACATTTTTGAACACTAAAATGCAATTGGATCTGATCCACGATCAAGATAAGTATCTGTTTATGGAGAAATGTATAAGAGGGGGGATGGTGCAATGTTCTCAGAGATATGCCAGAGCAAATAACAAATATATGCCTGATTATGATCCAGCACGGCCATCAAATTTTATACTGTATGTAGATGCAAACAGCCTCTATGGTCATGCCATGATGGATAAACTGCCATATGCAGGGCTTGAGTGGGTTGAAGATTTCAATATTGAGGATCTTCAGGACTTTGATGACAGTGATTATGGCCTCTTCTTAGAGGTTGATCTGACAATTCCTGATGATTTGCACAATAAATTTTCTGATCTGCCCCCAATTTCCGAGGTTCAGTGCTCACCTGGCTCTAAACAGAAGAAGCTCATGATGACTCTGGAGCCGAAACAAGGTTATGTCATATATTACAAAAACCTCCAGTTCCTGATGAAACATGGTGTTCAAGTGACCAAAGTTGGCAAAGTTTTGAGGTTCAGGCACTCAGAATGGTTGAAACCATACATTGATACAAACACAGAGCTTCGAACATCTGCAAAGAGCCAATTTGATAAGGGCTTGTTTAAATTGATGGTTAATTCTGTGTATGGCAAAACTATTGAAAATGTCAGAAAACATACCGATGTTAAAATAATTACTGACCCCAGCCTGAGCAAAAAATTAGTAGCAAAGCCCAACTTCAATTATAGAAGAATTTATGATGAGCACATGGCACTTTTCAACATGAAGAAAACAAAGATCAAATTTGATAAGCCTATTTATGTAGGGGCTGCAATATTGGAATTGTCCAAATTACATATGTTAACATTGTATTATGATGTGTTGAAACCTTTTTATGGTGATCGTGTAAAACTGATGTACATGGATACGGATAGTTTTATTCTTGATATTAAAACAGAAGATGTTTATCAAGATATGTCACAGCCTGAATTGTTTCAATACTTTGATACCAGTGAACATACAATAATTCAACCCCACAACAAAAAGGTGCCTGGCAAGTTAAAAGATGAGACATGTGGTGATGTTATTGTGGAATTTGCTGGGTTAAGTGCCAAGGTGTATAGTTTTAAAACATGTAGTGCTGTTGTCAAAAAGGCCAAGGGCATTGGCAAAGTAGCTGTTGAAAAAGAGCTTGTATTTGAAGATTATAAAAATTGCATCAAATCCCAGAGTTTAATCAAAACATCAGAAAATAGAATTCACAGTGAGGATCACTTATTGACTAGCAATATTGTAAGAAAAGTGGCTCTGGACCCACATGATGATAAGAGATTCATTTTATCATGTGGCATACATACTTTACCTTGGGGGCATTGTGATTTGAAAAATAGCAATCAATGCCCAATTCCAGAGCATGATTTGAAATAAATAAACATGCCTATGAACTTATTTGGGTTCAAAAAACAGGCTATTATGGAGCTGCCAACACCACAACCCTCTTCTGATATGCTGTCTAAACTGAGTGGCTTGTTAATTATTCATCTGAACAGCATACTTACAGATGTTGATGATGAAACAGGCAAAACATTGTACATATTTAACAATAATTTAAATCATTACCAATTACCTGTAGGTGGGCAATTGCAATTTATTACAACCCCTGAGGGTGATGTTAAGATTTCAGTAGGGAGAAATATTTATAGAATCAAGCACTCAAACATGATTTCTGGCACTGTATATACTGTTTCTGCTGGTGACTGCTTATATATTGAGGTCCCTGGATCTTATGACAAGCTTATACCCTTTTTTATAGAATTAAGAATCAGATACTCTATAATAAATAACCACTAAAACAAAAATGCCTAATGATATATTTGGCCATACAAGACATGAAGATCACAGTGATGAGATTCTGATGCTTGATGTCAGAGTCAAGAAATTAAGAAGTGATTTACAAGCTTTACAGACCACACTCAATGCCAGTCTTCAATTAGAAATTACAAATTTACAATCACAATGCATGGACCCTCTTCTTAAAATTGATTCTGAACTCAAATTGCTGCTTCAAAAATATACTGATCTGGCCACATTAGATAATTTTCAAAGTTTAGAAGAAGCTGTAGCAGCTCTTCAAGCCAAATTTAAGACCCAGGCTAACAACTCCGAGCAATTGAAACAGCAATTGGAAGAGCAGATAAATAATGTCCAGACACAGCTCCAAACAATTGTCAAAAGCATAAAATCACAAGAAGATTTTGATCTAGTGATTTCCACTCTAAAGGAACAGATTCAATCACTACAGATACCTAATCTGGACCCTCTGAACAATGCCATAGCCGAGGTTAAAGAAAAAATTGAGACACTTGAAAATTTTATGAACAACTTGCCATCTTCTGATGCTTTGAATGCAATAACTCGGAGTGTAGCAAATATGAAGCTGCAACTTGAAACATATGAAGATTTTGGAAAAATTCAAAGTTCCATAACCCATCTTGAAGGTACAATAGCAGCAGTGCAAAATGATTTGGCAAATGTACTAGAATCCCGATTGCCTGGGATTGTAGATACCCTTGTTAGTATCCAGCAACAGATCACAAAACTTGAAAACCTCAACACTGAATCTGAACTGTCTCATTTTCATCATTTGATCGATGATATCCAAACAAAGCTTGAAATTTTACAACAATCAACACCCTCTCAGGCAGATATAGCCCTGCTCCAAAATGCTATGCAAAATGTGGCTGATGCTTCTGAATTAAACAATGTAAAATTGGCACTTGAATCTTTGCAGAATACTGTATCAAATCTTCCCACATCACAGGAACTTAAAAATATTAAGAGAGCTGTGAATCGCATATTGAAATCAGAAGATATCAAGAATATCCAGGCAGAGATAAAACAACTCACTCAGACAGTGGCCACTCTTCCAACCAATCAACATATTAATGAACTGCATGCCCTATTTGAGGATATCAGAAGACAGGTCCATGATCTTACTGCTCAAAATTCAAAATTGGCAGTTGTTGAAAATTTGCAACAAATTGTAGCTAATATCAAGCAACAGCTAGGGACCATGGAATCCAATCAAGCAAATGCTCTGTCTGTTTTTGCCACCCAGCTTCAAGAAATTGTGCAACAATACAAGAAACTTGTTGTGGACATAAAAATCAAGCCAGGCCATGATGATGTTGTTAGAACCATCAATGAGCACCTTGAATCTGTAACAAGCAGATTGCTTACAGCAGAAAAGGAAATAACCGTCATAATCGAGAATCCAAAACATACAGTAATTCTTGAATTGTACAGCATCCCCAACAAAGAATATGATTCTCCATTTACACCAGGTGGGAAAATATATATGCTGTCTCCTGCACAATTTTATTACCAGTTTTTTGTTGGGGGCACACTGAGACCAATCAAGATCAAATATTGGCTTCAACCACAGGCACACCACTACCCCACCTTATCAATAACAAATGCTGATAACAAAGTGAAAATCACCAGTGTAGAGTTAGAGGATTTTACAGATCCCAATACATTAGAAACAGCCTATACTGAAGATGATGGCTCTCTGGAATTTAAAATACATATTGGAGACAAATTATATTTAGAAAATCCTGCAGTATCAGCTGCTGAACACCCCATAGTTGCAATATTCTTGTTTACATATTATGTCTAGACAAATTATTGTTGATGAATTACACAGACAGGCCAGACATAATTTTAAGAGACTCCCAGTAGTCACAAAGGGCATAGATGATTTATGGCAGAGCGACTTGATTGAGTTGTCAAGTGGGCAGTTGAAAAACTTGGACAAAATCAACAAGGGCTACAAGTATCTACTCACTGTAATAGACACATTTTCAAAATTTGCCTGGGCTGTGCCACTCAAATCCCAGACTGGAAAATGTGTTACAGAAGCCTTCAGGACAATCATCAATCAGAGTGGAAGATCCCCGCGCTATTTGCAAACAGATAATGGCAAAGAATTTTATAATTCTGTGTTCCAACAATTTATTAAAAGCCAGGCAATAAAACATTACTCGAGTTACAGTGATCTCAAAGCCTCAATTGTAGAGAGATTCAACAGAACCTTAAAAAATCTTATGTATAAACAATTTACACTTCAAGGTAATTATAAATGGCTTAATATTCTTCCAGAACTTCTACATAAATATAACAACTCGGTCCATTCCACAATCAACATGAAACCCTCTGAAGTAACTTCATCTGATGAGCAAAAATTGATCAGGACTGTTTATTATCCTAGATACCAGCCAACAACAAGAAAGGCCAAATACAAGGTGGGTGAACAAGTAAGAATCAGCAAATATAAGCACTTATTCAAAAGAGGCTTTACAAGAAACTGGAGCACTGAATTATTTACAGTGGTTCAAGTTAAACCCGGGACCCTTAACACATATATAATAAAAGATCACCGAGGAGAAATTCTCAAAGGCAGGTTCTATGAACAAGAACTCAGCAAAACTAAACAGCCTGACACATATCTCATAGAAAAAATCATCCGCAGAAAAGGCAACAAGTTATTTGTCAAATGGCTGGGTCATCCGGAAAACAGCTGGATCGATGCAGACAAAGTGATAATATGAGCACCTGGGATGTTATAAAAAGGCTGCCAGAACCTGAACAGCAGAATAAGAGAAATGGCAAGTTGCTGCCTGATAATATTAGATGTCTTATTGTTGGGCCATCTGCTTGTGGTAAAACTACACTAATGGTTGATAATTTTTTATTGACACCCAAATGGTTAGACTGGAAAAACAGGCACTTGTATGTTTTTTCTAAGAGCTTGGAACAATTAGAATATCAGCAGCTGATGAAGCTATATGATGGATTAGATATTGCCACTTTTGAACCAGATGTTAAGCCACTTCATGAATGTCTCGATAATTCTGTTGTTGTGTTTGATGACATTATACTGGATAATCAAAACAAGGTTAGAAATTTCTTTACACAGGGCCGACACAAAAACATTGATTGCTTCTACCTGGCACAGACTTTTTCTAAAATACCGAAGCAGCTGATCCGAGACAACAGCAATTTTATATGTGTGTTTCATCAAGATCATACCAACCTCAAACACATACATGATGAATATGTAGGTGGGGACTTGAGCTACAATGATTTTTCCAAGTTTTGCAGCAAGTGCTGGAACCAGGACAGTTATGGGTTTGTCACAATTGATATGACAAGAACACCCAATAGTGGCAAATACAGAAATAAAATCAACGATTTTCTAGACGTTGAGACATAAATAAATAACCATGAAACGACCAATCATTGATGATCTTAAGTTAAGAGATTATCTTGTAAAAAGATTTAAGGGATGGAAATCAGAGAACCGTGGAATTTATGAAAAACACAAACAAACAGAACAGCCTGTAATTGATGCTATTAATAATTTAGGTAAGAATATCAAAACTGTTACAGAGCAGAATCAAAATTTGATCACAGAGCTTGTACCTGTAGCTGCTAGGAACATATTAGATTATCCATTCACCCCACTTTCCAGCATTCATACACCTAGTCCTGTTGCTCCTAGAAGAATTGAAGCTACTCAGGATCCTATTGAATTGGGTCTTCTTGCTCAAAAATATTTAACCACACCTAAAGACAACAAAGATGAGGTGTTTGGCTTATATGCTGACAGAGCTTGATGGGAGCATCATACATAGAATTGGCAATTTTAGAGTAACTTTTATGGGGGATGATCTGATTGTTTATTCAGAATCTCGTCTCGGAGAAAAAGGTGCTTTTGTTAAGTACCCCGGAACACCTGGGTTGTGGGAACTGATGACTCGGAAAAGGCCTGGCAGCTATACAGATCAAGATTATGAACATTACAAAGAAATATTAATAAAATCAGATGCTCTATACCAGAACAATGATCCCACACAAAAAAGGGTTAAGTCGAGCAGTGGAGCAAAATACAATAATTTAATCAAGCCCATATGGTCACAGATCAAGACTGGCAGTGGAATCAAACAATACAACACCCTGCCTAAAGAATTTGTGTGGGTTGATGATGTCAGGAAACTTGTAGATAGGTTATTGGTGATAGCTGGGGAGGAAAATGCTGGCAACCACAATTTTTACAATGAAAAAGTTGGAATTATGGACATGATAAGCACAAAATTGTCTAATTTTATAGTGAATGACACTAAGGGGATTGGATATCTCATAAAAATTATTAATACTCTACCACCTAAATTTTGGAATATTTCTGAGGGCCGGGGCCTGGTTAATGACATCATAAACAAGCTGCCATTTGAACTACACATTCCAGGCTATCAGTATTGTGGTCCCGGTACAAAATTGGAGCATAGATTAGACAGAGGGGACCCTGGTGTTAATCCCCTAGATGCTGCTTGTAGAGACCATGACATAGCATACAACACAGATTCCGATCTTGACAAGAGACATGTTGCAGACAAGAAATTAGAAGAGGCTGCATTTGGCAGATTTGTAAGCAAAGATGCTTCTTTGAGTGAAAAAATAGCAGCATTGGGAACCACCATAGCTATGAGCACCAAACAAAAACTGGGGTGGGGGTTGTGAATATGTATATAATAAACCTACAATGAAGGCCAAGGGTGTTATGTATCAAATACCTTATGCAGGTCTTAAATCTCTTAAAACTATTGATAGTCTTTTAACCAAAAAGCAGCGCAAGAAAAACAATTCTTGTATTGCCAAGGGCCATGGTATGAAATTGTTGCTTAGTACCCCCCAATTAAAAAAATTACAACAATCGAGAAAAAAATCACATGTGGGGGGTTTCATATTTACTATCCCGGCCATCTTAGCTGCTCTCGGGGCTGTTGGGAGCTTGGCTGGGGGATCAGCCGCCATAGCAAAAACGGTAATAGATGCCAAGAAAAATAAGGCAGAATTAGATGAGCAGAGGCGCCATAACCTGGCCATGGAGAAACAAGGGAAAGGTGTTAAGAGAGCCATGAATAAGTTTAAAAAAAAACAAGAACCGCTTACAAACCAAGATATTGAAGCTTTAATCAAGCCACTGGGCATCAAACATTTTAGGGGTGTGTACATGTCTGATTCTTTACCGGAACAACCACTCAACAAAGAGTGTGGCATTGTTAATTTTGATAAGTACAAAAATCAGGGCACTCACTGGATTTGTTATCTTAAATATTTAAACAATGAGGCATTTGTGTTTGATTCATTTGGAGGTGTTCCACCTGAAAATTTAATAAAATATCTAAATTCAGCTAATCTTTATTACAATAATGCCCGTGTTCAAAACTTCAAAGATGTTAATTGCGGACATTTGTGCTTATCTGTTCTCAGATACATGTCTCAAATAAATAAACCATCAATTGAAGATTTTCAAAAAGCCTTGTGGTATCTGAAACATCATGGGGGTATTCCATCTCACCAGCCAAAATTCAATATTGAAACTCAAATTACATGATGACATAGTGTATCCCAAAACAATAGCTCTCAGAGCATTTTACGGCATGTACCTGATCCCTAATATTACTCACCACAACAACACAATTGCAGTAGGGGATCAAAATATTGTCATCACTCCAGGGCAGTATAATCTGTCCACTCTAAATGCACAATTACCCAGAGGTATAGTGTTAACTCAAAATTCTGTCACTCACAGAGTAGAGATTGTATCTGCTACGGAGACAGTGGATCTGGGTACTATAGGAGAACTGCTAGGATTTGAGAACAACACAAAACTTGAAGCGGCCATCAAACACACTGCTATGAATATACCTAAATTCTTAGCCATAGAGACTCTGAATATTCACTGTAATGTGGCCGAGGGTATGATCACCAAATCAAATGGCATAGGCACTCACAAACAAACCGGCATCATTGCAACATTCAAACCTAATTCCGAATTTATGGAGCCCATCATCTACAATCCATCCCCAACATTATATTTTCCCGTGTGCCATAATAGAATAGATTACATTGAGTTGATGGTCACTAATGAAAAAGAAGAATTAGTTGATTTTGCTGGAGCCACAACAACTGCTATCATAGAGATTAATATTTAAATAAAAATACATACAATGGAAAATATTGAGAGTTATGAGCTACAATCATTCCCCCCAAACAGGAGGACATTTGCAAATTTAAATCAACCCAACACAGAAATAGAGGTTGATCTTGATGTAGGGGATGGCTTTATACACCCCCACAGAGCAGATCTATACATCAAATTTGATGTTGTAAAGCTCGATGGAACAGATTATCCGGCAGATTCAAATATAAGATTGGTAGACAATTTTGTGCCGCATCTCTTCTCTGAAATTGAGATCAGAAAGCATGGCGTTGTTATAAACAGAGTGGATTATCCCGGCATTACCTCCACAGCTTTGGCCACATTAAAATTATCCAAAACCGAGGCTTCTTACTACAGAATCGGTGGATTTGAGGCTGGTGATAAGATATTAACCAAGAACCACACAGTGCTGTTCCCTATGCGCCTGTTGCCAGGATTCTTCTCGGATTACAAAGATATTATGTGGAAGGGTGGGTTAAGAATCACATTTAGAAGAGCTGCCAATGATAACAATACTTTGATGAGGTACAGTGCGATAAACTCTACAGGAGAAGCTTTGCCTAATACCTTACCAGATGCAGGCAAATGCATTATTCAGACTATGGAGCTAAGAATCCCTGTTGTTGAATATGAGGCCAGCTATGCTCTTAAATACAAAGCTGATATCCTAAAAAATCCACAGGTTCCTCTGCAATTTTATACATATCAATCTGTACAGAAGCCCGCATCTGGTTCTTATTATGAGTTTGATGCTACAAATTCATTCTCCAGCATACAATATGACATGCCGGATTTTGTAGTGGTTCTGTTTCAGACTGGAAGACACAATAATCAGGAAAAAAATTCAAGTAAGTTTGATAACTGCAACATCAAAAACATATATCTTAAAAATGGCAGAAATGAGGTATTTCCTAGAGAAAATTACAATTTAGACATGTCCAAGGGTGATTTCCTCAAATTATATGAGGCATTTTCGGCTTTCAAAAGGGTCACTACAGGCAATACGGATATGTATTACACACCAGATGAATTCAAAACACAGAGACCCATGTTTGTCATCAACACTTCAAAAAGAAAACAAGTTGTGGTGAATGACAGGACAAACATTAAAATTATCTGTGAATTCCATGAGGCTTTACCCGATGACACCATTTGTAGTGTTATTCTCATAGGTGAAAAATCATATGTTTATGATGTAAGAAATGAAAGAGTCACGGAGCAATTCTAGAGAGTCTCTGCATATTGCATTGTCTTAGTACTAGATATGCAAGATGAGCCTGGTGTTCAATTGAACTTAAACCGGAAGTATGCAAACCGGAAGTGGACCGGAAGTGGACCGGAAGTAGACCGGAAGTAGACCGGAAGTAGACCGGAAGTAGACCGGAAGTAGACCGGAAGTGGACCAGAAGTAAATATGTGTGGGTGGGTGTGGGTGTGGGTGTGTGTAGGTGGGTGTGTATGGGTATGGGTATCTGAGGGGGTTCATACTTTCTGAGGGGGGTCATACTTTCTCATGGAATCCATGAGGGCTTTTTTACAAAAATCTTGGATTAGACGGGGTTCCACACTTGAGCAAAAAGCTCGTATGGGCATGTTGAGCTTGTTTTAAGTGTAAACAAATCTGCTTGAGGGGGGTTCATACTTTCTGGCGCTGTCCCTATCATAAATACCACTACTAGCATAGCATTAGGAAGGGTTTCTTTTTGGTCTCCCTGATGGGTGTAGTGGAAGCGGTGTTGTCTTGTAATCAAGGGGTCCCGGGTTCGATACTCCGGTGCAGGCACATAGTGGTTCGGATCCCAATTTAAACTGTAGGCCCAGTCCCGATTAACCTTACTGTGCATAAAGTGGACTTAAAACACCAACTCAATCAATCAATCAATAATTAGGAAGGTTTTCTTCTTTCTGAATTGAATGCACACACACACACATCATAAATTGTTATGAGTGGGGCTCGGAATTTGAAGACCTATAAATTGGCAAAAAAAGACCTATAAAAGGACCTAAATATATAAAAAAAGGACCTAAAAACGAAAAAAAGGACGTATAATTATTATTAATTAATAACTTCAGTTTTTATTACATATTTAATGAATAAAGAAAATACAAAATTCTGATGATATGGAACAGAGTGCGAAAAAACTATATGAATGAAATGCATCTTCTTTCAGACAATATATATATTTTAGATTAACAATAATTGGAAAAATCATATTGGAAGTATCATATTTGGCCTAACCACAGTAGGGTTACAGAAATAGGACTTCGGATCCTATTTCAGTCGTCCAAAAATGCTTTTCTCTCGTTTCAGGGGTGTTTCAAATATATTTATTTATTTTCTTTTTTTTATTTCTTTACTACAGAAAGGATGTTTAAGAGGTGATGTAAAAGGTAAAAAAAGGTAATGTGCTCCCCTGTGCTTAGCACCACGCCATGAAGGCGTATAGGGGGTGTGGGGGTAACGCCCCACACTTTCTTGACCCGGTCATGAGTGGGGGTGATGTGATCAGCATCACGCCCCTGACCGCCTTTACCCTCCAGGGTTTCCCCCAGGTACCCATATTATTCGACGCAGGGTGGGCGCCGGGGCCGCTTCCAACGTTAGAAAAGTTCCCGGATTTGAACCGGCCGGGGATCGAACCCGGGACCTTGAGCATAGTAGTCAGACGCGTTACCGCCTGAGCCACCGCGGCTGATGATGATGATTCGAATTGAGAATGGGCAGTAAAAACGTAGTCGAAAGAAGGTTAAGTTGCAAAAAAAAGCCGTTAAGACCTAAAAAGGCTAAAAAAGGAGCAATAAGCCAAAAAACGCCGAAAAAGGCAAAAAAGGACAAATAAATTCCATCTTTTTCTGGCCTACAATGACCCAAAATGAACACACATTATGTTGGGTCTCGTCTTCGGAAACTAGGGAAAAAAATGATTTTTCCTCAATTTTGGAGCCCTAGTTATCAGCGTCACTGAGGATATATGCATGAATTTCGTAATATATCATCATTCATCTTCACGATTAACCAAAGTGGTAGAAAAGCGAATTAAAATAAACCAAATCAATCAATGAATCACTTTTAAACTTCCGAAAGAATAGAGACCGTATCGTGAGTTACACCCGGTTTCGCATAGAAACACCTTACTTCTGTCGTTTTTTTAGTTCTTGACTTATCTTTGCTTTTTTTTGGGGGGGGGGGGGAATTCCACATCAAATCAACCAACTATCTATTTCGGGAATCTCTGGAGCAAGTGAACGATCACAAGTCTCTGTGCAAGTAGTGACTTGAGAGGGCTCCACCAATGAAAATGTGAGAAGGAATGGGATTGCTACCTGTCGTAACACAAGCGCGCTCTGCTTCATTCTGTCCACTCGATTTCCCCCCTTTCGCTGCCGCTATGCGCAGCTTTGCTCCAGCGATATCCGGGACAGATTATAGCGTTTGAAGCAATTTTTGTTTTCCACCATTTTGAAAATTTCGATCGTTGACATTCTCAAGACATCATTTTAGTATTAATTTGAAAATAGTGTGTTAATGATTTACATACGATAACATGAGAATGAAATCATATTTTAAAAATATTTTAATATCGAGTCGTCCAAAAAGTAAATTTCTAGCTGGATATATTGCTTTTTCAACTCTCTTTCTCTCGAGAATCTGTGACGACAGAGAAGTGGAGGAAGCGAGTAGGCGGTGCAAAGCAGAGCGCACTTATGCAAACGACTGGTATGGTTCAAGTCAGGATTGGAACGCCACTTCTCTTCAAAGAAAGTTCAGAAGGTTCAGTTTCCTTCTGAGAATCATTTGTCAAGTCCACATGGAACCCAGTACATCCTCCCCTCAAACGTTTCCCACCAATAGCGTCCGTTTTAGCAACTGACAGTACTTGTCAAGTCCACGTGGAGTAAATTAGATGTTGCCAATTCAGTCTCTTTAGAGATTTCATAACGTGAAGTTGGGGTTATCTTCGCTAGCTTAGTATTGTTTTATACAGTGGCGGCGATTAGGGGAGGCGAGGGGGCAGTTGTCCCCCCAATTTTGTCACTTTTGCCCCCGCACTATTCTAAACCTTATCTACGAGGGAAAGAAAACTGTATTTGCCCCACCCCCAATTTTGGCACCTTGCAACCCTAGTTTTGGAACCCAATCGCCGCCACTGAATGTGAGGACCTTTGGAGTACCGTCGTCTACTCGTGTTGGATGTCTAAACACTGCAGGTAAAGGTGACAACAAGGTTTCTCAGAAAACGAAAGGGCTGACTTGTATTACTGAAATCAGATACGCTTCTGGTCGAGTTAAGTGAAAGAATCAGGATGTTAACTTTAGCTGAAGAGCACTCGCTTCCCCTTTTACACGTTCATTGGTCCTACTTGCGCAAGGAACTTGGATTTATTCACTTGCTCCAGAGATTCGAGGGACATTGTGTGTTGCTTTGAAGCACACACAAAACGAAATAGAATGCACCTTTTGTGGTCTTAAGTTCCACGCATGTATTTAGATCCTGGAAACCTTGTAACCTTCTCTGTCGTCTAGCTATTAAAAGCAAAGTACAGGGACAATGGAACGTGACTAAACTGAAGCATCCTGTTTCATCTCTAGGCACGATCAATATTCACCGGTATTGAGATCCTTGATAACGGATTTTGTTCACCACCTCATCAGTTCTGGTCAATGCCAGAACTGATGAGTTGGTGAACAAAATCCGTTATCAAGGATTTCAATACCGGTGAATATTGATCGTGCCTAGAGAACGGTGTCATGTTACATCAGTGTTAGTGTTGCAGTGTATAACTACATTTAGTTCATGACATTATAACTCACTTAATATTAGGAATATATCTATTTCAATTTTTACAATAAAAGGCGTAAATAATGTTAGTAAGAAAATTTGGCACACCATTTGAAATTAGTTGCAATATATTCTACATTTGTCAAAATGACATACTGTGTCTTCAAATATATGCAACCTTTATCATCTACTGTATTTTCAAGCTTCGTAAACCTCTAAAGGTGTCTGTCTCTATGTTGTTAAGGAAAGTGCTGCAATGAGAGAATTTCGTTCGAGCGTCAAATAGTTAACAAGGGCGACGCTAGATAGCGTGCGGAATTTACTGTCAGATTAACATTTATGAAGATCCAAGTTTGGACTTTAATTACAAATTAACCAGTAGAGCTACATAAAAACGAGTTGCATCAAAATTTAGGATGATATTCAGCAAACAACTTCCCCCACAATTCATTGCGCGAAAGCATGATTCCGGCAAATGTTTTGGAGCGTTTTGGAAACACGCTTGATAAGCATTGCGCTCACAGCTTTTGTGGCAGTGATTCAAGGTACAAATATAGCCATTATATGCCAAATGTAGTCTTTTACATTTTGCTAAGACTCCTAACAATGACCAGAGTATCTAAGAAAATGGTATTTGCCACGAAACAACGTTGTAGAAAGCTACGAAACATACGAAAAAAATACAAGACTATGGAGTCTGTTTCTCATGGAATCAATCGGCCCCATTCGATAGTGCAGTGGCCATTGCTATCCCTTTGTAATCGAGGGATCCAAAGTTCGATTCCCGGTGAAAGAATAAAGAATATTCTTAAGAAAATGTGAATTTAAAACAAACTTTGTCTCGCGAAAATGATAATTTATAGAAAAGTTCCGAAGTACAAAATTGTGTACTATATTTTTTAAGGCCGTAACGTATCATTGTCACTTTTCGAATGTGTATTGAGACAGGCATAGAAAATATGGTGAAAAGTGTATACAAATTTACGCATACTGCGAACGCATCCGCTGATTGATAAGCAGCATTTCATTTTTTTAAATGATATTTTGTGAACATTATTAGAGATCGTACAGCAACAACACGCATTGCAAAGCATGCGGATGTAAATAGTAGTATAGAAGTCATATAACGCTAGCCATAAACACAGTCCTTGCCTTTAAAAAACGATTCATATTTCACCCCAGATTGGAAAAACTCATCATCTTAACCACCAACGAAACTGTATGAATGTTTGATGTTCTCTCACAATTAATACATAAACAATGGCATGCACACAACACAAACACACAAAACTCTTTATTTAACCAAAAGGAAACTTCATTTGAAAATCTACAATAATACAATTACAAATGTTAAACGTCGGGCCATTTTCACGCTTGCTATGGTTTGCCGGACTGAGTGCCGGACCACGTGAGTTTTGTCCAGATTTCCCATCATGCTCTGCGCTGCTGACGTCACATTGAATATCGTCCATTCTGCGTTAAGCTATAGTAACAATTTTTATCGAGTAGTCTTCGATTTTTTATCGTCATGAGAACAAGAAAAGTCCCATTTTATGTTTTTGAAATTCTATAAATAAAAACACTTGTGGTTCGATCGTGATGAAGTTTAAATACAGGGCAGGTAGAAAAGGTTTTAAGCACAATTCTTAATTTTCAGATTTTTCAAATCGGCCAAAAAAAAAATGCTCTTGCCAATTTTGTCGTAGTCCGACATATACGACAAATATGATTAAGCTCCTTTCAGCTGTTTTCAAAACCCATTATCATTGCCAATTAACATCGCGAAACCGATTTTAAACAGACTTTTATTCAACAGAGTAAAGATGTGTTGAACTTGGCAACACCGCACCTTCAGTCACTACGGGAGTTCTGTCAGTACGAGCGGTGTCGCAACGTTCAACACACATCATTACTACGTTGGATGAAAATATGTTTAAAATCGGTTTCGCAATGTTAATGATGTTCGCAGATATTTTCAAACAAATAGATAATTCTGGAAGTATTTTGAATGCTGATCACTGAAATGACATCAATTTCTTCCCATCACGTCAGGATTTTCCCCAAGGTCAGGATTTTTCTCCACGTTATTAAGTTCAACCATCACGTCACGGTTTTTCCCAAAGTCAGGGGTTTTCTCCACGTCATTAAGTTCAATCAACCCACCACATCGAGTATTGAACATTTTCTTAAGGAAAGTTTGATGAGGGATTTCGAAAATAGAACTTACGCAATCAAAGTCCATAGAAGTTTCATGTCAATGTGTCATGTGAAGGTGTAAGATGTATTAAATGCTTGCAATTTTTTGTGCATTTATAGTTGAAAATTGGAGAATTTGTTTTGTAGAAAATCAACATTTTACCACCATCTAAACAGCCATCTATTGAGGAAATAATGAAACTACCAATTTTATTATGAAATTAAGTCAGTTAATATATTGTTGTTTTCTGAGACAACTGGACGTCATGGGTTGATAAATGTATTTAATCTTTGGAATCAGCATGCTGAAATTATTCAGACAACAGTGATCTGCGAGACATCGAATCTCACGTCGACGAGCGCAATATTCTGGGAGGACCTTTTCAGTGAATATGTACTGTATAATCTTCCAATGTCGACAGATAGTTTAGGAAGTAACCCAGATTTGCATAAGTCTTTGTTCTTGTATGGTGAAAGACAAGAGAAAGGGTCAGATTGTTTAATTTCATTATTGATTATGTTATTGATTACTTGTATTATCGGTTGATGTATGCTTATATATTTGCTAATTGTATTGTTTTCTTTGTTTTTTTTCTGCTGTCTGTAATTGGAGATTTACCTCTGTTGAGGGCAGTAAATAAATAAATAAATAAATACATTTTAACTCTGATATTGATGACGTTTTGATTTATGAAATTGACCCACAGGTTTTTCTGCACAGGGAGATAGATATCCAAGGATTTCCCAGCTCATACTTCAGGTTCGAAGGAGCAGGTCAGTAAAGTGAGAATCTATTGTTTCGTGAAGATAAATTGTCTAGTTTATCTTGTCAACTGTCTCATAAAGAGAGAGATTGGATCAAGAGTCGAACAGGGAGGAGTTTAATGGTTCGTCCGAGGCCAGCTGTAGTAGCGCTTCTGAGGGCTTGATAGCGGCAGTGGATTAAAGAAATGGAACATTTCTGACTTATCCAGCTCCCTTGATTCCATCAGCGCACATTATTTATCGCAGAAAAACACGAGGGATGTTCGGAAAGTAAGAGAGTGGCTACACGGTACTGTTCTCCAAAACTGGATTCCCATTGGAGCACTCAGATGTGAAAGAATTATTTTCACTAACTTTGAAACCCCTTCCTTGTAGTTCCATACCATTAACTCTCTTCAAGGTTTCAATTAATTCCATTAGAATTATCTCTTCTTTTTATATTTCAGGTGTCCTGGGTTGGAATCCCGGCCTGGGCATGGATGTTTGTGAACGTTCATTCATCAATTTCATCATATCATCACTCATCCCCATCTTCGCAAATTAGCCAAAAGTGGCACAAAAAGCGAAGTAAAAGAAAGATAATGAATCAATCAATTTTCTATTCCGGTATTTTATCTAAAAGATTCTAAATGTCTTGTTGTTATCATTATCACTAAATAAATGCTTACCCACGCCCCTCTTAAATCAGGCACTATATTTCAATAATTTTATTTGGACTTTTTAATTTATTTCTCCAAAAAGAAACGCAGGTTGTTTTGTTTAAAAAAAATGGCCAAATTGTTCTCAGTATAGAAAAGTGCAAGAAGGTGTGCATATTGTCACAGCCAGTGGTGTACGCAGGTTTTTTTTAAGGGGGGCTGAAATTGTAAAAGTGCATAGTACATAGCTGCTTTCTAGGCGATGCTATACACAAAATATTTCGTAAATTACTAACTTTCTACTCCAAAAACTGGCAATCAGGGGTTATTTTAAAGCGGGGTTGCATTTACCACTCTGTTTTTCCCGAGTTATTCTCTGCTTTTATTAAATAAATTGGTTTCCTTAAAATTTCAGAGAGGGTTGTAGCCCTATCAAACCCCCTTCTGCGTATGCAATTGATCGCAGCTACTAAAACGCAAGAAATAACGCAATGGCATACTAATAGGCGACAAACATTTTATGTTATTACATGCAAGAATGGCGCAGCATAGATTACTTGGATAGAAAATCAAAGAAGTTCATTAAATGTGACAGAAAGTCTGCCATAAAGAAGACAACTTTTGTATACAACATATGCTCTTGCATTTTGAAAGTTTTTTTATCGTTCCGATTTAGCATCCCTATTCTGCCATACTTTTGTCTGATCTTCAAAAGTGGAAGAATGATTGGTTCGGTGATGACGCCATGAGTCGATATTTAACATCTGTTCCTTGTGGCTCGAATGGTGTTCATTCGTGAGGACCGACGAGTGATCGAAGTTGGAAAATAGAATGGAGTCCAGAAAATTTATGACAAAGAAGTAATGTACAGGACATATACTGGCAACATAAACAGTAATACGGTATTCTTTGTCATAGGACGACTATTTTTACCACATCAGGTCTTATTAGAGCATAAACATGCACGGCATATCTTTACAGGACAATAGACACAATACTTTGAAGACTAATAAAAAAGAAGAAATTATGAACCTCTGAAAGAACCTGATGGTAATTGGATAATACGAACCAACGAAGAACTCAACAAATTAATAAGGAATGAAAACATCGTAAATATCATGAAATCACTAAGATTAAGGTGGTTTATGTACGTAAAGAGAATGTCTGATGAAAGATTAGTAAAATAAATATATACAGTAAATGGAAAACACTTGGAACACGAGCCTCAGGCAGGCCAAAGAAACGATGAGAAGATGAAATAATTAAAGATTGGAAAGACATGGAAGTAAAGAACTGGTCTACGACGCCAGGGGTTCCGGGTTCGAATCCTGGCCTGGGCATGGATGTTTGTGAGTATCCATTCATCAATTTCATCATATCATCACTCATCGTCATCTTCGCAAATTAGCCAAAAGTGGCACAAGAAGAGAAGTAAAATGAAGCAATTCAATCAATCAATAAAGAATTGGCCGAAGGGCATCCAGGATAGGAAAAAGTGGAGAGATGTTGAGAAGCCCAAAACATTCAAGTAAGAAGTTGTAGCATCTCAAGAAGAAGACGACGAAGAAGAAGAAGAAGAAGATGATGAGGAAGAAGAAGATGATGAGGAAGAAGAAGAATGAAAACGCTAGAGCAAAGGTACCCACTCATTACCTTCATAAGCCGTATCAGTAGTATGATTAAATAAGTGTTTCCATACAATCTCTGTTTAACAGTTTAGAAACTATGGGCTACGTTAGACACCAAATAATTACAAGCAATACAAAATACCAATTAGAACAATATTAAACTTCATGGTAAATTTCAGTACACACACATATGGCAGTGGATGATGACGAATCTTCGACAAGGTGTGGAGCCGCACTCTGTAGCGGATGGTTAACACAGTGCGTTACGATCCAAGGGGTCTCGGGTTCGAATCCTGACTTGTGCATGTATGTTCTATGTGTGAGCTTTCATCAATATCATCATATCATCACTCATATTCATCGTCACGATTAGCTAAAAGAGATAGAAAAGCATCGCTAAATAACAAAAATCAAATCAAATCAGACAAGATGTGGATCTTAGGGCTGATCAATAAATGAAATGAGTTCCAGATATTAAAATACTACGTTATGACGATCGTTTTTCTTGTAGTTGTATACGCACCCGTCACCTTCGCTGGTAGTTCAATATAATGTTTGTTGTTTTGATCCATTATTAACGATTAAATGACTAAGTTATCTTAGGCATAACAGCGCAATCTATCTTGAGAGATCAAATCGATAAAAACGGTTGCAACCTCGATGTTGGATTAAGATGTGATTTGGGTGTGTAATTTCAAATTTGATAGTCTATTCAATCTTTAAACTCTTGCATTTTACTCTCAGATTGTCTTGTTAGCATTGCATTGTAGGTATGTAACGCAGTCATGTAGTGTTGTCTTTCCAGTTGCGGAAAGAGTGTCTAAATGCGAAATTATTCTCACTGGAAAATTAAGCATATCTGTTGCTCGTGGATTCACAGTCTGAAGTATAACCAGATCTATCGGTTTAACCCGAAAAGAGAAAGTGGGGCATCGCCCCCTTCCACCACCACTCACTCAGAAACGTCACGGTACAACTAGAAACGCTCCTCCAAACTCAATTCACATTCACGGGTGAAAAAAACAACAACATCTGCGACCTTTTTACTCACCCAGGATTCCCAGTCGGTAGTTTATGGTGACAACCACGACACCTCCATAGCTCGCAAGGACGCTCCCGTCGTATGGGTTCCCAGAGTTCCATTCGTAGGACTCCCCGTGGACGAACACCATCACAGGAAACTTCGAACTGCTGTCCCGGCTGCCGGCTGCAACGACAACGGGAAAGAACAATGTAGGAATCGAAAAATAAAACTGTCTTTTCAACACATTTTTAATATTATCCAAGGTGAAACTTAAAGGGATACTCTGTAACGGATATGTCTGGAGCAAGCAAGAGGACTCACCAATGAACACGTGAGAGGGAATGGGATTGCGTGGAGGGGAAAGCGACTGCGGTTACCAGACTTAGCAGCAGCGTGTACTGCTTTGCTCAACTCACTCGATCCCCCCTTGCTCTGCCGCTATGCGCGGCCTTACTCCAGAGAAAACCGAGATAGAGTATAGAGCCCTGGGCACCGGGAGGGGGATCGAAGAGTTCCGTCAACCTCCCCGCTTGGAAAATGGCATCGTTAAAGTAACAAAAGACAGAAAGTTTGTTACTATTACTGCTGCTAACAGAAATAAGGTTCATTTAGTAATTATTCGAACAGGATAACGAAGTAAGAAATGTGTTCCATGAAAAAAGGAGTAAAATACAGAAACCAGTATATTTTTTAATCTTCTGCCATTTAAACCAAAGAATAAATGGTTTTACAGTTTTCAAAATGCCAAAAAATAGATTATATGTGAGAGGGCACACAACATACACTATGGCTAACATTTCCTCCTAACTTATAAAGCTTGTTTTTTGAACTAGATGTGTAAAAGTTTATAACGAAACAGAATTGCTAAATATTCACTCATTTGGTGCATTGAGTAGAAAAGTCTCCCCAACGATATAATAATAATAATAATAATAATAATAATAAAATTCGGAGTAAATTTTGTTTTGTTTGTTTATAAAAGTTATTGTTTTATATAAACAAACATAATAATAATTATCATCATTATTGTTACTATTTCTACTTTTCATTTCTCAACCATTGCCTGACGCCCATGGGTAGAACAATAATGGATAATGAACGGAGATTGGTTGACAACAAATTATTTGTCTTATTTTCCATATTTTAGGCAATGGAACATTTTTTATCAAGGGCGCGAGCAGATAAGGGTCACGGGGCACTTTCCCCTCCTGAGATATCTGGAGAAACTCGTATAATGAAAATGGTGAAATTGTACGATGGGTCGTACGAAAGACAGCAGATTAAGTGGTATCTGATATCTGTATATCGTGAAATGGAAAAAATACAAAAAAAAGAGATCTCTTCATCAACAAAGTGATAGATGTTCTATAGAAATGGTGGCTTCAAGTCTGAATTTGAAAAGTCCACGGTATTTCCAATTGAATTTCCATTTTATGGTTTTGAATCGATAATAATAATCTATCTTATATATATATATATATATATATATATATATATATATATATATATAATACGTGTGTGTGGTTGTGTATATTTGTTTGTTCCGGCATAACTCTCGAACGCCTGAAGCAATTTCAACCAAACTTGGTACACGTATCACTTGCAATCTGGAAATAATATTTTTGGGGTAAGACACCCCTGGCACCAATAAGGGTAGGGTGGGAAGGGGTGACATGTAAAGTAATCGAGAACCACCGATATTAAATTCCGCACAAACAGACATCCGTGACTCTATGCAATCCCGCACAACGATAGGGTTTCTCGGGTTAGAATTAGAAATTCTTTATTCATGGGCGAAGTTCAGCCTGTGGCTGCTCTACCACTTAATTCGCAAAATCTAATACAATAAAACAACTACTATAACATAAGAATTTTATTACAATTATCGCTTCTAAATATTTCAGTAATTAACACTCTAAAATGATAGACAATTTTACTCATTCCCACACATCAAAATGATTTGCAGTTTAGAATATTATATTATGATTTCTGTTTTCTACAATGAGATACACTGAATCAATTTTTTCTAAAAAGAAAAACCAAACACAAAATTACTTGTATGTGTGCTTCCTAGATTGCTTATCGGTAACGTCGTTTCCTTCTAATCTACAGGTCCTGGGTTTGATACCCGTTGGAGGCACATAGTGGTTCGGATACTACATTAAACTGTAGGTCAAGTCCCGGTTAGCCTATCTGTGTATAAAGTGTACTTAAAAATTAAAAACGTACATGTTTAATGATGTTTTTCTTTAAGACGGAAGCCTCCCCGATGGCACAGTGGTAGCGTCGTTGCCTTGTAATCAAGGGATCCTGGGTTCGATACCCGGTGGTGGAGGAACATAGTAGGTTCCCACTTTTAACTGTAGGTTCAGTCCCGATTAACTTTGCTGTGCATAAAGTGGACTTAAAACACTAAATCAATGAATCACTTTAAGATGAAAGAAAAATACATTAATATCCTCGTTTGAAGAACTGAAGCGAGATCTTAAACGTGACGGCTGTTAAACCAAGAGCCCTCGGTTTGAATCCTGGGTACGGGTGTGATGCCTCATGGTGTTCGTCGCATCATCTGTTCCAAAATTGCATTGGAATTGGATAACAAATAAAATTAACAGCGAGTGGCGTGAAAACGTGACGAATTTTACTTTTTCGGCAAGAGACAACAGAAACTCCTAGATCTTTCGTATGACCTATTTACGTAGGCTGCAAGTGAGACGGGCTGGATGCAAATGAAATTTCTGCAAGACCGGGGCGTCGGGGGGAGACAAAAGGCAAAAGATCTTAATTCCCCGACCGTTCCATTTTAACCCACTTTCCCTGAAGCCGAGCGTTAAATTCGGAGCAAGCGTTTACGACTGACGCTTTTGTTCCTCGTCTATTAAATATGGAGCCGAAATTTTCCATCAGACGATGTAGCGGAGAAATTTACGCAACTATTTACTCGGACGGAGGCTTTTTACTTAAGAACGCCAACACTCCGAGCACGACATTTTATGAGGAAATATGGGAGAAGTTTCTTCCCTCCTCGGGCCCCCGCCCCTGCTCCCCTCCGTCCTGCTCCTCCCACTCTTTCAGTATTCCTATCTGATTTTCCTCCCTCGCTTACTTCTTGCCGCTCGTCTCATTAATTGTATTTCTATCTCGGAAAACTTCCCGACGAAGATGGGAACGCGATTTTACCACTTCGGGGTGCAAAATCTTCGTCTATTTCACTCTGCGATAAATCTCTTTGCAACAACTGGTTTTGTCGTGAGGTCAAATTATCGAATTTTGTTCACAGTATATATACATTATATATATATATATATATATATATATACATTTATGTATTATTTATTGGAACAATTGCTATTATGTTTTTCTAATATCAAGTATAATTCGAATAACTTTTGACTAAAGAACATATGTATTATTATTTTTAGTTATAAAAAAAGGATTTCTGTATTAGAAGCAGTCTTAATTCAATATCACTTTTCCTGAAATACTTTATGATCACGTTCAACTTTTGAAATCGAATTTAGTTCAAACAATGCCTCCCCGCTGGCTCTGTAGTAGCGTCGTTGCATTGTAATCAAGAGGTCTCGGGTTCGATATCCGGTGGAGGTGGTTCGAATACCACTTTAAACTGTAGGTCCAAGCCCTGATTAGCTTTACTGTGCACAAAGTGGACTTAAAATTCCAAATCAATCTATTTAGTTCAAACAAATTTGATAATATTTTATTTATTGATTGATTTGCTTTATTTTATTTCGCTTCTTGTGGCACTTTTGGCTAATTTGCAAAGTTGGGGATGAGTGATGATATGATGAAACTGATGAATGGACAATCACAAACATCCATGCCCAGGCCAGGATTCGAACCCGATACCACTGCCGTGATAATATTTTATTTATGTGTAATTTATTTACTGAATGTTTATTTCATAATAATATGCTATTCTTCGAACAAAATGGAATATAGTCTATTTAAAGGATCTTCTACTAAAGAATATTTATTTTATTTGAAGGTTGATGAATGTTTAATGTAATACACACAAAAATATAAAATTATCATGGATATTGATTGATTGATAGAGTTGGTGTTTTAAGTCCACTTTATGCACAGTAAGGTTAATCGGAACTGGACCTACAGTTTAAAGTGGGTCCAACCCACTATGTGCCTCCACCGGGTATCGAATCCGGGACCCTATATTTAATATATACATTACAATTTCTTTATAATTTTTTGTGATGATCTTTAAATATTAAATACTAACTAACTCATAGAATAATTTAATTTATTCTTGATTTTTACACATATAGAGCAATAAAGTCTCAATGGTATGTCCTACAATTAATAATTTTTGACTTACTAAAGTTTACATTGGAGGAGAATTAAAAATATTCTGGACTTCTCTTTATAAATTTCTAGATTACCATTTGTGCATATCAATACTTATAAATACAATAATATTATATTTGAAGAATACTATTCATCTTGATAAGATTGGTGCCTGTAATTTTAAACTTAATTTTATTACCTCCTTTTTTATGTATTAACTGAAAATACAGGCAAAGGGGAGAGCTCAGCACATGCATGAAAAATAATAGTTCATTTAGGATAAAAAAAATGAACTCTGTTCAGTAAAGTGAGCTGGGAATATGGGCGACATGACAATAATATTTTCTGGGGCAAGTCACATTTATTACATTACTAAATATGAAATAAAAAATCTGAGGCAAAAGTTTGAGTATTTGGGAAACTTCTTTCCTAATATTGATGTGGCTATTCAACAAATTCAACTTCATCTTATCATCACTCATCTCCATCGTCGCGATTAGGGAATGGAAGAAAAGCAACGTTAAATAACTAAAATCAAATCTAATCTAATATTTTTTTCTCCAGCGAAGCTTGTAATGATCGGTGAGAAGATTGATGAGATTTGAAACTTGTCGCCAGGTGGCGGCAGTCATCTCCACGAATATAAAGGACATGTGCAACACAGAAAATGCAACATTCATCTTGTCGTTTTTTAAAGCCACAATGCTATTGGTTGATTTTTGCATTTCCAACATGACGTATATTGTAATTTATGGCCCAACCTTGATGCAACCAGCAATAAATTAAGGTTCATGTCCATGGCTGGCGATAATGAAAGAGGAGTTCAAGAAGTCAAGTTGATTTTGAGTCACCTCTTTGTTTGGATTGGTGCATAAAACTTTAATATTCCGAGAAGACTTGATTTCTTTCGCTTTTTCCCACTTTGGTAGCTTTATAGTGTAATTCGCATTGACAGAAGTAATAATTCTTTCAGAGTTTCACGACTTTCTTCTCCTTTTAACATCGGACAAGTAGAGAGATCCGATGTCGATACGATCTAAATTTACAACTTCTTTCGGTCGTTTTGGTTGAGTGTACAGTTCGGGTGGAAGCGGCCTCTTAAATATATTATAAATAAACGACGGAGGCTTCAGGTTGCAAAGATCGAGTTACCTTCTACAGCGAGAACTAACCTGATAAAATTTGCAGTTGTGGCGTGTCCAGATGATTCTTTTATGGACGCAGAAGCTTTTCTGTGATTTAAGGAAAGGAATATTCCCCCATTTCTTCTCTGTGTATGGGTTTCTGGCTATGCAACGAAAAACTCAAGGGTACTGTAAAGAAAGAGATCGAACTCATTCCGTACGGAAGCATTTTGATAGTTCCACAACCCAACACGGGTGGCAGCACGTAACAGTAAAAGCGTTCCATGACTTATCGTTTTAGATCTTTTGAACATAATGTATTGTGTTGTAACATTTAACATTCAGCATTTCTACCGTTAAAAAACTGTGAAAATTTTTGCCGAAAGATTAAGGAATAGAAATAAAGAATCGATCTGGTGATAGCTTCCGGCTTTCTTAAAAATTTTATTTCTAAAGTAATGAACGACTCGAGGAATGAATACACAGCTTCCTTAAGTTGAGAAAATTGGATATTTGACATCGAATTAATTTCGCCATTTTAATTTTATTAGAAAGTTAATTTTTAGATGTGTTTCCAGTCTCTTTCAGAATATATTGGGTTATTTTTTTATATAGGTGTCCAAAAACTCAATATGCTGACCAAGGCATATTTTCTGCCTTGGTTAGCATATTGAGTTTTTGGTTATCATGGAAACAAGGCTTAATGGTGTTATACACGTGTGTTTCACATACGTTACTAACATTTGCGTTGTGGCTTCGAGCAGCCATGATCGAGGCAGTTCTTGCAAGCATATGGAATTCAAGCAGGCGTTCGGGAGATACTAGCACAGGCATTCGTGATTTTAAACAAACGTGCAGTTGGTGCGGATGTAATGAACGCTATTTGTGGTGGATAATTCATTGTAAACGGCAACTAAAATTAGTCGCAAATATGGCAGCTGTACGCATCGTGACGTCACATGAAATCCACCTATAGCTTGTTTCAATAATAGAAACTTGGTACATTAGCTTTAAGTTTTGAATTGCAATGATCACATAGAGAATCGCTTTGTGTATTAAACTACCGAGTCTAGCAGTGGAACTGTAACCGGGGGGGGGGGGCACTCCAGAATCAAGCTGGGCTCCCGCATGTAAGAGACTCTATATATATTAATATTAAATACAATTACTTAGTTTCCTATTTCTCCCCTGAATCTCATAATTTATACAACTAATTTTTAAGAGTTCTTCATTTTGCCAAAATGATCATTTGAATTATTACAGAATACAGATATACCGGGTGTCCAAGAAGTCTTTCCCTGATTACAAACTTTATTCATATCCGCTATATGCAAGGTAGAGATGTGAAAGTGGTGCGAAAATGTTGGAAAACTTACCACGTTTTCTTGTTGCAGGTTTGAGTAACGTGACTCTAGTGTAGCAGTGTCAGTGCCCAGAAAACCGGAAATGTTCACAAATCATGAAAAAGCTCAGCATGTCCTCTGATATCACGAGACCCGGTCACCAATAACAGTGCAGATGAACTTTCAAATGTACAGAATTCTTTCGTCTAGAATATCTGCCATCAATAAGCTAGTATTTAAAAAATGGAATTTATCTTCATTCCCGAATTCTGTCAAGTCCAAGAAACATTGTATGGAAAGATACCACCCAATGTGAAGAGCATTAATTCCGGATTCCTTGGCACTGACACTGCTACACTACAGCCACGTTACTCAAACCTGCAACAGGGCCTCCCGATGGCGCAGTGGTAGCGTGGTCGCCTTGTAATCAAGGGGTCCGATACCCGGTGGAAGCACATAGTGGTTCGGATTCCGCTTTAAACTGTAGGTCCAGTCCCGATTAGCCTTAATGTGCATAAAGTGGACTTAAAACACCAACTCAAACCAAACTCAAACCTGCAACAAAAAGCTTGGTTAGTTTTCCAACATTTTGGCACAACTTTCACATCTCTACATTGCATATAGCGGATATGAATAAAGTTTGTAATCAGGGAAAGACTTCTGGGACACACGGTACTTTTTGATTTCAGAGATCATCAAGTAGCAGATTTCGCAGTATTAATGCATACATCTTTAAACTTCGATCCGCGAAACATACCCATTCTTTCGAAGCTTGTGATAAAAACAGTTAGGAATACTGAGTCCAAAACCTGGGCTCACTATGACACGTGGTCCTAGGCTCTCATAAACCCCCGGTATAAGTGGTCAGACACATTCGTTTTGCTCGCTCTTGATTTCTTCAAGGAAGCCACGTTGCCATCGCAACGGCATCCATGTTCCAAACTTCTAAGATTTCGGTTGCCAACTCCTAAGAATTCAGGTTGCCGACTTCAGAATAGCCATTAATTTTCTTATTGTAATGAGTAATTTACTCACACTTTCTACTCGATTTTCTTCTCTATTTTACCCTTTAGGCTTCAGGCTTCGCAGATAGCCTAGCTAAGCCTAGACTATAGGCTCCTGGATAATAATAATAGCTATATCAGATGCAGCATTGTTCAATTTTTTAGGATAACAATTTCTCATTTTGAGTATCTCTAGTTTCTTTGCATATTCTCTTTCAATCCTTTCACGTTCTATTTATTTTCGAAGCAACCGTTGTTGTTATTTTTTTTAACCACCAGGTGCAAATGTGGCGCTTAAAATTAAATTTCCCTTACTCAGAGCCCTCTGGAACCCGTTTGAAGTAGCTAATTGCACTGAAACGTGGTAGAGAGCATATGGAGACCATGAAAAAACGAAGGCTGATTAAAAAATACTTCAAATTTTCACCACCAGGTGCAAATGTGGCGCTTAAAATTAAATTTCCCTTACTCAGAGCCCTCTGGAACCCGTTTGAAGCAGCTAATTGCACTGAAACGTGGTAGAGAGCATATGGAGACCATGAAGAAGCGAAGGCTGATTAAAAAATACTTCAAATTTTCACAACCAGGTGCAAATGTGGCGCTTAAAATTAAATTTACCCTACTCAGAGCCCTCTGGAGCCCGTTTGAAGCAGCTAATTGCACTGAAATTTGGTAGAGAGCATATGGAGACAATAAAGAAGCGAAGGCTGATGAAAAAATACTTCAAATTTTCACCACCAGGTGCAAATGTGTCGCTTAAAATTAAATTTCCCTTACTCAGAGCCCTCTAGAACCCGTTTGAAGCAGCTAATTGCACTGAAATTTGGTAGAGAGCATATGGAGACCATAAAGAAGCGAAGGTGGATGAAAAAATACTTCAAATTTTCACCACCAGGTGCAAATGTGGCGCTTAAAATTAAATGTTCTCTACTCAAAGCCCTCTGTAACCAGTTTGAAGCAGCTAATTGCATTGAAATTTGGCAGAGAGCATATGGAGACCATAAAGAAGCGAAGGCTGATGAAAAAATACTTCAAATTTTCACCACCAGGTGCAAATGTGGCGCTTAAAATTAAATTTCACTTACTCAGAGCCCTCTGGAACCAGTTTGAAGCAGCTAATTGCATTGAAATTTGGCAGAGAGCATATCGAGACCATAAAGAAGCGAAGGTGGATGAAAAAATACTTCAAATTTTCACCACCAGGTGCAAATGTGGCGCTTAAAATTAAATTTCCCCTACTCAGAGCCCTCTGGAGCCGGTTCGATACAACTGATTGCGCTGAAACCTATTAATAAAATTTGTTACGCTTCTTTTAATTTTTTTTAACGATTGTACCTATACTCTGTCACGGATATCTCTGACGCAAGCTAACGAAAACGAGTCTCTGCGCAAGTAGTGACGCAAGACGGCTCAAACAATGAACATGTGAAAAGGAACGGGATTGCGTGGAGGGAGAAAGAGACTGCAGTTGCCAGCCTTCCCAGCAGCGTGTACTGCTTTGCCCTGCCCACTCGATTTCCACCCTTCTCTGCCGCTATGCGCGGCCTTGCTCCAGAGATACGCGGAACAGAGTATAATCAGTGTTTTGAGGAATTTTGAACCTTTTAAGTTTTTTGGAACGTACGTCAGGTCTTTTCGAGCCTAATTGAAGATTTTAAGAACCTATTTTAACATTTCAGAGTCCATTTAAGGAACCTAAAAATACACTTTTTGAACCTAAAAATCCAAGATTTAAAGGGTCTACCAATTTGAACTTTGAAAGAGTGTACTGGCAACACGGACTGGAATGACGAGATGGAACTGTGACATCTGTGTGGAGTAGTCTTTGGCAAGTTATCAGGAGAGATACACAATGCAACATCGCATAGAAATTATTCGAATTTATTATCAAGATTCGTGTTCAGTTCGACGGAAATTTCGTGCATTGAGAGGAATTCCGACAGATCAAACTATACCCCTTCATCCTAAGAAAGTGACTGTGTGGTGTGATTTTTGGGCCAATAGCGTGATCGGGACTTATTTTTTTGAGGACCCACATGGAAATCACGTGACTGTCAATCAGGAGCGATACAGGAATATTCTGGTGCAGGTCTTGTGGCGTAAACTGGCAAATCTTGACATCAACAATGTGTTATTCCAACAGGACGGTGTACACAGAACTTGCAACACAGCTCGCCAAACAATGGAATTATTGCAGGAAAAGTTCCCCGGACGAGTTCTGTCCAGAAAGGGTGATGTGAACTGGCCACCAAGATCATGTGATCTAACCCACCTGGATTGTTTTCTATGGGGTTATGTCAAATCTAAGGTCTATGACACTAAGCCATTCACAGTTCGTGATCTGAAACGGAACATCGAACGAACCATTGAAGCTATACCGCTCAATATTGCAAATATTTATTTATTTCCCTTCAACAGAGACAAGTATCCAATTACAGAAGGTAATATCAAAATATTACATTTTCATTTACAACTTGTATGTACGCACATACACATTCTCCCTCCTTCCTCCTTTACACACACACACACATATTCACAAACATAGACAGAAAACACATAATATATATATATATATATATATATATATATATATATAAATAATATGAACACCTTGGTTTGCAAAGGCCTATATACGCCGTCGTGGAAAAGGAACAACACTCAGCAGAGATTTCAACCATCTAGTGGCGATGAAAGCAAACATATCAGTCTATCAAAAGCTGGTGTGAGAGTTGCATGCGAGCAGTCAGCTATCCGTCAAATGCAGGTATGTCCGACCTTTCAGACTTCAAAAGAGGAATGATCATAGGAGCCCGCCTGGCTGGAACATCTGTGACAAAAACAGCTACACTTGTTGGTGTAGCACGGAGCACAGTGTCAACTGTCCTGACAGCCTACAGACAACATGGAAAGACAACGTCTGCAAAGGAGAATAGTGGGCGAAAAACAGTGTTATCCAACAGGGATCGACGTGTGTTGAAGCGAATAGTGACTCGAAAGCACAAGACAACACTGTCCCAGATAACCGCAGAGATGAACAATCACCTGCAGGACCCTGAATCAACAAAAACCATTCAAAGGGAGCTGCATTCTGTGAACATTCATGGCAGAGTTGCCATCCCCAAACCGTTGGTGACTCCACGTAATGCAGTGACACGAAGAAGATGGTGCCAAGAGCACAAGAATTGGACACAGCAGCAATGGGAACATGTGATATGGTCAGACGAATCGTCTCTCACATTATTTCAGACCACAGGACGTGTTTATGTGTGGAGAACTCCTGCTGAAGCATTTGATATTGACTGCTTAGTGCCTACCGTGAAACATGGTTGGGGGTCTGTCATGGTTTGGGGGGCTATATCTTGGAATGGTGTTGGCCTACAGTAGTGTAATTTATGATATAACCAGGACGAGAAAGTATGAACCCCCCTCTGGCAGATTTGTCTACACTTAAAACAGGCTCAACATGCCCATATGAGCTTTTTGCTCAAGTGTGGAACCCCGCCTAATCCAAGATTTTTGTAAAAAAGCCCTCATGGATTCCATGAGAAAGTATGACCCCCCTCAGATTGATTTGTCTACACTTACAGAAGGCACTTCTGTGAGATTGTTGTCCATAATCCTGTCAAAAATATGCCCCTCCTCATATTTTTTTTGACCACACCGGAAACTATGCCAAACGTATTAACACACACCTACACCCACCCACACCCACCCACACATATTTACTTCCGGTCCACTTCCGGTCCACTTCCGGTTTACTTCCGGTCCACTTCCGGTCCACTTCCGGTTTACTTCCGGCCCACTTCCGGTCCACTTCCGGTTTACTTCCGGCCCACTTCCGGTCCACTTCCGGTTTGAGTTCAATTGGCCACCAGGCTCAACTTATATATCTAATATTAAAATAATATAATTATTCTAGAATTGCTCCGTGACTCTCTCATTTCTTACATCATAAACATATGATTTTTCCCCTATGAGAATAACACTACATATGGTGTCATCAGGTAATGCCTCGTGGAATTCACAGATAATTTTAATGTTTGTCCTGTCATTCACCACAACTTGTTTCCTTTTTGAAGCATTGATGACAATCATGGGTCTCCGTGTTTTGAATTCATCTGGTGTGTAATACATGTCAGTATTGCCTGTAGTGACTCTTTTGAAAGCCGAAAATGCCTCATATAATTTGAGGAAATCATCCTTGGAAATGTCTAAATTGTAATTTTCTCTAGGAAATACCTCATTTCTGCCATTTTTAAGATATATGTTCTTGATGTTGCAGTTATCAAATTTGCTTGAATTTTTTTCCTGATTATTGTGTCTCCCAGTCTGAAACAATACTACCACAAAATCCGGCATGTCGTATTGTATGCTGGAGAATGAATTTGTAGCATCAAACTCATAATAAGAACCAGCGGCAGGCTTCTGTAGGCATTGATATGTATAAAATTGCAGAGGAACCTGTGGATTTTTTAGGATATCAGCTTTGTATTTAAGAGCATAGCTGGCCTCATATTCAACAACAGGGATTCTTAGCTCCATAGTCTGAATAATGCACTTGCCTGCATCTGGTAGGGTATTAGGCAGAGCTTCCCCGGTAGAGTTTATTGTACTGTACCTCATCAAAGCATTGTTATCATTTGCAGCTCTTCTAAATGTAATTCTTAACCCACCCTTCCACATAATATCTTTGTAATCCGAGAAGAATCCTGGCAACAGGCGCATCGGGAACAGCACTGTGTGGTTCTTGGTTAATATCTTATCACCAGCTTCAAATCCACCGATTCTGTAGTATGAAGCCTCGGTTTTGGATAATTTTAGTGTGGCCAAAGCTGTGGAGGTAATGCCGGGATAATCCACTCTGTTTATAACAACGCCATGCTTTCTGATCTCAATTTCAGAGAATAGATGCGGCACAAAATTGTCTACAAGTCTTATATTTGAATTTGCCGGATAATCTGTTCCATCGAGCTTTACAACATCAAATTTGATGTATAGATCTGCTCTGTGGGGGTGTATAAAGCCATCCCCTACATCAAGATCAACCTCAATTTCTGTGTTGGGTTGATTTAAATTTGCAAATGTCCTCCTGTTTGGGGGGAATGATTGTAGCTCATAACTCTCAATATTTTCCATTGTATGTATTTTTATTTAAATATTAATCTCTATGATAGCAGTTGTTGTGGCTCCAGCAAAATCAACTAATTCTTCTTTTTCATTAGTGACCATCAATTCAATGTAATCTATTCTGTTATGACACACAGGAAAATATAATGTTGGGGATGGATTGTAGATGATCGGCTCCATGAATTCGGAATTAGGTTTGAATGTTGCAATGATGCCGGTTTGTTTGTGAGTGCCTATGCCATTTGATTTGGTGATCATACCCTCGGCCACATTACAGTGAATATTCAGAGTCTCTATGGCTAAGAATTTAGGTATATTAATAGCAGTGTGTTTGATGCCTGCTTCAAGTTTTGTGTTGTTCTCAAAGCCTAACAGCTCTCCTATAGTACCCAGATTCACTGTTTCTGTGGCAGATACAATCTCTACTCTGTGAGTGACAGAATTTTGACTTAACACTACACCTCTGGGTAATTGAGCATTTAGAGTGGACAGATTATATTGCCCTGGAGTGATGACAATTTTTTGATCCCCTACTGCAATTGTGTTGTTGTGGCGTGTAATATTAGGGATCAAGTACATGCCATAAAATGCTCTGAGAGCTATTGTTTTGGGATATACTATATCATCATGTAATCTGAGCTTCAATATTGAATTTTGGCTGGTGAGATGGAATACCCCCATGATGTTTCAGATACCCCAAGGCTTTTTGAAAATTTTCAATTGATGGTTTATTTATTTGAGACATATATCTGAGAACAGATAAACACAAATGTCCGCAATTAACATCTTTGAAGTTTTGAATACGGGCATTATTGTAATAAAGATTAGGTGATTTTAAATATTTTACTAAATTTTCAGGTGGAACACCTCCAAATGAATCAAACACAAATGCCTCATTGTTTAAATATTTAAGATAACAGATCCAGTGAGTGCCCTGATTTTTGTACTCATCCAAATTAACAATGCCACACTCTTTGTTGAGTGGTTGTTCCGGTAAAGAATCAGACATGTACACACCCCTAAAATGTTTGATGCCCAGTGGCTTGATTAAAGCTTCAATATCTTGGTTTGTAAGCGGCTCTTGTTTTTTTTAAACTTATTTATGGCTCTCTTAACACCTTTGCCTTTTTTCTCCATGGCCAGGTTATGGCGCTTCTGCTCATCTAATTCTGCCTTATTTTTCTTGGCATCTATTACTGTTTTTGCTATGGCAGCTGATCCCCCAGCCAAGCTCCCAACAGCCCCGAGAGCAGCTAAGATGGCCGGGATAGTAAATATGAAACCCCCCACATGTGATTTTTTCCTGGATTGCTGTAATTTTTTTAATTGGGGGGTACTAAGCAACAATTTCATACCATGTCCCTTTGCAATACAAGAGCTTTTCTTCTTGCGCTGCTTTTTGGTTAAAAGACTGTCAATAGTTTTAAGAGATTTGAGACCTGCATAAGGTATTTGATACATAACACCCTTTGCCTTCATTGTAGGTTTATTATATACATATTCACAGCCCCCACCCCAGTTTTTGTTTGGTGCTCATAGCTATGGTGGTTCCCAATGCTGCTATTCTTTCACTCAAAGAAGCATCTTTGCTTACAAATCTACCAAATGCAGCCTCTTCTAATTTCTTGTCTGCAACATGTCTCTTGTCAAGATCAGAATGTGTGTTGTATGCTATGTCATGGTCTCTACAAGCAGCATCTAGGGGATTAACACCAGGATCACCTCTGTTTAATCTATGGTCCAATTTTGTGCCTGGACCACAATACTGATAGCCTGGAATATGTAGTTCAAATGGCAGCTTGTTTATAATGTCATTAACCAGGCCCCGACCCTCAGAAATATTCCAAAATTTAGGTGGTAGAGTATTAATAATTTTTATAAGATATCCAATCCCCTTAGGGTCATTCACTATAAAATTAGACAATTTTGTGCTTATCATGTCCATAATTCCAACCTTTTCATTGTAAAAATTGTGGTTCCCTGCATTTTCCTCCCCAGCTATCACCAATAACCTATCCACAAGTTTCCTGACATCATCAACCCACACAAATTCTTTAGGCAGGGTGTTGTATTGTTTGATTCCACTGCCAGTCTTGATCTGTGACCATATGGGCTTGATTAAATTATTGTATTTTGCTCCACTGCTAGACTTGACTCTTTTTTGTGTGGGATCATTGTTCTGGTATAGAGCATCTGATTTTATTAATATTTCTTTGTAGTGCTCATAATCTTGATCTGTATAGCTGCCAGGCCTTTTCCTAGTCATCAGTTCCCACAATCCAGGTGTTCCGGGGTACTTAACAAAAGCACCTCTTTCTCCAAGATGAGATTCTGAATATACAATTATATCATCTCCCATAAATGTTACTCTGAAATTGCCAATTCTATGTATGATGCTGCCATCAAGCTCTGTGTCAGCATATAAGCCAAACACCTCATCTTTATTGTCTTTAGGTGTGGTTAAATATTTTTGAGCAAGAAGACCCAATTCAATAGGATCCTGAGTAGCTTCAATTCTTCTAGGAGCAACAGGACTAGGTGTATGAATACTGGAAAGTGGGGTGAATGGATAATCTAATATGTTTCTTGCAGCTACAGGTACAAGCTCTGTGATCAAATTTTGATTTTGCTCTGTAACAGTTTTGATATTCTTACCTAAATTATTAATAGCATCAATTATAGGCTGTTCTGTTTGTTTGTGTTTTTCATAAATTCCTCGGTTCTCTGATTTCCATCCCTTAAATCTTTTTACAAGATAATCTCTTAACTTAAGATCATCAATGATTGGTCGTTTCATGGTTGTTTATATACGTCTCTACGTCTAGAAAATCGTTGATTTTATTTCTGTATTTACCACTATTGGGTGTTCTTGTCATATCAATTGTGACAAACCCATAACTGTCCTGGTTCCAGCACCTACTGCAAAACTTGGAAAAATTATTGTAGCTCAAGTCCCCACCTACATATTCATCATGTATGTGTTTGAGGTTGGTATGATCTTGATGAAACACACATATAAAATTGCTGTTGTCTCGGATCAGTTGTTTCGGTATTTTAGAAAAAGTCTGTGCCAGGTAGAAGCAATCAATGTTTTTGTGTCGTCCCTGTGTAAAGAAATTTCTAACCTTGTTTTGATTATCCAGTATAATGTCATCAAACACAACAACAGAATTATCGAGACATTCATGAAGTGGCTTAACATCTGGTTCAAAAGTGGCTATATCCAATCCATCATATAGCTTCATCAGCTGCTGATATTTTAATTGTTCCAAGCTCTTAGAGAAAACATACAAGTGCCTGTTTTTCCAGTCTAACCAGTTGGGTGCCAATAAAAAATTATCAACCATTAGTGTAGTTTTACCACAAGCAGATGGCCCAACAATAAGACATCTAATATTATCAGGCAGCAAGTTGCCATTTCTCTTATTCTGTTGTTCAGGTTCTGGCAGCCTTTTTATAACATCCCAGGTGCTCATATTATTATTTTGTCTGCATCGATCCAGCTGTTTTCCGGATGACCTAGCCATTTGACAAATAACTTGTTGCCTTTTCTGCGGATGATTTTTTCTATGAGATATGTGTCAGGCTGTTTAGTTTTGCTGAGCTCTTGTTCATAGAACCTGCCTTTGAGAATTTCTCCTCGGTGATCTTTTATTATATATGTGTTAAGGGTCCCGGGTTTAACTTGAACCACTGTAAATAATTCAGTGCTCCAGTTTCTCGTAAAGCCTCTTTTGAATAAGTGCTTATATTTGCTGATTCTTACTTGATCGCCCACCCTGTATTTGGCCCTTCTTGTTGTTGGCTGGTATCTAGGATAATAAACAGTCCTGATCAACTTTTGCTCATCAGATGAAGTTACTTCAGAGGGTTTCATGTTGATTGTGGAATGGACAGAATTGTTATATTTATGTAGAAGTTCTGGAAGAATATTAATCCATTTATAATTACCTTGAAGTGTAAATTGTTTATACATAAGATTTTTTAGGGTTTTGTTGAATCTCTCTACAATTGAGGCTTTGAGGTCACTGTAACTCGAGTAATGTTTTATTGCCTGACTTTTAATAAATTGTTGAAACACTGAGTTATAAAATTCTTTGCCATTATCTGTTTGCAAATAGCGCGGTGATCTTCCGCTCTGATTGATGATTGTCCTGAAGGCTTCTGTAACACATTTTCCAGTCTTGGATTTGAGTGGCACAGCCCAGGCAAATTTTGAAAATGTGTCTATTACAGTGAGTAGATACTTGTAGCCCTTGTTGATTTTGTCTAAGTTTTTCAACTGCCCACTTGCCATTTCAATCAAGTCGCTCTGCCATAAATCATCTATGCCTTTTGTGACTACTGGCAGTCTCTTATAATTATGTCTGGCTTGTCTGTGTAATTCATCAACAATAATTTGTCTAGACATAATATGAAAACAAGAATATTGCAACTATGGGGTGTTCAGCAGCTGAGACTGCAGGATTTTCTAAATATAATTTGTCCCCTATTTGTATTTTAAATTCCAGAGAGCCATCATCTTCAGCATAGGCTGTTTCTAATGTATCGGGGTCTGTAAAATCCTCCAATTCTACACTGGTGATTTTTGGTTTGTTGTCAGCATTTGTTATTGATAAGGTAGGGTAGTGGTGTGCCTGTGGTTGAAGCCAATATTTGATCTTGATTGGTCTCAGTGTGCCTCCAACAAAAAACTGGTAATAAAATTGTGCAGGGGACAGCATATATATTTTGCCACCTGGTGTAAATGGAGAATCATATTCTTTGTTGGGGATGCTGTACAATTCAAGAATTACTGTATGTTTTGGATTCTCGATTATGCCGGTTATCTCTTTTTCTGCTGTAAGCAATCTGCTTGTTACAGATTCAAGATGCTCATTGATGGTCCTAACAACATCATCATGGCCTGGCTTAATTTTTATGTCTACAACAAGTTTCTTGTATTGTTGCACAATTTCTTGAAGCTGGGTGGCAAAAACAGACAGAGCATTTGCTTGATTGGATTCCATGGTCCCTAGCTGTTGCTTGATATTAGCTACAATTTGTTGCAAATTTTCAATAACTGCCAATTTTGAATTTTGAGCAGTAAGATCATGGACCTGTCTTCTGATATCCTCAAACAGGGCATGCAGTTCATTAATATGTTGATTGGTTGGTAGAGTGGCCACTGTCTGAGTGAGATGTTTGATCTCTGTCTGGATATTCTTGATATCTTCTGATTTCAATATGCGATTCACTGCCCTCTTTATATTTTTAAGTTCCTGTGATGTGGGAAGATTTGATACTGTATTTTGCAAAGATTCAAGTGCCAATTTCACATTGTTTAATTCAGAAGCATCAGCCACATTTTGCATAGCATTTTGGAGCAGGGCTATGTCTGCCTGAGTGGGTGTTGATTGCTGTAAAATTTCAAGTTTTGTTTGGATATCATCGATCAAGTGATGAAAATGAGATAGCTCAGATTCGGTGTTGAGGTTTTCAAGCTTTGTGATCTGTTGCTGGACACTGACAAGTGTGTCTACAATACCAGGCAGGCGGGATTCTAGTACATTTGCCAAATCACTTTGCACTGCTGCTATTGTACCTTCAAGATGGGTTATGGTACTTTGAATTTTTCCAAAATCTTCATATGTTTCAAGTTGCAGCTTGATGTTTGCAACACTCCGAGTTATTGCACTCAAAGCATCAGAAGATGGTAAATTGTTCATAAAATTTTCAAGTGTCTCAATTTTTTCTTTAACCTCGGCTATGGCATTGTGCAGAGGGTCCAGATTAGGTATCTGGAGTGACTGAATCTGTTCTTTTAGAGTGGAAATCACTAGATCAAAATCTTCTTGTGACTTTATGCTTTTGACAATTGTTTGGAGCTGTGTCTGGACATTATTAATCTGCTCTTCCAATTGTTGTTTCAATTGCTCAGAGTTGGTGGCCTGGGTCTTAAATTTGGCTTGAAGAGCTGCTACAGCTTCTTCTAAACTTTGAAAATTATCCAATGTGGCCAAATCAGTATATTTTTGAAGCAGCACTTTGAGTTCTGAGTCAATTTTAAGAAGAGGATCCATGCATTGTGATTGTAAATTTGTAATTTCTAATTGAAGAATGGCATTGAGTGTGGTCTGTAAAGCTTGTAAATCACTTCTCAATTTCTTGACTCTGACATCAAGCATCAGAATCTCATCACTGTGATCTTCATGTCTTGTATGGCCAAATATATCATTAGGCATTTTTGTTTTAATGGTTATTTATTATAGAGTATCTGATTCTTAATTCTATAAAAAAGGGTATAAGCTTGTCATATGACCCAGGGACCTCAATATATAAGCAGTCACCAGCAGAAACAGTATATACAGTGCCAGAAATCATGTTTGAGTGCTTAATTCTATAAATATTTCTCCCTATTGAAATTTTAACATCACCCTCAGGGGTTGTAATAAATTGCAATTGCCCACCTACAGGTAATTGGTAATGATTTAAATTATTGTTAAATATGTACAATATTTTACCTGTTTCATCATCAACATCTGTAAGTATGCTGTTCAGATGAATAATTAACAAGCCACTCAGTTTAGACAGCATATCAGAAGAGGGTTGTGGTATTGGCAGATCCATAATAGCCTGTTTTTTGAACCCAAATAAGTTCATAGGCATGTTTATTTATTTCAAATCATGCTCTGTAATTGGGCATTGATTCCCATTTTTCAAATCACAATGCCCCCATGGTAAAGTATGTATACCACATGATAAAATGCATCTCTTATCATCATGTGGGTCCAGGGCCACTTTTCTTACAATATTGCTAGTCAGCAAGTGATCCTCACTCTGAATTCTATTTTCTGATGTTCTAATTGTGCCACTTGATTTGAGGCAATTTTCATAATCTTCAAATTCAAGATCTTTTTCAACAGTCACTTTGCCAATGCCCTTGGCCTTTTTGACAACAGCACTACATGTTTTAAAACTGTACACCTTGGCACTTAACCCAGCAAATTTCACAATAACATCACCAAGTGTCTCATCTTTTAACTTGCCAGGTACCTTTTTGTTGTGGTGTTTAATTATTGTATGTTCACTGGTATCAAAGTATTGAAACAATTCAGGCTGTGACATATCTTGATAAACATCTTCTGTTTTAATATCAAGAATAAAACTATCCGTATCCATGTACATCAATTTTATATTATCACCATAAAAAGGTTTCAACACATCATAATACAATGTTAACATATGTAATTTGGACGATTCCAATATTGCAGCCCCTACATAAATAGGTTTATCAAACTTAATCTTTGTTTTCTTCATGTTGAAAAGTGCCATGTGCTCATCATAAATTCTTCTGTAATTGAAGTTGGGCTTTGCAACCAATTTTTTGCTCAGGCTGGGGTCAGTAATTATTTTAACATCGGTATGTTTTCTGACATTTTCAATAGTTTTGCCATACACTGAATTCACCATCAATTTAAACAAGGCCTTATCAAATTGGCTCTTTGCAGATGTTCGAAGCTCTGTATTTGTATCAATGTATGGTTTCAACCATTCTGAGTGCCTGAACCTCAAAACTTTGCCAACTTTGGTCACTTGAACACCATGTTTCATCAGGAACTGGAGGTTTTTGTAATATATGACATAGCCTTGTTTTGGCTCCAGAGTCATCATGAGCTTCTTCTGTTTAGAGCCAGGTGAGCACTGAACCTCGGGAATTGGGGGCAGATCAGAAAATTTATTGTGTAAATGATCAGGAATTATCAGATTAGCCTCTAAGAAGAGGCCATAGTCACTGTCATCAAAATCCTTAAGATCTTCAATATTGAAATTTTCAACCCACTCAAGCCCTGCATATGGCAGTTTTTGCATCATAGCGTGACCATAGAGGCTGTTTGCATCTACATACACTATATAATTTGATGGCCGTGCTGGATCATAATCAGGCATATATTTGTTATTTGCTCTGGCATATCTCTGAGAACATTGCACCATCCCCCCTCTTATACATTTCTCCATAAACAGATACTTATCTTGATCGTGGATCAGATCCAATTGCATTTTGGTGTTGAAAAACGTTGCAGCCCATGCTAGGCCCGGGGCACTGAAAAAATATATTGGGTCCAGTCTATAATTTTGCATGGAAGATTTTCTGAATGCCTGGATTATATCAGCTAAGAGGGTGACATCAAGTTTTAAATATGCCATGTGATAATCACCAAATGTCTTGCATTTTAAATTGTTCCACATCAACTGAGCATGGTGATAATCTTCATCAGTGATTCCAGATCCTCTGATTCTGCTGTAAAACTCTTCTTGTGGTGGCAGGGGACACTCATCAAATTTAGAAAAATCTGTAACATAGTCATATGGATATACACCCTTCCGCCTAATTAATTTCAGGTCCTGATTTGGAAACAATGCACGTGTGATTTTGAATTGATCATCAGGTAATTGATTTGCCAGTGTGGGCAGGCTAGCAGATAAAAATCTGTAAGAATCAAGAAATCTTATGTGAATAGGAACACCATCAACTTTAATTATCTTGCTAATAGATATATATTTCTCATCATTTTCAGCTAAAATATTTAAATTCTGCTTCTCAAACCCCTCGTACCTGATCAAATGATGAAAATCATAATTGGATGCTCCATGGCAAAATATGGGGATAAATCTTGGTCTCTTGATCTTAATATTGCAGCTTTTACACAGGGCCATTAAGAATTTACCATCTGTATGAGAATGGTGATGAACCTTGATATTTGTATCTGAAAATTCACAATCACATACCGGGCATTTTTCTGCATTGTTGAAATCTTCAATCTGTTCCTCTGTTAAAGGCAACATAGGCTTTGATTTTAATAAGATGTTAGATGCTATGTCACGGCACTCATTTTCTATTCTATGTGCAAATATTTTGATGGCATTTGGTCCCATGTATGAATCTTTTTTGGTAACAACACCATCCCGTATAACTGTATAACAAAAACTGGAAGGTTCATGTAGCTGGTATGGTGTAATTGAAGATTCTTCAGGATCTGGATTGCAGAATGCAAGAGGTTTGAGGTTCGATTCAAAATCACAGACAATATATGCTGGGTGTTCCGACAAGGCTTCAAACTTTTTGAATTTGCAATTTTCACTTGGATTGGGCATCACCATATGAACAGGTTTATGGTTCCCACAGTATTTCAGATGCTCAATTAACTTGTTTTTGGCAATTTCTGTGTTACATTCAGGAACCCCCTTCACCATTTTTTGACCATCAAATACAGTTAAACATCTTCTGCACAACTTAAATATTCTATTAGATTTGTCTAGTTGTGTTCTCACTAAAGCTTCAAGATTTTTTATCAGAGTATAATGGTATGTATCATCCCCTTCAATTAAGAGCAGATCAATCGGAATAGCAGATTCATCATCAAGTGTACTGATTCTGAGAGGTGCTATCGGGCAATTGCCAGTAGAACAAATAAATACATTAATAGATAATTGTTTGCCATTGATGTGCCTGGCCTTTTTTTCAAATTTATCAATATTCTGAACAGACATTGGATATTCCAAACCCTCCATTGCATCGTCAAAAAGATGTTCATGTTGTTTGTAATAACTTATTCTCTCTGGATGCCTTGAAACTGGATACAAAGCAGCTAATATACACCATAAAAAGCATTTCTGGTCGGCATTTTCTATATTAACCACGGCTTGTTTGTTTTTAATATTGGCAGGTAATGGCAGATATGTAGAACCTTGTAATGGGCAGAATTCAGAAATATTAACATATAACTTGTGTGGAGAGCCGCATAGGCTCCATCCAGACTCTTTTGCCGCAAATTCAGTGTGTTTGATATTCAGTTGATTTATCAAGCTGCTTATTATTGTGTCTAAATTTGCGTTTGAATATACCGGTACAGTTTCTGTTATGTGGGGCTGTATAAATTTTGTGCCATTTGGTTTCTTATATTGTGTAAACAATTTGAGGGAGAGCTTATAAGACCCATTTTGTGCATTAAGAATTGCCTGCAGATCAGAATTTTTACTGTTCAAAAAATTCTCAATACCACATCTTGGCTCTGATACAAAACGGTGATCCCTTAATTGGCCGTTAAAACTGCTACGGATGGGGCTGCTTTGCTGCTCTGGCATTAAGAGGTGCTTCATGCTTCCTTTTCAGACCAGATGTAGATGGTTGTGTTGATGACTGAGCAGAGCAAGTATCTCTATGTTTATATGTGAAATATTCCATGCTATATTTTCTATTGCATTTGGGGCAAATTTTTGTGGGAGTTCTGTATTTGTCTGGGTTACAAATCTTTTGGTGCTTAGCCCAATTGGGGCTGGATATATTCTTATTGCATTGATTACAATGTTTTTGATTCGGCATTTTTGTTGTTGTTTATTATATACAATTTCTTGGGATTCAGATCAAAACTTTATGCTGGATAAAAATATCAGTTGGGTTCAACACTGTGCTGTGTGTGTGTGTGTGTACGTGTGTATGTGTGTATACACTTAATATTTTTGGCTTTGGTATTTATATACAATTTCTTGGGATTCAGATCAAAACTTTATGCTGGATAAAAATATCAGTTGGGTTCAACACTGTGCTGTGTGTGTGTGTGTGTACGTGTGTATGTGTGTATACACTTAATATTTTTGGCTTTGGTATTTATATACAATTTCTTGGGATTCAGATCAAAACTTTATGCTGGATAAAAATATCAGTTGGGTTCAACACTGTGCTGTGTGTGTGTGTGTACGTGTGTATGTGTGTATACACTTAATATTTTTGGCTTTGGTATTTATATACAATTTCTTGGGATTCAGATCAAAACTTTATGCTGGATAAAAAAAGCAGAAATAGGCCACAACTTGGCCACAAGTGGACCGGAAGTAGGCAAACCGGAAGTGGACCGGAAGTAAACCGGAAGTAGACCGGAAGTGGGCCGGAAGTAAACCGGAAGTGGACCGGAAGTGGGCCGGAAGTAAACCGGAAGTGGACCGGAAGTGGACCGGAAGTAAACCGGAAGTGGACCGGAAGTGGACCGGAAGTAAATATGTGTGGGTGGGTGTGGGTGGGTGTAGGTGTGTGTTAATACGTTTGGCATAGTTTCAGGTGTGGTCAAAAAAATATGAGGAGGGGCATATTTTTGACAGGATTATGGACAACAATCTCACAGAAGTGCCTTCTGTAAGTGTAGACAAATCAATCTGAGGGGGGTCATACTTTCTCATGGAATCCATGAGGGCTTTTTTACAAAAATCTTGGATTAGGCGGGGTTCCACACTTGAGCAAAAAGCTCATATGGGCATGTTGAGCCTGTTTTAAGTGTAGACAAATCTGCCAGAGGGGGGTTCATACTTTCTCGTCCTGGTTATATCATAAATTACACTACTGCCTACTTGTCGTCCTGCGTGGGAGAATCAACGCAGAGAAGTACTGCACCATCCTGGGTGACCACCTCCATCCCATGGTCCAGACTTTGTTTCCCGATGCATGCCCCATCTTCCAAGATGATAACGCCCCTATTCACACTGCTAGGTGCGTTGATGCATGGTTTGATGAGCACAGTGATGAGGTAGAACATCTCATCTGGTGTCCACAGTCCCCCGATCTTATCATCATTGAGCCTTTGTGGGGTATTTTGGAGGCCAAAGTGCGTAATCGGTTTCCACCTCCAATGACACTTTCGGAACTTGAGACTGTTTTGTGCGAGGAGTGGCTACGTATTCCAGTTCACACTGTACAGGACCTTTACTTGTCTATCCCACGTAGGATACAAGCTGTCATTCAGGCAAGGGGGGGGCAACCCCCTACTAATACAAGTTTTCTGCAATTGCATTGGTGTTCATATTATTTTGTCCATTACCTGCATATATATATATACATACATCTTAGTGACAGAACTTACTGCTAGACAAAACAAGTATCACAAACACTGTATATACACATATCATTATCACTTGTGGTTTTCATTCTATATAATTTTAAAGATGTGACGTTCAAATTGGTAGACCCTACAGTTATAAGGTATTGAATTTGGAAGTGGGCGCAAGGAATGTCGATCCCCCTTGATTACTAACTGACACTACGCACATGCGTAAGAAAGTATCAGAGCGCGTAAGAACTTTCGTTACGGCCTTCGTTCTCTTTTACTGTTCTCTCGGATGTGTCTATTAACTGTTCCACGAACCATCAAGGGTCGGTGCAACACTCCATTAGACTCCGGGAACCATATCTTCCGGAATCTCCCGGAACGCCGGGACTCCGGCGATGAAAAATTGAAAGAACCGGAGAAAACCGTATAAGACCCTTTTATCCCCTCTTTCGAGTGTGATTGTGTTTGCAGAGGGCGCTGCAACTCGAGGAAACTTCTCGGACTGTGATTCGAGACCATTTTATGGAAGCTGCAGCGAAGGGCGTCAGCCAAATTGCGCCATAAAGTACGTAAGTTGAATAGGCGTTGCGCAGCCTGCGTCGTGCCTAATTAACGCAGTCTTTGGTGTCACTTCTTCCGCCAGAGGCGCTGCTGTGCACAAGTTTCCTCCTGTATTTGATTATCCGTCGAAATGCTGCGAATATAAACTGGATCTCCAAAGAGAGGGGGATCAATTTTTCAGTGCAATTGGGAGCAAGAGTGGCTGCGTTCAGGGAAGCAGAATACGAGGCTTGTTCTATAATTAAGGTCTTACTTTGGGTATCATTGTTGCCAACTCTGTTCCTTTGTGACCAGATTCGATTCTTTTCTGCTATTGCTTAACTCCTCAATGCTCCCATGCCTTCTAGCTCTTTTTTAAAAGAGTATTTTTACCCAGTGGCGCCAACTTAAATGGGCCTATGGGGCCCGACCCCACCCAATAATTTGTCGTGTCATTACTACTATTATTATTACATATTTCTTATCGTGATTCGTCGTGGATTGCTTATTGGAATCAGTAAATAAAAGATTCAAAACAATAAGTAAGTATGCATTGTGTGTATGCATTAATATCGTAATACACGGAAAAGGGGATTAATAAGATATTTTGTAAACTTACCACTCAAGTGTTTTGGCTCACCGATTTAATCATATCATCACTAATCCTCAACGTCGCGATTAGCGAAAAGTAGCAGAAAAGCGACACTAAATAAAATATAAAATCCAATCAAGTTGTGGTGTTATTATGCCCATGAATATATTGGTTATAGCTGTACAGCTGATAAAATAAGGTTCCACAACTTTAATATAAAAGCTACTTGCGTGGCATGCAACTATGCGCACGAAACCTACACTGTTTTTTTTAAATCTTTTGTGTTAAGTCCACTTTATGCACAGATTGGCTAATTGGGACGGGACCAGTTCAAACTGCGATCCTGACCACTATGTGCCTCCACTGGGTATCAAACTCGGGACTCCTTGATTACAAGGCGATGATGTTACCTTCCTGGGGGAAGGTACAAACCAAAGGAGATGATCTGTGTGATGATTTCTAATGTCTAATTGTTTTAGTTCCCTAAATTTCATACTTTTAGCTTTAGGAATTGCTGAATATCCAATGGCTACAGCTAAACTTATAAAGTATTTATTGTACTTCTATTTTTTACTTATGTGGATAGTCACGAAATAAGGAAGTAGAAACAATACAATAGCCATAACTTGAACTTAGGACCATTTCATCAAAGCACTTCAAGCTAACTACTGTATTATAGATAACAATCAAGACAAGGTGATACGCACCCACTTATTGTATCATTTTAAGTGTTTAATATGTTTAGTATGTTAATTGTCTATGATGACGTAATTTGTTTTGTTCAATTGGGTAGTTTGTTATGGTTATGGACTCACCTTAAAACATTTGATTGTGCGGTTGTGAGGTGAGAGAGATTATGATTGTTGCTGGATAATGGAAGTGATTTTGGAATTGTGAATGTGTTAATTTGTGTAGTCAAGAACTATTATGATCTTAATACATTTTTTTTTTGTAATAAGGAGTTTAATTGCGAGTGCAAGTGTAATATATTAACATTAACTGACATGTAAATATATTTTTGGTGTGCGAGAGTTAGTAAGGTTTACGTTAACATATCCTTATCTGATTTCCCACTACCTGAGGGCTTCAAAGTAGGCTGATAAGTCTTATGCTCGCCGTTGAGGAATAAACGTAAGTTGATCCATTGAGAATAATCCGGGGAACGTAACAAAGGTTATGCAGTGTCGTGCGGTGACTACTGCACTGAATATATATATTTTTAAGTAAACAATAGTAAATCAAGGGGCAGGCTTGCCTTGATAAAAATCACAGCTGGTAATAGTTTAAATTAAAGGATAAATATCTGAGAAAGAACTGGCAGAAAACGGCTTGGACAAAAGCTCTTTTTGTAGTACACATTGTTCTATATTACTAGATACTACCTGGTACCTTCACACACTTCCATATACATTCGGCAAACCAAACCCGTAAACTGAGGAAAACCGAAAACAATACGAGTTGAAACACTCCGATGCACTCTCTTGTCTCTGTATAGAGTAAACAAACTCCCTGTCCGAAGCTAGCTTCGTTTGTAGCAGAAATACACGCACAAGGCCCGTGACTTTGAGGTGCGCGCGCAACTGTCTGCCACTGCTGAACCGAAGCAAAAGGGAGATCGCTTCGGCTCAACCTCAGTGCTGGGGCTGGTATTTTTTCTGTGTGTAGCGAAGAAAGGGAACGGTTTTATTTAGATATTATTGAATAATCGTGTGATTATAATGACATAATATATTGTTACGTTATTGCGTTCCGAAGCAATGCTTCGGTAGCTTACATTGTATGCATGCCATTGATGTTATGCCTTAATCACACGAGGCTAGACGTCCTGTTGGATTTTCCAGTTGGACTTGCACTAGTTGTGTAGTACAGGCTCAGCTGCTAATTCATGAAAGAAAATATTTAACTGCGTCAAACATTTAATACACTGGTAATAATAATGATTTTCATTATCGGCTAATCACATTTGTCATGTACAAATCTCATCGATTTGGATAAATTCCTAAGATATTAATGAACACAAGTGTACATAATTTCCGTTCCTTTTTCTTTAATTGAACCACGAACCAAAACAACCAAGTCTCGGAAACCACAGAAAAAAAAATCATTAACCAAACTCAGAGATTATCTTCACACGACCAAACTTTCGCTCTGATTGGCTGTTGCACAGAATCTAGCAGAGAAAGCCAGTTGCAAGTAGAACACGGTCTAGTCACCCAAACCAGTCAAGCAGACAGCCTGACAGCCAGGTAACCAGTCCAGTACCAACTATGGCATTCGCACTGAATTTCAGTTCCGTGTGGTTCGGCCTTTACATTGAATTATAACTTGTTGTCTCTACAGTTGCAAATCGAACAACCAAATAAGATTTATCAGAAACCACATATATGTGGTTACATTGACTTCATTCTTCCAGTGGACAAAGTATAGTTAGAGCCACCCTACAAAGATCTGACTGAGGGTACCACTTCTGCCACCTACAGGCCGCGTTCATGCAACGCTCTAAATTCAATCAATGTACCGGAGGTTTCAATATGCCACTCGTTGCCGCGCCGAACATACAATTTACGGCTTTATTACGCAATAAAATTTTACTGCTGCTTACACGTGGTATCATTTTTAACACAAACTGTCCTTGGTAAATTCCCTGTAACAGCCAACCAACTGCGTCCACTACGGCTGGGCATATTTTATTGTTGTAACCACATGCACTGTTATCACTATTGTTGCAGAAACTTATTCGCGGTTATAGAACAGTGGCGGTGTGGTTAACACAGTACGCTGCGACGGAAGGTGTCCCGAGTTCGAATCCCGGCCAGAGCATGAATGTTCTTTGTGAAGGTGTTTCATCATATCATCGTCGCGATTAACCAAAAGTGACAGAAAAGTGGCGTAAAATAACCGATCCAATCAATCAGTCACTCAATAGCAAATTGCCGTTCTCAAGACCGCATGGCAAGCCACGTTGATATTCGCAACACTTGGGCAATTTTCAGACAGAAGACAGAACCCACAAAAAACACGAGTCCCTTCAGTAAGAAAAATATCACTGCGCATGCGCTTCCAACACCTAGGCAACGAGATGGACGCTATTTAGAAATAGCCCAGTTTAAGCGACACGCCAGAGACAAGCGATACTTACACCTTGTCGTGTCACTATGGAATATTTCTGAAGGTTCGGTTGCAATAACACGTGATTGATTGAGTGTATATTTTAAGTCCACTTTATGCAGGGGATGACTAATCGGGACTGCGCCTACAATTTAAAGCGGGATGCGAATCAATCTACGCCTCCATCGGGTATCGAACCTGGGACCCCTTGATTACAAGGCAATGGCGCTACCACTTCGGCATCGGGGAGACCGTGCAATTACACGTGTCGCTGCCACTTCGATCTGAAAGCTGTCTTACTTCCCTGAAAAAAAAACCTTGCATCCCTTACTGCCTTGTAATTTGTACCATGACTTGGCTACACTGCCAACATAAATTTTCAGGTGCGATTTAATGAATGCAATACAGTATGATTCTGAAGAATGGGAACAAACCTCAGGAGGTGGTTTCTGACAGGACAAGGAAATAAAAAGTTCACATGAAAATATGTCTGGAAATGCATGAGTGACAAGATAAATGGCATCACCCGTCGTCATGCTGGGAGTCCATTGTAGGGGCGCTAGTTGCCTAACATGGGAAAATAAATGCTTAAGATGGTCTACTTTCGCAAACTGACGGAAATTCGGGTTTCCAGGTGCTCAAAATGTCGATATTTCACGGTTGAAAAATTTCGTAAAGAGCAAAAGATCATGAAGGCAGGCGGATGTGTGATGTCATCTATCTTCAAACACATACATTTCCGGACATGTCTTCATATGGACTTTTTTGTTCCTTGCCGTTTTAGTAATGATCTCCTAAAGTTTGTCCCCATTGTTTAGAATCATCCTGTACATAATAAGGTACCTTACTTAGTAAGTTGTGTATCTTGCATAATCCCGTCCCTGGACCCTGGACCTCTGCCGTCGTAGCTCACTGCGCTAACCACTCCGCCACGGAGGTCGTGTACATTTGTGATCGTTCCTTCAACGATTTCATCTTATCACCACTCATATCCATCGTCGCGATTAGCCAAACGGGGCAGCAGTTAAAAATTATATCGTTCACTCAATCGCAACGACTCTCATTGAGCAATGTATACATGTTCACATGAAGACACAGTGCCCTTCTATTTCCCCCATGGCTACACCATCACGTCAGAATTTTTAACAATTTCACAAACAAAATTCCCATTCTGGCCATTCCATTACACCTATTACAGAACGCATCAACAGAAATTTATACAAGGGAAATTACGGTTGTTTCCAAACCAAAAGGTGATTCTGGAAATATTTTGAATTCTGATCACGGAAATGACATCAATTTCTTTCCATCACGTCAGGATTTTCCTCAAGGTCAAGATTTTTCTCCACGTCACTAAGTTCAATCAACCCACCACATTATGACATTGAGTATTGGACATTATGTGAAAGGGGGGTTTCGAAAATTACACTAGGTAATCTGTCCATACAATTTTCATGCCAATGTGTCGTGTGAAGGTGGTGAAGGTGGAATACATACATACAATTATACATGCATTTATGGTTCAAAACTGTAGGATTTGTATTGTGGAAAATAAATATTTTACCACCATCTAAACAGAGCCATCTATTTGGAAAATAATGTAACTACACGTTTTATTGTGAAATTAAGGCAGTCAATATATTGCTGTTTTTTGAAAACAAGAACAAAAAACGACGTGATGGATAAAAATGGATTTCATTTTTTTGAATCAGCATGCTGAAATTATTCAGACACAACAGTCATCTGCGGGTCGCAGCGGTGGCTCAGTCGGTAACCCGTCTGACTACCATGCTAAAGGTCCCGGGTTCGATCCCCGGCCGGTTCAAACCCGGGAACTTTTCTAACGATGGAAGCGGTCCCGGCGCCCACCGAGCGTCAAATAACATGGGGGAAACCCTGGGGGGTAAAGGCGGTCAGGGGCGTGATGCTGATCACATCATCCCCACTCACGACCGGATCAAGAAAGTGTTGGGCGTTATCCCCACACCCCCTATACGCCTTCATGGCCTGGTGCTATGCACAGGGGAGCACTTTACCTTTTACAGTCATCTGCGAGACATCCAAACCCATGTCGACCAGTGATATCCCTGAAACACAGTACACGAATGCAAACACGTACTTTCAATACGTCATCATTAGACTAATGCTTGTTAAGGACTGGGGTAATGATATACACGACCTCTCGATGCTCATTCAATTTATTGTAGATGTGTCTAGATCATCTACTTTCAAATATCCTTTTCCAAGTCACAAGAATTGCACAATTTGAAGCAACTTGGCAATGTATTCATAAAACCATCACCCGAGGGTCTGACAGGTAAAGCCAAGAGTGAAAAATGAGCCGCTTCTTCCAGCCAGAGCAAGATGGAAAAAATTGTTGCCGAAAGAGCGAGGTCTTCTTTCAAGAATGTCGCACCGAACTCGTCGCCTTCAAAACCAGAGTTGGGGAACTTGGAAATTTTTCGTTCAGAAGTGTCCGAAGCCATCGCAAGGGAGGGAAAAAAGACTTTGGAATCTAAGAGTTTCATGGCGTGATTAATGATGTTCCAAAATTCCGAAGGCCCGCACCGAGGCTGGCGTCGACATTGATTCCAGGGACTCCCTGGAAACATCAATGAAGGTTGCAGATGAGACGTATTCAAGAAACTCGGCAATTTGATGCGGAGCTAGGAACGGTGCCTGCTTTTTTCACCCACTCTTCCTTAATTAAAAGTCTTCTCGACCGTCTGTTGAAGAGTGATTTTCCCCCCTTCTCTCCTTCTCTTTCTGACTCTCTCTTCCTGACTCCTTCACTCTCTTCACAATCTCTCCAAAGTTGCATAATACGGGGAGTTAATTCTAAATCTTTCATTTCACATTCATACACACCTGTTTGTTTTCCTACCTAACGGAGACGTGTTGAAATAACATACAATTCGTGGACGTTCCTCAGTATGCTGTGGTAGAGCTTGAACTGAGGATTTCTTTGTGTAACAATTGCTACAGTCGGAATTCAGACCGGTTAAAGGTTAACAATGACAGAAAAGTTATATAGTGCAACCCACGAGTTTCTGCCGCGTTCGGCGCGGAACAATGCGAGAACCAGTGTTGCTAATCCGTTCGATAAAAAATTGCTACAGTGCGCCGAGGCACAGCTGTTACAGAAATCAGCTCTATCTAACGTTGAGTTTTGAACGTCATGCATTATAACCAGGGCTGGGATTGATGTGTACACTCACGGACAGTTCTGGATTGTAACAATGTCATTAACTATCAATGGAATCGTTACAAGCCAGTAGTGTCCGTGACTGTACATACATATGGACTAAAACTTGGCTCGCTAAATATGGACTAACACATGCGTAAAATTACCCAAAATGATGCAAAGAAGACGTCTTCATAGCGATTCATTATTTGTGTGATTTCAAATAAAGTAAAAAAAAATCCATTGCATTAATGGACCTGGTGGCATTTTAACGGTTCATTCCCAATAAGCCCAACCACACTGGTACTGGAACTGCAACGATATTTAATTGATACACGACTGACACTACCACTGGTTTGAGAACTAATAACCTGCAAATGTGTTAAACCGAGACAATTGGACCTCAAACACTCCTTAAGCAGTATTATTTCCTCTCTGTGATGGGCGACAGTCGGCTGCCTTTGTTGTAAATTTACAAACGATGTCGGCTTTCGCAACAATCACAAGAATAAGAAGTTCATATATTGCCACGAGACAATACGCCCAGTGATGTGCGTCTACGCGTAAACAACGATAGTCTACATTCTACACGTAGACTATTTTATACACGTAGATTACGTAATCTATGTAAACAACATGGCGAAAGGTGATAACTTAGCAAAGGGCGCCGTGGAATTAAGAGAAAATTATACTACGTATCAGTTGCTGATGTGTGAAGAGAACTTTTCATATGCTCCCTTCCAAATTCGAACAATTTCTCACCTAGGAAGAAACCTAATATAAGAAATATTCTAGTGTTTTATGCGAAAAAGACCACTCTTGCCTCACGACTGCCATCTGTTGTTGTTTTTTGCATACTATTTATCTTCCTCCATAGTTGATAATAGAAGGGAAGAAAAATTTTGTTGTAAATAGGGTTCTTTTCATTTCGTTAGGAACCAATATTGTTGAAAATATCACTTTCATTTCATGAAACCCTTGAAAATGAATTTTAATGCACTTTAGATTGTCTACGTAGTCTATGTAAACTACAACCCAATGTAATCTACGCGTAGATTACGTGTAGACAATGCATGTAGACGTAGACTTATAGTCTACGGCACATCACTGAATACGCCTCGTTGCTTTCCCTTTGTTATAAACTTGTCACCCATCAAAGTATGCCAATTTTAACAAAGAAAGCAAAATGCATCGCATTAGCAATGAAAATAATAGCTGCCGTCATACAATTTCTAAAAGAACACGTGCCGGAGCCGAGAGTTGAAATTCTCACGGATCCACATAAGTTATTTTGTTTGAGCAATTCTAAAGTGATGAAATATGAACAATAGTACTGGAGGCATTATGGAATTTAACGTTCACTAACCAAACACTTTCACATACACACGCAATACGCGCACACAACGTCAAACAAGTCAAATACTTAAAATAAAAATATGGTGCTTCCAATCCAACAAAACTCACCGCCACTTTGTCTTTCTTCTTCCGTTATATAATTAGTGCTTCATTAATACAGTTACTAGCTAGACAATGAACATGCACTGCGTAAAAGAAGCAACCACTACCTCATGCTATATTGCCACATAACCCTCCCTGTCGAACGCTGTGAACCGCGACCTGGAGCGCTATTCAATTGTTTTCAATGATGTTTGCGCGAGTGTTTCCAGTAATGGAATGACAATTGGCAACAATGGCGAAGGTTGGCGAGCAGGGTAGAACACGTGATGCTGAGAGAGAGGGAGACGAAACGAAAATTGGGAACTGCGCAGCGGCAAAGATATGTGTGTTGCACTGTAACTATGAGTTAATCATCCAAAATAATTCAGTTACAATTTTTTTTTCATTGATTGATTTGGTTTATGGCTAACCATTCTGCTACGGCGACAGGCAGTAACAAATGAAGACCATATGGAAAGAATGATTTTCCCTCCTTCTATCCTTCTTTTTCTGACTCTCTCTTCCTGACTCCTTCACTCACGAAAGTTGCATAATAAAGGGAGTTAATTCTAATTCTTTCATTTCATATTCATACACACCTGTTTGTTTTCCTACATAACGGAGACGTGTTGAAATAACATACAATTCGAGGACGTTGTTCAGTTCATTTTCCATTTTCTTGATTTTACAAGGAGACCACGCTATTTCCTTTTTACGAGCACGTTCTTTACCTGCATAAGGAAACCAAACCTCTTTGAAAACGCACGTTCAATTCTTGTACATTTCCTAGTTAGAAAGACCCTTCACAGAGCTATTTGATAGCAACTTTACCTCAATTTGGCTAAAAATGGACAAATCACGGTCTTTCCCTCTGAACTTCAAGTGTTAATTGATTAAATTAGGCCATTTCGCGTCGCTTTTACGTCACTTTTGTCTAATCGCTATAGTGAGAATGGGTGATAATATGATGAAAGGGCTCTCACAAAGACACCGAAGACGAGGCCGGGATTCGAACTCGAGATCCCTGGCGTCGTAGTACACTGTGCTAACCACTCCGCCACGCATATCGGCTCATTTCAAAACGTAGTGTGTCATTTTGAAGAACGAGTTACGAGGTTTATTGAGTGACATGTAAATGTATATTTAGTGTCAATACGACCTCAACATGAGCATTTCTGAAACATTTAGGGTCGTGTTAACTAAATGTTGGTTAGTGAAGTTAGTGTTGGTTGATTAACCGTACAGGGTTACTCTCCAAAAAATGAACTAAAACTATAAGTCAGTTACTATCTTACAAAGTAATTAATAAAAAACTATAATTGAAAGTTACTTTTTCAATCGCCTTACTAGCTTGAAAGCTTGTTTTAAGTTTACTTAAAGAAGGGAGAGGCTTATCTGAATTTCGACGTACGCTTTAAAGTCGATTTGATAGATTTATTTATTTGGTGTTTTAAGACCAGTTTATGCACAGTAAGGCTAATCGGGACTGGACCTACAGTTTAAAGTCGAACTACAGTGTGCTACTACCGGGTTTCGAACCCGCGTCCCCAAGTTACAAGACGACGACGTTACCACTACGCTTTCGGAAAGTCCCCGTTTGCAGGAGATGCACCTTACTAACAATATACTGTAATGAAATACTCCTTATCGCTACCATAGCATTTACAAAGGGAAACAATTTAATACAGCAACCATTCACTTATCAGTACAATGACATCAGACGTTAAATAGAGAAATGCCCGTTGCGTGCCGTATCTCAGCTTAAAAGTGCGTTCCCTGTTTTGTGTTGTTATCTCCTGCTGCGTACCTCTTCTAATTAAAAGGGCTTTTTTTTTATTTACCTCCCATGTCTGGACATATGGAAACTTATGTACCAGTCGTATAACATAACCGTGTTTTCTTCCCTTTTTGTGTGTAGTTACTTTTAGATAACGCCGACATCGTATATTTGATGCCTTGTATCAAAAATTATTCTAGAGCCAGTCTGGGAATTCTAAAATAAGCAAGTTCATTGTTGCACCGACATATATCTTACAACTGTCTCTATATCCTCGTCAAGGCCACTAAAATCTTAACCATTTTTACCAATTTCCGTCCCTTGTTCGAATCCAGGGTTGTTAAAGGTACAGGAATTTTAAATAAATTCAATTCCGGTCCAGGAGAGAAAATCAGCAAGCGTAAATGCGTAATGGACTGTAAAGAACTTTTTGTCTGTAAAGTATTTAAATTCGGTCCCGGATCAATTTAAATACGGTCCAGGAACCTTTTTATCCACATCAATTTAAACACGGTCTGGGAACCATACTATTTCCGGATCAGTTTAAATACGTTCCAGGTTGTAAGTCCAGTCCCGATTAGCCTAACTGTGCTTAAAGTGAGCTTAAAAAAACTATAACACCATTAAGCCTTCTTTCCATGATTATGAAAAACTAAGTATGCTGACCAAGGCAGTAATTTATTTTATTAAAAACATAAACTAAACGTAACGTTTCAACCCTCTAGCAAGGTCTTCTTCAGACTCTGTATCAAGTACAAATGTTGATAGAAAGTCTGAAGAAGACCTTGCTAGAGGGTTGAAACGATACGTTTAGTTTATGTTTTTAATAAAATAAATTACTGCCTTGGTCAGCATATTCAGTTTTTTTTTATTCACACAGCGCCTTCAACAAATATAACGTGCATGCAAAATTGATGTGTTCATCAGTGATGAAGCCCCCTGGGACTTTGGTTCGCAACTAGCATCTGATAATCAACGTACAGAAGCATCAGAATTATGTTCGTTGCAAATTACAACTGGTTTGAGCACAGGACTATGGTGGCATCCCAGCTCTAACACCCTTAATCCCAAGAACACAATCCACGACATATTAGTACAATACAAGCAACGTGTTGGGAGCTATGTATTACATCGCAAAATACACACAATTCTTGCTTTCTCCAATATATATTGCAAAAAGATAGGAGATCGTGAAGCTGTTCTACACATAGAACCTAACAATCAGTTGTTTGTAAATATCAAAATATAAGTTTTCAAGTTCAGTGTATACGCTGTTAGAAGAAATTTATAATATTCTATTTTTGCAGTTTTATGATGGGTGTGTTGTAATCAAGGGGTTCCCGATTTGTTCCCGGTGGAGGCACATAGTGGTTCGGATCCCACTTTAAACTGTAGGTTGTAACGAGGCGAATCATTACTTGATCCTTTTTATTTTATATGTTTAATTAATTAATTTAATTGGATCGGTCGGGTTTTGGTAATGTTGTGGATGTCTATGTATTCATGTACGTGCGTATTCTTGGCCGGTGGGTAGGTAGGTGTGTTTCTGGACAGCCGACAAGCGGAAAGTTCCCAGTAACGGGTAGGTGATTAGTGGGGCCTATATAAAGGAAGGGAAGGGAGCAGTCGGCCTCAGATGTTTTGGTGCAATACGGCGAGGTAAAGAGATGTATTTTCTCTATGGGGCGAAACGAAGTATTTTCTTGATAATATGAATCGGCGGGGACAGTAACTTCTTTTCTTCATTTAATTACACATACTTGATCATTTCCCAATTAATTCAATAGTTCATCTCATGTGGGAAACCGGGTACACACGTACACATACCTTCAGCAACCTTTTTCGGTACTGGTCATTTTTTTTACTCGTGGAGCCAGTGGAAGAGGGGGGGGGGGCAGGGTACACCGAAATGTAATTTTGCGAATAACGGCCAAGAATTAACTTATGTAAATATAATAGGAATAAACCTTATATCTAAAAGGAAATGGGCGTTAAGTTATAATTTGAAGAAGTACGTGTCTATTGCCTAAACTAGGATCCACAGAACTTCAGGTACTGCAAGTTTTGAACCTAGGGACAAGGATTCAAAAATGCATGGTTGTGTATATTGTGTATGTTGCTGAGAATCGCCTTAAAATCACAAAATATACCTATACTAGGTCCAGTCCCGATTAGCCTTACTGTGCATAAAACATCAATCCAATCAATTATGACGGGTGTGAAAACAGTTACAGGGTAAGTCGTAACATTCCAGCTCGGTATCGTGTATAATCTTGCACAAGCTTGTTCTAACTTGCCCAGACCTGCAGTTGGATTTCGTTGAGAAAGACGTTTTGCGACAGGAAGCGGCGAGACGTGGATCTTGGGGAAAGGTGAGTCAAGGTGAAGCAAAAGTGACAAAAGGAGTAGGATGGAGAGGCAAGGATCTTTTTGGTTCATCTTCGTTAACAGGTAAAGGCAAGGGGAGAAGGTTCTGCACGATATTGAACAGGGTGAGTTATCATTATTCCTCTACCTACCATTCTCAGTCAGAAGGGTTGGGACAAACAACTGAATGTCATTCATTTAAGTTAGTAGATCAGTTACCTCGTGTCTGGCCCCTGTCGGGGCCGTCATGGTTAGCGAGTGGTGCAATTTATGGTGCGATCCCACGTTCTACAGGGTAGAACGCTACGAAGTTCAAAAAGTAGATTTCACTTGAGAAGGAAACAAAAACGTGAAGATAAGTTAGGTTGGTTAAGTTAGATTAGATGAGATTTAACACATAGTATTTTGCGCAGTTCATACCCGAGAGGTTAACATAGCGCCCTACGACGCCAGTGGTACCGTGTTCGAATCCCGGCCAAGTCATAAGTGTTTTTGTGAGTGTCCATTCATCAATTTCATCATACCATCACTCATTCTCATCTTCGCGAACAGCCAAAGTGGCAAAAAGGAACTAAAATAAACCAAATCAATCAATCGTATATACATACATAGGTATATTCTATTTACCAGTTATGTGGACCACTTCAAAATGCACAAAATTGGACTTATTCCCCTTTTCCTCCCGCGGTGGCTCAGTCGGTAACGCGTCTGACTACCATGCTAAAGGTCCCGGGTTCGATCACCGGCCGGTTCAAATCCGGGAACTTTTCTAACGATGGAAGCGGCCCTGGCGCCCACCCAGCGTCGAATAACATGGGTACCTGGGGGAAACCCTGGGGGGTAAAGGCGGTCAGGGGCGTGATGCTGATCACATCACCCCCACTCACGACCGGATCAAGAAAGTGTGGGGCGTTACCCCCACACCCCCTATACGCCTTCATGGCGTGGTGCTATGCACAGGGGAGCACTTTACCTTTTTTCCCCTTTTCCTCTCAGGGCAGATTTAAAAGTTTGCCCGATTACTGAACACAGACATATCCTTATACATCTTAAAACATTCAAATGATGACCAAGGCAAAATCAATTGAATAAAAAATATGCACTAAATGCGTAACATTTCCACCCTCTAACAGGGTCTTCTTCATACAAAGATTCACAATAAATTAATTTTGAATATTATTGTGGATCTTTGTCTGAAGAAGGTCCTGTTAGAGGGTGGAAACGTTACGTTTTTAGTGTATATTTTCCATACAATAAATTTTGCCTGTTTGAATTGTCATCATTTCAATGTTTTATTAACATGGAAACAAGGCTTAACAGTGTTATCATACATATTATAAACAGTTTCAGTTATAATATAGATGGGAGATCTAGCCCAGTAAATAACGAATTTGACTTGACTATACTTGCCGTACAGTCACGCACATTGTAAAGTCCCATGCTGTCAGCCTGGTTTGTACGTGTATAAGTTATTAAGGTTGTATTTTGATTAGTTGATTTTGTAATAGCACTTCTGATCTGTATGTTAATTAATACCCTAAGTTGGTAATTTTGGCTGTATTCAATATACCTTACGCACCGAGTTCATATGTATGCCACTAGAGGCGCCTCGGTAGTAGTTATTACTGTGCGCAGCTGGTCAACGCAACCATAGTAAATCTAAGTAGTTCCTAGAATTGCCACATGCTTACGCTGCGATCAGGGCTCCTTATGCTATAAAAGAAGCCCGAGTGTGGCACTATAGTGGAACCACAAGGAAAGAAACCTGCGCAGACCCCATCGCGCTGGCGGGTGGGGGAAAAAGACAGGAGGAAGGAGCCTTCAGAGCGGCCAACGTCAGTGTTGCCAGACCTATTGATTTCTCGGTAGGATTCCATAATAAACTATTGCTATGGAACCTCCGACGGCCAGCTTAAAAACACGTTTCCTGCTCATCTTACTTGAACATGGAAGGGAGATGTGGAGTGGAACTTCACTCAGCCGTGAAAAGTGCTGTTTGAACTGTGAAATTATGTCAAACGCTACTCACGGGCCTCCCCGATGGCGCAGTGGTATCGTCGTCGCCTTGTAATCAAGGGGTCCCGGGTTCGATACCCGGTGGAGGCACAAGTGGTTCGGATCCCACTTTAAACTGTAGGTCCAGTCCCGATTAGCCTTACTGTGCATAAAGTGGACTTAAAGCACCAAATCAAAATCAAATCAAACGCTACTCAATTGTGCTAGGACATTATTTTATTACTTTTACTCCATTACTATTTTTAGATGGCTGTATTTTATCCCACCCCAAAACTCTATTTCTATTTTAGTTATTTTACGTCGCTTTTGTGTCTCTACGGGTAAGTACGACAATATGGATGAATGAAATACTGATGAAATGGATGAAGTTACACAAACACAGTGAAATGTACTTGCCTTACGAGGTAGAAACACTGACTTCGTAGCGTGGGCAAATTATGTTATTCATGTGTGTGTGTGTGGGTGTGTGTGTGTATTTCTAGCAGATGGGGAGGATGGGTGGCACCCTAGCATAAGCGTTGCCATCTTGAATTATTGAGGAAGACATGCTATCTAATTCACCAAATATATTTCACATACGTAATGCATTTTCTCATTATGGTGCAGGAAGCGTGCCCACCCCTATCGATAGCTGTACACCGAACACCAGCAGAAGGCAAATTGATTTGTTATTGTTAGCATTCGACTTGAAAGATTGTGGAAAATCGCCGACAACGAAAGCTTAGCTTCATCTGTGAACACAACTTTCTACCATTTCCTGTCATAAAAATTCCTCGCGATAATAGAGGCATCGCAAACCCCTTGAGTCGGTGCTGAAAAAGGGCAAATTTGAGGGTGTTTTCCACGCACCCTCTAACCAGAAAATGCGGAAGAGATGGAAGATGTTGGTCGGTTCCCTCGGGCGGTTTACTTTCTTTTGTTTGAAACATGTCCACTCCTGAAATGGAGATCTTCGGTATATGTTCGCCAAACACAGGGTGCTGGGTTTAGCACCATTGTTACAAAAGCATCTGTGACGTTTACACCGTAAACAATGCGCGCCACTCCAGCGCCGTTCATCCGCTACTATTAGATCCTCGGATTTTGTAGCAGATCTTCTGGTTTCCCAAGGAACAATCTCCCGAATTTTTCAAATCTGACCTGGCAACACTGCCCCGAACACCGATAACGGCAGGGAAGTTGCGCGAACGCTTTGGACGGAAGGTTTTTTCCTTGTGGTCGAGCTATAGTATCAGTTGGTTTGTGGACACTGACTGGAGCACATCGAGGGTTGGCTCCTCAGCTTAGGCTGAGAGATCCACCTCCAGCCCTAACAGCCTGGTCTGAACCCGGTTAAGACTGAGGAGAGGTATCCGAACCTTGGCTCGACCCCAGCCTCGTGCTGAGGATCAAGGTACCCGAGCCTTGGTTGGCTCGTCCCCCAAGTCTATAGTGCCAGAACGTTTCACTGTTGGTTTATATATTCCCCCCTTACTCCTCTCTCTGAGAGAGATAAGGTGTTTAACGAGGGCCATGACTATAATCAGAATAAGTAAATGTTAGTATCAATGTCATTGGCACCTTATTAAAAGTTAGTAGCGCCAAAGTAGGGAAACTTTACAATTAATAAGGGACAAATTTTAATTATATTAAATTGTTTAAGAATTGTTATTAATTTTGGTTTTTGCAAAATTTCTCATTCTGCCATTGTAAACGAGTGTAGATTTATGCAAAGGATTTTTTTATTGTAAATTGGACTTTGTAGATTATGATAATGGTAAGCAAGTTTTGACTAAACATGTTCAACGAGCCTTTATTTAAATAAATAGTTATGCAATGTTTCATAATCGAGTTTCCCATATTTTTCACCCAGCAAGCCCTGAGTGTATAAGAGTTCTCATACTCCCGACAGAAGTGAGTAGCAATAATGGGTAATGCAACAGCGGCGGCCATTGGCGCTTCGTTCGCCTGCACCAGGTTGCCGTTGCCTCGCTTTTTTACGAACGTTGCAACATTTATGGGTTGTAACGACGTCACTAACTTTCAATGAGTTCGGTACAATCCAGTATTGTCCGTGACTGTACACGAACTAGGTTACAACGTCGTTACACATAAGCGTTACTTCTAAAACCCTCGCAATAACATTGAAGCACGAGGATCCAACAAAATTCTAGCAATACTCCGTACTCCGAAAAAGCCACCACGCTAGACGCTCCCAACAAACATATATCGTTCGGTGCGAGTTTTATTTGCCACACACTGAACGGACTCCCCCCACCTCCTCGTTTTTGTGGTTTTTAGGTTTATGGACTCAATGCATTATTAGGAAGAAGATTACGATATCTCCCAGATACACACCAGTTGTTTGCAGGAATTGCGGGCCAGAATATCTAGTGTCGTATGCTATAATGTCTGCTGCTTCCGGATTCCGGATATAAAACACAGTTAAATTCATGGCGTCTGCTGGGATTAGCGGGGAATCATTATCGTCAAAAACGAAGCAGTAATTCAGTGGATTTAATACACGATCGCTTTTATTTGTTGGTCTATGATTTTTCCTGCATACATATAATTTTGCCTCAGGTGTCGTCTGGTCTGTATAACTTGTCACAATTATTTTCTTCATGGGTATCAAGGTTGCCACTACGGAAAAAGCAATTCCATTAGATTTGTTCTGTGCAAAAACAAAGTGGAGTCAAAGAGGAGCAGTAGCTCAGATATGTGTGTGTGTCGGGGGAGAGGTTATTACAGTACCTTTAAACCTATTGATTCGAATTGAAAATTGCTGCAGGGAGAAGGTTTTGACCTTTGTGAGTATCCATCAATGCTATAATATCACTAACTATGGATTAGACACTAATGTAGGTCATTTTTGACATTTTTATTTTTCACCCGCTCTACCCCCCTTGCCGATAGGTAATGAACTTGGAGTTGAACGGCATTCGTAGTGTCACTATTCATCTTAGCAACCCCGAAAACTATGGATTTCACACTGATATTGGTCGTTTTCGATTATTTTTAATATCGCCCCAACTAACCTCAACCCTTAGGGTTGCGAGGGGTCTCCTTACCCCCACAGTATTTCTTTCCAGATTGCAAGTGATATGTGTACCAAGTTTGGTTGAAATTTCTCCAGGCGTTCGAGAGTTATGCCGGAACATACAAACACACACACACGCGCACATCCATTTTAATAGATTATTTATCCTTATCTTCGTGAGTAGCCAAAAGCGAAGTAAGATAAATCAAATCAATCAATAAAGTGTATCGTGATGTGGCGGGTGTTCGGTACAGTGTGTTGTCAGCCAAAAAAAAAATCGTTTGAATCAACTGCAGAAACACACAACTTGGTCACGTGGTTACTCAAAATGGAAGATCTCCTTTGTAAAGTCCGCACGACGGAAGAACATACCCAGACCATTCGTCTCCAGTTGTGGGTGTTTCGAAGTGCAAGAAGCAGTGTTGCCACACACTGATTTTTTGTCCAGTCGTACATGGCACTTTCTGCTGTTCAGAGTGACGCAGAGAATAGGAGTCCCTTGGATTTCCTAACGGGCTTTTTAAAAAAAGCTAGGACGCCGAACTGCTGCTCGAGGCATAAATTTGGGAATGCAGTGTACCACAAGAATTCCTGTCATTATGACAGCTGGACCAACCTGATTGGTTCAAGGATTCATGTGACCCTCCCTTCGTTCCGACGCAAGAAACAAAAATATACACTCCTTAAAAGGTGCAAGGGAAGTCATGTGATAATGACATCAAATAAGAGGAAACAAAGTTCCGGTTCAGATCGAGTTTGTATCACTTGAGCGAAATCGTCACGAAGCTCAGCAACCCATAAACAAACTCGTTTCAGATTTTAATAAGATGTAAGAATATGTAAATTCCTCCCGAGAGAGGATCGTGGCCAAATTTTAGATCTTATGTATAAACCATGTAAGTCGACTTGAGAATTTTCTGCAAATTCCTCTTGGTAATTCTGAACCTTCCCAAACCACCTCTTAGATATGGCAATGGTGGAAGTAAGTACAACTGGAACAACTTGTGCCTGTAAGTAATACGAATGTTTCCATTATGGTATTCAATGGGTTAAAAGTTATCTCGTGTGTCTTTAACCCATTTACGTCTACATTAACGACCCCCCACTTCAGAATATAAAGGAATGCAAGAAGCATTAGCTTGTACGGTTGGTACTCGTGTTCCAGTCTGGAGCTCACTGGAACCCAGCGCTGGAGCAAGCAGAGCAGCCACGTCGCATTTGCATAGAAAAATAAATTTGGAAAGAAGCAAAAATCTTGAGGCAGTCTGCTTAATATCTTTGCAAAATTCAAGAGCAAGAACATTTTTTTCCGAAACTCAAGTCCTGAGGAAAATCTTAATTTCAAAAAGGCAAAGACACTTAGCTGGTTCCTTGTATGGCGCCCCTCTTCCTCATTCGTTAGCGGCGCGGGGGAAGGGGGGTTTGAGGAAACCGGGTGCCGAAATTATGCAATAGACGATGTATTGTAAATTTCATCCCCTTCCACCTCCGAACTTCAGCAGCGCGCTTGTTCCGGGGAACGATTCATTCCAGAGACAATGCAACAATGCTTTCCGCGTGCTCCTAATTTCAAGAGAAAATATGCGAGACACATACTCAGGGAGTACAATAAAACAACGCGCTCGGGCAATTTGCTGAGGCTATAAATTCTATCTTTACCCAAGAGAATTTCCTACAGGAGAGGGGGAAAAAGTGGGGACCCTGTCCTGATTTTATGAGGTTCGGCGTAGTAAAGAACACGCACGCCCCCTCCCGCTCCACGAAATTCTTTTCTCTTAGGTTTGCTTCGGGAGCCTTACACACAAGTCACGTATGCCGCTACATCTGATACAGTGTCAAAGTTCTCCTCTGGGTGTTGTGATTCAAGGCGGGTCTTTTCTATTTCTGCGCAGATCAAATTGCATCTGTTCATGAAGTTTCGTCTCTCTCGGCTGCGATCAATCAGTCACCGAACTAAATTTAGTGCATGGTGACAACGGAGCTTTGGTATTCCCAAGCTTCACATTCAACCTGTGAAAATATATTATTAAATAATATGCAATAATGAACATGTAGTAGAAAGAAACTTTTGACAGACACTAAATTACAACTATATTTATGAAGTACCAAAGAAATATTGTCCTGATGGTACGAGACCTGTAGGAAGGCCAAGACGAAGACCTAAAGGACATCGGGATGGAAAAAATTGGATTGATCCTACCCAGGATAGAGACAAATGGAAGGCTTCTGTTGCTGCTGCCATAAACCTTCGGGTTTAAGAAGGCCAGAAAGATAGTTAGTTAGCAATGAGCTATTCCATTATGTTAAATTCATAAATACACACGAGTTCCCCATATATCTATCCATTCGATATGCATGAAGTATGCTTTCCAAAGTGTGGACATTAATATAACATCCCTAATGTCATCGTCATCCAATGTAAATGCCCACACTGGCATACGCAGGATTACTTTCGAAGGGGGTTGGAACTGTAAAGGTAAATGAGGATTAAAAGTGGTAAACGTTGTAAGTGCCTAAAGCGAAAGTATTGGGAAATCGCATCGTTCAGCCCGTAAGAACGTTCACATTAGTGACCTCTTTACACACCCTTTGAACTACTTAGAGGGCTACCAGCCACTTTTCACGTTTACCACATTATCAAGCATGGCACATTTCACAGTTTAAAGTGGAAAACGGTGTTTGAATTATTTTGGCACTTACAGCGTTTACTAATTTTAGTCTTCAGATATTAAATACAAGGGTGAGTCAAATGAAAGCCTTAATTTGTATTTCTTTCTTATCTAGTAGATTTCTGTACGTAGGGTGGCACAAGTTTGCTGCATTTTAGCACCAACCTGTTGCTGATCTCCATATGTTTTCAACTTTGAGTAAGTGCCTTAAGAAGAATAAGTCTTTGGGGTCCACGTTCAGTCACTTATGAGCCCCTGCGAAGGCCTTTCCACCCATCTGCCTACGAACTGAGGTCATTTTCGAAGTTTCTCCTCCATTACGAAACTTTCTGGTGTGGTAAAGATGCACAGAGATATTGAATAATAATTTGGCGAAAAATCTATGTACGTTTAGGCTGACAGAGGGCAAGAAACCACTCCTCTTCACTGATGCAAGTGTGTATAGAAGGCGCCATCTTTAAAACTGTAAAAATGGCGGTTTGAAGCTCACTTGATCAGTATTGCAGCCAAGAGAGTGTCTTATAAATAACAGTCGATACTTCATGTATATGTGAGCTGTATACAGTCTGTCTTGTAATATTTGTCGGTCTTTTAAGGTTTTCAATTTGACTCATGTAACAGTTGCCTTCTAGGGCATGGATGTTGAAATATTCCGTAACAACCTTTGTGTTCAAAGTTGTGGAAAGACAAAAATGGTTGTCGGGCTCATTTTAAGGTTGGTTTGCATTGATCACTTTGGTTCTTCCCGAGTTTTAAATGTTTAATTTTCTCAAAATTTCTAGACGTATTGTAGCTCTATCATCTCCCTTTGAAACTGTTTCAAGAAAACAAACGACGGATAGCGACAGTTTTCTAACAAACGTTATTACTATGTAACGAGTGCACTCACGGCCCCCAAAATGACGTGTCAATCATACCCCGGCACGGGGCCAAACGTCGTTATGTGTACGGGAGACCGGTCGTGACTCACGGTCCAGTTATCAAGTTCGGTACTGAGACGGTCGTTTATTGTCATACTATTGCGAGGCGGAGATTAATACCTTGAAAAGTTACACTGTTTTGTTTACCTTTGATATGTAGATTCGAACAATCATAAAACACTAATAGCATAATATCTGGTACCTGAAAAACGTCAAATAACAACACTGACGAACGGTAAAAAGTGAATATATATTGTAACAACAAAAAAATATTGCAATCAACAACTGTTTACAAAGCCTCCTCACTCTCACAACATTCACTCTATCTCTCTTTCACACACATGAGGTATTTTTACATGTGAAGTATGGATACAAATCATGGATCTCATTAACATATCATTACTTTTAATTTTTAAACCTTTATGTGAATTTAGGGCATTTGTCTGCCAGCTCCTGTGCTCTTTTAAATTAACTTAAGTGTCAGCCCTCGGAAAGCGGTTAACTAAGACAATTGGGTCGGCGTGGTTAAATCTTTCGTTCGAATGAACGTATGCGTTGACTCGTAAGAACGACATTATACAAGTTTCTCGGACGGGGGTATTACCTATAAGCCTCTCTCGTCCAATGAGAACAACTACTCAATTACATAGTGATGCAAAAACTTAATTGGCTCCAGCTGCCGGAATACACTAATCAATCGTCGGCGCGAGCAAAAATTACCTTAAAAACCACTATGCAACAAATAATACTATTTCACGCACACGACCTTGCAATAAAAACAACTACGCTTTCCACAATTAAAAAGGACTCATCAGTCAACTATTAACAAATTGAATGGCGCGACGGGGGCGGTCGGTTACACAAGAAATGGAGCACTCTTTGACAATTTACACTAAATATTAAAGAAATGAAATGGAGCTTCTAACGCTGAATGCAGACAATTAAATTAGAACATCTGAACATGAAATTACCCTTTTTTATAACAATACCAAAAATTATCAGACGCGGGGGTTAGATTCGGGGTTTCCTGAGTAACTTTGCGAATAAGTGAGACTTCGGCGTTAACTGTACGGTGTTGATACTAACGACGCACGTTTACATGGATATTAGACCCTCTGAAGTATACTGTACCAGACTCTGCTACATGGCGTGGTCATTCATCTCTCCTCGACGCGGGACTTGCACACGGTTCCTTTGTGGCGAAATTGTCCTCCGAGGTCGATCGCGACGAGGAATAATTGCGACGATATGGTGTACTTGCACCTCCTCAGAACCTCGGGCGTTCCTCTTGTCACTAGCGTCGGGTGTACGTGGTCACGCGCCGGTTCGGAATATCTCTAGTGTCGGGCATCAATTGGACGTCGATCTGCAATCATCTCTCTCTGGTGCCGGGCTTCGTTTGGGCGTCGTTCTGGTATCATCCTTCCCTCTCTTTCTCTGGTAACTAGCTTCGGTTGGAACGTCGATCTGGAAACGTCCTTCGGGCTTTGGTTGGGACGTCGATCTGAAATCATCTCTCTCTGGAAACGTCCTTCGGGCTTTGGTTGGGACGTCGATCTGAAAGCGTCCTTCGGGCTTTGGGCAGTGTTTGGTTTCGGCGTCGTCTGACTGGCTTCGGCGTCGTTGCAGGCGTCAGGGAAGCGACGCCCCCTTTCTCTATCTTCTTTAGCCCTCCATCCTTATGTAGTCCACGCTTGGCAAAAACAAATCACCGCGTAATCTTCACCAAAATAAGGCGCACACTGGTAACTCCCTATCCGCAAGTCGCTCACAGTACGTAAGGAAACAAAGTTCACGGACACAAAACAATAATCACGCGAGAGTGTAGCGCGGAGATGCTCTCTCTATGAAATCCGGGCAAAAAACTGTGTTTGGGATGGTAGCACCGCCTATATATAAGAGATTCGAATTCTTCCGTTGAACAGGACGCTCTAGTGGCTTGGCTTCGCTTTCTCAGGGGATGGAAATGACCTCTGTCCATTGTCTTGAAAGGCGCGGTCGGTGACGCGTCCTGGATCCTTGCAGAGTTATGCTCCAGGTGGTTCTCCTGGTCATCCGTGAACATGGGTTCGAACGCCTGCTGCGACTCGAGCCCGGTAGCGGCGAAAATAATCTTTCCTTATCTCCGCGTTGGTGCAAATATGTCATGTTCTAGGCGGCGGCTATCACTCAAGGAAAACTCGTCCCCAACTCCCGACGTCTGGCTCGGATACAAGTTTATTCACAAAAATAAAATCAAACCTCACACTTTCTTGTTTGTGCATAAAATGAATCAATAAACAAAAATAATTTATATCGAACTGCGTTTCACATGTCACTAGATACCGTGACATCTCGCCCTCCTTCCGATCAAAAAATTCTGTAGGCGAATAAATTTTTTTACTACTCAGGGGCACAAAATTTTGACTACAAATTTTTTAACACCCTGTACAAGAAAAATAAACCAGTTCGATAACACAAAACACATGATATAAATGATACCTCCAATTTACCTAATAAATATACATATTATACACTCTGGGTATGGCGCAATGTTATTTTATACTTCTAAAATGGCGCGATGTCGCTTAACCATGTTTCGCCATCCCATTCCTCCCTTCGGCGCTGACGACCTGACGGCCCCGGCCGTGGAGACGTGTTGCTGGGATTCGGCCCGTTCGCGTTTAGCGTCGGGCTCCTTTGAACCCTCGGCGGGCTGCGCCTTGTGTGCCCATTGTCAGAACGCGGGCTCTCTGGTCTACTGTCGGGGTGACGCTGATAATAACCATTGTTCACTCGGCCGTTGGAAAAGTTGCTGTCGTTGCTGTTGCCATGGTGACCCGGCGAACCGCGAGTCTGACCACCTCGACGTCTCTGTCCCCGATACTGGCGTCTCTGTCGTGGCGAAGGCGGATCATCTCGAAACTGGCGAACTTCGGCTCCTGGAGCGCGTTGCTGCCCATCGTACCTCCTATGGACGAAATGGACGCGTGGGTGCTTGTTTCCCCGGTTTCCTTCTTCCTCCGGTCGTCTCCTTTTGTTCCATCTGTCACTCCGCGTCCTCTCGCGTTCCTCTTCGCACTGGTTTAGGTTCTCGAGCGTGAGCGACATGGCCTCTGCATCGAAAACGCACGCCCCGTTGAGATGCCGTCTTATCTCTTGCGGGTAATGATAAATTAGGGCCGCAATTGTCTCCGACGTGGTCATCTGTGGCTGGAGAGCTTGGAACTCATTGAACTTACGCCAGAAATATTGCGAAAAAGTAAGTCCCCCGTTCCTGTCGTACCTCTCGTTCCTCAGCTGGATGAGCATCCTTTCCACTTGCATAGGGCGCTGAAAGTGTGTCAGGAACGCTTCCCTAAACGCCGAGTATGAATGAAAGTGTATTTCATTCCGATCGAGCCAGTTCTTTGCCCGATCTTGCATTAGGCCTTTCAGCACGAGTAATCGCTCCCCATCCGCAAGTCCTAACTCCCGCGCTGTTGCTTCGAATTCCTCGATGAAGGCAGACGGCAAAATCCTGTCGGCCCCGGAGAACTTCTTGAAATGTTTCTTATATTCCGGCGGGAACAGAGCCCTTCTCGTCGGTGCTGGTTCAGACCGTATATCTTCCCGGTTTGAAGTTTGGGCTTCGAACGGTCGCGGCGATGGAAGATGCAGCCCAGGTTCCACTTCGCTTCCTCCGTTGACAACCGTAGTCGGTCTTGCGTCACTCGCGCGCCTTGAAGACGAGGGGACCGCAGCTGGCTGTGATGACGTCATGGCTGCCGGCTCTCGCGATGATCCCGGGACGTCAGCTACGTTCAATTGTTGCAGTTTATCCTCGATTTCCTTTATCTTGTCGGAATTCCCTTCCGCTATGCTCGCTGCTCGCCGCACTTGTCGCTCGAGGGTATCGTTGCTCCGATTACAGGCTGACTCCAGCTGTGCACATTGTTGGCCGATGTGTTGCAAAGCACCTTCCTGCTCACTTACGCTCTGCGCCAGTGTTGCCACCTTGGCTTCCTGTTCATCGATGCGAGCGTCGGTCCTGGCGATCCTGGATTCGATTCGAGCCTCGGATTCTTGGATCGTCTGAAGGAGCCGTTGCGTCACTTCTTCTCCGGAGGCGCGAACCGTCCCTTGTAGGCGTTCTTCCATCCCTCGCACGTCGGTCTGCATCCCTTGCACCTCAGTCTGCAATCCCTGGATGTTGGCTTGCATCTCGGTCTGCATTCCTTGCATGTTGGCTTGCATCTCGGTCTGCATTCCTTGCATGTTGGCTTGCATCCTGGTTTCCATTCCTTGCATGTTGGCTTGCATCTCGGTCTGCATTCCTTGGAGCATCTGGAGAAGCAGCTGGAATTGGTTGGCACCACTGCCACTTCCTACGTCATCTTCTTCCTTGCTGTGGTCGCTGTCCGCACGTGACGATGTACCCCCCTGGGCACTTGGTATCTCCCTTTCCATTCCTGGCGGGCTCTTGCACTGGAGACAAACCGGTCCGGAATCTCCCTCGCTGTCGACTTCGAAATCATGAAATTCCTGTCCACAAACCTTGCAAACCATCATGACGTCACTCTTGTTCAAACAGTCTATGCGACGATTTCTTAATCTCATGAAGGCCTTTCCTTAATTATCTGCTCAATCTTATGTCACACTTTGGGACAGTTAAGCAAACTTACGCGAGCTCACACAAAATGTGAATTACAAATCGATACATAAAAAGAAAAAGGAGGTCCGTCGGGAATCCCTTATCCCGCAACTCAGCCTGATGCCATAAATTACGCCAACAACCAAAAATAGTACACAAAAAGTACATAAAAAATGCCCTATGCAGCTGCCCTTGCTGCTTTCGCCGAAAAAATATCTGCCCTATTGTTACCAATTACGCCCAAAAACGTGTCCTTACACGTGAACCTACGACAAATACATGAAAATAACCCTCGAAATACAAAACGAAAAACACACAAATAACCAGGAACCTAACACAAGAATTTTATGCGTGACGTATACAACAATGAAATTTCAACCGCTCTCGCAACCTGGTTTTCTTGGAAAGGAATGACAAAAGTTGCCGTCCCATGTTCGCGGCGCCAAATGTAACGAGTGCACTCACGGCCCCCAAAATGACGTGTCAATCATACCCCGGCACGGGGCCAAACGTCGTTATGTGTACGGGAGACCGGTCGTGACTCACGGTCCAGTTATCAAGTTCGGTACTGAGACGGTCGTTTATTGTCATACTATTGCGAGGCGGAGATTAATACCTTGAAAAGTTACACTGTTTTGTTTACCTTTGATATGTAGATTCGAACAATCATAAAACACTAATAGCATAATATCTGGTACCTGAAAAACGTCAAATAACAACACTGACGAACGGTAAAAAGTGAATATATATTGTAACAACAAAAAAATATTGCAATCAACAACTGTTTACAAAGCCTCCTCACTCTCACAACATTCACTCTATCTCTCTTTCACACACATGAGGTATTTTTACATGTGAAGTATGGATACAAATCATGGATCTCATTAACATATCATTACTTTTAATTTTTAAACCTTTATGTGAATTTAGGGCATTTGTCTGCCAGCTCCTGTGCTCTTTTAAATTAACTTAAGTGTCAGCCCTCGGAAAGCGGTTAACTAAGACAATTGGGTCGGCGTGGTTAAATCTTTCGTTCGAATGAACGTATGCGTTGACTCGTAAGAACGACATTATACAAGTTTCTCGGACGGGGGTATTACCTATAAGCCTCTCTCGTCCAATGAGAACAACTACTCAATTACATAGTGATGCAAAAACTTAATTGGCTCCAGCTGCCGGAATACACTAATCAATCGTCGGCGCGAGCAAAAATTACCTTAAAAACCACTATGCAACAAATAATACTATTTCACGCACACGACCTTGCAATAAAAACAACTACGCTTTCCACAATTAAAAAGGACTCATCAGTCAACTATTAACAAATTGAATGGCGCGACGGGGGCGGTCGGTTACACAAGAAATGGAGCACTCTTTGACAATTTACACTAAATATTAAAGAAATGAAATGGAGCTTCTAACGCTGAATGCAGACAATTAAATTAGAACATCTGAACATGAAATTACCCTTTTTTATAACAATACCAAAAATTATCAGACGCGGGGGTTAGATTCGGGGTTTCCTGAGTAACTTTGCGAATAAGTGAGACTTCGGCGTTAACTGTACGGTGTTGATACTAACGACGCACGTTTACATGGATATTAGACCCTCTGAAGTATACTGTACCAGACTCTGCTACATGGCGTGGTCATTCATCTCTCCTCGACGCGGGACTTGCACACGGTTCCTTTGTGGCGAAATTGTCCTCCGAGGTCGATCGCGACGAGGAATAATTGCGACGATATGGTGTACTTGCACCTCCTCAGAACCTCGGGCGTTCCTCTTGTCACTAGCGTCGGGTGTACGTGGTCACGCGCCGGTTCGGAATATCTCTAGTGTCGGGCATCAATTGGACGTCGATCTGCAATCATCTCTCTCTGGTGCCGGGCTTCGTTTGGGCGTCGTTCTGGTATCATCCTTCCCTCTCTTTCTCTGGTAACTAGCTTCGGTTGGAACGTCGATCTGGAAACGTCCTTCGGGCTTTGGTTGGGACGTCGATCTGAAATCATCTCTCTCTGGAAACGTCCTTCGGGCTTTGGTTGGGACGTCGATCTGAAAGCGTCCTTCGGGCTTTGGGCAGTGTTTGGTTTCGGCGTCGTCTGACTGGCTTCGGCGTCGTTGCAGGCGTCAGGGAAGCGACGCCCCCTTTCTCTATCTTCTTTAGCCCTCCATCCTTATGTAGTCCACGCTTGGCAAAAACAAATCACCGCGTAATCTTCACCAAAATAAGGCGCACACTGGTAACTCCCTATCCGCAAGTCGCTCACAGTACGTAAGGAAACAAAGTTCACGGACACAAAACAATAATCACGCGAGAGTGTAGCGCGGAGATGCTCTCTCTATGAAATCCGGGCAAAAAACTGTGTTTGGGATGGTAGCACCGCCTATATATAAGAGATTCGAATTCTTCCGTTGAACAGGACGCTCTAGTGGCTTGGCTTCGCTTTCTCAGGGGATGGAAATGACCTCTGTCCATTGTCTTGAAAGGCGCGGTCGGTGACGCGTCCTGGATCCTTGCAGAGTTATGCTCCAGGTGGTTCTCCTGGTCATCCGTGAACATGGGTTCGAACGCCTGCTGCGACTCGAGCCCGGTAGCGGCGAAAATAATCTTTCCTTATCTCCGCGTTGGTGCAAATATGTCATGTTCTAGGCGGCGGCTGTCACTCAAGGAAAACTCGTCCCCAACTCCCGACGTCTGGCTCGGATACAAGTTTATTCACAAAAATAAAATCAAACCTCACACTTTCTTGTTTGTGCATAAAATGAATCAATAAACAAAAATAATTTATATCGAACTGCGTTTCACATGTCACTAGATACCGTGACAACTAGTGGAGAAAATGCCAATTCTTATGATTGTGTCATTATTATTCTCTACACATGTTCCAAAGTTCGTATTAGCTGGGAAAACATCAACGACAGACATATACGTCCTACAAATTGCAATGGTCATTTGTATATACGAATTCTATGTCCTGCCCAGTTAAGTGTTAATCACTTTAATGGCTACTTACGGACCATGAATTGGGTAATTTGCGCCTAATAATTCATGAGGAATTCAATACTTTCGGATCCAATGTCCTGATAAATTACGTCATTTAACAGCTCCAACACCAATTCACATACTTGCAGATGGTATATACCATTTCTTGCGTATACCATTTAGACTCACAAATGTACTCTACATTGCTGCATAATGGAAATAAATCGTCCTTCATAAATAAGGTTGACTTTATGGAGAGGAATGGTTCAACACCAGTTGCTTCTTGTAATTCGGTAGGCCAATAAATTACCCTCACCAAGTGATGTGAACACTTTATTTTTAAACCTTGTCACCATGCGCACTTGTGGCATCACAACACGCTGTTTTAAGGACTCATTGAAATAGTGCATGGGCCAAGTGGCCAAACTCAAGAATTCGGTATAATTTGGGGGTACTAATTTTCCTTTATGCCACAGTTACATGGTTATGAATAGATGCCAAAAAACATGATTGCCATCTCAAAGTGGTAGCTAATAGAAATGGCGGCCAATCCAAGATGGCGGATTTTGACATTTGAAAAAATGACTATATCTCTGAAACGTACGGCCCGATCTCAACGAACGTTTTTTTAAATGAAAGCTTAATATATGTTCTATATTTAATGTTATCTGTAAGTTTTCGATAGGAGCAAAAGTTAAGTAGTTAATAACGGATTAGTAAAAAAATCGTATTTTTTTACTATTCATTTTATATTTATCATTAATTTATTTATAATCTAGGCATCTGAGAAGAAAATGTCACCATGCGTGTCTCTAAAATCTCCTTACACAGGGTAAAAACCGAGGCGGTACTGGAGCACTCAGCACATATATTCCTATGAGCAATACACAGGAGACCATACATACAACCATACAAAGGTAGCCTCACCGATGGCTTAGTGCAACGTCGTCGCCTTGTGATCAAGGGAACCCGGGTTCGATACCCTGTGGAAGCACATAGTGGTTCGGATCCCACTTTAAACTGTAGGTCCACTCCGGATTTTCATATCTGTTCATAAAGTGTACTTAAAAAGAAAATCTCAAATCAAACAACACTACAAAGGATTGTGCTGGCCGTAAGTTCAGACGCCAGAGACTCGTTGGTCTCCAAGACTGCAGTTAACATTTGGGAGTGTTCAGAAGAACATCATAACATACGTGTATACTCGTTAGCCGAAGTGTCTGCTTTCAAGAAAGTAAAAATCTGTAAAAACAGAAGACGGACCAGAGAAGTTATATTACATGTGGGGGAAATGCATTCACCAAAAGATATAGACAGTTTTGTACAGTGCTGCCGTGAGCAGATATTTTGATTGAGAATAAAGATGCATGATTTGTCTCTGAACTGTTGTGAGCACTGCTAACATTAAGGGTCGGGCATCGGTTTCCATCTATGCGCATGCTCTATTGTTACCATATGCGTACGTCCTCGAAGTCTTCTAAGTTCCCTTATGGCGATGCTAGTAATCTCATTACGACCGTCTAACCAGGGACCTTTGAGAAAGCTCTTAGTTCACAGACCAAGGAAACGTCATAGAGATCTGTTTTCAAGCAAGACGAAAACTAATCTCCTTGTACAGTGAGTGCGCTACACAAGGACAGATCTTGCTCTACGAAATATGGTCTGTGAACAACAGAAGTCATTATCCTCAAGCAGAGACGTTGCTTGCTTTGACTACGTATTTGTAATGGTGAGTGGGAGGGGGAGATTCAGTACATCAACAGTATATACAGTATAACAGTACATATAGGTACTTGACAGTTACTGAATTCATGATAGCCCACACTTGTATTATATGTTTATTATACAGGGCTAGCATAAATGATTCATTCGTTTTGAAAAGGCTATATTTTCAAAAGTATTACACGTACACACATGAACAATATATGAAAAGAACCACAAACTCACCAAGTTTATACACCCTCTACAAATGTTCGATATGTGCCCCTTTGGTTACACGACACACGTCCAGATGATACTCGAGCTCAATCCATACATTTTGTAGCATAGTCCTGTCAATGGTCTGCACTGCAGCACTGATGCGTTCTTTGAGCTCGACTAAGGATTGCGGTAGTGGGGGTACGTATACAAGGTAATTAACGTACCCCCACAGAAAGAAGTCGCAGGGCGTTAAATCAGGATATCTGGGAGGCCAGGGGAACAGAGCTAGGTCATCCTCACAAATACGCCCAATCCAGCGATGCGGAAGTTCATCATTAAGGTAGTCACGAACTGTGATGTTCCAATGAGGGGGTGCCCGTCTTGTTGGAAGACAAAATCCCTGAAGTCAGCACTGAGTTGCGGGAAGAACAACAACTGCAACATATCCAGGTAACATTTACCGGTCACAGTTTGCTCAGTGAAGAAAAACGGCCCATACATCTTTGTTTGTGACACTGCACAGAAAACATTCACCTTTGGTAAGATAATGATCTCGGGCTGCCACCTGGAATACACAATACAAACTTGGTGAGTTTTTGGTTCTTTTCATATATCTTTCATGTGTGTACGTGTAATACTTTTGAAAATATAGCCTTTTCAAAACGAATGAATCATTTATGCTAGCCGTGTATAATGAAGTCGTACGATATTTTCAAATGACATCCAACAAAATAAATATTGTATCATCCATGGTGTATCCTAGGGGAACCTTGATGGGGTTGTAACACACCCACGTGTTGAGGAATCAAACGTGACAGCCTATATTATAATATCGTATAACACCCATATAATATCGTATATTTTATTATAACAGAAATATAATTTTCTCGATTCTTGGCTATCAGAATCCCAGACAGGGAACAGACACTAGAAATTCAAGGATTGCTGAGTAAAGAAATTACATCAGCCTCCAAGGAAGAAAATAAGTATATCGATCCGGAATTCACGGCAGCAAACCTTGTAGGATAAATAGTGTGGATTCTGATAGGGGGAGAGGCAGATCGAGAGTCATTACACAAGAGGGACAGAGCTGTTTTGAAACCTCTGTGAATTATCACTCTACAAGTCGACACGCTGTTGGGGAAAGTTGATTGTACGAGCCAAGGTTTACGGAGAACTTCAGCTCCTAGTTGAAACAGGTAATTTTCCAACAATCATGACGAAACAATCTTAGGGAGACAAAAATCCAATTTCCTTGTGTTGTCTATTCATTTGCCTCGCCATTTTATTCGTTCACAACCTCTTGCGTGAGTTAAGACGCCAAGCGAGTACGAATGGTGAACAGAGCTATCGCCACCCAAGGGACATCTGAAAGTCCCAGGCTCGATCACGCCGTTCCTAAGGGAACGATACGAAACCAATACATAAAGATTGTATGTTCAATAACACTCAATATGGATTGATAAAATAATCCCAGATTTTACACTTGAATATGTATTTCTTCAAGGAGTCGTTATTTGAAATCTTAACAAGGGGTACATTAGTTGTAGGATAGGTCGGGGTAGAAGGGTCCCTTACGTTTTGACACCTTCTACAAGGCTCTCTATGTTGGTAAATGCATTGAAACGTTGACCTTTTTTATCATCTAGATGAAACATTTGCTTCGAGAGATCACTTAACTCAGGGGGAATACTCAACTACCCCATGTGTTTGAATTTGTATGAACAAAAAGTTAAACTTCCTTATAAGTCCACTTTCGTGGCCGCGGTGGCTCAGTCGGTAACGCGTCTGACTACCATGCTCAAGGTCCCGGGTTCGATCCCCGGCCGGTTCAAATCCGGGAACTTTTCTAACGGTGGAAGCGGCCCCGGCGCCCACCCAGCGTCGAATAACATGGGTACCTGGGGGAAACCCTGGGGGGTAAAGGCGGTCAGGGGCGTGATGCTGATCACATCACCCCCACTCACGACCGGATCAAGAAAGTGTGGGGCGTTACCCCCACACCCCCTATACGCCTTCATGGCGTGGTGCTTTGCACAGGGAAACACTTTACCTTTACCTTTTATAAGTCCACTTTATGCCCAGATAGGGAAATCAGAACTGGACATGCAGTTTAAAGTGGGACACTTATTGTTTATTGATTTGCTTTATTTTACTTCGCTTTTGGGTCACTTTTGGGTAATTTGCGAAGAGTGATGATATGATTAAATTGTCGAATGGACACTCACAAACATCCATGCCAAGGCCGAGATTCGAACCCGGGACCCCTGGCCTCCTAGCACGATGTGCTAATCACTCCGCCACGGGGGCCGGCTTAAAGTGGGATACGTACCACTGTGTGCTTTCATCAGGATTGAACCAAGGACACCTTGATTACAAGGTGACAGCGTTACCACTACGCCATCAGGAAGGCGCTGTTTGGATGAATCTTGTGTAAGATATTGTAAGATAAGGTAATATTTCCCTGCACATTGCGAAATATCATGAAATCTCATACGGGTGTGGAGGTATGGGATTCAACGCAAGATGATGTGATTAGCAACAACTGCGACCACTTTTAATGCCAAGATTTTCCCCTCAGAAACACCATTTTATTAGATACACTTTGTTGTAGGGAACTTTGTTGAAAAATTCACAGGTGAAAACACACACCTCAAAAATCAAACTGGGTATCACGCGTGGCAGTAAGATGCCCTATCTACTATACTCTGTCCGGGAAACTCTGGAGCAGGGGAACGATAACAATTCTCTGCACATTGTAGTGACTCGACAGGGTTCGACCAATGAACACGCGAGAGGGAAAGAGATTGCGTGGAGGGGGGACGACTGCAGCTACCATCTGTTTGCAGCAGTACTCCTTCGCTCCGCCAACTCGTTTTCTCCCCATTCCTACCGGTATGCGCAGCCTTGCTCCAGAGATTCCAGAGACTACTGAGTCTCTTCTTTTTTCCTCTTTAAATGTAAATGAAGGACGACAAAATGAATATATATGAAAGTAAAGCTTTTTGGCATTTCAATACTACATTCGGCCATGTCCAGTCCGTTTACTTTTCGAGTGCATTTGAAATTACGTAGAAGCTGAAGTATTGCCCTTGCACAGTCTGAAGAAAAATTCCATACATTCATTTTGTCGTCTTTGTGCTGTCAACATCGATAATTAATTATGCGCGTACTGTTATTACACTGAAAACATTTATTTTCAGGATTTGCGAATGTGAAGCTTAACTTCCATGCCCTGATTACAAACTTAAACTTTCAGTTGCCTGGATATTTCTAGCAAAGAAAACCTAGCAAATCACTTTTTGAGAGCAATCTTCCACAACTGTTATTTCTGTTACCAATGTTGCCAAGGGTGTCGTGTCGTTTGCTCCGAGTCATTTGCGCCGAGGGTTCTTAGCGGTTTATTTCCGCCGTGACATATGTCAAGACCTTCCTTTGCTGGTTTTCCCACAATCCAGAGTGTCATCACCGCCGCGCACACGTGTGTTTATGGGCACATGGTGCATAGTGCATAAAGTGGACTTAAAACATAAAATCAAACAAACGTGTGTTTATGACGTTGCACAGCTGTGTTTACACTGAAATGTTAAACCTATCCAGAGAGTCAAATATGACTTTTCTTTACTTATTTGTATCACTTTTATTCCACAACACAAAATACATAAATCAGCATCAGACTATTAACTATTAATCATTTATACACTACATAAAATCGTCAAAAAACATTGTAGATACAGTATTGTTAAAATATTGCAAGCATTCTACAAGTACTACGTATATGTACACTTTGGAAGCAACATAAATGTGCCAATCTATTACACTTAATTATTATACACTACATAAAATTGTCAAAAACATTATAAATTCAGTGTTACTTTTTGCAAACATTATATAAGTAATAGCTACGTATATATAAACACAATATTTCGATACACTTGTACAACAACACTACACTAATTAATACTAATTTCCCAATGTAGATCCCTCATATATACTTACATTCATTTACCAATCACCTTCCTTTTCAATCGAAGGTGAACATAGCTGCAGCTGGGCAACGACATAAACACACGTGCGTGCGGCGGTAATGACACTCCGGATTGTGGGAAAACTCACCAAGTAAGGTCTTGACATATGTCGCGGCGGAAATGAACCGATAAGAACCCTGGGCGCAAATGATTCGGCGCAAGCGACACGGACTCTTGCAATACAACTTTAACATGCACAGAAAACAAACGTTGTTGAACATATCGTAACATCCCTTCTCGATAGTGTGCATAATCTTGCACAGACTAGTCCAAACTTGCCCAGACCTGTAGCTGGATTTTGCCTGACCTTTACTCACCTAGAAATTTCCTGTGAAAAAAAAACTTTTCTCGGCAAAATCCAGCTACAAGTCTGGGCAAGTTTGGACAAGTCTGTGCAAGATTATGCACACTATCGAGCAGGGATATTACATAAATTTGAACATTCATATTTGAAGTCTCAAAATAGTACATAATAGTTATAATTGTACACTTAAAAATTAACATAAGAAAAAATGAACTTGTGCTGTAATAGAGAACAGTGATATCTTTTATTTACATTTATTATTTACAAAGGATATTGAAGGAAATCCTTGTAACTTACATAAGATCAATCCGTGCTTTTTAATTTTCCCACCAACAATCCGTGACTTTGTATCAATGAAGGCAAAAACAACCATTCTTTTCCTGTAGTCGAAACCCGTGTTGGGATTTTCCACCGCGCTTGAAGGCAGATCTGGTGACCTGATCACACACCCTCGCCCAGCGAAATATATATTACTGTTTTCGTCCTTCATACCTCACATTATCGCAGTAAAAGTGCACAGCGTGTGTGTGTTTGCTGTACGCTGCGACCAAGACCATTCTGGGAAGGTGATAAGGCTTGTATCATCAAGGATATATGACCACCAGACACTCGGGGGACCTCACTTGCTTGCCGCCGTGAAAACAAATCCGCGTTGCTTCTCTGATGTACGGTCTTTGTAACGACGGTGAAGGGGCGTTGGTACAGAATATACGCCAACGGCTACGCTCGTAAATATGTACACACATGTACAAGGGGAGTTATACGATCATCTTGGGATGAGGGAAAGAAGTCGCAAGGAGGGACAGCTCGAACAAATATTTGTTGACAATTACTGCCAAGGGTGTACTTATGAGTATCTGCTCATGTTTCGCAGCGAAATTGGTATCTAAGGTATTTCGGATGCTAGTGTTTTTCGATGCTCATTAGGAATACTTTCCACCACCTACTGCTTGGAACTGCTTGAAGATGTATTATGAAAAATCAGTATAAATGTGATAAATGGACACAAGAATTACGCAAACTACAAACTTGAAAGCCTTTTGGGTAATATTGTTTCATTCTCTCTTTTCACTCTCTATTGTTTGTTTGAATTATTGTTTCAAGTCCACTTTATGCACAGATAGGCTAATTGGGACTGAACCTACAGTTTAAATTGCGATCCGAACCAGTGTACAATTTCACGGGTATCGAACTCATTCTTCATTGATTGGTTGATTTGGTACTCCGTTTTCTGCCACTTTTGGCTAATCGCGAATATGAGGATGAGTGATGATATGATGAAGAGACACTCACAGAGAGCAATCATGCTCAGGTTGGGATTCCAACCTAGGACCCGCTGGCGAGCTAACTACTCCGTCATGACGGCCAATTCCTTTCATTCCAAATGAGCTTAGTGGGGTCTAATTTCGGGAGAAGGGCGAATACCAAGACGCAGTGAGAGGTGAGTAATATATCGGAGAAAGTCAGAGACATTCTTTCGTCAACCAGGTAAATACCTGCTTCCCACTGTTGAGACAAGAATGTCCTCATTCGCAAACTAAAACACGAACCGATCCTCTATATCCACCCAGATCTTTTGGGTTCGGTTTGGCTGCTTACGAGGGGAGAGTCTCACAGGGGAGGAATGTTTGAGCTACAGTTTCTAATAATTATTTCTCTACATATACTGGAAGTGACGTCCTCGAAGTGAATAATTCTTCATAGCAGGGAAAAGATGAAAATCTGACGGGACCAGGTCGGGGTAATAAGGTGGATGAGGAAGTGCGGTGAAGCCACACTCGACCAAAGCAGCCTGTGCACTGAGACCTCGCCGACAAAGGTACCGAATCATCGCCCTGTCGGCAACTCTCTTCTCTGACACTTTCAGCCTGACAAAAAATAGAAAAAAAAACATGTGAATTTCATAAAAGTTCGCACAGAGTGTCTTAAAACTCAAATCTTACATCCTCCAAAATTTTAACTCCCTAGCATCACTCTTTCCATGTGAGGCTCAAAACTTTTCACTCTCCCTCGTAGATATACAAATTCCAGTACCTGATAATTCAGCTCTGGCAGGTACCTTCCCAGCTGATAGTGCAAGGAATGGAATTCCTAAGGTCTTGCATTTCAAACCGACAAGTACGTACATTCTGCGTCTGTAATATACATTTCTAGTGTCCGTATTGCAATTTTTTTCTGTTCGTTAAACAATATACATACATAATTTTTGTTTCTCATCCCAGCCCTCATCGCAATTGAGGCTTTTATCACCTTACCGATGGCGTAGTGGTAGCGTTGTCGCCTTGTAATCATAGGGTCTCGGGTTCGATACCCGGTGGCGGTACACGGTGGTTCGGATCCCTCTTTAAACTGTAGATCCAGTCCCCATTATCCTTAGTGTGCATAAAGTGGACTTAAAACACTCACTCACTGATGCATTTATCTCACTACTCTACCAGTGCTCCGATACTTTCAGCATAAATGTCTCTGGTCTACTGTTCTCAGCCAAATACACATCTTACGCTCATGGCACCCACTATGAGCTTATATCTGAGATTCGAACGATCACGTTTTATAGGTAGATTGAAACGCGAGAACACGCCATTCCAATTTCGAAACACTCTACGCACGTCTACTCCAATCACTTCCTCCACGCTCCGCATATGTGCTTCCGTCGAAGAAGTCATAGGATGCGTGAAGCCCACCGTAGAATAGTCCTGGCCAACGCATGAAGTTTACATTAGAAATTTTAAGGATCACTTAAAATTGAGTGTCACGCACACACACATATAGGGGAATAGTGTGATGGAAGGAACGAGGCACAGAGCAAGAAAAGGAAAAACAGGAAGGAGGAGAGAGACAAACACAGGAAGAAAGAATGGGGGAGGAAAAAGAGAGCTCGGGAAATAGAATAAGCAACAAAGAGAAAAAAGTGACATTAAGAGAGATCAGAATAAACTGAGAATGAAAATATAAGAAAGAAATAGTAGATGAAGGCATTGACGAGAAACAAAGGAGCAAAGGAACAAGGAGACCAAACAAAAAGAAAGAGAGAGAAGGAGAGGAAAAAGAGGATATAGAAAGGAGAGAGAGAATGTGAGAGGAAAAAGGAAAAGAGAGTTAGGGAAACAGCATAAGAAACAAACAGAAAAAAGTAACGTAGAGAGAGATCTGAACAAAGTGAAAATGAAAATAAAAGACAGAAAGAACCTTTATATAGAAGATGGCATTGACGACAAACAAAGGGGCAAAAACTAACGAACAGAGAGATGGGGAAAGAAGGAGATGGAAATGGAGAGAGAAAAAGATAGCTAGGGAAACAGAATAAGAAGAAAAGAGGGAAAAGTGGTATCAAGAGAGATAACAACCAAGTGAAAATAGAAATAAATGAACGAACGAGTAAAAGGCATTGACGAGAAAGAAAGGAGCGAAGAAACAAATAGGCAAGACACAAAGGAAGAGAAAGAGAAGAAGAAGATAGAAAGGAGAGAGAGAGAGAAGAAAGACAGGGAGGGAGATAAAAACATAGGGAGATGAAGGGGGAGTTACCATGGTTAGAATTTACGTTTAAATGTTTGAAAACTCGATGTTTCGGTGCAGATCAGTGCAAGTGTTGCCATCTTAGTGCATATAGATCTTCCCTCTAGTAAAACAGCAACTTTTTGGTAGACATTCTTAAGCCTTGTTGCCATGTTTAATAAAACACTAAAAATGCTGACCAAGACAGTATTAATTGTAAAATGACGCACTATAAACGTGACGTTTACACCTTCTAACAGAGTCCTTTTCAGACAATGATCCACACTAAAAAGATATCTTAAATCATTGTCTGAAAAGACCCTGTAAGAGGGTGGAAACATTACTTTTATATCATGTTATTTTACAATAAATTCTACCTTGGTCAGCATTGGCTCTGAGGAAGGCCTCCTCGATGGCGTGGCGGCAACGGTGAATCCTCGTAATCAAGGGGTCCGGGTTCGATAGCCGGTCGAGACACATAGAGGTCCAGATCGCACTTTAAACAGTAGGTACACGGCATATCTGTGCATAAAGTGAAGCTTAAAACAAGCCCTGATATTTCCGAGTAGAGATGTCAAGCGCCAGTTCAAATACAGCAGGTTCGGGATGACTGACGAACGCGTTCCGGGCCAAGAAAAATCGCCGTAACTCGTTCTTTTTAATTTCGTAACTTTCTTTATTTTTTAATACTCCCTAGCGGAGAAAATTTATGTGACCGCAAAGAAAGTCATTTATATTCATGAGCTCATTACCTGCCTCTGGATTCGCGGGAGGCCGTATTATGTCCTCAAAATGAGAGAGATGAGGCAAAATGAGTGGCTTTTACCCTATCTCCGTTCCCTTTTATTGCATCTTCCTCTCAAGAAGCAACTGCGCGAAATGCATCCACCATGAACCACTACAAGCACCATTACATCTTTGATGGTGCTACTATTATTTATCTCCCCTCATAAATAAATACAGATGAATTCCACCTGAACAATGCTCATAAATGTTTATTTCAGAGAATATGTTACCCAGGATAGAAATTTTTCGTAAATGAAGACTGTGTGTCATACGTATTACACTCTTAAACTGCATCGTATATGTTCTCAACTTTTCATAATAAAAGGTACAGCATTATCATAGGATTTCTTTGATTGTAAATGCACAAACATTTGAATTTCTACCTGGTTTTCAAATCAACACAGTTGACACTCCTCAGTAGTTTCATTGATTTGTTGTTTCAAGTCGACTTTAAGCACGGAAAGGTTAATCGGGACTGGACCTACACTTTGAAGTTCGAACCTCACACCCCTTGATGACAAGGCAAAGACGTTACCACTCCGCCATCGGCGAGGCTCGCTTGTTAGTAGTGATAGGCCAGTATAATCTTCTATGGGGCCTGTGTCTTGTGCTGTCCTTTTGATGTGTGATTGTTATTTCATCAGTTTTACTTTATCACAATTCATCCTCATCTTCGCGATTGGCCAAGGGTGGCTGAAAGGCGATGTAAAATAAAATCAATCAATCAAGCAAATCATTACAAGCAGATTGTCTGAACTTGTAAGCAAAGCTTCAAAAGTTTGTTTCGTCGGCACTGATCAGCATGCGAACGATTAATAATTTTTGCAATTTTCGGTTTGTCCGCGCTGGTGAGAAAAGCTTTAGAAAGATGTGAGGAAAGCTTCAAAAATGTGTTTTGTCGGTGCTTATCACAAAAAATTCAAAAAATGATTTTGACTAGATTTTCCTGCAATTTGCGAGACTTGTATATCTCAATCCGAACTCAATCCCGCTATGTCTGATGATTGATTGATTTGCTTTATTTTACTTCGGTTCTTGTGACACTTTTTGGCTAACTTGCGAAGATGGGGATGAGTGATGACATGATGAATGGACAATCACAAACATCCATGCTCAGGCCGGGATTTGAACCCGGGACCCCTGGTGTGCGCGATGTGCTAACCACATTTCTTATTGCTTTTTATAGTTATTTATATAAATTAGTTACGAAATTGTACTTATATTTTGTTATTTAATCAGTAGCTTTTATCTTTTCTATTTTACTGATCTAGTATAAACATTATTGTATTGTGCGTAAGGTAAGAAACAGTTCCATATAGTTACAGATGATACGTTCAAGCCTGTATTATTATACTATTAAATGTATTATTATATTTATTAATAATAATCAGCGGTAAACGATGAGGCTCGGTAAGGTACACAGACTCCTCTCAGGTACAGGGATAGTGTCAGGGAAAGATAATATTCACAGCACAGAGAAATAAAACCACATTACTGCAGTATGTATAAACTGAAAGGTTTTATTCTTTATTCTTTATTTATTGCAATTATAATGCAAATGTACTTGAGACGAAGGCGAGGATTTCGCTTTGTCGATGAATTGACTCAACTAAAACGCATAAACTCAATGCATGGTCATCGGCATACCTATGATCACATAGGCCTAGCTTGCGCCCCGAACTACCATACCAAGATGTATGCACAACACCGAGAAGTTCTTTTTAAATTTCAAAGCTTCGTCGATCCGTGGCGAAAGTGTGTTATTTCTTACGCGATATCCTCGAATTTATACTATTTTCGAGAACACAGATTCAAGTACAGATGAAACACTCCCTATCTACAAAAGGATACTATCAACAAAACTGACATCCATACATCTTTAGAAATACAAATTCGTATAGTGCACTCTCGCAAACATGAAGATACATTAAACTACTCATAATAGAGCATAAAATACAATAAACATTAAACAAAATGTATACATTACAAACAAGGTGCAACATTAAATATAATAACACAAAATTCACGGGTCCTTTCATAAAAGTATAATATATCAGTGACATATTTTAAAGTTGTGACGACACATAAAAATATGGATCATATCACAGATACAAAATAGATACAAAATCAATAATGATACTGTAAGTGCAACTATATTACAATTAAGAAATAATAATTTTTATTTTTAGGCCTGAGCCGATACTGATGTATCTGTGGCATTGGCATCGGAAAAGCATCCGTTTGATTTTATTTATCGATTTTTCTCCAGCGGAGACACTTTCGAGTAGAGTACTGCATGGAATCACTTTCTCTCGCTCTAACTCGTTCGAGTCTCCAATCTCAAGCGTTTACAACAGAATATCAGTTTAATGTGACAATAATCACACACACATAATATGTAAAATATCCGTCCTGGCGGTTTCGGCCCACAATCTTCTATTTCATTTTCATGTATCACTGAATCGGTAAGATAGACTAAACTACATTTTAACATGCAGATGATGACTATGTTTACTTAAGTTTCAATTTCACTGCGTTTTTTCCTTCACGGTCCATAATTGAGGGCCTACTTACACAGACAAATGACGGTCATGCGTGTACTACTGGGCTCCGAGCGTACATTCATGCTGCTCCAATATTAAGTAGGAAAAATTATGTTTTGTGATTCCATAACAAGTTCTGTTCTGATGCAATTTATGAATACACACTTAATATTTTAAAACAAACCTCTGGTAAGTTGATGCTTGTAGTTAAATTAGAACATTCACCAACAAATATTAACCAATATTTTGAATAAAATTTTATTGTAATTTTTGAGCATCAGTACCCAGTATTGTCATTGTTGTTATTGCATATATACAAAGTGTATCATAAGTAATAGCGCAAACTGACACAGTTGAAAGTAAACGATAATAGAAGCAAAAAAGTCTCAGTAAACATGGGTCTGCAAACGAGCCGTTTTCGAGATAATTGCGAATGTGTGGTTACAAGCCGCCACTGACTTCATTGTTTGTAAACGTCGTCCTAGTTGGTAAAATGCTAAAAATACAGTAATATTAATAATATTGTTCTCTGAGGAGCTGATGTTACCTTGTAAATGTGCAACTCTCGGGGTGCCTTCGAACAGGGTATTTTTGTTGGTACAAGCATGCAGCCTCCCGTGCATTGCCGTTAGCCAAACCATACGTGAAATGCATTTCCGCATACTCTTCGTTGCTGTAAGGTTCCATTTTCACTACGCAGTCCAGTACAATTGAAGTGACTCCCACAGTACGATTAGACTGTGTACTGATTGTATGCATCCTGTTTGATTACAACGCCACCTCTCGGAAATGTTCTGCTTTGTAAACACAGAGCAAACCTCGGAACGCGCAAGGAGTAAAGCACTCGGTGCTTACAAAATGCAATCAGTGACGGCTTGCACTCACACATTCGCACACATTATTAGCATTTTACCAACTAGGACTACGTTTACAAACAATGAAGTCAGTGGATGCTTGTAACCACACATTCGCGATTATCTCGCAAACGGCTCGTTTGCAGACCCATGTTTACTGAGCCTTTTTTGCTTCTATTATCGTGAACTTTCACCTGTGTCAGTTTGCGCTATTACTTGTGAGACAGCCTGTATATAAAGGGTGTTTTCAACTAAATATACTAGCAGTTTTTGCATTTAGACCCACGCCCAATTCGCACAGCTGCTTTACGGCTGCTGGCGCCGCCTACGGCTACAACGCAAAGCATTATCCTTGGCTGATGCAATGTCTGTCGATTAAACTCGATTAGTATTCAAAATGTGACCAGTGCTGAAAAATGGCTCAAATCGTTTCTAAAAAAAGTCACTGTCGGAAAGAACGTTGCAGGTATTTTTTAGCATAACGGATCGGATCCTCTAATTTATAACACTGTAAGCCGACACCCGTTTGATTACCACAGGGGTAATAAATTAACAGGACATGTCTCACTCGAGTCTGCGTCGGTTTCAAACCTTTTTTCGCCCACTCTCCCTTTTAAAATCAATGAGAAGTAGACTGAAAGCAAATTTATGTTTGGAATTGGGACGTTTCTACGTCAATCATCCGTTCGTCGTAGGTTGTTGAACAAGCCTGATCCAGACGAGATTTCTATACGTACCTGCAAACCGATGATAAATCAATTTTGTCACCCAATCGAGCCGTGACTCCATAGCGTTTAAGGCCCATGAGAAGCTGATTTCCCCCAAAGCAGAAATTCTACAACACTAGAGCAACCTCGCTTTCTGACGTCACCGAAAAATGCTTTTCTTGTTAGACTACATGTCTATGTTGTTAGGTTAGGCTATCTAGGTTTTGTTCTCTCAGCATAAATAATACATTTTCAGTGTATTTATGCTAACAGAACCAAAACTAGGTTTTGTTCTCTCAGCATAAATAATACATTTTCAGTGTATTTATGCTAACAGAACCAAAACTAGGTTTTGTTCTCTCAGCATAAATAATACATTTTCAGTGTATTTATGCTAACAGAACCAAAACTAGGTTTTGTTCTCTCAGCATAAATAATACATTTTCAGTGTATTTATGCTAACAGAACCAAAACTAGGTTTTGTTCTCTCAGCATAAATAATACATTTTCAGTGTATTTATGCTAAGAGAACCAAAACTAGGTTTAGTTCTGTCAGCATAAATAATACATTTTCAGTGCATTTATGCTAATAGAACCAAACCCAACAGACCTAGCCTAACAACGTAGGCATTCCTCGTCTGCCATCAGAACGCAAAGTTGCTCTAGTGTTGTGCGATAAGGGGCACCCATTTTTTTTTTTTTTGCAGCTATATACTTGGTACACGCACCACTTGCAATCTCGAAATAAATACTGTGGGGGTAAGACACCCCTGGAACTCCTAGAGGTGGGGGTGGGAAGGTGTGACATGTAAAAATAATCGAAAACGACCGATATTAGTGTGGAATCCATAGTTTTCGGAGTCGCTAAGATGAATACTGTCACTCCCAATGCCGTTCAACTCATCACCTATCGACATTGAGGGTGAGAGACGGGGTGAAAAATAAAATGTCAAAAATGACCTAAATTAGTGTTGAATCCATAGTTTTCGGAGTCTCTAAGCTATTAAGTACTGTGGAGTCGATATAAGATCGCCATGTTTCTCCCACGGACAACTTTATGTTGCTTGCTCAAAGGTGGGTTCACCAAATTATTTATTTATTCTTGCTCCTGGAGGTGAAACTAAAAATGTTGTTTATAATCAGGTTTTTAGTTAAATTAATATTATATTGACTTTGTAAGAGATTTTACTTTAAAATTTGAATACTGTACTTCTGCTTTTAAATACCTGTAAATACAATTAGTTACATTTTACACTATAGTTAGAATTCATTATTTTCCTGTCTAATACAAGATTGGGATAAATAAATACTCGGGCAACGTCGGGTGATCAGATAGTTGATTAATAAGATCAACTTTAAATCACACGATTGCAAAATTTTACAAAGTGTTATTTAAAAAGATGGATGTACTGAAGAAGATCCATTCATAGGCAAAATATCATTGCATGACTTCTAAGTTTAAAGGACTGCTTGGTTACTTCTGAACAATATGAAAAATGTTTCTTGTTGTTTCTTTACGCTGGGTAAGATTAGAATCGGTGGTCTCTATCTTTTCTTTTAATGTGAATCCATACAATTCTTTTTTGTTATACGTCACCAAATATTAAAAAATTTAAATAAAACAAATAATAATAATAAAACACGTATTACTTATTAATAGGGAACGGAAGTTTAGGTAAAGAAATGTTTTTTCTGCGATAAGATAGAGACCCTCGGTTTTTGCAAAAATTCTGATCATAGCCTTATATGTCAACACAGCAAATTTTATTTTACATAAAAACACATATTTTCCAGTTTTCCGTATGTAAATACATATTTTGCGAATTTTTATTTTAAATACGTAAAATCGCTCATTTACTTCAGCTACCTCGAAATCCTCGAAAGAAAAATGTTCATTCTCCGCACCTCTTTCATATCGAGAGTGCTAGGTTTGTTTTGTCTTTGAACACGCTCGCTGGCAGACTTCTGACGTCTCGCCTAAGATTCTATTGGGGGAAAATATTACCCCCACTGGATCTAACGCACAAGTGCTAATGTCTAAATGTACAGACATTTTTGGAAAAAACAAGGTTTTCAAACTTTGTGCCAAATTGCACGTGTTTTGGAAGGTGAGGAAGAGGAAGCTTTGGAAAACTTCAACGTTAGTGACATTTCGTGCTTCAAATATGCCAGAATTGTTTCTTGTGACGTGGAGCGATCTTTCTCACAATATATGTTGTTTTTTAGAGATAATCGTCACAGATTTACAATGGAGAATTTGGAAAAACTATGGTGATCCACTCCAACTCTTCCATAGCATTTAGAAACTGATTTCAGGTGTTTAAAATTCATGTATTACTTTGTTTTTGTTACCAAATGTTTTTTATTTTCCTGTTTATATCACATATTTTCAACATTTATGAGACATTAAAAAATAAATATTTCTGAGTTTTTTAGCACATAAAGTTCAGTTCCCTACTTAATATTACGATTAATCTAGTGTTTTCTCTATAAACTTTAATGTAAAGTTCTCGTAAAGAGTGCCAGTAATTGGAGGGGTGTCAGTAATAGGTCGTTTACCCTATATGACGTATTCAATCAAATTTTAACGTTTAAGACGGATAAAAAAAATAATGTTGTGGTTTTATCGCCACAAAGATTAGCCTCTTCTATATATTTTTTCGCCCACTTTTTCACACATTTTTCTTTGTTTAAGCCCCACGGGACGTGAGGGCCCCTTCATGTACGTGGTTACATACGGTAGCCCACTTTGCCCACCCCTTGCTACGCCTATGTCCATGATAAATCAATTTCGCCACAAAATCGAGCCGTGACTCCATAGCGTTTAATGCCAATGGGAACGGGACTTCCCCGAAAGCAGAAATTCCCGATTGTTTCTTGCTGCCCGGGCTAAGCGCAACAAAATGATCTATTGTTTCGACTTAGAACCTCGTGCTGCTTCGCTGGTCCCTGTGTTTGCATCTGAAGGCTTTTCGGAGAGGCTGAGTGGGGGAAAGAGGCTTGAAGAGCGATTCCCTGCTGTCAGGACAAATTCTCTTTCCCTTACCTCGTCGCTTGTTCAGGGCTTCTCCAACAACAGCAGATGGAATTAAAACTTTTGTCTGGCAACAATGCAGTTGGGAAACAAATTTATTCTCGTCTTGCTTGCTTAAGGATTCTTCTGCTTAATGCAATCTGACAATGAGACTTAAATCACGCATTCGTTGTATGGAGGTTTAATGTAGAACTAACGGATTTCTTGTCGCTTGTAGAACAAACAGGGGGGAGCCACAATCGAAGGAAACCAACCCATGAAGAAAATTACGTTGAATCATATTAAAGAAAAAGGCCCATATACAAGGATTGAATTGAATTGTTTTTTTAAGTCCGCTATATGCACATATATGCTAATCGAGACTGGACCTACAGTTTAAACTGAGATCCGAACTACTGTGCAATGTGCCTCCAGCTTGGGACCCCTTGATTACAAGGCGACCACGTTACCAATGCATCATCGGGGAGCCGGCCCCCGTGGCGGAGTGTTTACCACATCGTGCTACGACGCCAGAGGCCCGGGGTTCGAATCCAGACCTGGGCATGGATGTTTGTGAGTGTCCATTCATCAATTTCATCATATCATCACTCATCCCCATCTTCACAAATTAGCCAAATGTGGCACAAGGAGCGAAGTAAAATTAAGCAAATCAATCAAGCATCATCGGGAAGGCACCCATGCACAAGGACACTACTAAATTATGCATTGCATATATGAGAGTCTAATGAACATAGGGCGCCTGACTGCAACGCGGGAGACCCGGGTTCGATTCCCGGTGGTCTAAGGTAGGAATTTTCCGTCCTTGCGTATGCATAAAGTGGCCGTAGAGTTCATCCAGCCTCAAATAAATAGGTGTCTGAGTGGGAGGAAGGCGGTCGAGGCGTGGTGCTGATCACCTCACGTCCAAATATTGCCAAGACCGAGAATATGTTGGGCTCTATCCCCATACCCCTCCCTAAATGTGCTTCATGGCACGTTGCACATGCGAATGGTGAACTTTATATTACCTATTGAATGTTGAACTTTGTAATCTCACATCACAAATGTTCCATCTCTGCTGTAGGGCCCGTGGAATGTAAGAGAGTGAATTTCCCTTTAACCCTCGCAGGCACATCACGAGAGCAAGGGATCAAGAGGTTCTTCTCCAAGTTTCCTTCTGACATCCGCGGGTACAGATGTCGCAAATTGAGGCTCCAGCATCATCCAGTTATTGATTTTGCGAGCAGCTCCGCGGTTCGCAAGAGGACTGGAACAATTCCCTACTTCATGGAAGTATACTCGAGCATCTTCCGTATGTATGGTAGCAAATGGCGTCTTCCTGTTTAGCCCATGCTCTATGAAGGCGAAGTGGGATATAAATGACGTTTACGATCTTGTTCCGACACGCGTGGCGTCACACGAAGACGCTAGGGATCCTGGAATCGAATTCCGGCTTGGACGTGGGCGTTTCTTCATCAATTTCATCATATCATCACTCATAAACAGGGAACGGATTCATATGTAGTAAAAGACCTCCCCGATGGCCTCCACATGCGGGGCAAGAAGGGGTACCTTAACTGTTTGCTCTACATACTACTTAATAGTAACATTATTAAGTTAGAATAATAATAGAAACATAGTGGACGTTTTAGTTGTAGAATTGTGTATACTTATTCAAACAATTAACTTTCACACAAAGCACAAACATGAACAGCGTTTTCGTCTTCGCTTGACACATCTGCGCAAGGATTATGCGCACATCGCATCGTGCAGAAACCAAGAGCGGTTACTGCTACTGTTGCAGTATTGCACAACGACCGGATATTTTACAACAAAATTTCATACTTTTTGTTAGTATACTTTTAATTTGTTTTCCTATAACATATACTGAACATAAACAAACAATTTTGACCTTCATTGCTCCATAAAGCAAATTCCATTATGATCCGTTAAAAAAATGGAGGCAACCTGCGAGATTTCACAGTGTATGAGTAGACGCAGAGGTAGGCGTTGCAAAGCCTGAGCAACGGCCTGATCTCTACAGCGAGGAGTATTGGAGCGAAGTTCAACGCTGTTCTTCCTATCCCCTGCTTCAGTCGGCTTGGTCGTTGCAATAGATTTACAACACACCATGGTCAGGCGACCCGTTTCGGATCCCCAGGCGGGCGAGGGAAGAAGAGGACGGACCAACAAAAAACGCTTGATTGCTAATTCTTTCATACACCGTTAGAGAGCAGCAGCGAAGTTCTCACTGTCCTGTGTCGTAGAGCAACAGACAAAATGTCCACGTTAAGCAAAGAGAAATATTTTATTTTGGGGAGAATCTTAACCTAATTTAAATTATGCTTGAGACTTGTAAGAATTTGATTGATTTGTTGTTTTTTAAATTCACTTTATGCACAGAAAGACTAATCGGGACTGGACCTGCGTTTAAAGTGGGATCCGAAGTACTTCTTATGTAATCACAAAAAAACACAATTATCCATAATATTGCTGCCGAATAAATGGAAACTTCAAATTTTGTATGATGGTTATTAATTGTACTCCTCGAAAATGCCAGGTGTACACTCACATATAAAATTCTAAATACATATAATTACATTATAAATATATACAAATTAAAGTTATATAAATATATTATATATATATTTGCTGGAACTACTAACATTCTGAACCACGAGCCGCCACTGGCAGAAACACGACACCTGATCCAATCTTCATCAGAAAAATTCTGACAGTAGAGCCTTGTTTGTGTTTCTTGGCTTTGGAAAGACAAACTTGCGCTTGGGTGCTGCTTCCATTATTTCATGAGTTTGTTCTGCTCTGTACGGTGATTCTGTTAAGAGAGCTGTCTTTCCACATCGTTTTGAAGGTCTTCTTTTGTTCTCTTGATCTACGTTTGGAATAGGCACAATTAATTGAGGATTTGTAACTTTGAAGGTGGATGAGCTGGTTCCTCAGCAACAATGTCGAAGACTGAATATAAATGGTTGAAGCTGTTTCTGTTGTGGCAGCATCGGGAGGGAGCTGAATGCAATGACGGTTGTTGCAGAAGTCTGCTTCACTAACTGTCAACTGGGGTAGTACCCCTTTATGCCCTAACGTCACATTATCAGGTTACACGATCGTAACACAAAATGTGTGAATTGAAAATAACTACATGATTTGATTTATGATATCCGACAAGCATGCTGGACAGATAATTTGAGTATGCGTTCACAATAATAATCCCATTGTAACTTGCAGCAGAAAATAGTTTGCCAAATTATTGCAACAGAGGGTAAAAAATCTACGTACATTCCGTTCGTCCTAAAACACCGTCTCGAACTGACATCAGCGGCTGTCCAGGCAAATAGTACTATGTGCTGATGAAGTTCCAAGAACATCAGATAAATAGCGTCACTTATTTGTCAAAAACATCCCGTACCCCGTCTTACCCCGCTACCTGGCTTGCCCCGCCTTCCCCTAACATAAAAATATCACAAGACTTACGTTAGCTACATATTTGCCACTAAGAGTACGTTGCACCTAACATACACGGCGTGTGAAGTTCGTAAGGTACTTCAAAACATCAGGACTCGAATTTATTGCAAAATGGCGACTTTCGATATCTTCCTTTAACAAAGTACATACTTTGCAACTGAGTAATTCTTGTCGATACACAAATTCCGACTATTTGAAATAAATGTATTCTTCTTTCATTGAAGAAATGGGAAGACGCGAATTGCGAGTAACGTCTTGTTTCCTTCTCACTATACAAAGGAAAAAGCTTACCTCAACATCGCAGCAACATTCAGCGAGACAACGATACCTTGCAGCCTACAATTTTGCAACACCAACTTTGTGACACAGGCTTCCTTCAGCAGATGTTCGTTGCTTTATCTTCTCCGTGAGTAGCTTACGTCGGGCTGAATATAGAATTCACGGCCAGACTCCATAAGCTGAGAAAATGTCCCCCCTTTTTTCTTCAGGTGACCAAAACAATAACGGCCATTAAGGCTTCAATGTCACGTGATTTTTTCTTCTTGCTTTTTCCCTCCATCCGCGTCATATCACAGAACGTCCACCAACGGAGATAGCCTACTTAATTCGGGAAACATCGCGAACATGTTTACATAAAATAACGCAGTTAATACCTAACAATCGTATCAATCCCTAAGATTGTATGTTTATTTTATTAAGTCTCTCTGAACGCTTCATGTTGACCAGGGCATTCACTTGTTTTTCTCAGCTGTCTCAAGCCTCTTAGGCATGTTTACAATGCGTTGTGTTGTGCCATGCAAACCTCCTGAGCTTTCAGGAACAGGTAACACTTCTGGTTTTGGTGTCAGCGGTTTGCATGGTAGCAATTATATTAAAAACGCGATTCGGCATCGAGGAAGGGCTCGATGGCCAGGGAATATAGAGGTGAGACAAGCTGGGAAGTGACTGACTTTGGGAATTGAGTTGGTAGAGAGAGGAGGTCAGCAAGACAGGAGGTCGATAGTGGAAGCACGCTTTGGTCAACAAATAGGAGACAAGCTTACAGAGGACTTCGCTATTTTCATTCAGCTAAGAGACTTCAGATAGACAGGTAATTATCCTACACCCAGCCATGATACAGGTTCAACGGTTCACAAAACACAACGAGTGTCCATTGTCTTTTCAGTAGTTTAATTCCTTTGTGTAATTTGTACCTTTCGCATGCCAAGCAATAACTCGTCATGTCAATGACGAGTGGTCTCATCAAGAGGATGAATGATGAGTAGTTTACATCACCCCATCAGTTAACTGGTTCAGATCCCTTCATTCTATAGAATGACACGTGGTGGAGTTGCTTTGGGTCTTTTCATTTTCTTCGGAAATGGAAAGAGTTGCATTTAATTGTTAACCAGTTTAGAACTATTCCCCACCCCAAATTTTGACACGTGGTGGATTTGGTAGGGCTTCTCATGCATTTTTTTCGGAAATGCGATGAGAAAAAGTTTGTTAACCAGTTTAGGATTCAACCCCACCCCAAATTTTGACACGTAGTGGAGTGCTAGTTCATTACCCACCCCAAAATTTTGCTAATTTGTTTAGTTTTTCATTATGTCCTTGCCAAAATTAATTTTGAAAATACATAGGGCTTAAAGCTTTTGCATTTATGGGGGGAGAAGAATTTACTTGTGCCATGATAGATGTCGAGCTTTCACCTTGCTGATGAACTCGACGAAACTTTAGATCAATTATTAGATATAGCACGAGGGACTACAAGTTTTAATTTAGATGTCAGCGGTCCAGCTGCAAGTTCCACCCCCAAGTTTAAACGTAGCCCAATCTTAACTAGACGCCTTCAGCGAGAATTATTGGAAAAACAGAAATATGAACCACAATTAGAGCAACAGGATCAGGATATTAGAGATTTAGACCAAACACAATTCGCAACAATGGCTCAGTCGCAGTTTGTTCCCCCAACTATTTTAGAGGGTATCCCATTTCAGGGGATAGCCGGGGAGGACGTTTCAAAATTTTTAGATAAAGTGGATAGCCTTGCCATATTAAATGGATGGAATAATGCCCGTAAGCAGGAATTATTTCCAGCCCTTCTGGCCGGGCCAGCATTACGATGGTACCAGACCTGGAAAGATGGTACAGGAAATCAAGAAGTTTCTTACGAGGCGATACAGAAAAAATTTAAAGACGAATTTACAGGGTCCTTGGATCAACTCCAGATCGAGGAACAAATTCGATATAGATTACACAAGGAAACTGAGCCAGTTACGAATTATGTTCGGGACAAACAATTACTTCTACTCAAGGCAGACCCCAAAATGAGTATTCAACAACAGATCAAACAGATCATATTAGGTTTACAGGTGGATTACATGAAAGATATCCACCATAAAGAGTATGAGTCCGTGCATGGGTTGCTTAAAGATTTAAAATCCTTTGAGAAACTCCAATTTTTGATGAGACAGCGCAAGCTGAAGGAACTGAGGTACGAAGAGCAAAGAGAGAGTTTATTCTCTCCTTTGCATAATACACCAGCACTTTCGCAACAGCAGCAGATTTTACTGCAGAGTAACAATCTGGCTACTGCTGAGTCTGCGCAATCGCGACCCACTTTAGACATTGAGGCAAAATTCAAAGCATTGCAAAAGGAGGTTGAGCTATTAAAATTATCCAATAATCCTCCCAATACCAAAGCTCAAGCCCAGGCTCAGGAAACTGGTCTGGAAGCAAGATTAGCCAGTCTCACTTTGAGATTGGATAGCATGGAGGATCAAAAACAGAACCCTGGCACCGACTCATCTACTCCACAACAATTTAGAGAACCTTATTATAGGGATAATTATCAGACAGGTAATAATTATAGAGGCTCTTATCGGGGTAATAATAATAGACGACAATACAATAGGGGGTACAGGAATGGACGCAATAATAATGGTAACAACTCAGATCGCAATAGGCGATATGGTAATACCCAACAATGGCGAGGACGTGGAAACTTCCGCGGACAGAACTCGCGGGGTTCCTCGTCTTTAGCAGGGCGAGACCAGGAAAACAGGGAAGAGCAACGGGGGAGACCACGCTGCTCAATTTGTAATTACCCTAATCACACAGCAGCCACTTGTTTTCAGAACACGGAGGCTTTAAACGAACAGTGACTGCCCATAGAAGAGACGTATGCGCAGATTTCGTTGGCAAACAGATATCAGTCTCTACTTTCCCCTATGAGGAATTAATTTACATTAACGCAGTGTTAGGGGGACAACGTCAGAGGTTTCTCGTGGATTCCGGAAGCCAAGTGTCAGTTACCAGTGATCGAGGCATTCCTTCAACCGCCAAACGTTTCAAAATTCATACGGCCATAACGGGAGTAGCCAAAGAACAAATTGAAATTAAAGAGATTGTCCTATTAACATTTGCAATAAATGGCCGCAATTTTACCCATCCTTTTCGGATGATTCCAAATTTTGAACATGGGACAATCCTAGGAAATGATTTTTTAAGAGCTCATAAGGCAAATTTGGATTTTGATCAAAATCGACTCACATTGAGGAGATTTGGTACTCCTCCGCGGAACCAGTTAAGGACGGAACACCGAAAGACCTTTGACGTTTCCATAAAAGTTGCTAGTCTGATCAGGGATTTATATGTGCCGGAATTTGTAACTTCCAGACAAATTAGAATTAAACCTAGATCTCATTTGTGCATTCCTGTCAAATTGACAAATTCTAGTAATCAAAACTTAACTTATTTGGAACCAGATTTACAGTTTCAAATGGACACAGGCTTAATGGTGCCTCGAGCCATTGTAAATCCGGAGTCATTTTTAATTTGGATTACTAATCCAAATTCTTACAAAATTAAAATTAGGAAAGGGGCACGCTTAGGTACCGCAGAGGCATGGCAAAATCCAGTACCAGCTTCGCATCATATTGCAGATGACGAAGGACCTAACGTTATGGTGACTAAGGAGACTGGCACCGTGACAAAACCAGTGCACGACATTACTAAATTTGATATAAATCCAGCATTAGAACCCGATCAGAAATTGCAACTTAGACAATTATTAGAGAAGTATGTAGATGTATTTTCTTGGTCTGAGCAAGACATTGGTTGCGCCACTAATTATACGCATCGTATAAAGTTAAAGGACGATTCGGAATTTCACGTCCCAGCTTACCCTATACCAGTTCACCTGCGTAAGGAAATTAACCAGCAAATTGACAACTTGCTAGAAGCAGGGGTTATCAGTCCTACAACATCACCGTACAATTCACCAGTTTTTCTTGTCAAGAAGAAATCAGGAGCTTATCGCATGGTGCAAGATTTTCGATTGCTGAATGCCAGGTCCGTTTTCGATGCAGTTTCTATAGGAAACATCTCAGAGATATTGCACAATATGGCCGGTAAGAGCTACTACTGTAGTGCTGACTTGAAACAAGGATTTTTTCAAATACCATTAGAAGAACAATCGAAAAAGTACACTGCCTTTACTATACCAGCCAGGGGACAATTTGCGATGAACTTTACACCTATGGGACATGTGACTTCTCCTGCGGCAATGACCCGATGTGTTCAGCTCGCTACAGCGGGGATGAACGACAATAACTTTGCCTTTTATATCGATGACATGTTTGTTTTCGCCAATACATTTAAGGATATGTTGGTCAATTTAGAGAAAATGTTTCAATGTTTACGATCTGCCGGATTGAAATTGGCTGTACCTAAATGTTCATTTGGATACTATGAGACAATTGCCTTGGGCCACAATGTGGGCAAATATGGCTATCGTATAAGTGATAGAATACTGTCATCCATTAAGAATTATAAGGTTCCCACCACAACGAAGAAGGTTAAAATGTTTTTAGGTCTTTGCAGCTACGTGAGGAAATATGTCAAGAATTTTTCTGATATCGCATCACCATTACAGGGTTTAATTCGTAAGGGCAAGAAATTTACATGGGGTCCTGAACAACAATCAGCATTTGAGAAATTAAAGGAAGCTCTAATTACTGCACCTGTTTTGTTACCGTACGATCCAGCGAAGAGCACCAAAGTTTTCACCGATGCTTCATCTCATGCGGTCAGTGGCGTATTAATGCAGCCCAATGCAGAAGGAGAGTACTTGCCATGTGCGTACTGCAGTAGAACATTGACCGACACTGAAAAAAGATTGAGTGTTATTGAGCAAGAATTAACAGCAATTTTATATGCTTTCAAATCATTTAGATTTTATCTTGTTGGGCGCCATTTTGATTTATACACAGACAACAAAACATTACGTACGCACAAATGTCGTACATTAAGAGTTTTATCGCTTAACGACACGAACCTTTGTGATTTCTAGTTTTATAATAGTATATATTATTGTTTTTTACATCGTATGAACATACGAATTTGTTAGTATTAAGGGTATTATTCATTATAAAGTTTAGGGAATAAAAATTTTCTTTCCTTCAGGATGCTGTAAATAAGAGAAAGTTATGTTATGGAGGATTTATTTTGTATATTTGGGTTTTTTAAGAAAATATATGGAATTGGCGAACCTGAGTCATGTCAAGCTTTGCGATTTGACTTTTAAATTTTCAAAGGAGAAAATTTTTCCTAGGCGGCGCGAACGTATCAATCCCTAAGATTGTATGTTTATTTTATTAAGTCTCTCTGAACGCTTCATGTTGACCAGGGCATTCACTTGTTTTTCTCAGCTGTCTCAAGCCTCTTAGGCATGTTTACAATGCGTTGTGTTGTGCCATGCAAACCTCCTGAGCTTTCAGGAACAGGTAACACTTCTGGTTTTGGTGTCAGCGGTTTGCATGGTAGCAATTATATTAAAAACGCGATTCGGCATCGAGGAAGGGCTCGATGGCCAGGGAATATAGAGGTGAGACAAGCTGGGAAGTGACTGACTTTGGGAATTGAGTTGGTAGAGAGAGGAGGTCAGCAAGACAGGAGGTCGATAGTGGAAGCACGCTTTGGTCAACAAATAGGAGACAAGCTTACAGAGGACTTCGCTATTTTCATTCAGCTAAGAGACTTCAGATAGACAGGTAATTATCCTACACCCAGCCATGATACAGGTTCAACGGTTCACAAAACACAACGAGTGTCCATTGTCTTTTCAGTAGTTTAATTCCTTTGTGTAATTTGTACCTTTCGCATGCCAAGCAATAACTCGTCATGTCAATGACGAGTGGTCTCATCAAGAGGATGAATGATGAGTAGTTTACATCACCCCATCAGTTAACTGGTTCAGATCCCTTCATTCTATAGAATGACACGCAATTATTAAACTTTCATACGTACATTATTTGTACATGTTACAAAATAAACCTAAAGACACTGTACATCGATTTACATTCTCTCATGAATAACTTCCAAAATCAAAGCGATAGATACAGCACCATCTAGCGTGAACTTGACGAAGTATTGTAACCGAGTTCGCAGTACGTACACTGCCATGTACACACACGACATTTGTCCACATAAGGACGAACTAAATGCAAATATAATGACTCGTCATAGTAAAATATATGATCACTTTGGTATGATGTTTTCGGGTAACCAATCTGCCACCTCCAATTACGGAACAGTTTTGGAAGCAGTCTCGGAGGTACTCTCAGGAGCTGATCCAACTACGCTGGATGCGGATTTCACCATAGACGAAGTGTATAAAGTGGTGAAGCCGTTCCCCGCCCCTTGAGTAAATGCGCTTCCTACCAGTTTCTTTCAAGCATTTTGGACGCTAATGGGTCAACGAGGTCTTCCAGCAATATACATTAAAGGGGTAAATCTTGCAATACCGGTATTATAGTGTTAATACCAAAACGCGCAAAGCCCACAGAGATCACTCATTATCGCCCCATTACACTACTGTGCGCAGACTATAAAATTTTCTCACGCTGTATGCTTGCACAACTAATGCCTCACTCTGTCAACTTGGTGGGTGACACACAATATGTTTATGGTGCAAAGAGTAACATCTATGCCGTCCTGCAAACGCTGCGCGAGGTTGTTACAGGTTATCATAATACATGATCAGACGATTCTAGCTCTGGATTTCTAACGTGCGTTTGACTCTCTGAACCATAACTACATGTTTCACGTATTCGAAAAACTCGGAATACGAGGGAATTTTCTCTCAGCCTTGCACGGCCTTTTAGACAACGCCGAATCGATAATACAGATGAATGGTTTCCTGACAAAATCGCTTCGTATTGCTACAGGAGTACGACAGGCCCATCCCTTATCAATATTAGCATTTTGTATTTCGCTACGTCCTTGCTTGTCTCACTGGGAGCTCTACAAGGCGTTACTATTCTGTCGAAATCTCTAAAAGTGTCAGCCTACGCGGATGACGTCAAAATTCTCGTTAAGTCCCATGCAGATGTTTCCACGGTACATGAATTAACGACAGAATTTGGTATGCATTCAGGAGTCAAAATTAATGTACAAAAATCTTGCATTTAAGTACCGACGCAACACACATACCCGTACGATACTTTCCTGTTGTTACCACCTTAAAAATACTTGGTGTAATATTTACGCATTCTCCGCAAAGAATGATCAAAATAAATTATGATCGAGTGATTGCAGGTGTAAAAGCAGTGCTGCAAATTCATAAGTTTCGAACCCTCAGCTTGCAATCACGAGTCACGTTTCTTAACTTGCATGCTCTTTCGAAAGTGTGGTTTGTAGCGAAAATACTTCCGATGCGCAAGCTTGATGTAGCAAAGCTGAAAAGTGCAGTGAACTGGTTCATGTGGAATGGACAGCTTCTACGTGTTAATCACGATACCTTGTGTTTACCCTCTGCAGGCGGAGGCTTGAACCTCGTTCACGTGGAACACAAGAGCCAGGCTCTCAGCATTCATGCGGATATACGTAGAGACGATGATTCAGCGCCCTGATAGCCTTACTAGCAAAAAGTATACTTGTAACCTATTCTCTTTGTTTACTAGAGTGCGCGTCAAATCTCCTGCATATGGGCTTGAACGACTGAACAGCATCAGCGAATCACAGACGTGCGGCGTTGCCGTGATCTCCTTGACAAGGCGTTTCGCTCAACCACGCTGTCTCTTTTCTGTGTGAGATTTCGACATGACACCGCTGCAGTGCGCTGCTATTGGCTATCGTCATATGCAGGAGATTTGACGCGCACTTCTAGTCATGTCTTTCCAGACTGCTTGGCTCACATACATTTGGATTCCCCCATAAACGTTACTACCCTCCCCAACAACCGTAGATACGTGGTTAGCACATCGCGCTGCGACGCCAAGGGTCCCGGGTTCGAATCCCGGTCGGGTTTGGTTGTTTGTGAATGTCCATTCATCAATTTCATCATTTCATCACTCATCCCCATCTTCGCAAATTAGCCAAGAGGCACAAATCGCGAAGTAAAATAAACTAAATCAATCAATCAACAACCGTAGATACGAACCTCCGAGATACTTTAGTGGAGATCTGCTACGCCTTGTTGCAAACGCCTACCCTGCCAGTTCCAGAGATGTCGCAAATGTACAGAGGAATGCGTGCAGCGTCTCAACAGGCGTGTAAAATACGAATTGTTGCAAGACACCCGGAAGATCGTTGGCCTGCGGTGTGGAAAAACAATCACGCGAGACACCTCCCCACAAGGATACAATCGGCGTGGTACGTCATAGTGCATCAAATACTGCTGACCGGCGTGCAATCCATGCGATGCACATGGCAGACACCTCACTATGTTCAGTATGTCACGTTCATGAAACCTTAGTGCATAATCTCAGTGAATGCCAACTAACTGCTACATCCTGGAAATATGACTCAAAACTCGTGAGTGTAATCTGTCGCACAAGCGAGAGTTCAGCTCCTTCTGTTTTTCGTCTTTAATTATTACCCACGAATGAAACAGTGGTTACTAGGGCACTGTGCTTGGTTTGCCTCCAACTATCAGCAACCTGACTTTCACACACAATTTGTGAATTACTTACATCACATATTTCAAACTATGTCGTCAACAAAAAAATAATTTTAATTGCCAAATTCTTAAATGTACTCTATCATAGTATGTAATAACCTTGATATGTACTCATGGCATAAGCTGGTTCCACTCAGCTGTACCTAGTTAAATTCGAGAAATAAAAAAGTCGTTAGGACATCTGACTATCGTGCGAGAGTCCCGGATTCGATCGCGGCGGGGGAGAACCAAAATTTTTCCAAGTGTTCAAGCGGCTCCACGGCCCACCCAGCGTCGTATACAGTGGGTACCTGGAGGAAACTCTGGGGGGTAAAAGCGGCCAGGGGCGTGGTGCTAATCACATCACTCCCACCTTTGGCCGTGATCAAAAAGTGTGGGGCTTTAACTCCACATTCCCTATGCGCCTTCATGACATTGTGCACAACACTTTACTTTTTACTAGGCTATCGCGATTACAAACTAAATGTAGTTCAAACTTGGCCAATATAGCACTTTAGCTCTTTGCTATTTACCGCAATCAACATCGTCATTATCCATTATGTCACAAAACTTTAAGTTCCCAATTTCATCATATCAGCCACATATCGAATAGCAATTTCGTAATTAAAGTTTCGGGAGCATGCCATCGTATCAGTCTTGCAGAGGGGATCATCTTTGAACCTTGATGGGGTAACTTTCGTTGCACTTTGGCTCCAACAACACTGCCAGGAAAGTTTGCGATCTTTGATGTCTGGGGGGTGACGAGGGGGTGAGGAGGGGGGCGCAGATGGACGGAGGGATGTTGCGAAGTTGTTGACAAGCACGGATGTTCCTGTCCGAACTTTCCACAGTTTGTTCGCTGATGCGTGCTGCTCACAGCAAGAAGTCCTCGGTGGCGGATTAAACCACTACTCTGTCCTCTTTGGCTCTTGGTCCCTTCCAAAGAGGGAGGGGGAGGGGCATTTTGGTGCCAGAATGAAGTGACACTGCTCCGCCACTGCATTAATCAGTGCTGTTATTTTGTGTCCACAAGAAGGGGGGAGAGGATGAACGTTAAATTTCTTAATCTGTTCGCAAATAATTACTAGTACTATCTCTTTATACGAGGCGTGTCAGGAAAGTAAAGATAAAACTAATATATGAAGGGCTCTGGTGTAAAACATGGTAAGTGATATTTTGGTCATTTCTGAGTTCAAAGTAAAGGTCATTAGTTGGTTGGTTTGGTGTTTTAAGTCCACTTTATGCACAGTAAGGCTAATCGGAACTGGACCTACAGTTTAAAGTGGTTTATGTGCCTCCACCGGGTATCGATTACAAGGCGATGACGGTATAGGTTATTAGAAGCTAAACTGTAGAAAAAATGTTTTCGTGTTGTGTTTACCAATTTCAGAAGGCTTCACTGAATCAAATGCAAATTGTATGACATGGCAATTTCACTCGAAAATTGAAGGATGGTACATTTTATACTTTGTACTCAGAAATGACCAAAATGTCACTTACCATGTTTTACACCAGAGCCCTTCAATTATATTTTAGGGAAAATATGTAAGGCGTAAGTTGGCAACACTGGCAGTAACCTTGATCCTTACTCTTTCCAATAGCGTTCATTCGAAGTGCTGCGCAGAGTCTTTTGTGCGTCACAAATGCTGGAAATGGCTGCGTCGATAAAGGATCCCGCCAAATTCGAAGTGCTGGCTGCGATACGGTTTCTCCAAGCAAAAGGCGAAAGACTAGAAGACATTCATCGTCAAATTGCGTCTGTTTATGGGAACATTATGATTGATTGATTTAGTTTATTGCATCTTGGCTAACTTGCGAAGATGGGGATGAGTGATGAAATGATGAAATTGATGAATGGACATTCACAAACAACCAAGCCCGAGAGGATTCGAACCCGGGACCCTTGGCGTCGCAGGGGAACATTATGAATCGCCAAAATGTTACGAAGTGGTGTCGTGTATTTGTTGACGATGAATGTCTTCTAGTCTTTCGCCTTTTGCTTGGAGAAACCGTATCATAGCCAGCACTTCGAATTTGGCGGGATCCTTTATCGACGCAGCCATTTCCAGCACGTGTGACTCACACAAGACTCGGCGCAGTACTTCGAATGAACGCTATTGGAAAGAGTAAGGATCAAGGTTACTGTCAGTGTTGTCAACTTATGCCTTACATATTTTCCCTAAGATGTTTGTATCTTTACTTTCCTGACACGCCTCGCACTTTATACTCAGATTGTCTAATCGGGACTGTTTATGGGGGGGGGGGGGTGGATATTACTGCCTTCCTTGTTGCATATATGAAATGGCAATACATGCGGGAAAAAATATTACGACACGAAGCTCAGTAGATGCACATATTTGGTTTAGGCTTTTCTGCTACTTATGGCTAATCGCAAGGATGATGATGAGTCATGATGTGATTAATTGATGAAACGACACTCACAAAGATCACGCATACCCGGAAACTCTAGACGAAGATCAATAGAACATTGACAGATAAAGAACCTGAAACAAACAACACATCAAACCGTACTTCACCAGACCCGGTTGTTCCAGAACAGATGGCTTTTAAAATATTCAGACATCTACCAAATGCAGTACAGCAGAAATAACACAAGGTTCAATTACAAATATAAAAATATACTACCGTGCGTCCATTTCGATCTGCAGCCGAGAGATCGGGAGAAGCGTGGCGGGCGGCACTGACGGAGATGCCGACATTTGCGGCCTGAAATGCCCGCTTATTTTTATGGACATATGCAGACATTTATATAAATATTGCAAAACGAGCACTAACCTGTGTTATAAGAGTATGGTTTTAATTTTAGTAGCTTAGTGACTGTATGTGCCGATGATTTTGACACGCCCACCTCTTGTGAAACACGGCGTAGAGGTTTGTTTGGAGAACATTCTAACGCTGCACCAATATCATCGAGTTTTGCTTCGGTTAGAATCCGTCGTTTTTGCTTAGGTGTTTTAAAATTTAACGATACAGTTTCTCGTAATTTAAGGACAAGTTGTCTAACCGTATCTCTGTGTGGAGTTGAAACGCATGGGAATTTCTGTACAAATTACCTACACACGTCTCGACACGAGTTTGTTTTCACGTAGGTACGTGTCATACATAAAAAAAATCTTCACAATTAGTGAGTAGGCAAAATTTCATAGAAATTGGAGAGTGGTCCGGTATTGTAAACTCGTTCCAAAATTCTTTGTTCTAAAGTGAATCTTGCGGCTGGCATTCCAATCGTCTCACTGACACGTCACACACACACACAACAATAACACAAACAAGTAACTGCAAGTAACCAAGAATAACACTCTTGCGCACAGTACGAAATTAACACGCTCTTGGTTTACATTGCTCGCCACTATATTTACAACTCTGTCTTCATCTAGTCGCGAAGGAACAAAAAACTCGAGCTCGGAGATTTCGGATTGCAAGGAAGCTCACGAACGCTATTGACTTTAACGGTTTCTTCTACAGCGTAATCTTGATACAGTGTTGCACATTCAAAACCTCCAAACGATCCCCATCGGCACAAAACTCTTTCAAGGATTTAACTTAAGCAGGACGTTACTGGTCAAAACTATGATTAAAATGTTTTATTATCTGTGGCTCTTAACATCGTTTCTAAAGCGTATTTATTTGTGCATATAAGAGCAGAACTTGGATGAATTACAGAAGAACTTTTGCGTGTTATAACACAGGTTAGTGATCGTTTTGCAATATTTATATAAATGTCTGCATATGTCTATAAAAATAAGCGGGCATTACAGGCCGCAAATGTCGGCATCTCCGTCAGCGCCGCCCGCCACGCTTCTCCCGATCTCTCGGCTGCAGATCGAAATGAACGCACGGTATATAATCAGGAATATTATAGCCTAAGTGAATAGTTAGATTGTAAATTATAGAAATTTTGTAATTAACTACATTTTCTGCATTGTAATGAAAAAGTGAACTACTTAATCCTTCAAATACCAATGTTTATGGTACATATGGAGTAAAAAAATCAATTCAATTCCTACAGTTTAAAGTGGGACCTGTTCAATTCGGTTGTTGCCGACATTAATATGAAAGTTTCGATGAAGCTACTGCCGAAAAAGTCCATATACCCTTTCAAGGAATCACTGTGCATCATACTGCCTTCAACTCTGAAGAATATTATGAGGCCACATTTACACTGGAGAAAATGCTAGAGAATTTGGACGAACATGCAACATTTGCTTGTATGCAAACAGGTAGCAAGCGGTATTTTAAACCCAGAAAATGCATTCATGAATCGCAATATTTGTAAACACCCTGTATTTTATCAGCAATGAAAGGGTCCAGCACTGAAGACTCGTCCATAAGAAAACAATGCAACCAACCAAATATTCTTGTATTTTCAGTCTCTAAAAAGTAGACTTTTTCACTCCCACTCACTAACTCCAGTTATTACAGATTCCGTTTGAAGTCGCCTACTCGCCGCCTTCCAGGAGCGCCACACACGAAGTAGTTCAAACAAGAACGTGCAGTTGGTTTGGGGCATACATCCGCCAGGGAAAAACTACCGCTGGCAGAGGTAACAGTGGTGAAATTTCCACATCCGCTTTACTCGTTTACATGTTTCCCTTGCAATCTTCTCCATGTAGTGATACATTCACGTAGGCTGAACCTACAGTTTCTAGTGGGATCGAAGGCATTTTCCTTCCCGCAGTTGAATGAAACAAGTATTCAGAAGTAAATATCAAATGTCGCCATCTCAAGGCGCCGCAACTGAATTGCGCACAAATCTCCCTGACCTGTTTTGCGCACAGATTTTGATCGAACGTTTCCACTTTGAGAACTTTAAAGTCTGTGCGCAAAACTGTTTTTGTCTTTAGACAAGAAGAGAGACAGAAATTAGAAATAAAATAGTAAATCTCTTAAGGATTATAAAAAATATAATTTGACCAATAAATGTAGCAAGTCAAGATACAATTTTCATACCAATTTACTCAAACTGAAAAGTTAGATTAGGTTAGGTTAGGGTAATGACTGCACAACAAGCACTTCTGTCAATCGAATCTCGTGACTTTCGGTATAAATACGGAGATACACCGACCATTACATTCTAGTCCACCAATCAGGTTCATCCTCTATGCCTATCTAATGCTATGCTACCCTTCCAGCAAAAACACGTGTAAGTCCACCCACCCACACAAACAAACACAACAGAAGTGAGAACGGCTTCAGAATATTTTACATCTGACAACATCGCCTCATTTTTTTGTGCGCAATCCTGTACATTGTGACAGCTTGTCAACGGCTTATTAGATACCACTGATAGAATCGGAAAAGTGTGCACAATCCGGCTGTAGCCTCTCAAGGTAGTTTAAAAATTCCACCCCGTACATTCCTTTATGCACTGTACTCCCAAAACGTTTGAGGGTACACGCTGTTTCGTTTATGTTAGCTGCTGATGATAGAATAATAATAATAATAATAATAATTCCATTATTTAGCGGGCGAGATTTAGCCGTAGACAACTCTACCACCTAACCCTTGTCATGAGCTACATAAGAAAATATAAGTCAGGAGCGTATATTCTAGGCTAGCTACGCTAGCTTCGAAGCCTGAAGCCTAGAGATTAAAATACAAAAGAAAAATTTATCAGAAATTGTAAACGAGATTATTCATTTCACTGAGATGATGATGGTGAATCTGGAGTTGGCAACCTGGTTTGTTACGAGTTGGCAACCTGATTCTTTAAGAGTTGGCAACCTGATTTTTTACGAGTTGGCAACCTGATTTCTTACGAGTTGGCAACCTGGCTGCCACTTGCATGGCAAAGTGACTTCTTGAAGACGCCTTAAAACGATTAATTAATCTAATGACTTAGACACGGAGTTTACGAGAGCCTACTCTTCCCCCTTCCTCCATAGCCTAGGACCACGTGACATCGTGAGAAAGCCCAGATCGTGGACTCAGCATACGCCACTGATATAAGTATATATAATATGTAATAATACATGAATACAGATAGAAAGGATGATTAAAACTTAAGAATGATTGATTGAGTTGGTGTTTTAACTCCTCTTTATTCACAGTAAGGCTAATCCGGATTGGACCTACAGTTTAAAGTGGGATCCGAACCACTATGTGCCTCCACCAGGTATCGAACCCGGGACCCTTTGATTACAAGGCGACGACGTTACCACTACGCCACCGGGGAGGCCAAGCAGACGGCAGTATACGATAGTTACTACATAAGGGTATTTCTCAGTTTTTTGTTGGTTAGTAACAGAAAATTGAGGCTATATATAGACACTCAGAATGCAAATACAATAACTAACTAACTCTCTAGCCTTCTTAAAGGTTTATGGCTGCAGCAACACAAGCATTGCACCTGTTTCTCTTCTGGGCAAGATCTATCCAATCTTTTCCATCCCTACCGATTTCCATTAGGTCCATCTTATCCCTCCATCTTCGCCTTGGCCTTCCTACAGGTCTCTTACCATCAGGTTTCCCAACAAGAATCCTGTAAACTTTTCTTCCCTCTCCCATTCGCGCCACATGGCCTGCCCACCTAAGTCTTCTTGATTTAATTATTCTAATAATATCTGGACATGAATACAAGCTATGCAGTTCTTGCACATACACAAGACACACAGCACCACTGATTCTTAACATGGCTCTAGTTCCTAGCGCTAGAACCTGGATGCCCTTCTCTTATTACAGTGTGATACGTGGAAGTGCACATTGTGAAAACACATCTGCTACAAGGGTGTATATGCTCTTGATTAATTATTGCTAGAAAATGCATTATGTAATATCCGAATAGCAATCACCGTGATTGAATAACAAATAACTCGTCTGTCTCCAGCTTAGAGTACCTTACCAAAACGTCTGGTCTTCGTGAATGACGTCATTGTGTGCCCTTTGTTGATATTATTGACTGAAAGGTAAATTGATTTATAATTGAAACTGAGAGATATTCCGAGAAGTTGCAAAGGTAAATGGTTTTGCGGGGGAGGTTGACTTGCCAGGAGGTTCCTCTTAGTCTCCAACCAGAGGCTGTGGCGAAGGCATCGCCACACTAATTGCGACGACGGTTGACTCAATTACTGCCTTCCATGAATAAATAATGCCAAGCCGAAAGACGTGGAGCTAAGCTTCCAAGTTGTAGACAACGAGACGGTGTAGGGAGATGCCTACGATACGTGGTAGAGTAGTATGCTCTATGTGCAACGTCTTTAAGGGTGTGCTGAGACGAAGGGCTTCGGGAGCTGCAATTGAAACCCTGTTCTTGGAAACACACTCAAGAATCAAGAGCTCTTACACGCTAACGAGGTCGAGACGCACCCAGAATACAATTCGCTTTGATGTTTGAGTTTCGCTTCGTTTTCCCTTGCGCTGAATGTCTCTATGCAGCATCAGTTTCTATTAAGGATGGACGATATCGGAAATTTCATATCGCGATATTCGTCAAGAAAATATCGTCACAGACGATACGATAGGACATATTCTCCGTATCCTGATATCGGTGATATATCGTCTCCACGATATATATCGCCAAAATATCGGGACGATATATCATCTAGTTGATATACCCTGGTCAATATTTTTTTCAATATCGCAATATATCGTCTAGTTTTTGTTACAGATGGAGGTTACAGGTTCTTTCTAACACATACACATACACACACGCACGCATGCACCAAGACCCACACACACAATTATATAAAAAAGAGGACTGAGCCGATACCGCTGCCGATGTAGTAGATGTTCTTGAGTATTGCTTAACATCCCCTAAACTCTCTTCCTAACGGGTACGTCTCCCACAATCAATATTTCCTTCTCCCATTTCATTCTAACTGACCTTAGTGCGAACTAACTTTAGGAGAAGGGTGAATAATAAAGATGTAGGGATCAAATTCCACTTCTCCATTCTCCTTTTCTCTGTTCTGTTCTCATCTCCAATTATTTTCTCTTCACTTCTCTCCTATTTCCCCTTCTAACATTCTTTCTCTTCTCCTTTCCTTCTTTCCTGTCTTTTTCCCTTGTCTTCCCGATGATGCAGTGGTAGCGTCGTCGCCTTGTGATCAAGGGATCCCGGGTTCGATACCCGGTGGAGGCAAATAGTGGTTCGGATCCCACTTTAAACTGTAGATACAGTCCCGATTAGCCTTACTGTGCATAAAGTGGACTTAAAACACCAACTCACTCAATCAATCAATCTTCTTCCCTACCCTCCCCTTCTCTTTTCTTCTCGTCTCATCTCTGTTCTTCTCTCCATCCCTTCCCAATCTCTCATCTTCTCTCTTTCCTTATTTTCCATCTCCTTTACTCTCCTTGTCTTCTTCCCTCCTCTCCGCTTCTCGTCCCTCTCGTTTCATCTCTGCACTTGTCTTCTTGCTCCCCTAATCTCTCTATGAATCTTTTTCATCTACTACACTCTCTTTCTCTTCTTCCCTCACCACCCCTTCTCACCCTTCTCATTTCTGCTCTTCTTTCCTTCTTTCATTCCCATCTCCTTCACTCTCTTTTGCTCCTTCCCTCCTCTCCGCTCTTCGCTTTCCTTCCATTATTTTATCCTCTGTGCTTTCATATTTACGTAAGGCTAGGCACGGTACAATAATTTGCAACCTAATTCCCTTCACACATATTGCTTTTATTCTTTGATAAACAACAAATCTATATAAATTAAAGCAAAATTTAAAATATAAGGCATCATTCCTTTACACCAGGTGCGAATGTTAAAATCCTCGACAAGGCGTTGATCATTGTCGTTGTGATTAACCACGATAAAAAGCGAGACAAAATAACTAAAGACTTGGCTAGACTGGGAGTCAAATTACAGCATAAATTCTTGAGCGATCCCCATTTGAATATTTGACATGTGTAAAGAGAATCCCCCCTTTCGTTAATTTCTCAGTTTCCGCATATCCTTTTTGTAGTCCCTCGGCACCTCTACAAGCACCCTCCCACCTCGCCCCTCGGATTCATATCCGGGCAGGACTCGGGTGCATCAATTTCCAAGCGGAGAAGCGCGTTGAGATTGTATGAATGTTTCATTGTTCAGGATAAACAATTAAAATGCATCGGACTGGTGATGTGTTAAGGCTCTCGTTGTTGCCGTGCGTTTCTTCATCTCAGAGAGAGAACATTAACTTCACTTGACAGCATCAGGTAACTTGATGGATAAATCATTACAACGCAATCAAGCTTTATGGCAGAAAGAGGCGCATTTACTCCAAAAATATAGACACCTTGACTCATTTTAAACTTACTGTGCAATTTGCTAGGTATATTGCTCTACATTTTCACAACTAACTTCAAACTTTGTTTGAAATTGTCTGAGGCAGATTGTTCAACATTTTCACAGCTAACTTTCAGTGAAATCAACTAAGGTAGATTGTACAACATTCTCACAACTAACCTTAAACTTTCTGTGAAATCTTCTAAGAAAGATTGTTCAACATTTACCCAACTAACTTTAAACTTTGTTTGAAATTGTCTGAGGCAGATTCTTCAACATTTTCACAGCTAACTTTGAATGGAATCAACTTAAGTAGATTGTACAGCATTCTCACAACTAACCTTAAACTTTCTGTGGAATCTTGTAACGTTGATTGTTCACTTTCACAATTAAGCATAACTTTTATGAAATAGTCTGAGCTAGACTGATTAACATTCTCACAACTAACATTAAACATTCTGTAAAATCTTCTAAGGTAGAATGTTCAACATTCTCACAATTAACTATAAACTTTGTGTGAAATCGTCTAAGCTAGATTGTTCAACATTTTCACAACTTCAACATTTACGTGAAATATTCTTGTGAGCTACATTGTTCAAAAATCTTAAACTAACTTTACACGTTCAGTGGTATCTTCTATAGTAAACTGTTCACATCTTCTACTAACTATAAACTGTAAATTAAGTTTTCTAATTCATGGCTAACTTCAAACTCTATGTGAAATCTAAGGGAGATTTGCTGAACATTCTCACAACCAACTTGATAACTCTGGATAAAATAATCTAACGCAAAATTGTTCAACATACTAACAGCAAATCTAAGAAACAATATAGCAACGAAACAATGACTTTGTTTAAAGAGGGATGAAAATAAATGTTACCGAGGCATAGCAATAGCAAATATGTCTGAGGAGGAAATTAAACACGCGTAGCACAAAGGACCATGAGGGGATTTGTTTCAAAATTCTCCAAGCGTTAGAAGATGAGACACCTGTGAAAGTTTGTGCGTCTTCTTCCTATCTTCCTCCTATTTTTAACTTTAATTCTCCTTACGTCTTCTACCTCAGATTTTTTCTTTCTTTTTTGGTTTTCCTGTTAGTCTGAATGTAAATTGTTTCAACTTTGTTATTCAAACTTCTTCCATTCTTTGGATATCAATACGTTGAGATTTTATCGCTTCACTTTACGTGTATTCCATTGTTTCATCAATATGCCAAGTTCACTATTAAATATTCATGTATATATGTTTCTTCATTCTCCTGGGTTCGAATCCCGGTCTGGGCATGAGCGTTCTTTGTGAGTGTCCTTTCATCAATTTCATCATATCATCATTCAACACTCATCTTTGCGATTAGCCAAAAATGGCAGTAAAGCAAAGTAAAATAAACAAATCAACAAAAATCAATAAATCAATATGTTTCTTCATTCGACTCACGTAGTCTGAACATTTTTCAACGAAACTTTTCCGTGAAAACTTGGAGATATTCTTCAATCTAAACGTGTAACTAACACTGAGTTTTACTGAAGAATTACAGAGTTTCAACTTGGAATTCCAGTTATTATTTAGATAGAGAAATAACAAAAGTTAATTCAATTCACTAAATTCTATTTCGGTAAGTAAAATTCCAAAATAATAATCTTTAATCTGACAATATCCATCGCACCAGCCACAACAGTGAGTAGTTTTGATTTCCATCATCAATAATTCCGTTATCAAAATTCGATCTCGAAATGCCGCGTATATCATTTCCAAACCAAATGAGATTAGACGAGCTATCTGATCAATGGACCCAAATATACGAGGCCAGGAGAGATCGTTGAGTATACAGTGGAAAATGAGGAAGAGAATTCTATTGCTATTGGTCGCCCTTTCCAAGCCAGTAAACAGTTCTCTGTCCTCAGTGGAGGACCATTTCAACTCCTGGAACGTTGTTGAATTCTAACTTTGATCATTATGATAAAGATGAGAGGATATCACTTTGCTACATACATTAAGTTACGTTGAGTGTGTTAATTTTCAGTCCCTCACCGAGCCTACTTCATATGAGAAAGTATAGCAATTATTAGCCCAAATCAGCGTGTTATTTTCCCCGCCAAATAATGATATCGAGGAGATCAGGTTTGACAATACCTCTGTGACATAATTTGAGTTTCTCACGATTTCATGGGCATATTGAAGGTGGGATAGAACCATCCATAACAAGGGAGGGGAGCACTTGCTCTTACTACTCTATAAAAAATTGATAATTGTATATTTATAGGTGTGTTTCACCTACGTCACAAACTGATGCATTGTGGGATCGAGCAGCCATGATTGAGGCCGGTTCTTATTATAAACAAGCGGGCGGGCGGGAGATTTCAACCTTCTTTACGATGGTACTGTGCAGTATTCGGTTGATTAAGAGAAACTCACGTTTACCCTCGAATTTTCGGAGGAAAAACACAAGGTGCGCTTCACAGCACGGAACTCTAGAATTGTTGATCAGAAGATGCCGCGTCGTCTGGTTGCCGAGAATAAATTGTGCCAACATTAATGAACAAAGTAAACATTACAGAGTGTACAGTGAACATTTCATCTAGTTAATTTCATATGTCACATTTCTCTGTGACTTCTAGTACAAGGATCGAACTGGTGTGTTTAATCATACTTACAATAGAGTTTCCTTGTTTTTTGGTAGAAAGGTTCTGATACTTCCGATAAGTTTGACGATAAAAATGATAACATTCATGATTAAATTAATCCTGATAATTTTACGTTTGTACTTGATTATTTATATTTCGTTCGTTAACACAAACTGTTATTAACTTATCGGAAGTATCAGCACCTTTCTACCAAGAAAACAAGGAAACACTATTGCAAGTATGACACCAGTTCAAACCATTTGTACTAAGAGTCACAGAGATATGTGACATATGAAATTATCTTAATAATTATTATTCTATCAAACGATTGAAATTATTTTGGAATTTTACTTACCGAAGTAGAATTTAGTAAATTGAATTAACTTTTGTTATTTCTCTATCTAAATAATAACTGGAATTCCAAGTTGAAACTCTGTAATTCTTCAGTAAAACTCAGAGTTAGTTACAAGTTTAGATTGAAGAATATCTCCAAGTTTTCAAGGAAACGTTTCGTTGAAAAATGTTCAGACCACGTGAAGTCGAATGAAGAAACATATTGATTTATTGATTTTTGTTGATATTGTCTATTTTACTTTGCTTTTCTGCATTTTTGGCTAATCGCAAAGATAAGTGATGAATGATGATATGATGAAATTGATGAAAGGACACTCACAAAGAACGCTCATGCCCAGACCGGGATTCGAACCCAGGAGAATGAAGAAACATATATACACGAATATTTAATAGTGGACTTGGCATATTGATGAAACAAAGGAATACAGTGAAGAGATAAAATCTCAACGTATTGATATCCAAAGAATGGAAGAAGTTTGAATAACAAAGTTGAAACGAAATGATAACATTCATAGTTAAATTCATCTTGATAATTGTACGTTTGTACTTGATTACTTATATTTCGTTCGTTAACACAAACTGTTTTTAATTGTTATTCGATCAGCGCTTGTAAAAACCTTAAAAACCGATTAGCCTTACTGTGGACTTAAAGTGGACTTAAAACAACAATTCAATCAATCAATTCATCGAAGTATGCTCCTTTCAAGCATGGTCTTGCACCCTTCGGACACGACCTTAGTCAGTAAAGGTCATTTTATAATCTGGCAAGATCCACTCGTTTACATTGCGCACCTCTAGAGCTAGAGCCACGGTGGTTTAGTCGGTAAGGCGTCTGACTGCCGTGCGGGAGAAACGGGTTCGATTTTCCGGGTGCGTGATCTAAGGTCGGAATTTTCCCCCGTATAAAGCGACTCTGGGGCTCACCCAGACTCGAATCAAAGTGTCAACCCTGGGGGTAAAGACGGTGCTGATCACATCACTTCAAAAATACCCCCACATCCCCTGAATGTTCCTTCATGGGTAACTTTACCGTTTTACTTCTAGAGCTAGGGAAATATCATGAAATGATGCGCGATATTCATGAAGTCAACACTGAATATTACCAGCAACAAACTAAGGTAGTTCATCACAGGAAACCGATTGGGAGTTCGGTGAGAGAGTTTTCTATATGATTGCTTGCCTCGTAGAACATGACACTCCACCCTGATTCTTTTCACGATAGAAACTTCGCTGCAAAATACCACTGAAATTGAGCTGCCGGGATCACGGAATCATTCATGTCACGAAACGGTTTTCATGTCACTCGGCTATTGTCGCAATACCGTTTCATAACTTCACGAAAAGCTGTTTCCTCCGCAGAAGCATACACCATCTGCACGACAAATCGCAGAACATGTTTTAATTTGTCGAGAAAGTTGGGAGGGGATTTTTTTTTTCAAGCCATCGGCGTTTATCTGTGTGTGTGGCTAGAACAAATTATTCCAACGGGCGGACACAGATAGTGTCTCCTGGGGATATACGTCACGTATCACGTACGGCGGGCTTTCTTAATCAACATATCAAGCTCCGTGCTTGTGTGTGATTTCTTGTTAAGATACGTCGAGCCGAGACCAGGCTTTGGTGCGTGCCACCTTCAGAAAAGCGTGTTTTACGTCGATATTCGATTTTACGAGCGCAATAGGGCGGGAAGAGAGGCCATTGAAACGCTACGTCCATCTCGCAACGCTCCAGTGACCATCGTGGTCTTTGCCGACGCAGACGAAACAGAATAATGGCCGATAGACACGGAAACCCCATTTGTGTGTGTCAGATGAACGCAAGATATACGGCTTGTTAAAGAAACCGGAGAACCGAAATATCCGGGATTTTGGGGCCTCTGGTCTCTTCCGATGCTTTCCCTGGGCCATTTCAAGTGATGGACTGCGCGGAGAATGCACAACGTTACAGGTTCATTTATTATGCCTTCATTAACTAATCCTCCTGCATCGTGGCCGTATCGCCAGTAATTCAGCGGAGTGATTCAGGTTATATTATCCGCCATAAGCCCGCCCTACGCCTCCAAATGGGCCGGCAAGGCCTGCAAGAAGGTATTAAAGGGTTACATAATCTTTCCACTAATCACGAAAGATAATTACCTATAATTACGTCCGCTTTGGTCGTCCGTATAGATCAAGATTAACTTTCGTGAAGGTATTGGGATCAGTGTAGGCTATTACTGCCTGCTTCCAGTGCCGATTCTCGATTGTTTCCAGCGGGCTGAACCCTTGGACAAATCGAGTTAGGAGGGCTGTTTTGAGTTTATGAAGTGAAATTTGAAGTTAGTAGCTGAAAGTCCTAAAATTTCCATAACCTCTTCACGGTCATCTTTAATATTCTACCCGCAGGCACATATTTTGCCCAGGTACTCCATTCTGTTCTTAACTGCGCAATTCTGTTCAAATATCCAAAACTTTTTCATTTCGAATCACCCAGCACTTTGAATAGTCCCTCTCTTTGTGTCTTCTGCATATCCTCCAGGTAGATACTGGTCAAGGTGATTTATTTGCATTCGGTAGTCACGGGATCAAGTCCACCAGGCGACCATAACAACATACTGAATTTTATTGGGTAACGAATAAAACTGAGCACCTATTCATTTCTCAAAATTGTATAGCACCTACTCCAGTTGGTATGAATAAAAGGGCAGAGAACCTGCTCACATAAGGCCTCAGTGAGGACTTGCTCCAGTGGTGAACATGTGTTCCTATTTTGTTAACTAAGCAGATAGGAAGGGAGAAGAGAATACTAGTGAGATAATGGAAGGAGGCCAAGGAAATAGAGAAGAAAGGTGAAGAAGACACAATGAACTGGAATGGGGGACTGAAGATAAACAAAGAATGGAAGAAGGTGTTAGAAAGAGTGGACAGGACAAGAGAGAAAGAGGAGAGAAGAAGGAAGAAGAATGAAGGGAAAAGAGCGTGAGATAAAGAGTCCAACCACATTATAGATGGAAGAAAATATGGTTAGCCTTTTAGTACAGTTGACAAGGGAAAGCCACCTGCTAGAATGTTCCAGAACAACTTTCTAATAGTCTGGAGGGGAGTAATGTTTGTGTATATATATATCGTCCTGTTTTGTACCTTGTTACATTTGTACTTGTTGCAGTCTGAAGAAGACCTTGCTAGAAGGTTGAAACGTTACGTTTAGGTAGGTTTATAATAAAATAGATTTCTGCCTTGGTCAGCATATTGAGTTTTTCCTATTTTGATATGAATAAAGATAAGCATGATATCAGAAAACGAAGCAAACGATCCATATTTTGTGAGTTAGCTCAGGAGTGTGCTCAACTTGATGGAGGTCACCAGTCAGCTACTATGGATGAAGTTATTGATGTTCAACGTGTAAGGATGATATAAACAGCTCGTAAAGGAACATGAGAATTATCGCGTGTGTTTGTATTTCCCATAATTACGTTGTTTTCATGACTCTTTAAGGTAAATTCTGATGAGATGAAATGGATATATCAATATTCACAAAGGAATACTATGTTTAATCTTCGAACAAGGAGCTCTTGTTAATGGGATGCTGAGTCAGTCACTCAACGACTAACTGCTATTACTTGTAGTTTCCCTTCTGCCTTTTTAATTTAAATAAAGATTAAGTTTATTAAACTTAATTAAAGATAAAGTGAATTTAATCTAAATAAGCATTAAGTTTACTTAATCCAAAATTAAATTATTGATTAAGCTAACTTAATTCTAAACTTAATTATGAATTAAGTTAACATAATATAAAACTTAATTATGAAATAGGTTAACTTAATCTATAATGATACATTAAGTTAACTCAATCCTAAACCTACGTATGCATTAACTTAATTCTAAACCTAATTATGGATTAATTTTTCATAATTCTAAACTTAATTAAGGATTACACCAGGAGATGAAAGGAAACTACTGGGAAACGTGAACTAAGCGTAACAAAATATTAATAATACTCGAATCAACATTTTCGAAATGGATCTATTTACGTGCGTTACTAGATTAAACTCTTACGTGGAATAAAATTTATGGTAACACTTCCGTATAGTGGAGACGGATTTCTCACTTTTTACAGATGAAAGTACTTACGGAAATCATTTTTTGTAGCGTTGTTGAGGTTCGGGAATGTAGTTTTTATCATTTTCAACGCCAATTCATGTTTCTTTTCTGGGAAAATATCTCTCCGACACGGAATTGCTGTTGCTGCCATTTGCTTTCTGCACGTGAACACGATGTTCCGTGTTTTAGATTACGTAACCCCTAATAAGTGTTGCAAACCAAGCCATGTTTTCGCAAGAAGATGACGTGTCTAGGATGCGTCGTGACGTTTTTAACTATATTTGCCTAACCTGACCGAACCTAACCTAATCTTACCAGAAATGGTTTATGGGTCTAACGCCAATGGTTTGTGGGGCTAACGTCAATGGTTTGTGGAGCTAACGCCAATGCTGTTTGAGTTGCTGTTTTTTAAGTCCACTTTATGCACATCGGTTAATCGGGACTGGACCTACTGTTTAAAGTTGGATCCGAACCACTTGTGCCTCCACCGGGTATCGAACCCGGGACCCCTTGATTACAAGGCAATGACGCTACCACTGCGCCATGGGGAAGGCCCTCTACCGCCAATGGTTTGTGGGGCTAATGTCAATGGTTTGTGGGGCTAACATCAATGGTTTGTGGGGCTAACCTCGATGGTTTGTGGGGCCTACGAGGTATTAGCATAATATCCAATCCGGCCACGAAGTTAGGTATTTTTCGGTGAATAAGGTTGAAACACTGCATTCACACTCCAAATCGACAAAACACTGCCACATCGCGCGATAAACTTGTACGCTATCGCCATATTGCGTGTTAGAGAACCGACAAAAGAAAGAACAGTAAGTACTCGTTTATTAATACAATGAAAGAATGTTCCGCAATGCAGAATTGTACGCTAGCAATGTAAAAAGTGCGAAATAAATGATTTCTAGGTGTCACACCCTTTCCTGCTTAACCATATTTTTATACCTCTTTATACAGAAATTTTAGAAATATACTAAAGCAACCTATCGTATTTTATGCCACAAGTAATCCTATTCTTCTCGCTGGTGACATCTTACGTTCGCTTACTGAAACAACCGTTGACATTTCGAAGATCCATTTGCCAGCTCGCTGCATTAAAACATGCTCGATATCCCAGTGCATTCAAGCGGAATCCTATTTCCTGAATAGCTTACAGCGACAACAGAAGCATTCGTAATGGCCTCCTTCCAATTGGAAGCTAATATTCATTTGAATGACGTGCCGCGGGTGTTTGCCCAGAGGCAGGCGATTATTGCACCTGTTGGCAGTCTCTGTTATCGTGCTTTGATTTCGAAAATATTTGGTGGTTGCAAAGGGACCAGCAGACAGAGGCAAACTGTACAACTCCACCATAAATACTTGATAAAAATACTGTAATAAATATGTTTTACTTTCAGTGAATTCTTCCAGTTCTAATTGGCTTCTAGTGAAGAAGACTCTGCACCAAGTACAAATGTAACAAGGTACAAAACAGGACGATATATATACACAAACATTACTCCCCTCCAGACTATTAGAAAGTTGTTCTGGAACATTCTAGCAGGTGGCCTTCCCTTGTCAACTGTACTTTCACCTGAAAGGCTAAACATATTTACTTCCGTTTAGAATGTGATTGGAGTCTTTATCTCACACTCTTTTTCCTTCATTCTTCTTCCTTCTTCTCTCCTCTTTCTCTCTTGTCGTTTCTACTCTTTCTAACACCTTCTTCCAATCTTTGTTTATCTTCAGTCCCCCATTCCAGTTCATTGTGTCTTCGTTCTTCTCTATTCCTTAGCCGATTTCCATTTTCTCACTAGTATTCTCTTCACCCTTCCTATCTGCTTAGCCTCATCCCACTCTATGTCACGTCCTGTTTCTCTCGTGTGTATAAATATCGCATTTCTCTCTCTGATGTGATGTGTGATGTGTCACATCACCCCCTTCTTTCTGGTAATGCTCTGAGACAAGCTAATCTTTCAGTGAATCGACGTTTCACAATTAAATACATATACGTCAGTAGTAGGAAACGAGGCACAAGCAAACACCCACCCAAAATTTAACAATTTCATAGTGAGCTCTCTTAGTGTAATTTAACTGAAAATCATGATTTTAGCTGATTTCCCAAGTGTAAAAAACTGAAAATTTGTTTAACGCAAATTTGTTTACATGTTTAACATGTTGCGAAGGTAAAATTGGCGACCCTAAATATTTTATTTATGTTTATTATTATTCTGTACAGTCATGGCAGATAAAACTAAAGAAATGAAGTCTAGACATTCACGTAGGCTAAAGTCTAATGTTGCATATGAACGAACCTACTTAAATAGTAGTAATTCTCACGATGGTGACATTTGTGATGTACAGTCAGATAAGATTGAAGGAGTGGCTTGTTGGGATAAAATCGATAATGACCTGAGGCATGTGCAATGTTTTGATTGTCATTCGTGGTATCAAGTATCATGTTTGAAGCTTTCCGTTACACATTGGACAATTTATTCTACAACGAAGGAAAGATACTGTTGTAACAAATGTGATCCCAGATACGATCCTTATCAATTGCCGGCTTATTTGGAAAGCATAAATCCTAATTTAAATGACATACTAAACAGCATTAGAAGCATACAATTAGCTGTTGTAAGTTCTAACCAAGAACTTAAGCAGTCTAATCAAGAACTTAGGACTCAGTTTGAGCAGTCTAATCAAGAACTTAGGACTCAGTTTGAGCAGTCTAATCAAGAACTTAGGACTCAGTTTGAGCAGTCTAACCAAGAACTTAAGCAGTCTAATCAAGAACTTAGGACTCAGTTTGAACAGTCTAACCAAGAACTTAGATCAGATTTAAAACTGTCTAATGAGAATCTTCAGGTTAAACTCGACGTCATATCTTTAAAACAAGCTGAATTATCTAGCGCACATACACAGTTATCTTCACAGCTTGATGTCAAATTTGAAGCTGTTAATCATGATATTAGTCATGTTAACAATCGGTTCAATATTTTAATGTCTGAATTTAAGGACAAAATACATGCGGTAAGTGCGGCGTGTTTACAATCAACTACACGTCTTGAATCTGTATTAGATAATATATGTAGTAACGTTGATGACAAACTATCTGAATTTGAAAATGTACCAGGATTATTGAAAGAACACGTTGTTGATTGTGACGAACGTCGAAAGGATGTTAATAACAATTTAATGATTATGATCAAAGTTTAGATAATATCAAATCAAATTATAATTCTAACATTGTTGATCTTATGTCTAGAGTCACTATTTTAGAAAGTAAAAGCAATGTTAATGATGATGTACATAAGCATATTTCTGATTGTACAGAAAAGTTCCAACAGTTTAATTCCCGAATTGAATGTATGGAACAAGGTAGCAAAAACCCTCAATCTGATTGGAAATATTTAACAGCCGAAGTTAATTCTAATGCTCGTAATTCTGTTATTACAAATAGTAAAAGTAGAACAAAATCAATTGTTCTAGATAATACAGAATCTAATGCATGTCACAATGGAAGATCCAAGCGTGATGTTGGACTCAGTATTTCGTCTAGTGACATATCAGATGATTCTTCTAGGACATTTTCTGGTAAGAAGAATGTTATAAACACTAGTGCACGTAAACATGTCCGTTGGAAGCACAATTATAATAAATCTGTAAGATGTAGCTCTGAAGAAACTTCCGTAAAGAAATTTCGATGTGACGACACAGAAGGTTCATTCCAAAAACGAGAGTTAGATGCTGAGAAATATAACTACACTGATGCTTGCTATCAACTGTTTGGTACAAATGCACATCCTACTTCTAGTTTTGTGCTTACTGCGAATAATGACAATGGTAGGAATGTACATAATAATCCACATTCTCATCTAGATCAAAGCCTTAATTTTCCTTGTATGTGGTGTGATTTTCACCCACAAATATCGGAACCTAACCCACAAAATGATTGTGTTAGTAATATATATCGTGATGCAAGTGTACCGTGTTCAGTTTCGAACAATCACGATGATCATCAGTCGTCTGTAAATGGTTCTAGATTGCATGATTATAGTAACACAGGGTTAAATGGAGCAAATCATATTTGTTATAATCAACCGTATAGTTCGAGAGGAAGAAGTGATCATCCTATAACTAGAAATACATGCAATGGAGAAGGAAATGCAAGAAGTGGACGTTTAAAATTAAGTGAATTATCTCAATTGCCTAAGTTCTCGGGAAAGATAGAGCAACAATCAGCGAGAGAATATATTGAGCAGCTGGATAACATATTAAATGTTGTAGGAGTGCCAACAGAAATGAAACTGCAAAGTATTCAACAATGCTTCATTGGGAGAGCTGGTTATTGGTTTCGGACTCATAAATATTACTTTAATTCTTATGATCAGTTTGTACAAGAATTCATTAACCAGTTTGCTTCTTCGGAAGTTATCCAATCACAACTCTCCGTATTGAGGAATCGCAAATACGATACCAGTGTACATGACAGTTTAGAGACTTTTGCTTTAAAAACTCACTCTAGTTATTGCAACTTGGTTGAAAATCCTCAAGATATAGATGTTGTGCAGTTAATACTTAGCCAATTACCTGATAATATTGCCAATCACATTACTTGTCACGAAATTCGTTCAATAGATCAACTGACTAGCATGTTAAGAAGGTTAGATGTAATAAAATTTAGTAGAAAGGGGCTTGTTGCTCTTCCTAATGAAGACAACGAACGTGAAAATATTCCAAAGATTTTTAAGAACTCTGATCAAAATAAAGTCAAGTTAAATGTGCGGCAAGTTAATGTTCGACGCTCAAAGACCACTAGTGCTTGTACTCAGACTCCAACTAGTAGTGAGTTAGAAGCCAATGCTGTTATCAATCAAGGTTACGAAAATCGGCAGGGAAACAATCTTCGAGGTCAATATTTCAACAATTTTAGGCGAACCTCTAATAATTATGGACATCATGGAAATTTTACTGCACGAAACAAGTATAATGGCTTAAGAGAAACGGAGGACAATTCCGAAATAATTACAGGCAAAATAATTCTCGTTCACCTACAGGACAATTTAATGATGAAAATTTGCTCAATCAATCGCGATTCTATTACATGAATGAAAATCGCAGTGCTAATAATAATACAATACCATATTAGCGTTTTCCTGCAAATTCTAATTCATTAAATTATCAACCTGAAGCAGCAGGTTTAGTATCACAAACTAATTCTGATTCTACAAGAATGGCAAATCGTGAACAAAATACTTCGCAAATAAATCAAGTACAAGGTTCTTTACCTTTAACGCAAGTTCCCGTGAAATGTTAAATTAAAAGGTTGGGATGATTTACTTCAAGCAAGTTTTTTTTTGCACAAGGGCAAAGTTTTGCTTAAAACGACACCAAGAAATGTATTTATTAATTATTTTCACTTTAATTCAAAGAAAGGTGGAATATTTTAATCTATGCATATTCAATGTAACTGATGTTGTTGGAACTTCTTTCTATTGCTACGAGAATTGTTGCTGCATGCAAGTAAGAATGTGAATGTACATTTTGTTTCTGCGCGATATTGTTTAAGAATTTGTTCAGAGAATAATATACTCTACATATAAATAATTGATTTATGCCAATGTGTTGCATCTAGTAGGAATGAGTAATGTAATTATCCACTAGATTACGTATGGTTATTATTTTATTTGAGAATTGATGTGTCTACAAAGTACATGAATAAATGTAGACAATACTTTTATGAAAGGCCATGGATGCCCTGACGATGTGATGGTTATCTTCGTCTAACAAGTTTATGTGTGCGCAAATAAGTATGATATTTGAAGAAACAGTCGCAGCATTATGTTATTACTTGCTACTCAATTGACAACTTGATGTATTTGTTCAAGGAAATAAGTAATCATGTAGCTATATATGAATAATTACGGAGTTTTCCAACTGAGATAGTGAATTGGAAGATTTGAAGAACAGAAGATCTAAGTGCATATGTAGTATTTCTTGACTGTCCTGTATTAGCTACATCTATAAATTACTATTGCTGAAGAAATTATCCAAGATTTAGTGAAGAAGTGAAGTAAGAAGGTTTGAAGATTTTGAGAGTTACATCGGACAATGAGAAGCTATAAATACAATTTCAGATGTAATAATTGATGTTCATGATTGTTTCCATTCAAGAATATTGTCTTTAGTTTAATGTACTGAATGCATGCAAAATAAAACAAAATGAATATGTCAGTCAAGTTTGATTCACGGAGATCATAGTGAACTGAATTAATATTGTTTGAAAAAAAAATATGTTGTAATTTAAAAATTCAATGTTCACAAGTTTGTAACTAAATGTAAAATTTTCGATATTTACAGAACTTATATAAGTCGAAAATTTTCACCCGGAAGGGGTGCGTATTGTGACTGACCCAAAGATGTTCATTTATTTCATTTATATTTATTGTTTAATTTTGTGTTTAAAATGCATTATGATATTTATGTTGTTATCAATTACTATTTTGTTATGTTCCAAAACGTTGTTGCATTAATATGATGTATAATTAATTAATTATAATCACATTCTTCATAATGTAAAATTACGATGTATACATTTCTATATACATTTTTGACCATAGCAACGAAAAAGAAACAAAACACAGTAGATCAATAAGTGATAAAATATATGGACATTTTAAAATAGTGACGTCCGAGTTTCATCGAATTTATCAAAATCCTAATTGCTACTTTCGTAAAGTGAATACTATGATCCTTCGTTGAAGTTTAAGTAAAAGGCTTGTTTCACTGTGGATGCGAAAACTTGATCCCTTCCATTGATATTGAGAGTATTTGAAAATAAGATCCTTAGGAAAATATTTTAGCCTTAAAGGGATAAAGAAACAAGTGAATGGAGAAGGTTACATAATTTAGAAGAACATAATTTATGTTAATTTCCAAGTATTATTAGCTTGTTGATTAAATCACGAATACTTAGGTGGGCACGAATGAGAAAGGAATAAAGGAGATTTTACAGGAATCTTGTTGGGAAACCTGATGGTAAAGGACCAAAAACGAAGATGGAGATGGACCTAAAAGAAATCTGTAAAGATGGAATAGAATATATATAAATTTTGCTCAGGATAAAAACAAATTGAATTTTAACCATGAATTTTCGAGTTCAAGAAGGCTAGAGAATTAAATAATTAATTAATATTTAATTTAATATGGTTTCACATATTTTTTTAAAAAAAGCAAAGGTAGTAACATGATATTTATATTGACAAGAGAATTTCTACAAAACTTATTTTCCTCGTAAGTTTACTAATAGCAGTTACATTTTTGTGACATGTTTGACTAATCGAGAAGATGAGGAGGATGACAGTAAGTTCCATCGTTCTCATGTAAACGTTTCAACGTACGTACACTTACTTTCACAGTTACTTTACGACACTTAAATTGTTAACTAGAAAAATTGTAATGTTTGGCAACTCTGTTCTGTCTTCTCTGGATGCTAAGGTTAAAGGATTTACATAGAATCAACTAAGGCAACAACATATTGGTGTCTTGTTACACACCCCTGCCATTTAGGCAACACAAGGTGTGGAAGTCACCAACCCAGAAGGAGGAATTGTGCTACAACAATAATGGTGGCCAGCAGGTTGCAACACTTCTGTTACAAATTCTTCTACAGAGTGATTCAAAAGTCCCTCAACACCCCTATAAAATGTAAGGGAGTTAGGCTGGATACGAATGGTCATGACAGAAACAGGTTAGTCATAAGGAAAATCATATTGGTGTGTTCCAAGCGGACGCCCACCATATTGTCGCCCGCCACAATGAATTCAACTCAAAAATTTGAATAGGGAAGGGGTTGATGTGATACATCAAAACAGGCTAGATTTTGGCGAGAAATGCAATGGTCAAGGTTTTTTCAATCTATATTTAATCAGGAAAAAGTTATGACTGCATGGTTGTAACAAATGTCTTTATCTTTTAGGTTTGAGATAACATTGCCAGAGTGCTCCTAAGTCGTCGGTGGAAGTTCTGGGACGTCCTGTTCGTCTCCTGTTGTTGGCTGATCCTGTCTCCCCGAACGTTTGGAGTAATCGTTCAACTGTCACATGCGACACTGGATCTCTTTGGGGGTTGTCGTTGATTAAAATCATTTGCAATGGCACGGGAACTTCTCTCCCCACACACCAGTACGATCTCGATGCGTTTCCTCACGCGTCAGGAGCATTCTGGCAGTGTTTTCTCACGTCTGGGAAATTATACATTTGTTACAATCATGCAGTCCTAACAATTTCCTGATTAAATATAGGTTGAAAATATATTCACCATTGCATTTCTCGTGAAATTCTAGCCTGATTTGACGTGTCACTTCACCCCCTTCCCATTTACAAATTTTGAGTTGAATTCAATATGGCGGACGTCCTATTGGAACACAATAATATGGTTCTCCTATGCCTAACCTGTTTCTATCATGGCCAATTGTACCTAGCCATCGTCCTTTACAGTTTATAGAGGGTGTTAAGTTACTTTAGAGGGTGTTAAGGTACTTTATAAGTACTTTACTTATATATGCACTTATATAGTGCATATATAAGAACATCAACCCACAGAACTCAAAATTATTAAGAAATATGTCTTCATTTATTTGCCTATTTATAATTCATATTCAACTTTCTGGCTTTGCCAGTTCACAAATTACACGGTCAAATAGAATGAATTATTTAGTTTATTTTACTTGGCGTTTTGTGCCTCTGGGCTAATTTGCGAGGATCGGGATGAGTGATGAAGTGATGAAATTGATGAATGGACATTAACAAACAACCAAGCCCGAGCGGGATTCGAACCTGGGACGGCCAGATAGAATGAATTGAAGAGTTATTTCACTCTGCGTTTCTGGCTAATTGCAAAGATGAGGATGAATGGTCATAAGATGAAGCGAAGGGACAATCACGAACACAAATAGGCGCCACAACACAATTATACTGGTTGTGAGTCCAGGAACCAGAGACTCGTTAGACTGCAAAATTCAGTCCAGAGTGTACTACGTGGAAGTGTTGTTGGGTGTCATTGGAAAACACGGTCAGATAGTCATCACTAGAGCCCGGAAGTTCAGGCATTTATTTTCGTTAAAATAGGCAGGCAAAAAGGCATTTATAATGTGGAAAATAGGCACTAAAAATGAAAAAAAGGCAAAATAAACCGAAAAAAGGCACATTTGGAAGTCGCTTACTTTTATTTATAATTTCTGGCAAAATGTTAAAATCTACATTGGGAAGAGCATTTCAATTTTCTCCGTCTTGATTGCACATAACTACAAGGTGTTTTTTTAAGTTCTCAACATTCATTGATAGTCGTCTGTCAGGGAGAATGTTTTTCATAATAGAAAATGATCTTTCTACTTCGACAGAAGTTACTGGAGCATACATAAAACAAGCTAATGTAGCTCGACTCATTTTGGTAACAGCATTTTCACCTTTTAGAATATCACAAATTGTTTTCAATTGTTTCAAGTCCTCATTTGCACTAACTAGCCGTCGGCACTTTTCCGCAACAGCTGACCCCTTTTCTCCTGGCACTTCCAACATATGCTGCATAGATTCCTCGTAGATTTTCATGGATGCTATAATTGTAATGGTCTCTGCCAATGCACCATAATGTGCAAAAATAAACTAGAATAGTACAGGAGTTTTTCCACTTCAAGAATTGTAGCCCCTTCATTTTCTGGAAGAGCGTCTATCACCTCACTGATTTTTTCAAGGTTGTTAGCATAATATATAGCTGCTGATATCCAGGTTCCCCATCTGGTCAAGACTGGTTGCGGAGGTAAACTAAGCTCAGACGCAACTTTTTTAAATTTTCGGGTTCGAGAGGGAGATTTCAGAAATATTTTCTTTGTGTTCGAAATCAACCTGTCCACTTCAGCAGTCAATCATGCACAAGGAAATGTTAACCGAAAGGCAATATCCTAACTGAGCATGAAATACATTTCTCTCACACTTTTCTCCTTCAGCAATATTGAAACATGCATGACTTCAATATTACTTAAATAAGGCGAAAATTATTCACATAATAAACGGAAGGAAAATAAATGCCAGCAACGTTTTTTGGGAGAAAAATAATTTATATACACATTTTTATTAAAAAAATGGTCAAATTTCATTGAAAAAGGCAAAAAAAGGCATTATAATTAAAAAAATAGGCAGCGGGGTCCGAAATAGGCAAAATAGGCAAAATGAAAAGGCTTCTAAAACATTGGAAACAACATAAAAAACGTATATCCGGAAAAATTTTATCAATATATGCAGTAGATAAAGAAAGGCATTTTGCCGAACTTCCGGGCTCTAGTCATCACATTTTCCTTGCTGGCCGTTGCTAATGTATTGCAATGTAAACACGGAATGTTACAATGCAAAATTCGATATCTACCCTTTTGCAATAAATAATGAACCTTATCTACCGAATATACCATAAGTTCTCTTTCCGCTACGGATAAAATTTAAATAAGCATTTCGCCTGTGATATTAACTTTAAACGAAGCCTGACATATATAATTCCCCATTACAAAAATTTACAATTCAATTATCGAAAAGTTATCGCAGCAGGTTACCATTTTCAATACATTCAGTGTTATTAAATTCAAGATATTACCCTAAAGTGCAGCTATCGGTTGATTTATACATCCTTATATTTTGGATTCCGACGAAGAGAAATATTAGCTGTTATGTTCGAGAGGAGGAGGCGGGGGGAGGGAACCTCATTTTCTAAAAAGCCAACACCAGGAAAACATTGATTTCTCCCTGAGAGGCATTCGCTGAGCTGAGGGAAAGAGAGAGAGAGATTTCCTTGGGATTTCTCTCCATTCCGGGGCAACTGAGGAGCAATTTGACTTCGGGAATGAAAAATTATCCCCCCGGTCAACTGAACAGAATAACACACCTCATAAAACAAGGGAGTTGTAATTTTATCGCAGAGTAATTGAATAATTTCTCTTCTCTTCAGAAAAGGGTTTCGGTCTGTTTATCTAGCAGGCCATACCATCGCATTGGCAAGGTCCGGAAAGTAGCGTGTCCACGAAAGGTGCTGTTGAAATTCTTTTCTTAGTAATCTTTGCTCTATTTAACCATCTTTAACGTGTCATTTATTAAAATATTAATTGTGGGTCAAAGAGGGAAGAGGTAACTTCCATCAAGCCCTACTGGATATGCCACTGGGTCCTTGTAAGAAGAAAGCAGCCTTGAGACTATTAGTCATCCCATTGCAAGTTCGTTTACATCTATGCCTGCAATATAGCTTTAAGTCAACTTTGTGCTCAAACAGGCTAATAGGGACTGGACCTACAGATTAGAGGAGGACCCGAAGCACTGCTCACCGGGTATCGAACCAGATACTCACAGCTTACAAGGAGACTGTGTTATCACTACGACATCAAGATGGTCCTGCTGACATGAGACTAATAATGGAGATATAATAATGTTATCGAATCTGGTACACGGCATCATCAACTTTGCTTTCTAAATTGATTCTATGCGGCACAGTGTCCTAGCGTGCTAATTGGTTGACTTCTGAACTTGCCATCGAAGTTCCGGTTCCGAGTCCCAGCCAGAGCATGGCTGTTCTTCGTGAGTTTCCCTTCATCAATTTTGTCTAATAATAACCCATTGTCTAATAATAACCACGTTCATTGGTCGAACCCTCTCGAGTCACTACTTGCGCAGACACTTGTTTTCGTTCTCTTGCTCAGGAGATTACCGGGACAGAATATATGTAGCCACCTACGGCGGGTAGGTAGAAGTCGCCTAGGGGAAGAGCGATGTCCGTAGAACCGAGGAAACTGCCGGCGGACGCGGCGAGTCAATCTTTGCGGTGTTGCCAAGTTCCGCGAACAGCTTTACTCCGCTGAATAAAGATCTGTATCAGTGGCGTGGAATGACTTTTTAAAAAGTGTTACCGGCTATCAGTACGACATTTATGCCTGCTAGACGTTATTACACCCCCCCCCCTTCGGTAAAGAAAACATGTCTTCGAGCTAGATATTTGTTCATTTCGTTCTTGTTTTGCAATCAGTACAGTGATTTAGCCACAAACATTTCTAGAAAGAACTACCACTCATGAGACAGTTACCACGAAAATCCAATGAATGGTGATAGACCCTTGTCAATTCTTCATCTGTGTCCGTTTCTTTGCAATCAGCTGCGAAGGAGAAGAAGAAGAACCACAATTTTCCCGGGCCAGTTTCACGTTTGTGTGGTGAGCACTGAGCAGACGACAGAACTCCGCTCCTTCGTGAAAGGGAAACCCAGCTGTACGTACTACTGTTGCCAACTTAGTATTTTGGAGCAAGGTTTGTCCAAATCACGAATCGCACCAAGGAACTATATTTTCGTCTATTACCTAACTAGTCTCAGTTGGAGTTCAATGCAGCCTTGGCTTTGCAGTCTACTCTGGTTGCTTCACAGAAATTGTATTCCTATTTTAGGCGGGATTTAGCTCTTTTCTGTCAATCCGATGTGACAACACTGGCTGCTCCGGTGGGTCTGAACGGCAACAGGGCCCCTTAACAGGCATATGAATAATACACCGAAATCCTTCCCCGCTCTTTCCTTGCATTGACGCCCTCTTCTCCCTTGTTGCCTTTATAGGGTAGCGGAACGGCCTCCCTCTTCGCTTCTGTCGGCTGCAGAAAAAATGTCCTAGGCAATATCTACTCGACGGCAACGGTGTTCATTAACTTATTTAACAATGTTGTCATTTTATTAAAACAACTTTTTAATTCTTTACATTTTGCTGTTACCTGCGGTAACACCGGCTACATGCACGCCACGCCTCTGATCTGTATAAAATCTGTTTCGCAATGTGAGTTGACAATGATAATGGATTTTGAAAACAGATGCAAAGAGCTTCAAAACAAGACCAATATTAAATTTGTAGGACTACCCAATACCAAGAAAATGTGGTTTCGCAAAATTGCTAAAAACTTTTTTTTTAGAAATTTTGAAAATCTGAGAATTAAGAATTGTGTGTAAAACTTTTTTGCCCGCACCCTACCAACATTTCATAACGATCGAACAAAGCGTTTATGATTTACAGAATTTCAAAGACAGTGATCGCTTGCAAAACTAAAAAAGGCTTTCTTTGTTCTCACGACGATAAAAATAGAAGTCATGCTTGAGAAAAAATTGGGTAGCATAGATTAACGCAGAATTGAATAACCTAACTTTTGACGTAACTCTTTTTAATGTAGGTCTACTGGTTAATTTTTAATCGGAGTCCAAGCGCGAGTATCTATAATTTGTAATCCAATAGTAGTCAATCGACATAACCCCTTTTTGACATCTTCGTATGACGATTCAAGGTTTACGAACGTAATACCAATGATCTGATGCAGTTATGCAGTCGCATCAGGACAACGGCAGACCTCATCAGTGTACATTTCGCGCCACCACTGAACGGTGGAGTGTGTATAACTTGGGTTAGAGTCATGCGGAGTTACATTAGACATTGGAGTTAGACTGCACTGCGGTAGACATCATTGTATTGATTAATGGAGGCAGATCTCCGCGTGTTAGTCAAGTCTTGTAATCAAGGAGTGCCGAGATTGACACCAGGTGGAGACACATTGAACAGTAGTTCCGATCCCACTTTCAACTGTAGCTCCAGTCCCGATTAGCCTATCTGTACATATTATGAACTTCGAAAAAAATAATTAAAAAAATGAATTCATTAATGGACAAATGAGTATGCAACGATGTCCATACCACCAAGGTCAATAGCGCTCCTCCCCTTAGATCATGTCATATTCCCCATAAAGCATTTGATTACAACATGTCATGTTAGGGCCTCCCCGATGGCACAGTGGTAGCGCCATTGAATTGTAATAAAGGGGTCCAGGGTTCAAACGTCGACCTCCGTGGCGAAGTGGTTAGCAGAGCGCGCTACAACGCCAGGGGTTCTGGGTTCGAGTCCCGGGTAAGGCATGGGTATTTGTGTTCGTCCAGTTGATAAGAAACAAAGAAAAATGTAAGAATTGAAAAGTGTAAAAGTGAGAAAAAGAGTGAATGGTGGGAGATACCTCCGTAAAAAAAAAAAAAAAAAAAAAAAAACCGGTGGAGGCACATAGTGGTTCGGATCCCACTTTAAACTGTCCAGTCCAGATTAGCCATACTGTGCATAAAGTGGACTTACAATACCAAATCTATCAATCAATTACAACATGTCAACTACTGTCCTATTACTGAAATTCACTTCACCTAAATAATTCCTTTCCTTTATTAAATATCGTCCACCTAGTAGCAAAAGCGACACGAAAGCAGGGTTGTTAAAGGCCAGGGACCCATAAATTCTAAAGGGTTCTATTGGGTTCCTCTGCAAGACCGGAAACTTTTTTTCTCGTACAATTTAAATTCGGTCCAAGTTGCGTATTGTTTCATTGAAAAAAGGTTCCTGGACCGTATTCAAATTCATCAGGAAAAAAGGTTCCTGGAGCGAATTGACATGACAAACTTTACAGATAAAAAGGTTCCATCCGGTCCAGAAACTATTTACGCTTGCTGATTTTCTCTCCTGGACCGGAATTCAATTGATTTAAAATTCCTTGACCTTTAACAATCCTGCTTGAAACCAGCTAAAGTAAGTGAACTATACTAGCACCAAGATTTCAGAAACGTCGGAAATTATGCAAACTACTTCGCTGTGACGTAACCGATCGACAGTAGCGCCACTCTTGTCTTGCCGTGGTTTCAAATGGGTTGGTGGATCTATACGAAGAAAATATATTCTGATTCGTTCTCTCGCCCCTCCTCATCCCACACACTGCAGCATGGTGCCTAGGTGTAAACTTGTTTTTGCTTATATGTTAGAGAAATAGATACATGCTGAATTTATATTACCGTATTTTAAAGAAAATCCCTCCCTCCAAATTTTGATGGCGCGGTCTGATCCATTATCGCACACTGTGGGCACCCCTGTGAGTATATACAGTCAGCGGCAATAAAAATGGGCCACCTAGATCTTGAAATACTTGCTTCCCTCAAGGCGTTATGTGTGTTGCCTACCTCTCGGGCGGTAGAAGTTGCCATTGAAAACTTGCTATTTACATCCATTTATTGCCGTAGAATTAGGCAAAACACATAACGCCTTGCAGGATTTTAACCCGGGAGAACGCGCGCGGCGACATCTTACATGATATTTTATTGTTTCCTTCTTTCGTTTGTATATTTTTTATTTTTCATACAATAAATAAAACTGGTGAGAGTTTCCAAAACTTTCATACACTTATTGAAAGAATGTTTTGATCTCTATTTTTGAATGATTATAACTGGTTAAAGAAACACGATTTTACAAAAGTTTAATAGGTTATTGTTCATAATTTTGTTCGTTTTTATTATTGTAAGAATACAATATAATTATGAAACAAACATAATTTTTACATAAGTTTGATGCAAAGGTTTTAGAGAGAACAAAACTATGATACTAAAAGTCATTAAAATTGCACTATATTTTCTACGTTTACTATTCCAGTTTTTCTTTTATAGCTCTTTTCAGTTCTTACGACGGGCGCTCTAGAAGCTGGCAGGGGAAGCGACCAATCCAGCACGATAAGAAACGTAGCGGCCGGTAGAACGAGTTTCACGTAGTACTTTTTCCGGCCGCGTCGTGTCTCTCGACGCCACTGCTGTTGTTTGGTTGGTCTGTTGCGTAATACAAGCTCAACCACTTCCCTTGCCAGCTTCTAGAACGCCCGCCGTAAGAACTGAAAAGAGCTATAGTTTCATCTCTTTACTTCACATCGACTTCATCGCCATTAAGTTTTCAATTTGCACATTCCTCACATTAGGAAAAACTTTGTGTTCACGGCAGACGTAGAGTGAACATTGGATGCGTTTTCTTTCTTTTTTCGATTTACATTCTTCATCCCCAAGGAAACGTCATCTTACTCTTTCAAATTGCCTTACAAGCCCTTTATCATGTTGTTCCACCTTCTCAAAGCCTTTGAAGGCAACCCTCTTCTTCCGGGTTCATAATTATAGGAGAAAATGCAATAAAGATCTATTGTTAAATATGTAACACGAGAAAACGCGCGCTGTAAAAAGCACCGCAGATGAAACTGAACTGTGTCATTTAAATGGTAGAAAGCCACTGTTAAAACTGTTTGCTACCCAGCGGATCACCCATATGTCCAGCATAGATAAGGTGGGTGGGGGGGAGAACCAAACCAATACCTCTGCGTAAGAAGGCAAGCAAAGAAAGAAATTTGCGGTCAAATCCCCGCCACGTGCATTCTCCCGGCTTAATTAAATGATTGATTGATTGAGTTGGTGTTTGAAGTCCACTTTATGCGCAGTAAGGCTAATCGGCACCGGGACTACAGTTTAAAGTGAGACCCGAACCAATATATGCCTTCATAGGGATCGAACCCAGGACCCCTTGTTGCAATGCGACGACGCTACCACTCCGCCATCGGTGATGCCAACGCCCTGCAGGAGAAGCAAGTATTCCAGAATATAGGTGCCCCATGTTTATTTCCGGTGACTACATGTGTGCATAATTACACATTAACTGCTTCTCTTACAGTTATGATGTTCCTTAGCCGGCTCTACGGCGCCAGAGACCTCGGGTTCGAATCCAGGCATGGGCATGGATGTTCTATTTGGGTGCCACTTTCATCATAACTCATCCTCATCGTTGCTATTAGCCAAAAGTGCAGAAAAGCGACGCTAGACAACACAAATCTAATGTGGCACGAATGAAAGAGGAAATAATAGTTTACAGGATTATTGTTGGGAAACCTGATGGTAAGAGACCTGTGGGAAGACCAAGACGAAGATGGAGGGATAATGTTGAGATGGACCTAAAGGCAATTGGTAGGGATGGAAAAGAGTATATAGATCTTGCTCAGGATAAGGGACAGATGGAAGGCCTGTGTTGCTGCAGCCATGAACCTTCGGGTTTAAGAAGGCTAGAGAGTTAGTTAGTTAGTTAGACAACACATTCATTGAAGTTAATTAATCGTCTGACTACCATGTGAGAGATCAGCGTTTGTTACTGACCCAAAGATGTTCATTATTTCATTTATTATGTTTTGTGTAATTTTGTGCTTAATACGCACGATTTCTGTTTTGTTATATTTTGGAAAACGTTGTTGCATTAATATGTTGTATAATTAATTATTATCACATTCTTGATAATGTAAAATTACGATGTATACATTTCTATATACATTTTTGACCATAGCAACAATAAAAGAAACAAAACACAGTAGATCAATAAGTGAAAAAAATATATGGAAATTTTAATAGTGACGTCCGAGTTTCATTGAAGTTATCAAAATCCTAATTGCTATTTCGTAAAGTGAATACTAGGATGCTTCGTTGAAGTTCAAGTAAAAGGCTTGCTTCACGTTCGATCCCCCAGGTGGGGGGGGGGGGGTAGAACCTCTATTTTTACCAGCTGTTCAAGTGACTCCGTCGCCCACCCACTGTCGTATAAAATGGGTACCTGAAGGAGACACTGGGGGATAAAGGCAGCCAAGGCCGCGGTGCTGATCACATCACCCCCACCTTGGGCAGTGATCAAGAAAATGTGCAGTTCTAAGTTCACACCCTGCTCATACGGCTTCATGGCGTGGTGCAAAGCACACGGGGCCTCCTGGATGGCGCAGTGGTAGCGTCGTCGACCTGTAATCAAGGGGTCCCGGGTTCGATACTCGTAGGAGGCACCTAGTGGTTCGGATACCATTTTAAACTGTAGGTCCAGTCTCGATTACCCTTACTGTGCATAAAGTGGACTGAAACACCAAATAAATCAAGAAACCAAGCAAGCAAGGCACAGGGGAACACTTTACTCTTTTCATTGATATTAATGGTGACTTTGGGGACGCCCTGTACTTACAGCTAGAGTACTCTGTAGGAACAATACAGCCAGCAGAGATAATGCCAGAGCGTAGTCACAGATCACAGATCTTACCCCCTTACCCTCAAATCATACACACATGACCGCCACCCCACACATACGCTACTTATCATGTACCATGCCCTTGCATAAAAGTTAGAAAACGTGACTGGAGGGGACGGTTACCAACGCGACGAGATGCAAAGGACCTGCGGTAACATATGGGTACATGGCCCAGAATGTGCTCCGTATGCAGATGACATGCGAGTGTGGAAAAGGAGGCATTAAAACTGAACTACGACGTAGGGTAGCATGATAGATTAAATGGGTTATGTGGTTTTAAAAAAAAAGGAAGGGTTGCTTTATTTAACCCAGGGGGTGTATTTCCATTCATGAGGATTTGTTGGGGGAGAGGGCTACCCCAATGTTTGCGGGCAAGAGTGTCTGTAGGGGAATCTAAAATATGGATAATTTCAAACGGGTCGTTAAACGAAATGGGATATATTCGTGAGGGTGGGAACACTTGAAATCTTGACTGACCCCATGTGTGTGGTGATAGCTTCCATGGTGTAACAGGGGGGGTTGTCCCCCCCAAGTGAAAATTGCTACGAACAAGATATACGATTATACGTATGGAAGATTTGTAGGGTCGTATGCTCCTTGTGAAAGTTAACCGAGAAGTTCGGTATACATCACGAATATGTGAAGCACCTGTGGAAATATATTCAGGGTGTCCCAATAAAAGAAACGGATTTAATATGCTAGAGAAAATACTATATCTTTACAAAATGGCATATATTCTAACATCATTACAACGGGTAAATGTTCCGATTTAAGAATGAAAGATTTTTTTTTGGACTCGCAATAACAGTGTCACGTACAATAACGATGTCCTCAACAGACCAGCTAGATTGAGAGCGCGGTGATTTAATGTCTACTGTCGAACCTGTTTCCTCAAATTTCTTGCCAACTTACTCTCACTAGGTGCATTTTTAAATCCAAGAATTGCACATCTAATAATGAGTTGTAATGAGTTTTCACTATAATAACTCCATGTTCCTTTGCGTAACCCTCCATGTCAACTAAGCTGCAACAATCACTGATAAAAGTATTGTTAGAATATGTTGCGTAAATCAAACTTGGCATCCTTAAATCGGAGCATTTACCCGTTGCAATGTCGCAAAAATATTTGTCATTCTTCTTTAAAAAAGTGTCCTATTCAGCATATTAAATCCGTCGCTTTTATTGGGACATCCTTTACGTGGTGGTTGAAAAGTGAGTTGACATTGAAAATTTGCTGTAGTTTTTGTAATATTTAAGAAATCTCAATGACATGTCTTATCCATATACATTGTGGAATTGGATTACATATGTGCCCAACTCAGAATTCACTGCAGGCACCGGCGACATCCACCAGCTTCCCCCAAAGAACGGGGATGGAATTCACGGTCTTCTGTAGAAATTCTTTCGGGACGTATGTGATAATATCCCGAATCTGTGCCTCTAATTGTTCCACAGTGAGGGATTTTGTCTTGCACACTTCCTCCTTTGCCCATCCCCAGTAGTGGTGGTGGGGGAGTTCAACGCCCGAAAATGAGGCACAAACCGAAAATGAGGCTCGGTGAGGCTCGCAGTGTTGCCAACTCCTTACTCGAAAAAATCACCAAGGTTTTTGGTCTAACCTAACCTAAAGCAAGGAGCTGGCAATCTTGCTTGAGAGTTTACAAAACCGAAAATGAGGCTCGGTGAGGCTTGCAGTGTTGCCAACTCCTTACTCGAAAAAATCACCAAGGTTGCCAACCTACTGGTACTTTTACCATGGTTTTTTACAAAAGAGAAAATGAGGCTCGGTGAGGCTCGCCTTAATGGATTTCTCTCGTAAGGCATGAGCTCCTCATTTTCTTGCAGTGTTGCCAACTCCTTACTCGAAAAAATCACCAAGGTTTTTGGTCTAACCTAACCTAAAGCAAGGAGCTGGCAATTTTGCTTGAGGCTTGCCTTACAGTGCATAAAGCAAGGTTGCCAACCTACTGGTACTTTTACCATAGCCTTTTACAAAAGAGAGAGGAGAGAGAGGGAAGAGTTAAACAACCGACAGCCCACCTACAGTTTTTTTTCTTGGTCTAACCTAACCTAAAGCAAGAAGCTGGCAACCTTGCTTGAGGCTTGCCTTACAGTGCATAAAGCAAGGCTGCCAACCTACTGGTACTTTTACCATGGTTTTTTACAAAAGAGAGAGGAGAGAAAGGGAAGAGTTAAACAACCGACAGCCCACCTACAGTTTTTTTTTCTTGGTCTAACCTGGCCTAAAGCAAGGAGCTGGCAACCTTGCTTGAGGCTTGCCTTACAGTGCATAAAGCAAGGTTGCCAACCTACTGGTACTTTTGCCATAGCCTTTTACAAAAGAGAGAGGAGAGAGAGAGGGGGAAGGGTTAAACAACCGACAGCCTACCTACAGTTTTTTTCTTCTTGGTCTAACCTAACCTAAAGCAAGGAGCTGGCAACTTTGCTTGAGGCTTGTCTTACAGTACATAAAGCAAGGTTGCCAACCTACTGGTACTTTTACCATGGTCTTTTACAAAAGAGAGAGGAGAGAGAGGGAAGAGTTAAACAACCGACAGCCCACCTACAGCCTTTTTCTTCTTGGTCTAACCTAACCTAAAGCAAGGAGCTGGCAACCTTGCTTGAGGCTTGCCTTACAGTGCATAAAGCAAGGTTGCCAACCTACTGGTACTTTTGCCATAACTTTTTACAAAAGAGAGAGGAGAGAGAGAGAGGGGGAAGAGTTAAACAACCGACAGCTGCCAACACCCACCTACAGCTTTTTTTGGTCTAACCTAACCTAAAGCAAGGAGCTGGCAACTTTGCTTGAGGCTTGCCTTACAGTGCATAAAGCAATTTTTGCCAACCTACTCACACTGGGCAAGGATAGCCGGCACTGCCGTAAAAGAGAGAGAGATGGGTGGATGGCAACACAGTATGTGTGTGCGTGTGTGTGTATAATATGTAGCATTATTAACTGGAGAGTGTTGGCAAACCACCTGCAACTAAAAAAATAGAGATGCCAATGTTACTGTAAGATGAAGAGAGAGAGAGACCTATAGCTGGCAACAATGGTGAGTTAATGCACCTTATCGTAATTTTCCAAGTCCCCGGGGGGGGCCAAATGTTTATATATTGTGATTTTTGTAAACCTCTCTCGGGGGAATGATGTGCCACATGCGTGCGTGCCTCTTATTATTTCTGTATTGTGACGCAAACAAACAAATAATAATTGTTGTTTTTTAGGATACCTGGCCTCTATAACCTTGCCAGGAGTGCGTGGTGCCCAACCAAAAAAAAAAGTAAAGGTTCTAACGGCTGCGGTTAGATAACTACATACCTCTGTAGAGTTTCACGTGTTTTTTTTTTCTCTCAAAAAATCCTATGGGATACCTCTGTTTATCAAAAATTCGAGATATATTTGCAATTTAATGCTGTGGACTTGGAAAATTTTCGATTGACGAAAAAAATTGGTTCTATGACGACCTATGTTTATTTTGGTATGGGAGGACAGAGGACACCGAGATTCGACCGACACACTAAACCCGACCTCTCTATGCGTACTCTACGTCACCAAAAAAAATATCTCTTCTTGTCGATAAGTCGTCATGTTGTAATCAAAGGGTCCCGGGTTCGATACCTACTGGATTCCGATTCTACTTTAAACTGTATGCCCAGTCCCCCGATTAATCTATCTGTGCATAGAGTAAACTTAAAAAGTCGGTCAATTATTGTTGCGATTAAGGATTAAAAAAAAAAGAGGGGTGGGTGAAGTCAGATTCAAAGAGAATGCCACGTGATCACTTTGATTCAATAGCTCCGTCTAGTTTGCTGCATTTTTTGACTGCACTCATGCGTCTAGTTGGTTACACGGTGCAACCTACCTTGTTGATTTTGGGTGTCATGTAGTGTATTTGGTGTCTGCACCACGTCTTGGAGAGGTGTAATATGTGGTGTGGTGTATGACCACGTGGTGAGTGGTTAACTAATCAAATGAACGTTTAAAGCAGCAGACAGGTATTTGTTGAATCTTCTGAACTTGAACACTGCTATTTGTCTACTTGGTTGAATGTTATTTTTTTTCACCAGCCTGACACCGGGATATACCTGCACTGCATCTAATGTCAAAGAAGTGCAGCGTACTAGACGAGGATATTAAATTGCTCTGTTGTAAATGAGATGCATGATGTTCTCTCGTAAGTTGTTAATATGAATTGATGTTACTGTGAAGAAACTGAAGGCAGAATAATGCCAACGCTATCTGGACTTGCTTAGTTAATTCAAGATAGTCGCGACAAACGTAAACGGGCTGTGCAGGATTTGGAAATTTTTTTTCGATTGATGAAAATTTGGTTCTATGATGATGACCTATACTAAATTTTTGGTATGGGAGGACAGAGGATACCGAGACTCGACCAACACACTAAACCCCAGACCTCTCTATGGCTACATGTTCGGAAGTTACGAGTGATTAAAAGTTTTGGGAGGGTGTGTGCAAACATCTCTTACCCTTGAACTCAGGACCACCAAATTTTGGCATACATATGCTACATCCCCAAAATCGACAACGGGGTGGTGTTTGGGGGAGATTTTTCGATTTATTTTCGCGCAATATCTCACTGTTTTCGAGTTATTTGCAATTTTTAATGCTGGACTTGGAAAGTAAATAATTATCTACCTCATCAATAAATTGAAATATAAAGGAATAATCATACTACATCTACGAAATGTCAATATCATGCTGCTGCTTCAGACAGAGGGGGGGGGGGTTCAACCATGATAACCTATGTTTATTTTGTTAGGAGCCAATGCTAGCGCATGTCTCTACGATGATCCTATCGAAAAGAAATTGACAATTGGCCCACCCTTGACCTCCAAATTTCGTACAACGTTGAAACGTTTCAACGTTTATGCAGAAAGGTTGAAACGTATTGTCACGATTAGTCGAACATGTCGCGAAAGGCAAAATAAAAAAAAATAACTCTCAAATTCAAAATCGACCAAACAAGAGATAGTGAAAAAAAACAACATGGAACCTTACAACATCCATTGAATAATCGACATTTTGCTGAAATGTCTCAGGCGTTCGCTGGATGATCATGAAAAATTACATTTCTAAAATTGCAGGGAGAAGAAATGATAATCTAGAAGTCTCGATTGTGATAACAGAAGAGATGGACGCAACGAGAAGACGAAAAAGAAGAACATAAGGAGATTAATCAATGCGGACAAGATAAACGATGATCTAATCAATAACATTACAGCATTAAGTGCCATGCATTCTTTCCTCGTTCGTAATAAAATTTAACAAATTATAAAAAGGATAGCAATCCAACTTGTCATTTGACCTCCTTAGTGAAGCATGTTATAAAAAATATATATATATTGAAAGTTTCCAGTTCGTTTCATTTCGCGATTCATCCTCATAGCCGCGATAAACTTAGGAGGCACAGGCTTGTATACATTCCATCTTTCGTTCGGAGGGACAAGGTAAACCGAGCACCTAACCAACCATTCAATGATAATAATATTCATGAATTTTTGTTTTGAATTGAGAAAGTAAAAAAAATGATCACCTCCTTTAAATATCACATCTACTCTAAAGCATTCATTCGCTGTTCATATTTTCCGTCCTTGAATTCGAATGTGTGTTTTGTCTAACAATTGATTAAATTAAGTACCGAACATTATCGAAAAGCAATTCTGAAAACATTATACTGAAATATTAACATTATAATAAGTGTCCTTCCATAGCCGTTTCAGTCTTCAAACTGCTTCCAACACTGCTTCTGCATACTTTTCAATAAAATCAATTTACCGTACGCCCTGGCCCTTTGCAGATTAACAAAAAATCGTCTAAAGTTTGAAGTTGTGACCCTTCTCTATACCGTTGCAAGCTTTTTTGTGGTTATTCAAAGTACCTCATTTTCGCATATTCAAATACACACCAGTGAAGGGAGTTCATGTCTCATTAGTGATTTTAAATTTGTATTTTTGGGACCATACACACACGTCCTAACATTGTTGCTTTGTAGTCGATGAGTTGTGCGGGTACAGATGTGAAGTAGTTAATAAGACCCCACACAGACAAGCCCCCCCACCATTTCTTTCCGGCATAGTTGTTGTTTTGTTACTAGAAAATTGTTATGATTACAGTACACCTGTATCAGTATAGAATAACATAGTGCCATTTTCTGTTTCTGTTGCCAGCAAAAGCAAATCTGCAGGTCACAGGTTCGAGAAACAAGACATTTTTTAAAAATTCTCCTGCGCATAATATGGACCACCTATAGCGATGATATAATATAGATCGTATTAACAAATATACTTCAAAGTTATGTAATAAGATTTTGGTTTAGTATTTAATCACAGCAGCAAAACAAACTCTCCATTCGCTTCACAACAGAAGTTAAGTGCATTTTGCATACATGAAGAAGCAGAAATTTACGCCCCCGAGGTGTGCTGTTGGAAGACTATACAATAAGACGCGGCACCTCATTCTTTACAATAATAAATAAGCAGTGGAGTAAAAAATCCTCTGTTTTATTTTGATGTAAAGAAAAGTTTTAGTCCATACATTGATCTGATCCCCCTTGTCCAAAATAATAATAATAATAATAATAATAATAATAAGCTCCGGTCTCATCTGGAGATTGCAACACTGATATGTCCGTCTATTCAGAAAAAAAAACAAAAGTTTTAACATCCATGGACAATACCGTACAGCAGCTGTTGAGCCCCCCCATATGTAAAGTTTCTTTTTTTTCCTCGTTAGCTGAACGCGAAGATGAGGATTGGAAGATGCTCGAGACTCCCCGTTCATTCGGGTATAACATCTTTCCTTTCTAACACTCCATTTTTTTCTGTAAGAGGGGGCATTTCTTTAGATACCAGGAGCACCTGTCTGATGTGACCGCTCTCTGTTTCCAACTTCGCCACTGGACCGTTAACAAAAGCCAATTTCTACGCAATTCATAACCGTTGGTTGATATGTAAATATATTCGGCAATACTGAAAACTCACAGACGTGATGATGATTCAAGCAGATCACGATACAGCCGTATGCATGTAAAACTATTTTCGTCACACACAGGCAAAAAAGTAAAAAGTAACATTTCTCTCCTTCCCTCGCTTTTAGCCATCTTCAAATAAAATAGCATCCAGTATCCTTCTAGATAGGAGGTGAAACATGACTAGCGAAAGTAATGAAATCGAAGTGTGAATTATTTTGTTATGATCTCCCTTCCTTCTTCGCATGCATGTTTCATATCACGCTCGCTGACATTGAAATAAGCAAAAACAATTGCAAGACAGCACAGATTATAACCCATCGTAACTAGGTCTGTTTTTTTTTTTAAAAAAATAATAATCGTCAGTCCATATGACAATGCTTTTGTGATGTGCACACCCTTTTTTTGGTTGTTGTCCGTGATGAAATTTTTTATCATTGATAGGCCGGGGACTGAGCTTCTAACTTTCCACATTTACAAACAATATCGTTTACAATAATACCTTCGCTAGAAAGCACAGTACAATAAATATCCTTTTTTATATATAAATATTTTAAGTTATGCAATAACTTTAGACAGCAGCTAATTATCATGGCATTATATTCGCGTCCATGTCTGAAACTAGTCTTTATACACACAGCCAACTCACTCATGCAATATAATATCTGATGTAATATAATACAAACAGCTGTGGAAGGTTGTCGACTCTTCGCGAAACAGGACGTACACGTCAGAGTTGTGCAGAAGATAGGGTCGACCCCCTTGTCGATTTTGGTGATGTAGAGTACGTGTACGAAATTTGGAGGTCAAGGGTGGGCCAATTGTCAATTTCTTTTCGATAGGATCATCGTAGAGACATGCGCTAGCATTGGCTCCTATCAAAATAAACATAGGTTATCATGGTTGAACCCCCCCCCCTCTGTCTGAAGCAGCAGCATGATATTGACATTTCGTAGATGTAGTATGATTATTCCTTTATATTTCAATTTATTGATGAGGTAGATAATTATTTACTTTCCAAGTCCAGCATTAAAAATTGCAAATAACTCGAAAACAGTGAGATATTGCGCGAAAATAAATCGAAAAATCTCCCCCAAACACCACCCCGTTGTCGATTTTGGGGATGTAGCATATGTATGCCAAAATTTGGTGGTCCTGAGTTCAAGGGTAAGAGATGTTTGCACACACCCTCCCAAAACTTTTAATCACTCGTAACTTCCGAACATGTAGCCATAGAGAGGTCTGGGGTTTAGTGTGTTGGTCGAGTCTCGGTATCCTCTGTCCTCCCATACCAAAAATTTAGTATAGGTCATCATCATAGAACCAAATTTTCATCAATCGAAAAAAAATTTCCAAATCCTGCACAGCCCGTTTACGTTTGTCGCGACTATCTTGAATTAACTAAGCAAGTCCAGATAGCGTTGGCATTATTCTGCCTTCAGTTTCTTCACAGTAACATCAATTCATATTAACAACTTACGAGAGAACATCATGCATCTCATTTACAACAGAGCAATTTAATATCCTCGTCTAGTACGCTGCACTTCTTTGACATTAGATGCAGTGCAGGTATATCCCGGTGTCAGGCTGGTGAAAAAAAATAACATTCAACCAAGTAGACAAATAGCAGTGTTCAAGTTCAGAAGATTCAACAAATACCTGTCTGCTGCTTTAAACGTTCATTTGATTAGTTAACCACTCACCACGTGGTCATACACCACACCACATATTACACCTCTCCAAGACGTGGTGCAGACACCAAATACACTACATGACACCCAAAATCAACAAGGTAGGTTGCACCGTGTAACCAACTAGACGCATGAGTGCAGTCAAAAAATGCGGCAAACTAGACGGAGCTATTGAATCAAAGTGATCACGTGGCATTCTCTTTGAATCTGACTTCACCCACCCCTCTTTTTTTTTTAATCCTTAATCGCAACAATAATTGACCGACTTTTTAAGTTTACTCTATGCACAGATAGATTAATCGGGGGACTGGGCATACAGTTTAAAGTAGAATCGGAATCCAGTAGGTATCGAACCCGGGACCCTTTGATTACAACATGACGACTTATCGACAAGAAGAGATATTTTTTTTGGTGACGTAGAGTACGCATAGAGAGGTCGGGTTTAGTGTGTCGGTCGAATCTCGGTGTCCTCTGTCCTCCCATACCAAAATAAACATAGGTCGTCATAGAACCAATTTTTTTCGTCAATCGAAAATTTTCCAAGTCCACAGCATTAAATTGCAAATATATCTCGAATTTTTGATAAACAGAGGTATCCCATAGGATTTTTTGAGAGAAAAAAAAAAACACGTGAAACTCTACAGAGGTATGTAGTTATCTAACCGCAGCCGTTAGAACCTTTACTTTTTTTTTTGGTTGGGCACCACGCACTCCTGGCAAGGTTATAGAGGCCAGGTATCCTAAAAAACAACAATTATTATTTGTTTGTTTGCGTCACAATACAGAAATAATAAGAGGCACGCACGCATGTGGCACATCATTCCCCCGAGAGAGGTTTACAAAAATCACAATATATAAACATTTGGCCCCCCCCGGGGACTTGGAAAATTACGATAAGGTGCATTAACTCACCATTGTTGCCAGCTATAGGTCTCTCTCTCTCTTCATCTTACAGTAACATTGGCATCTCTATTTTTTTAGTTGCAGGTGGTTTGCCAACACTCTCCAGTTAATAATGCTACATATTATACACACACACGCACACACATACTGTGTTGCCATCCACCCATCTCTCTCTCTTTTACGGCAGTGCCGGCTATCCTTGCCCAGTGTGAGTAGGTTGGCAAAAATTGCTTTATGCACTGTAAGGCAAGCCTCAAGCAAAGTTGCCAGCTCCTTGCTTTAGGTTAGGTTAGACCAAAAAAAGCTGTAGGTGGGTGTTGGCAGCTGTCGGTTGTTTAACTCTTCCCCCTCTCTCTCTCCTCTCTCTTTTGTAAAAAGTTATGGCAAAAGTACCACTAGGTTGGCAACCTTGCTTTATGCACTGTAAGGCAAGCCTCAAGCAAGGTTGCCAGCTCCTTGCTTTAGGTTAGGTTAGACCAAGAAGAAAAAGGCTGTAGGTGGGCTGTCGGTTGTTTAACTCTTCCCTCTCTCTCCTCTCTCTTTTGTAAAAGACCATGGTAAAAGTACCAGTAGGTTGGCAACCTTGCTTTATGTACTGTAAGACAAGCCTCAAGCAAAGTTGCCAGCTCCTTGCTTTAGGTTAGGTTAGACCAAGAAGAAAAAAACTGTAGGTAGGCTGTCGGTTGTTTAACCCTTCCCCCTCTCTCTCTCCTCTCTCTTTTGTAAAAGGCTATGGCAAAAGTACCAGTAGGTTGGCAACCTTGCTTTATGCACTGTAAGGCAAGCCTCAAGCAAGGTTGCCAGCTCCTTGCTTTAGGCCAGGTTAGACCAAGAAAAAAAAACTGTAGGTGGGCTGTCGGTTGTTTAACTCTTCCCTTTCTCTCCTCTCTCTTTTGTAAAAAACCATGGTAAAAGTACCAGTAGGTTGGCAGCCTTGCTTTATGCACTGTAAGGCAAGCCTCAAGCAAGGTTGCCAGCTTCTTGCTTTAGGTTAGGTTAGACCAAGAAAAAAAAACTGTAGGTGGGCTGTCGGTTGTTTAACTCTTCCCTCTCTCTCCTCTCTCTTTTGTAAAAGGCTATGGTAAAAGTACCAGTAGGTTGGCAACCTTGCTTTATGCACTGTAAGGCAAGCCTCAAGCAAAATTGCCAGCTCCTTGCTTTAGGTTAGGTTAGACCAAAAACCTTGGTGATTTTTTCGAGTAAGGAGTTGGCAACACTGCAAGAAAATGAGGAGCTCATGCCTTACGAGAGAAATCCATTAAGGCGAGCCTCACCGAGCCTCATTTTCTCTTTTGTAAAAAACCATGGTAAAAGTACCAGTAGGTTGGCAACCTTGGTGATTTTTTCGAGTAAGGAGTTGGCAACACTGCAAGCCTCACCGAGCCTCATTTTCGGTTTTGTAAACTCTCAAGCAAGATTGCCAGCTCCTTGCTTTAGGTTAGGTTAGACCAAAAACCTTGGTGATTTTTTCGAGTAAGGAGTTGGCAACACTGCGAGCCTCACCGAGCCTCATTTTCGGTTTGTGCCTCATTTTCGGGCGTTGAACTCCCCCACCACCACTACTATCCCCACAGTAAACAAAGCCACAGGGCGTGATGTCCAGACATCTGGCAGACCATTCGTGATGTTCTCGTCATCCTAGCCAACGCCCAAGAAAATTGTGGTCCAACCAGGCCCGTACGGTAAGTGCAAAGTGTGGCGGCGCGTAGCCTTACAGCAAAACAAACTCACCAGTGTTTCCCCACCGAGATACGATGGGCAAAATATACCCTCGCAATATTATCAGGTAGCGTTTGCCAGACATACATAGTGTCATGCAGAAAATATGGACCTACGACCCTATCATATTGTGAAATTTGTATGCAAATATATAACCCCATTCCATAATATATACTGTCAAAAAAGTACCAGGAATTTGTAATTTAAAAGGCCCGCGCTAATGATTTTTTAAAAATATTTATTTCCGTAAGTTGGTAGCACTGTACTTAATTACTATGCCAAACATGAGCGCGATCTGTCAACCAGTTTGTTTAGAGCAGGAGGTTGAATCAGTCCACTTCAGTAGTGCATCACGATTTTTAAAATGAACGAAATTATAGAACAAAGAGTTTTCCTTAAATTTTGTGCTGCGTACGGAATTTCGTGTGCTGACTCGCTAAAAATGTTAGAAAGGACTTATGGTGAATCAGTTTTATCAAAAACACGGTCTTACGAGTGGTACAAAGCGTTCAAGGAGGGTCGAGAGATAGTCGAAGACATGCCTCGTTCTGGACGACCTTCTACCTCTTCAACCGATGAAAACATCAAAAAATTGAAGAAAATTGTGCTCAATAATCGCCATTCCAGCTTAAGAGAGATAGATACTGACCTTAACATCTCTCACGAGTCTGTTCGTTCGATTTTGGTGGATATTTTGGGCATGAGACGCGTCGCCGCACGGTTGTTCCAAAAGAGCTGAATATCCTTCAAAAACAGTACCGTGAGCAGATCTCTTTAGACGTTCTCGATCGCGGCAATTCTGATCCCACATTCATGGAACGCATCACAACTGGTGACGAGACATGGGCCTACGAGTTTGACATGCAAACAAGTCAACAGTCATCAGAATGGAGGACATAAAATGAGACGAAACCGAAAAAAACACGTCAAAGTCGCTCAAAAGTCAAGGTGAAGCTCATTGTTTTCTTCAATATTCGTGGTTTGGTGCATCATAAATTCATTCCAGAGGGACAGACGTTCAATAAAGAATACTATTTGGCCGTATTGAAGCGTTTGCATGAGAAAATCCGTCAGAAACGGCCAGATTTGTGGAAGAACAATTCGTGGATTTTACACGACGATAATGCGCCATCGCACAGAGCGACAGTTGTGACAGAATTTAAGGCCAAAAACACAATAAATACCATCGATCAACCACCGTATTCACCAGATCTGGCTCCGTGTGACTTCTTTATGTTCCCAAAATTAAAATTGCCGCTCCGGGGTACCCGTTTCTACTCGATTGAAGCCATAAAGCAAAATTCGTGGAAGGAGCTGAATGCCATACCGGAAAGCGCCTATAAAAAGTGTTTCGAAGACTGGAAAGAACGCTGGCATATGTGTGTTGCATCAAAAGGGGCCTACTTTGTAAGGGACAAAATAAATATTGATGAATAAATGAACATTGTGCGTTTTATTTAACAATTCAGGGTACTTTTTTGACAGAATATATGTACGGAAAATTTCATTCAGATTGCTTAAATATTACAAAAACTACAGCAAATTTTCAATGTTTAGTTACTTCTCACACACCCTGTAGATGAAAAAGTTAGTACTGCTAGTTCGTATCGTTCCTTTATTCAAATATTTCTTATTCACTCTTTTTACCCATTACCATTTTACTACTTTAGTTCAAAATCTATTTGAATCATTGGCGTACGCAAAGGGGGAACTGATGGGGCTTCAGCCCATCCCGAATATTTGAGAAAATCAAGTTTTGAAATGAGAGCAGTTAAGAACCTTGTAAAAACCAAAGCGGTCAACGCAAACCTCCTTAACATTATCCCGACTATCATTTCTGTCTTTGAACAACCTGAAAAACAAAGCTTAAAAGTAGTATTATGTTATAGTGTGTAACACCCACCCTTTATGTAATATCCACTTTTAAAATTCCAGCTCCATCAGAGAACACCTGCGTACGCTAGTGATTTGAATGAAATATTCATTTCCATATTTTTTTCTTTTTAAATATTTACTATTATTTAGGCACATTTTTGAAAGTATATTCCAATATAATACTGTATTATACTCGCTGTAATTTGTCCAATTGGTTGCGAAGGACACGGGCGCCAAAATATATTATTGTATTTCCAATATGGCGGTTATTAACGCCAGAGGGACTTGCACAGTCCTTGTATTGAGATCAGCACTTAATTCCACATACCCAATCTTCATCTCAATAGTAATAAATAATAATAATAATAATGTCCCTCTCAATGACGTAGTGCTAACGTCATCGCTCTGAAATCAAGGCGTCCGGGGTTCGATTCCCGGCAGAGGCACATAGTTGCTCGGATCCTCTTTAAACTCTAGGTTATGTTTCGGTTAGCCTCTCTGCGCATAAGGCGCAATCAAACTCAAACTCTTATTTGTGTTGTTAATGTTTACTGCTTGTATTAATTTCAACTGTCGGGTAGTAGTGACAATGATCCGATGAAGTGACGCACAAAAAGCAACGTCATTTTCCAGACAGAAAAACGAATCTTTGATGCGAAGGCATTTCCAACTGCCTACTTTGGTGCTCGAGATCTCAAGATGAAAGTCTGTGACTGACACGGAAGAGATCCAGGTTCGATTGACTGTGTGGGTGATCTAAGGTTAAAAATTTTCAGACAATGTCCCTGCGTAAATCCACCAGCCTCCGATGGCGCTTGGCGACAACTTGGGGCTAAAAATACGACCGGAGCGTGATTCTGATCACATCACCTTCAGTGGCAGCCCTACTTCCACAGCCCTTACGTGCCTTCATGGTCCACTGATTTGGTTAATTTTTGTTCGCCCCTTTGGCTAATCGCGACGATGAGAATGAGTTCACAAAGAACACCCACGCCCTGATTCTGATTCGAACCCGGGACCTACGTGCCTTCGTGTATCAGTGCAATGAGGAAGGGGTAACTTTACTTACTTACTCACCTCAAGGTCGCTTCAAAAGGCATAATCCTCCAGGATTGTCTACGAAATAACGCATTAAAAAAATACTTCTGCTACAGCTCTGCTACATCCTCCACACGAATCCAGAGAGACTCGGCTCTTCCCATAATGCACTCTCTAGGAGCGATCAATACGTAATTTGATAAACGTGCCTCCCTCTCTCTCCTGGCCTAGCCCCCCGCCCCTCGCCCCCCTCAAACTTAACTCTCCCTTGGTTACTTGGTGCCGCTTGGAGTAATTGAGCCTACGCTTGCATTTTTACGTCTGCAGGGAAAATCATATCTTTCGAGATCAAGGAAGGTAAACATAGGACTTTTTTTTCCGGAACTAAAAGATGGCATTAAATAAATTCTAGTAAATAATATTAAGTTCTAAATTAGTTTATCTCCTTTGCCTTTTTTAGCTTTCTGTTCGCGTTTCGTCTCTTTCTATTTTTTCCCCGAACGATTCTTTTTCCTTCCAATGCTTCCAGTAATGCACTAAAGACTCTTACAGTCTTCATAGTATTACTCAGAGAAAGATCAAAGAGGTACCCATACATCGCCGTCTGTCCCTCTACCTTTCAGTCTGTGCCAGTCAGTTGTGAGTATGTCAGAAACTGCCAGATCTATAGCGACGAGATTTGGTGAGTCGTCTGTTATATTAAACGAGTGGACATAATCGATACCTGAGTTTTAAATTTTTGAGTTCACCTTATGCACATATACGCTAATCGGGACTGAACCTACAGTTTAAAGTTGGATACGAACCAATATGCTATGTCCATGGAGCAAGCGAAAAGAAACTAGTCTCTGCGTGACGCGAGACGGCTCCACCAATGAACACGTAAGAGGAATGGGATTGCGTGGAGGGGGGAAAGCGTCCGCCGTTACCAGCCTTCGCAGCAGTGTGTACTGCTTTGCTCTGCTCGCTCGATTTTGCCCTCTTTTCTGCTGCTATGAGCGGCTTTGTTCCAGTGATAGCAGGGACAGAGTATGTTTGTCTCCACCCGGTATGGGACAAACGACCCCTTGATTACAAGGCAACGACGTTACCACTACGCCATCGGGGACGCCTCCAATCAATACCTACAGAATACTCAGCAATTACTAGGCACACTTAATTATAATTTAGATGTAACCTAACTGGTACTATCTTACTGTGACATAACAAAGTAGGGACAAAAAAAATTATAAGCCGACTACCGTGCTGAGAGGTTAGCACATCGCGTTATAACGCCAGGCGTTCCGGGTTCGGATCCCGACTTCGGCAAGGGTGTCCTTAGAGAGTGTCCTTTCATCAGTTTTATCATACCATCACTCATGCTCATTTTCGCGATTAGCTGAAGATGGTAGAAAGCGAAGTAAAATAATCAAATCAAATTAATTAAAATGTTGACTTTTAAAACCTTAAATATTCAGAACAACTACTACCTCCAGAGTTCGATAACTTTACTTAATCATCAGTAACCCTTATCATCGAAATTAACCTAGCGAAGCCGACAGGCGACGAAAATTTACAATATGACGATGTTATCATTTGTACGTAAATTCTGTGATTTTTAAGCTTACATTCATACCAATTTTTCATTTAATTACTAGCAAGTTGAATATAAATTGAGTGAGTTTACATTTAATATTGTATTCTAAAAAATAAATATAATTGTAATATATAATGCCCTACCATATAAATACATTGCAAGAGAAGTTTATGAAGAGCTTCCCCGATGGCGCAGTCGTTGCCTTGTAATCAAGAAGTCCCGCGTTCGATACCGGTGGAGGCACATAGTGGTTCGGTTTCCACTTTAAACTGTAGGTCCAGTCCCGATTAGCATTTCTGTGCAAAAAGTGTACTTGCGAAAAGAAAGTCAAAAAAGCAAACAGTAGAAGCGTATAAAATATTACTAAATTACAAATCTAAACTTCCATTACAACCTAAGAGTTGTCGAACTTCATTTTGAAGTACTTTCCTCTCCAGGACCGCCCTCTTCGACAAGGACGAGGACTCACCATCCCTCGAGCAACAATGACAAGTTCGAACCACAGAATCTGCGTCTCCTAACGACAACGAACGCCTCGTCCCAGTCTTCCAATATCCGCGCTCTTTTCCTCGTTAAAACATCCGTAACAAACTACCTGACTCACTCAATTCATATTTTAATTGCATTTTTTCCCTTTGCAGAAATTCGCAAGACTGGAGTCATTATGAGATTAGAAGCCGCAACTGAAATCGCATTGATATTCAAGTTCCCTTACCTTTCCCCCTGTCCTTTTTATCTCTCATTGTTCTTCCTTTGTCTTCGCTCGTCTTTCGGAAACGAATATTGAAGATGGTAGCAGAGCGTGGTTCTGGCAATCTTCGAGTTTTTTTTTTCTTGAATCGACATTCGCGGTGGGATATAATTGTCTTCGCTTCGACGGCAATTATATTTGATTTCATCTCCTGAGAGTTTTAATATTCATAAGTGGGTCGTTAGGAGTCTCTGGTGAAGGTATTAAAGCCAGAGCGGATGGAATACGAAGAAGTATTCTCTGTGGCTCTGAACGTGCTCAAGTTTGGGACAGGCTAATATTATCGTTCATGAGTCCATTTGCTTTCGTTCGTTACTCATGCTGTTGTATATGTTACGTATTCAAATTCAAAGTGTATTTCTTTAAGTTCACTGAATTACTAGTCTTCTTGTACGAGGGCTGTTTAGGCCAAACGGAAACTTTTAAGTTTTCAGAACAACAGAATGAACCCAGACGTACATAAAAACATTACTTACAAGCGGAGAACGCATTTATATGTGTTAAATATGTACATATATATTTAGTTACTTCTATAAAAGTATGGAATTAAATACTAACTTGCAATTGCAAAAAGAAATGGCAATTCTTACATGCATTATGCTTACATGAGAATCAATGAAATTAATTCGAATGCGAAATTTAGATACAAAATATACTTTATTTTTTTGTCACCGAAACAACTGATTAACAACCGTTTTCTAAGTGCTGAAAAGTGAATCTCTGAAACATAATTCCCCCTATGACTTTTTTATATTGGCTGAAACGGTGCTCAATATCGCAAGAAGCAAAGGGAGTATATTTAAAATATACAATGGACAGCTTGAGCCTACATTCTCATTCTCTATTGTTGACAAGAATGGTAGAATAACAGATGCATTGTCTATTGTTAAGATTGAATATAAACAAAGAGGACAAAACGAACAGAGTAACTATGGTATTTAACACAAAAGGGAAAGGAATATTTATGTATTCCATGCTGGGAGTTTCTGAACCTCCTTACAGTCTTGACCTTGCTCTGAACGATTGTGAGGCAAGATTTACTCGCACGCAACTGTTCGTGGATGCGTTTGTACATTTGTGTTTTGCCTTTCGATCCTTTTCCTGCGCTCATCCATTCATGTCGGCTCTTCATCCTGAATTTACACACGCACGCATGCATGCGTACACACACACAAGGCGCATTCTTCATCCTGTGAACTGACGTTTGAACGTAGATGAAACAGAAGGCCGAATATATGAAACGACCGAGCGAATATAGCATGCTGAAATTTGGTTAGCAGCTCTCTTGGAACAACAAATCAGAAATCGACAATTTCCCTCTGATTCAGTTGGTTAAATATATGAATAAGGAACGGATGCAATGATGAAGAATTCATAACATGGTTAAATTTGGCTGAAAGACTGGCAATTCCAGGCTAGGCTCTTTGATGAAGTTCAGCTTGTGATTGAAAGGTGGAAAGACGTGGAAATACAAGCAAATCATGCAGAAGACAGGAATCATAGGATCTCAATGTGTAATGTATTTAAGTAGAAGCTAGGATTGAGATTGACTTAGAAGATAAGCAGGAAACAATGTAAATAAGAATGAAGCGAATAGATACATGTTCAAGAATTAACAACGGTTCTTATACCATATAGTAATTCTCATCAGTAGAAGCAAATGCAACAATACTAATTACAGTATGTTTGTTCAAAATTTATTCAATACTGTTGTCGACGTATTTGTATCACATATCACGATTTGGTGTACCGATAAGATATATATATATATATATATATATATATATATATATATATATATATATATACGAGGGTTGAGGAGTAAGTCATGGCAACCTGTAATAATTCGACAATCGAAGGATGTATTAAACATTTGTTATATACAACTGAAAGAGTATCCATTATGGATATTTTGTTGGTAGGAATCATGAAAGAAAACGCAAGCAACCCTGTGACATACACATGTATTAATGTACAAGTTACAAAAACCCGTCTGACCCTGTGACATACACATGTGCACATGTTACAAAAACTTGTCTGGTTATGACAAACCTTCGAAAGGTTTTTGTAACTTGTACATTAATACATGTGTATGTCACAGGGTTGCTTGCGTTTTCTTTAATGATCCCTACCAACAAAATATCCATAGTGGATACTCTTTCAGTTGTATATATTTTTTTTAATACATCCTTCGATTTTCGAATTATTACTGGGTTGCCATGACTTACTCCCAACCCTCGTATATATCGAACATTTAAAAATATAGTTAGGATTGAAGAAGAATGTAATGTATTTTAAATATTTTTGTAACAATTTGGAACGAAAGCATAGGATTTTTTAGCTATAATTTAGGAGGTGAATCTAGGTAAAATCAAGAATTATATTCGAGGTTTCATTCTCAAAATAAATAACTTTTAAAAATTACGTTTTGTATTTTTTATACATGCATATTTGATATATATATACACTTCTTAACGGATTTTATGTTGAACCTTTTGGTTTAAATTATTGACTGAAGGCTGCAGTTCTTGTCACTGCTCTGTCCGGGAACTTTTCGATACCGCCTCGTATATAAAGAGACATAATGCTTAAGGGGTGTATGCAAATTACAAAGTATACAAGTCGCACGTTATAGAGCACCGATGGACAACGGCGGAAATAAGATCATCTTGTTGAAGCGCTGCCCCAAAGCTCTTGCTCTGATTTCCATCCTGATGCCAGACAGTGTCACCCGTCTAAAATATGCATCACCCGAAGTTTAAAGGACATGCGTGCCCCGGCCAACTTCGGATCACAGGAACGAAACCGAAAGAGCGCGTGGCCCGGGCGAAGGCCCCACGCCCCGTGTCAGTCACTCCCGAGGGATCCTTTCCCTGTCATGTTTTTCCTTTGTGTGTCTTCTGGCGCGTTCCCGGGCTCTCCATAACTTTCATGCGGGTCGAGATATAGAAATAAGGTTTTTGTGCAGCCGAGGCAGAGGTCACGTCACGAACAATGCTCTTTTAGGAAATTTACTGCCTCGTTCTAACTAGGAGTTAGAGTTACATAACGAAAGCAAGCGGTTCGCACTTCCTATAAATGCATCTATCTTTAATTCATGCTTTTTTTCTGATCTACAATCGAGTGATTAATTCTACAACTACATTTGTCTTTTAGCAATGGATACAGGTGCTGTCAGAAAGACCATTAAGTAGTTTTCTGTTTCGTTTTGCTAGATGTTCTTTCAATCTCTATCAATTTTCTTTTTGTACCTTTCTCTCGCTTCTCTTTTTTCTCATTTTTACTTTTCTACTTTCTTTTTATTTATTTCCATCTCTCTCTGCTTTTATTGCTTCCCTCTCTTGATGCTTTTATTATATTTTTCTTCATTTTTGTCAATTATTTTATTTATCTTCCTCTCACCATACTCTTATTTCTTTTTATTCATATTATTTCTTTTATTTATTTATTTTCCTCTCTTGGCGCTTTTATTTCTATGTTACTTATTTTATATCTCTCTCCTCTTTTTCTATCTCGATTCCTTTATTTCTTGAAGTCTTTCTTTCTCTCAATTATTTTATTTATCTTTATTTCTTCTTTCCCTTCTTCTTTGAGTCCTTCCTATTTCTCTCGATGCCTTATATTTCTCTCTCTCTCCCTTTATTTATCTTTATTTCTTCCTATCGCCTTTATTTTATTCCTCTGTATTTCTCTCTCAATTATTTTTATCTTTATAATTTATATGATTGTAGTTATACAATACTGTATAATATTATACCCGCAATAACTAAATGTAAATATTTTTTTACGAAGATCATAGGCTCAAATCCTGGGTATTTCATGATGCTTATCTCTAATTTATTTCAGAAATTCATTCAGCCTCATCGTCGCGATTAAACCTAGAGCCATCGCTATACGTATTTCATAAATTGCGTAAAAACATAAAGCAATGTTTAGAGTAAACATGAACGAATTTTGCTGTTGGCTTTATAGTACACGCTGCAGAGCCACGCCACCAAGCCATATGCAACATTATGCGTGCAGAATTTTCTTTTTCCAATAAAAAAAGGGAAAAAGAAACTCGTGTGAGCATCGCTGGAAAATTCCACCTCCGACGATCCTTCCGAAAGTCTTTCCACCCCCGAGGCGAAAGGTGACGAAGGCTTAGTCAATTCCGAAACAATTTGCATCCCCTTCTCCGAGGGTTAAGGTTTTTTTCCTCCCCCTTTCGCCCCACGGCCTGTTCTGGGAGTTTCTCATCAACCTCGCCCTGATTTGTTTCTCTGGAGATGCCAACGGCTACTTTTCCAGTAATTGAGGATCAACTAACGACGAAGTTTGCTCCTTGCCCTGTTCCTGCGCCGTAAAACCGCTGTTTCTGCTTTCGAAGCTGACAACGTCACCTGGCGATTCGTGTTTCCTGGTTCCGGCGGCAAATCGCTCACTGGTTTGCTCGACGCAATCAGGGATTTCGTCGCAAGGTGAGCGAGGGTGTGCCCAGAAGGTTATTCCTAGTACAGCTTGCATCAATAAATGGCATGTCGTCTGCGTAGTGTTGCCGCATGAATAAGAAAATCTCTTCAAGCGGGGAAATTCAGACAGTAAAGGGAAAAATATAAATTTTATGAAAACAATCGACATTGCAGGGACATTAGAAAACACTAGCTAGGCAGAGTCTGAAATACGCATCCCTTTTGCGCGTAATTTATACTAAAATCAGCGCATTAAGTGGAAATTGCATGCTGGGGGTCCTACGGTCCTTCTATGGTTTAACACTGTGGCACTGAGACAGCTGGGGCCTGGGTAAATTTATATTTTTCATCATCGTATTAACGTTCATACTTATTGTAATACATCAGTAAGTATAAACCTAATGTCCATGAACATATTGACATTTGAAGGGGTCAGGTGTAAAACATGGTAAGGAACATTTTGGTAATTTTTGAGTTACAAATTAAAAATGTACCATCCTTCAATTTTCGAGTAAAATTGGCCTGTCATACAATTTGCATTGGAATCAGTGAAGCCTTCTGAAATTGATAAACAAAACACAAAAACCATTTATCTACAGTGTAGCTTCTAATAACCTTTTTCTTAATGAACTCAGAAATTACAAAAATGTCACTTACCATGCTTTATATCCGATCCCTTCATTTCTAATATCTTTCGCAAAATGTATAATTTGCTAAAATAATATTCGTAACCCCGATTTTCATATCTTCATTAAATGCTAATAATTCTACAATATAGTTGAAATAATAGTAATGCTTCTACTTGTACAGCTAGTAATAGCTGATAGAGTTTTCTGTTTCTCATATAGCGGAAAAAAATGGAACGAAAAAGATAAATTTTCATCATTAACAGGGAAATTTTCCTTGGTTGTGGCAACACTACATCTGTGGGCTGTTGTTCCCAAACATGGCGACTAACCGTTCTGTTGCACGAATCCTTCAAAAGGGCAAGCAGATAATATCAATGCGCTATTCAAGCACTTAAGGGCAAATTCTTTTTCTCTCGTCATCTGAAATACTCAGTCTGTGTGCATCGGTAGCCTTCGCACCCAATCCGCTTTGAATGTTACAACCAAGTGTTCAAATTTCACTCGCAAAAGGAACGGCGAACTCTGGTTGGCAGAGAACAAAGCACGTGCTGTCTCCAGCACTTCTCTCAGTGGGTGGAATCAGCCACATGATAGCCACCAGGGTCTTCCAACAGACTACAAAACACGAAGGTGGAGGAGGGGGGACACGTAGTGGGGGGAATTGTACCAGGATATACCTTCCGTTCTATAAATATGTCACTTAAGTACGAGGAACGCAAAGAGGAAGCAAATGAGAAAGAAAGAGAGAGAATGAAAGTAGAGCAAGGGACAAATACATTAAAAAGGGAAGAGACAAATAAAAGAAATGAAGAAAGAGAAAGAAAGAAGAAAGTGTAGAAATAGAGAAAGAAAGAAGAAAGTGTAGAAATAGAGAAACATAGAAGAAAGTGTAGAAATAGAGAAAGAAAGAAGAAAGTATGGAAATAGAGAAAGAAAGAGTAAAGGGAGAAATGGACTAAGAAGTGTAGGGAGAAGGGAAGAGAGAAATAGAACAAGGGAGGGTGAAACAGAGAAAGAAAGAATGTGAGCGAAAGAAAGAGAAATCTTAAGGAGGAAAGGGAGAAGGAAGAGAAAAAGATAGAAGGTAAAGAGAGAATTAAAAAGAGAGGGTGAAACAGACAAAGAAAGAAAGAGAGACAACATTAAAGAGCAAAGGGAGAAGGAAAAGAAAAAGAGAATAAGAAAAGGAAGAAGGAAGTGTAAATACGGACAAAGAAAATAAAAGAGGAAATAGAAAGGAAGAATGAAGTGTAGAAACGGAGAAAGAAAGGGAGAGAGAAACAAAGAAAGAGAAAATAATGCATGGAAGAAAGAGAAAAATAGGAAAGAAGAGGAAGAGGGAGTAAAGATCCAAAATGACTAAAATCAATTCCTAATAGCAATGCCAACAGAAGCAGAACGCACTTGAAAATATCTTACCCACCCTTGAGCACCACAATGAAATTCTCAGGCGTCGCTACTGGGCACAATGCCTGAAAATTACTCCTACAACAGGCTAACAAAGTTTTGGCACCCAGAACCATATCTCTAGTGTATTCCTTTTCATATTTCCCCAAACCACATTTCATATGACTATTGGGAAAACATAAAGAAGACGCTGGTTAAATGAAAGAGTTTATGCGACTCCTTCTTGCGTGAACATGTACAGCATACACATCAACTTTACACCTTATAATATTTATCTTAATGCATATTAATAATATTGTTTACTGCTGCATTCCTTCTTACCTAATCTTGTTTTCATAGCAACTGGTCCATTTAAATATCAGCAAGATGTGTGAAATTCTTACAGTCTTACCTGAAACAAAAAGAGAAATCAATTATGCCATCGGAAATGTATTAAAATGTGTCTTTAAATTTATATTGTTTTTATAAACAATGTTCAACATATATGTAACACACAGAACAAATGTTTCATTCAGTTAAATATGGTTGTCAATTTCCATTAGTCTTATAAAAAAGAAGCACCTAGTATACACAATATCTACGTGTTATGTATGTAATGGAGGTTGACAGTTGCTTCTAGCGGCCTGTTGTTATAATGTCCCTTTAATGGCATCTAAAGGACGTAGCATAGGCTGATGACATCCGCAACGCAAATCACAGACTAATGGCTCTTCAGTGACATCTGCAAGGTGTAGCAAAAAATGGTGTTTCTTCAATGACATCCATAAGGTGTAGGCAAGACGGATGCCTTTTTAATGACATCCGCAAGGCATAGTGCAAACTGATGCCTCCTTCTTCTTCAATGACATCCATAAGACGTAGAATAGACTGGTGTCTAATGACTAGGGCCGGGACTTTATGTTATAACATATATTTTAATTGGCTTCGGATCTATTATTGGAGTGAGATCTTTACATATCTGATGAAAATCAGCCGAAATAGACAAACTTGACAAAGCATATTTTGACATATTTCACCAATTTCGCGTTTTTACAACATATTTCTTCAATTTTGTTGTAATAAGACATATTTCTGTATAATTTCGTAATTCTCTAGCACATAATCGGTTTTTTCATAATTTTTTCTTCGTAGCTTTAGCACAACGGATAGTTCATATTGTCGATGGCAGGATATGGAAGTTATGGAGGAAGAAAGGTGCCGTCTTTTCTTAGTACAGAACAATATAATACCCCACTTTTTTATCCTACCGACAATTGATAGCCATGCAAACATTATTGAGGCAAAATGTTCTCTCTCATTGTTGCACGGAAAGTAAAGAAGTTTCCTTCTAATTTCTTTGCCTTTTTCGCTTTTCACAAAAATCAGTCAAAAGTAAAAATAACATTAGATACATTACAGCCCCTACTACTCTATGAGGTATGGGAGAAATTTGAGAGTACTGTTGAGCATATTTTTTGCTTTACTGGGAATATTTCTGCATTTTTCTGACATATTTGTAATTTTTCATGACATATTTTCCAATTTATATGACATAATTACATACATATTTTACAGTTTTATAGGGCATAAAGTCCCGGGCCCTACTAATGACATTCTCAAGGCATAGCATAGACTGATGTATCTTTAATGACATCCGCAATGCATGGCATAGACAGTGCCTTTTCAGTGACATCCGCAAGGTGTAGCAAAGACTGATGCCTCTTTAGTGACATCCGCAAGGTGTAAAGACTCATGGCTCTTCAGTGTCACCCGCAAGGTATAACAAAGACTTATGCGTCTTCAACAACATCCGCAAGGTGTAGAAAAGACTGATGCCTTTTCAATGACACCCACAAGGCGTAACATAGACTGATACCTCTTTAATGACATCCAAAAGGCATAGCAAGGTCTGATGTCTCTTTAATGACAACCACAAGGTGTAGCATACGCTCAGGCTTACATCTATATCACGTATTTCTACTTTTGTGGTGGCATTCGTATGAAAGGTGTGCAAAATTTTCCACATTTTATTATCTAATCAATTCGAGCAGTAGAACCAAGTGCTTAGTTACAGATTTCTAGTTTCTGCCTTGAGTATGACAAAATGCATTCATGAAATTACAGAAATGTAAGCAGGCATGACATATTTTGTCGTAACCAAGGGAAACGTATAATGCGTCAAGGGCAAGTGTCTATAATGTGCCGGGTTGTAAGGGTAACCTTTCCACGTATTACACCCAAAGGTCAACCTCACTTCCACGTAGTACATACTCAAGTACATTTTGCAGTCTAACGAGGCTCCGGCGTCTAGACCTACGGCCACTGTAGGGCTGTGTGTGTGTGTGTTGTCGTGTATTTTGTATTTCTGTGTGCTGAGTGACTCTTTACAGTCTCAGTTTTTAACCCAGGTAAGAATATTTTAGTTCTCAGACAGGCGTTTATTTTAGTTATGGTAAGAGGCTGGACCCGTATAGTGTGATGGGTGCAAAGCATTAGTGTTAACGCAGCCTTAATTTTGAATTCAATCAATCAATCTAAACTGTGTCTTCATTGCACGTGCAATGTGCACACGGAACTTTACCTTACTTACATTGAATATTTAGGTTTCCTTAGAGAGAGAATGACATCTTATAAGAACACAAACTATCTTCTATACAGGGTGACTGGTAATTAGATGTATTCCCTGAAAGGGGTTAAAGTAGAGACAATTTGCAATAAATTTGACCATATGATATCCCGTCCGAAAATTAGTAGTTTTCGAGATAATCGAATTTCAATTGTTTTTTAAGAAAATGACAATTTTCCACATAAAAACATGAATTGAGAAAAAACTGCTCATTGTATGGAACTTATTTCAGCGTTTTCTGATAGCTAACGAATAAGTGGTTCGTTTGGAGCCACATGACAAAACACCGGTAAACTCGCAAGAAGAGCTCAGGGAGAGGATCTTAACAGCTGGTCAACACATCAAGGACACCATCACATCACGAGTTAAGAGACCAAATGACCCGTAAAAACCTGCGTGCCTGCATTCGTAACGGAGGTGCCCACTTTGAGAAACACGTGTAATGTTCTTTAATTGTATTGTTCATTGATTCCATTCACATGAAGATGAATGAAGTATTATTTCTTGTACACAAATGTGAATGTTAGCAACATTTGTACCTTGTTGGATAGTAGATGACACAAGGAAGTAATTTAAGTAATTTGTACGCTTCGTGTCATACCATTTTTGTTATTAATACGTTGCCAAGTAAACTAAGAGTGCATTTTTTTATCATCACTTGTAAGTTTAGACCCACCCGGTACTTACATGTGATTGTTATTTGGGAAAACCTTTTTTTTTTTTTCAACGAACCACTTATTCGTTAGATATCAGAAAACGCTGAAATAAGTTCCATACAATGAGCAGTTTTTTCTCAATTCATGTTTTTATGTGGAAAATTGTCATTTTCTTAAAAAAACAATTGAAATTCGATTATCTCGAAAACTACTAATTTTCGGACGGGGTATCATATGGTCAAATTTATTGCAAATTGTCTCTACTTTAACCCCTTTCAGGGAATACATCTAATTACCAGTCACCCTGTATATATAAAAATGGATGCATGTATGTTTGTTCCGGCATAACTCTGGAGCGATTTTAACCAAACTTTGTACACATATGACTTACATTCTGGAAAGAAATACTGTAAGGGTAAGACACCCCTGGTACCCCTAGGGGTGGGAGCGGGAGGGGGTGACATGTAAAAATAATCGAAAACGATTGATATTAGTGTGGAATCCATAGTTTTCGGGGTTGCTAAGATGAATAGTGAAACTCCCAATGCCGTTCAACTCCAAGGTCATTTTACACTATAGTTAGAATTCATCATTTTTCTGTCTAATAGAAAATTGGGATAAATAAATACCAGGGCAACGCCGGGTACTCAGCTAGTAAACAATATTTACAGAAACGAGCGTGCAAGAAAGCTAAAATATATCTTTTGCACCCAAATATTGCGACAGTCAGAATTGCTTCCTCGTCGTTTATAAGGGTCCTTCAAATAACTCCTTACTTGAAGAAGTGAATTGTAGCCAGTCAGAGAAGCTAAGAGTAGCAAATTAAGGTTTTCGACGAGAGACAACAATTTTTTACCCGCTCGTTGGCGAAGATGGACTCGGGGGAAAAAGGAATGATCTGGACACAGAGTGACCACGTGCTCAAGTGAATCAAACCTTGGGCGGTTAAGCATTTCCTCTATCTCGATCAATTTCTCTCGCGAAGAGCACTGGAAGATGGATTCGTCTGGATGAAAATGGGAGTAGTGGGAAGTTTCTTTCGTGGATAAGTGACGCTGATGTATCGATTCTTCGTGACTTCTCTGGGAGGAAGCTAATATGGTCCCGGATGTCCGGAAGCGTTATTCTTTCATCGGGCTCCTTCTGCGGGCCGTTCTTCTTCCGCAGAGTCAAAGAAGCATCTTCCTAAATGAGCCAGGAACGGAATGACGGGGAACGGGTCGCACCTGAACTGTTCACATGGTGATTCATTTGAACATTTGCGATTCCCTTGACCATAATGGATTGATTGAGCATTTTGAAAATTTATTTCTTGTTTTGGATGTCGAAGTTAAGGCACAAGCCTTTTTTCTTCTTAACCATCTCTACATTTCTTATTCCTTTTAATACTGTACCAATTTACAAGGCTGTAGGAAACGTGCACCTCCACTTGGTATCTAACCAAGGTTCTCGTTACTGATTAGCAGTGCTCGAAATGAGGGGTTATATCGTAACGAACTGTGAGGTTCGTGGGATCTTACCACGGATCTTAACCATTATGCTTGGGTGATGTAGCTGTGTAATTCATTCATCCTCACTGGTGAGCACTCGCCCTTGGCAGATACTTGATGGTAATGGGCGAGAGGTTACTTTTCACACATGAAATGGCACAAGACTAAGAATATGGGTTTATATCTTCTAGTTTAGATCAACATGGTTAGTGAAGGATATTACCTGTCTATTCGGTGATGAAGAGTTCCTCGAAGAAGACTCTTAGAATTGCGCTATGCAGGCTCGCTCAAACTCCCCGATGTTTCTCGTTCCTCGATCCAAAGCAAAAGACCCCACGTCGCCGGTTACACTCTAACTTATCCTTTCTTCCACCACCTGGTTATTGCTCCCTAATCCCAGTTGATTAGCAACTTAATTCCAATCAACCAGGACGATTGATTTAATACTGACCTTGCATTCTTTGAATGCTTCAGAGAGTAACGGCCGACGAAGGAGGTTATTGGTTTTGGCTTGCTACATTTCTCTAATCAGGGGAACCTGTTACGATATAGGGGGTGGTATCCCCTTGCTACCAAAATGTCCGCTAAAGCATCCCCAAAACTGTCTCATTGTCTCAATGCTAAACCCTTAAGCTAAAATTTTCCACTTCGGCCTCAACGATAGCGCAGCGAAAGTGTCGTCGCCTTGTAATCAAGGGGTCCCGGGTTCGATACCCAATGGAGGCACATAATAGTTCCGACCCCACTTTAAACTGTAGGTCCAGTCCCGATTAACACTAATGTGCATAAAGTGGACTTAAGCACCAACTTAATATATCAAAACACTTTCCGCTTCAAGCGCTGCTGATTGCAGAAAAAAAAACCACGGAAAAAAACCTTCACTCAACACCTTTAAGAATGGTGTTTCGTTAACTCGCGGGTAATTCAAATGCATGAGAAGGTAAATCGATTTTGCGAGCCCAGCAACAAATGAATTATGACAACGCATGCAGCCACCGGCCACATGAAATGAGCGCGGAGATATCCTATCAAGAGAGGTCGCCACGTGATAGATTGCCCCGGTAATGGCGATTATTTGTTCTGCCTGCAGAACGTACCTTCCGGCAAGATTTGTAAGCTGCGTGGGGAAAAAGCACAACACTTAAATATTTGGTATTTTGAATTTGTTTTACGGTCTCTTTATGCACAGATAGGCTAATCGGTACTAGACCTATAGTTTAAAGTAGTATCCGAAGCACTATGTGTCTCCACTGCGAATCGAACCCGAAAGCCCTTGATTACAAGGTGACAACGTTACCACTACGTTATATGGGAAAGCCTTAAGGCTGTACTAAAGGCAATTTTGTTTTAACATTTCGATAATAGATGGCAGCATCATTGTCATGGCAACGGAGTACCATGTTGCCAGATCTACGCGCAAATATACGAATCGAAACGAATCAATAAAATTCACACATGGTAAAAGGTAAAAAGGTAAAGTTCTTCCCTGTGCATGTGTGCGTATGGTCACCATATGACCCTTGGATGTTACTAATTCTTCTAAGGGTACTCATGTGGATATGTGGTTCCTTCAAACAAGTCAAAAGTTTTTGAACTCATGTTTTTAGACAATTATTGAAGACATTCGTTTATACAAGACGAAAATAGTACGTGGTGGAGGGGTTAACGCAGCGTGTTACGACGCCAGGGGGCCTAGTTTCGAATCCCGGCTTAGATATATATGGTTGTACAGTCACGGACACATCTTTGTTGAGAGTCATTGGTATTATTACAACCCAGAAGTGTCCGTGACTGTACCTTCATCAATTTCAATGTATCCTCACCCTCTCATCCTCGCGATTAGCTGAAAGTGGGAGAAATGGCATGCCGGAAGTCAAATAAACCAAGTCAATCAATCAATCAAGAAGGGACGTATGTTCTGGATTCCTCATATAAACGCGGGGTAAGCGTTGGCCTGGTGGTAAGGCACTCAAAGGCCAATCTCACTTCCACGTAGTACGCCCCGGTATCTGCAATGCTGCAGAGGCCAACGAGGCTACGGCGTCTGGACTTATGCCTAGTATAATTTTCTGTATGGCTGTCAGTTGTCTCTCACATCCTCTGCTTTTAACCTAGGTAACGAGCTCAAAAATAGAGATAAGTGCTGATTTTAGTTGTAGCTAGCTGATTACCCGGCGTTGCCTGGGTGTTTATTTATCCCAATAGTGTAAAATGGACTTGAAGTTGGACGGCATTGGTTGTGTCACTATTCATCTTAGCGACCCCGAAAACTATGGATTCCACACAAATATAGGTCGTTTTCAATTATTTTTAAATGTCAGCCCCTTCTCACCCACACCACTAGGGGTGTCAGAGGAGTCTTGGAGTTGAACGGCATTGGGAGAGTCATTATTCATCTTAGCGACCCCGAAAACTATGGATTTCACACTAATATCGGTAGTTTATGATTATTTTTTCATGTAAATCTCTTCTCACCTCTACACCTAGGGGTGCCAGGGGTGCCTTAGAGTTAAACGGCACTGGGAGTGTCACTAGTCATCTAAGCAACCCCGAAAACTATGGATTCCACACTAATATCGGTCGTCTTTCGATTTTTATGTCACCCCTTCCCACCCCCACCGTAGGGGTGCCAGGAGTGTCTTACCCCAACAGTATTTCTTTCCAGATTGTAAGTGATATGTGTACCAAGTTTGGTGGAAATTGCTCCAGGATAGCAATTTTTCACCTTCTGTGTAGGCAACCAAATTCGCCGTGCTATGTAGCGGGAAGTATAACTTGCAGGGTATGACACACGAAAATTTCACGCAACAGAATACTATTTTATGTCCCCTTCCCACCGCCATCCCCTAGGGGTGCCAGGGGTGTCTTACTCCCACAGTATTTCTTTTAAGATTGTAAGTCATATATGTACTAAGTTTGTTTGAAATCGCTCCAGGCGTTCGAGAGTTATGCCGGAACAAACATATATACATACATACATTTTTATATAATATAGAATAGATGATAGATAACGGACTGAGGCCTGTACAATGTGACGAGAGCAAGTAGCGTAAGTGCTGAAGTGCCCAGAAGTTTTATCTCAATGAATCTTCCGTGTCCTCGACATGCCAAGAGAGACTTATCCATGCTTTTTGAGTCACGTTAACATGGACACTGCATCTCCACAACCGTTGAACTTTCAGGCGCACCACTACACCAGTTTATAAATGCTACCAAAAGGAATGTCCTGCTGCACTTGCTTCAATATATTTTTTAAATGCGCCCCTTAACCTCGACGGGGACGAATAGCATCAACGTCTGGCAACAACATTACATTTAGTTAGGAAAAGCAATTTGAGCAACCACAGGATTGCCCACTGTATTTCCATTGTACAATGTCCGTTTGAGATTATTATTGTTGTTATTAGAGACTCCTCATAATAACTCCATATGAATTGTGCGTTTTGTAATGGAAATATACTGAAGCCTCTCAAATTGCTTTTTGTCATAATTCACAATAATGCATTTCTTAAATTAAGTTGAAGCAGGAAAAACGTAGTGAAATATTAATACTGTAGCTTCATCACCGAGAGAGAAATGAATTTCGAATGAGATTTCTGATTGTAAAACAAATGAAAACTGAAATATAGAACTTTTTTATTTCTTTTTATTAATTTGAAATGTGCTACGGGGGAGGAAAGAAAATCCCAATAAAGATGAATTAGCTGTACTTACGTTTCCTGGAAACTGGGCCACATCTAATTCGCCTTTACTATGTGCTATTGTCTTTTTTTGTGTACTCAGTTGCTATGGTGACAGACACGTTTCAATGAAGACATCAAATTGCTATCGTTAAGATTTCGTTTCGAAAGACATATTTGAGAAAGAGAAAGTTCTGCAATTGTAGTGTATACATCTGCAGGCCAAAGTGCTCAAGCGCTTGTCCCATGCCTAGAGTAAAAAATAAAATATCCTCGTGCATGAAGGCACATTTAGGGGATGTGGTGGTAGGACCCCACACATTCTCGATCTCGGCCATTTTGGAGATGATGTGATCAGAACGACGCTCCGGCTGCTCCATTGTTGACCCCAGGTACCTATTTATTTGAGACTGGGTGAGTCCCAGAGCCCATATATGCGGGGAAAAGTCCGGAAAAATTCAACCCTACATCACCAACCCCTGGAATAGAAGTTTGGTCTCCCGCCTGGCAGTCAGACGCCCTACTGACTAGAGCATTGCAGCTCTCTTAAGCCTATGACGTAACTAATGATCAACAGTTCGAACCAATTGTGGATGAGAACGATGGTAAGGCAGCGTTTCCTGGTGCTAGAAGGTTCGATTCTGACCACGAATCAAAAGGCTAGATACGAAGTAAACCCACATATGCTAAATGTAAAACTACCCGCATCACGTTGCTACACGCCGTGAAGGCATATGGGGAGAGTGTGGCGGTAGAGTTCACACATTCACAACTTAGGCCATTTGTGAAGGTGATGTGATCAGCACCACGTTCCGGTCGCCTTTACTTTGAAGGGTTGTCACCTTAATACTTAATTCTTAGAGGCTGGGTAAACCCAAGAGCCATGCAAGGACAGTGCTGGAAAGAAATACCAACTGAAATCAGCCCTAGGAATCAAACCCGTGTCTCATGCGTGACAGTCACACTCCTCACGAACCGGACCATCGTAGCTCAAAAATCCCCATATAGTAAAAGCTAAAGAGGCATGTGTATGCCATGATCCGTATCCATATTATTAATATAATAAAAACATTATTAATCCGGACTAATGGAGGGGATAAGTTGACCGGTTTAACGAAATTCCGGATTAACTTAAATAACTTAAAAGAACAGTAGAAAGTGCATTAAAACTCCGTTTATAGCAACAAAACACGTTTATTATTGTGTATTTAAAGGGCATAGGACTAAAGACACTATACAGTACAGTACAGAGTCTGCGGGAAACAGAATTTCATCAGTGGTTGACTGCCTGTTCTTTGGAAAGTTCTCTTGTTGACTTCTAGCCACATTTAAAACCTTGCATTCTGTTATTTTTCCTTTTGCCTGTCCGGATTAAGCGAAGTCCGGCTTATCATGATCCAGATTAACGAGGTTTTACTGTACATCAAAAAATTAAACTTAACACAGTTTGGCATGATAAAAGAGGTATGGCCAGCTCTACCAACATTATTCATTAAGAAGAGAATTTTGTATTTTCCAGTTATTAAAGTTCGCCTAAATTGTTAAAGAACACTGGGAAAATTTATTGTGCTGTAGCAGATTTAAGAATGCAAGGGAGTTAGATTTTCGTTAATCAGAAATGTATCAATTATTTAAATGCCGTTTTAAGTTAACGATTTATTTGCAAATAATATAATCACTTCATTCTTTATTTTAATACGCGGTTATTGAAAAAGTATAATGCAAGAACAAAAGTTCAGTATCGCGATTGACAAAAACGATAACTGATCAGCAGGATTTTTAAAGGTCCGGGAATTTTAAATAAATTCAATTCCGGTCCAGGAGAGAAAATCAGCAAGTAAAGGGTGGCTCAAAAGTCATCATCCTTTTTGAACTGACCTTCATTTTGACATCTTGTTGTTTATATCAGTAGTGTTTGTCAGTTAAATAGAAGATACTCACGAAATTTATTGTGTGCGAAAATGAATAAGTATGGCCCACAAGAACGTGGAAAAATTGTGACAATTTTGAGTGACACTTTTCCGGGCAGAGTATTATCCCGTTTTGGTGATTTGCCATGGCCGGCCAGGTCTCCCGATTTGACCGCTCTAGTTTTTTTCCTTTGGGGATATTTGAAGTCATTGGTTTATGTGAATAAGCCAGAGACGTTACAGCAACTAAAGGTCAATATTCAGCATGAAAATGAAAAACTTTTCCCGCAGATTTCCAACACCATTGAAAACGAAATAAAAATAACCCAAATTTGCATCAATTCGAATGGGGTTCATTTATTGGATGTTATCTTTACAAGTATGAAAAAAAAGTTTAACACACAAAAGGAACTACCTTGTTTAATTTAAAACCTAAGCTGTAGGGTAAGAAAATCAGTTGATGACTTTTGCGCCACGTTGTATAAGTGGTTCTAGACCTTAAAGATCCTTTTTACCGGAGCAAATTTAAATAAGGTCCAGGGACCATTTTTCCGGATCAAATAATATACGGTCCAAGTTCCGTATTGAATTGAAACAATACGCATTTTGGACCGAATTTAAACTGTGCGAGAGAAAAAAATTCCGGTCCGGTTGCGAATCCCAATGGAACCCTTTAGAATTTATGGGTTCAAGTCAGGGAAGGTAGTGAACGAGAAAGACCACAAGTTGTAGTCTGTGTATGTAAATGCAAATAACCGCCGGTAGTGGCGCTGTGTGTGCAAAATGGGTTCATCAAAGTTGGAGAAGGCTGTCGTATCAGCAACATTTTCAGATCAAATTCGGCAAGAGTGCGTAGGTACTGCATTGCGTGTTGGGTCGTGGGGTTTGAACCCACTTGACTTACCCCAGGAAGTAATATCCTAGGATGATCTGGGGATGATTCTGAGCAGTACTTTGAGTTCGTTTCTTAAAGTTTTCAAACCGAAACGACACTTGACTTATGGAAGCGAACACTCAGTAATCAATTGAACCTTTCGAACCAAAGCAACATGACAGACTGCATGTGTGCTTGACAGGGGTGCCCCCCCCAAGGTCCATGACGCACCCCCCCTCCAAGAAGGTAGAACATTTGCCTCCCCGTTTATGCCGAATTAATTACTCAAATTATCTTTGGCAGAGGGGGCAAGTATCAGGATAAACGTACCAATAACAATAATAATAACATTAATAATGTCTTTATTACTATTGCTACTACTACCAGTAGTAGTAGTGGTATCAAAGATGTTATTATTCTCATAAATTACGCAAAAAAAGGGCAGAAGTCTGTGCTAAAGCATTTGTTTGGAACAAACAATTTGAAATGTTTTTTTAAAACCGTCAATTTCACATTAGTTAATAATGGAAATCAAGCACACAAACTGTTTTACACATATTCAACATGGAGCGACATAAAATAAGAAAATACATATGCAAAAAGCTAACACTAAATTGTGTACATATTCAAAGCTTATTCAATACAAATATACAGTACAGCACATACTATTGAAATACATTATATTACAGAAAAGAAGGAGAGTGCGAGCGAAGCGAGGAAGAAAATTTTTAGATCCAATTTTTTAAATTGAAAACAATATTGATTTAATAGGAAGCAAATAATTTCACTGGACGCCATGGCATTCTCCCTTTTACAACTTTTTTTTTTCATTTAGATCATTCGGGGCCCATGTCCGACTCCCGTCGCCCCTAGCTGCAGCTCTGAACTTGACGAAAACGAGAAAAGCAGATAATGCGAGCGAAGCAAGCAAGAAAACTTTACAAAATGAATTTTTATTTGCATAAAATTTGAAATCGGAGGGGTAATTGCCCCTCTGTGCCCACCCCCTGCAGGTGCCCTTGGCCGCCTATGTTTGTTCCCCCTGACCCACTGTAGTTGCGTCACTGTATAATACAGACATATATAAGCAATATATGTTTACTTTAGATACTTTAGGCTCACTGCCATTGTTAGTCAACCTTATTCTGCTCAGTTTGTCTGCTCCACTAACCTTGTATTAATGCGAATACCACGCCACCCCTCCCTCCATCCAAACCGATTCTAAAGGCATAAGACGCGGTGTTTCATTTCAACCCTATCGCCGTTATCACCCACAGGTAGGTAGAAAAATTATAGATAATAACCAAATCTAAAAGACAACAACAAGTCAATGAAACGATACGATCCCCCTATTTTTGTGTGAAGATATATGAAATTTTTATAAAATTTTGTCCTCCCCCAAAAAAAAAATCCCATGACGCAGGCGCGTCATGATACCCCCCTGTGGGCACCCATGGTGCTTGATCAGACTGACCCGTTTACCCAATGAAATGCATCGTGTCGCCTCGGTCTGCTGCTCGCACGTGCACGGTGAATGTTTGTTTATATACTGAAGAAACTCTTGCGCTTCTTACCTTGGTGTAAACGCTCACTGTCGCGTGTCACTTGTTGCCTGTGGCTTCGGTCTGAAAGCTCTCTAAGTTCACTTCATGAACATATACGCTAATCGGGGCTGGACCTACAGTTAAAATTTTGGCTTGGGCACTACTGAACTTACAGCTTGTCATATGCCAGATAACAAACAATCGATCTCACCACATCGAATACTTGTAATGTTCATGTAAAACTCAAAATCCTATCTTGTCAATTCATGTAATTTCGATTGTGATGTGTCATTTCTGGTATGAATTTTTTGAATGACCCTGTATATACCATGATAATATTCAATAATGATGAAGTAGGTTATAATGTGCTTCGTCTGTCAAAAATCAAACACCTTGTTCGATATGCAACGCATCAAGATGAGCTGTAAAACGGGTTGCCTATAACGTATTTATATACTTTTGCTTGCCAGTGTACAATACTGAGAGTGGCGGGCATAGCAAAATGCAAAAGATGCTGACAGCAAGATGTCGAAGGTCGAGGGTACGAAGAAGAAGAAGAAGAAAAATTGGCCGAGAAGAAGAAGAGGCCTTTGAGAAGAAATCGAGAGCACTCTATGTGATAGAAAAGCGTTATATAATGAAATCAATTTCAGCGAAAATGCGCTTGGTAAGATTGTCTGGGAGGACAAGGGTGAGGAGGAAGGGGAAGAAAAATGATGAAAGGAGTAATCTTGGTGGCAAAATGGAAAGCAAGAAGAAAAGGAACCGGTCGAGGAGGGGTGAAGGAAGGTGGGGAGGGGATTGGGGGAACACAGGTGAACAATGAGGATTCTGAAAAGTCGGTTATATAAGTTGGAAAGTCCCCCATACCCCTTGTTTCCTCGACTTTACAAGCATCCAGCGTCAAATTTCTACAAGACACGTGGGTTTCAGAAGAGTTTGAGGGGAACTGCAAAGGGTATGATAAACGAGTTGGAGCTGTGGTAACGCTCCAACCCCATTTTTGATACCCCAATGAACGGCAGTATTGACTTGCAATTTTCTACCCAACTCCAAAGCGTACGGAAATGCATGAAAAAAACTATACAGGGTGTCCCTAAAGTCCCGTTACCATTACAATCAAACATAACTATGAAACCACATAGAGCTGAGCGTTTTTTTGCAAAATGTTCTACAGCTCAAGAAGTTATTTTTTTGTACGTCAGTGCACCTCAACATGTGCCCTCTGGTTGACCTCGAGATATGAAGGCGATATTCCACTTCTATCATACACCAACTGTTTGCGCAGCTGCAATGAACCTTCTGCGAAGTGTAACAAGATCTGAAACAGGGTTTTGGTATGCACAATCCATGACGTACCCCTAAAGGAAAATATCCATGTGGGTGATATCAGGAGATTGCGAGGGCCAGGCGATTGGTCCGTAACGGCCTATTCATCTCCCAGGGAAATGTATATCCAGAATATCCAGAACATCACGGGTGGGTGCTGCGTCTTGTTGGAAAATAATGCATAGTTGCACCTCCTTCACTTTTCAAGCATATCGTAGTAAATTTTCCCTGTAATCAGTCCTCCATTAAGAAACCTGCTCTATGTCATGTGGTTTCAGAGTTATGTTTGATTATAATGGGGACACACTGTATAATTTGAAAGACATCAGCTTGTAGAACGAGATGCGCGAAGCACCTCTTCCAGTAATGTTGTAACTCTCGCGCCACCGCTGTTGTCTGGGTCTGCGGCATATTCCCCGCTCCCCACTTCTCTTGCTAGCATGTAGGCCGCCAGCCGTAAGACTAGACAAGACCTTTAACCAACTTCTATCAGCTCACATTCCCGGCAATAATTGAGCACTTAGAAAAGAAACACGAAAATAAACGCCAAGCTCTCCAAGATCTATGTAATCATAAATAAAAAAAGTGTGCGCAGTGGCGGCACTAATCTTTCTGGTGTGGGGGCACTTGATGACTGTCCTAGACTTTGGTGGGCCGCATCTTCAAAGAAAGGTGAATTTGACTGAAATTCATATTCTTATTACGTGATGCAAACAAGAATTTAATTACGAATAATAATCGATCTCCATGGAGGAGTGGCTAGCAGCGCAGCACTCCACGACACAAGGGATCCCGAGTTCGAATCCCGACCTGGGCATGGGTGCGTTTTGTGATTTCATCTAATCATCACTCATTGTCATCTTCGCGATTAGCAAAAGTAGCAGAAAAGTGAATTAAAATAAACCAAGCCTTTTAATATACCAGCACGCTGATGATTTTTGCTGACCTCAACATCGGCCGTAATCGGCATAATTCGGCCGAAACCGTGTCCAATGTGATAGGATAAGTTCTGAACGTAATATATTTCTCTCTTGTCCTGGAAAAGGCTCAGAGCTTCTTAGAACTAGGTCAACTGCGAAACCATTTCTACGCCTTGGGCTATTTCTGTGAGCAGTGATACCAACCGTAAGATAATGGCACTAAACCTAGAACAATTTGAACTTCTATTGCAACTAACACCCCGTGTCTGATATAATTGTGAAATCTAGATCATAATCTGCAGAGATATTGAATTAAAAGGACGACGTTTTGAGATTTAAAAAAAATGCAGGTCTTATGTACGTACACTGTTAAAAATGGTTTAGTCAATAGTGACTAAATCGATATATTCGCGGGGATTTTAGTCAAAATTGAAGATGCCGTTTTCTGAAGTGAGTAATATAGCATACTCAGTCATTATCACGTCGATTTAGTCATTTGTGTAGAATATTTTATTTTAGGTTTTGCAATCTGATTGAATTCGAAATCACCCAGAGAAAATGTTTTCATCCATTCTTCAGTTGAAGCAGATATTTTTTGTGCGTACTGTCAATAGAAAGAGAGAACTATTTTTTCTCTCGCTGCAGCTTTGTTTCTGTGCGCCCTTTATTGCGCGAAAGGATACTACCACCATGGACGTGATGTTGTGTGCAGGCTTCCTTGGTGCATGCTAAAGTTGACGGAAAATGTTTGTCGCGTCGTGCCTTTCTTACAATTTTACAACCAAACCGTATACAAGGAACTTCGAGAGAAATTCCATTGAAGAAGATGAGATTGCCTTCTGTGGAAATTTTTTCAGGATCGTCTCTGAATTTAGAACGTAAGTACTTTTCGATTTTGAAATCTTGGTTTGTTGTGTACTCGAATATGGCGACCACATTTCTCGGCCAGTGAAGCGTATTTTAATCACTGCCTTGTAAAACTCGAGAGAAATCAAACTCCATTTTTTTTAGTAAGTACATTTGTACATTTTTTGCTGGTTTGCTGCAGAAGAAAAATGAACTTGTTCAAACGTAGCAACAAGGAGCATTACCGTCATGCTCAAAAATATTCTCCGACTTACCTCTAGTTTTTATCACGAAGATTGCCGTGTTTAAGCAGATTGCATATATATATTTCGTTTTCAATAAGTTCAGCTGTAAAGTAATGATATCCTAGAACAAAGTATTTTACGAATGTTTGTGTATTAATAATTTTTCACTACATTTAAGCACTACATAATGTTTCCACACAGGTACTACCGGTATACATTCTATATAATTTGTGTGTGTGTGTAGTGGTAAAAGTGTTAAGAATGTTTTGTGTGTGAACTGTTTGTGTATTCATAACATTTCACTACCTTTAAGCACTACATAATTTTCCCACACAGATACTACATAACATTATTCATAAAATGTGTTTTAGTGAGAAAAGTCACCAAAAGCATTTGATTCCTTGTAATCGTGTAGCAAACCAGCACAAACTTGTAAAAAAATATTTAACACAGAGACTTTAACCTGATCACTTTGATGGTCATGTTTCATACACACTTTTCTATGTATTTTGAACAATTTTCTCTGTAAAATACTGATTTTATTACCACTTAGAACATTATTGGAGCTCTCCATTTTAACAGGATTATGGGTTGAGAAGTATGAGGGTGTATGGAGAATATGCATGTTTAGCATAACATTCTATGAAGCTAGAATCCCAGGTTCGAACACTGTGTTAGACATGTATATACCAACTTTTCATGCTATACCTATTACAAAGAGCTTCCATCAGTATAGTTTTTCCACTGAATGTTTTGCTATGCAAAAGGAGGGAGATATATCTAACCTGGAATATGCATGTTTATAGTATGAGGAGCTGCATGCATGCATGTACGTTATGTGACATCCACACTACACAAATTTATATAACACTAGCTGACATAACTGTGTTTTGATATCTACATCATAAAAATGTGTTTACATCTAAGTTTTTATTTTTTCTTAAAATTTGAGGTCATTACAATAATGAGAAGAAGACACATTCACAACGTTAATTTTTCTTAGCAAGCAGCAAATATTTTTCATACATTGATTGTTTTATTTTACTGCTAATCAAGGTGTTGATCTGCCTGCAAATAATAACCATTTATAACCATTTGTAGTAGTATTGGAGCTCTTCCTTTTAAAGGGTATATTGGCTGGGGAGTATGAGAGTGTATAGTCTTAATGTGTTGCTTATTATGAGAATTGTTGCCTAACCTGGAATATACATGTTTAGTAAATGAGGGACTACATGTCTGTATGTTATATGCCATCCGCACAGTACAAATTTAAACAACGCTGGTTGACACAACTGCATTTGAATCTACATACTGAAATATGGGTTTACTTCAGTTTTATTGATTTAGTTTTGAAATTTGACACCATTGCAATAAAGAGAGAGCACTTTGTTCACAGTACAAGAAATATTATGTTTCACAATTTTAATTTTTCTCAACAAGGGGCAATTTTTTTTCATGTACTGTACAATTCATACATTCTTTATTTCACAACATATTGTTAGTTCTAAACAAGGTGTTGATCTGTATGGATAGTTTGTCTATTTGTGAAGAAAATGTTCTACATTTTCCCCTTCATTTTATTTCATGCTTTGATGCATGAAGTTGACTTTAAATTTAATTTAAAAGGAATGTTGCTCATGTTTAGAATATAATATCTCCCTTCTTCCACTTGCATAGCAAGACACTCAGGGGAAAAACTGCACTGATGGAAACTTTGTAACAGATATAATTAGAATCAGAATCATGTTCTTTAAAAATTTTGAATGTTCAAAATGCTATGGAAAGTTGGTATATATATGTCTTAACCAGTGTTCAAACCTGGGATTCATGGCTTCCCACCACATTATGCTAACCACTCCCACAAACAGGCTAATTTCACAGATATAATGAGGTATAATTTTCTTCTCTCCTGTACTATAACAAGCTGAGAAGTAAAATCATTATCACAAACACTCATGTAATGGTAGTTATGTATAATGTAAATAATATATATTTACACTTTTAACTCACAATAGAACTCAACTGGGAACAAAGTAGGTTTATGGTAAGTATAAAAAAGTATGCATCTTAACTAAGGCTGAGCCGATACCACTTTGAACTGATGCCGATACTCTCACCGATTCCCACCGATACTTGAAAATTGTAATAATTAAAAGTTACTTAGAAATTTCATTAACAATAGTGTATAAGTATTCCACTCTAATTATATACATCAATTAATAAATATATTTGCCTTAAAATACACGAAAATTATATTAGAATATTGATTTTAGATGTTATGTCATAAAAAAAATTAAGTTTTTCACACAAAGCTGCTGAAAACTAAAGAGAAACTTCTAATTTTGCATAATATCTAGACAGGCCCCACAACATAGTTATGTTGGATATATTTGCTGGCACTATGTTTAAAAAAGTGAGCTAATTGCTGTCATAAATACATAGTAAACTCAACACTAATGATGTAACTCACAGTTGTAACATTTGTATGCCTTTACATGATATCTTTTGAAAATGGCATGAAGGTATCCTCGTATCGAAACATAGGGGGCCAAATACCTACCAATCAGTGGGATCATATCACTTGCCACAGAACAATTTGAAGTTTGCATTGCTAGTAGTAAGTGTCTTGTTGCCAGGAATATGATGCATATTTTAAATCCCAGTGACTGGTATGTTGTGTCATATGATTATAAGAGCTATCCAGGGCTGGTGACCTTTGATATAGTCCAGAATAAAATAGAAGTCTCCATTATGAATAGAGCTGGCTTATACTTTCAGTGGCCTCTGCCAAAGGACCAGATTTTTTTTTGGTTGGGGGGGGGGGAGGCTTATCTTGTGTAATGGTCAATAGCACAGGACATTTTACATTGAATGAAGATATTTAAACAGTTGACGTGTGGTGCAAGTTTGCTTATTCAGATTTGTAATATGTGTTTCCATGTTACAAAAGTCACATAATTTGTGTGTGTGTGTAAATTAACTACAATAATTTGCTGAATTTGTAGGATCTGATATTTTGTCATTTCAGTCTTCAGTTGTTCAGTGCACAGCAAAAAAAATATTTATTAGATTTATAAAAAAGGCACCATTGTTTTTCTCACATTGACGTTTTTTTGTTTCACTATGTGTGGCAAATATGTTACATTTACAAAAGGAGTGAGCATTATATTTTACTTAAACATCTCACACCAAGCACTATGTCCAATACTTACTATGAGCTATCTAGGTGTCTGTACTTTTCATATCCATGCTGTGCATATGCCATAATATACTGGTCAGGTACCTTAGTTCACTACCTTAGTCACTTTGGAATGACCCTGAATGGATTGATGAAGAAAGAGATGCAACAAATATTCTTACGAAAATTATTTAATTGTATGATGAAGAAACATTCTTGTAGAAACGTTCAATTTATACCTTCAGTTTGGTTCCTACATTTTAACACAATCTCTTTGGAACATTATGATTTGGTTTGGTGTTTTAAGTCCACTTTATGCACAGTAAGGCTAATCGGGACTGGACCTACAATTTAAAGTGGGATCCGAACCACTATGTGCCTCCACCAGGTATAGGACTCTGGGCCCCTTGATTACAAGGTGACGACGCTACCACTGCACCATTGGGAAGACACTCTTTGGAATATAACTAGTGGGATGGAATATTGACAATTTTTTAATTCTACATCAGTTTTGAATAAGAAATACATGTAATTAGGATTTTTTTTGTTATCATCCAAGTAATGGTTCAGTTTGGGTTCCTGCATAGCCAAATCGTTATGGCTCATAAATGATTTTAGTACAAACAGAAGTTCAGTTTCCATTAGAGCCCCCCCCCCCAGATAGTTTCTGAGTGCCAGCATTGTGAAAAGAAATAGCTGAATCCAATTGGAAGCTACATAACAATGTCACTGGAAATATACGTGCACACTACATGTCACGCAATGGAAGTCCACTGACAGGCTCTTTCATAGCTCCGACATACCATGTCGTGCATGTTTGTGAATCTCTAAGATTATTTAGTTTTGTATTTCTTCGTTTTCTGTTAATTTGTTTCTTTTTCTTCTTTATCAGAAGGATCAGATGTGTGCAATAACATTTTTACTTTCAGTATCAAACTACAAATGCCATTATTTTTGTCTTTTTCTATGTTGACAAACGTTCAATCAACAATGATTTTAAGCACACCTTATGCAGAGATAGGATGATTGGGACTGGTCAAGCCGTTTAAATTACAATTCAATTTACAGCACTGTGTCCTGCTGGGAATCAAATCCAGAGATAACGGGAATCAGAACAATTATGTGGCTCCATGGGGGAGTTAGAATAGGTGAATTGAATAATACTCAATATGATTGATTTGTGAATCATTTAGTTGTGAATTATGCTTTTATAGGGTCAAATAAAACTGAGTATTTATGTCCTTCAAAATGAGACAGCAATGCAAGTTATGTTGATTATTGTGTTGCAAATTGAATTGCATCGGAAGCATGTTGAAACGTTTCACTTTACTAGTGAAGAATAGTTCAAATACGAATGTGTTTCATGGTTTTCAAAAGTCTGCCAAACAGTCTTGCACCTTTTAAAACTGACAGTGTCAAAAATCATTATATTTATATATTGTGAGTAAAAAGGGTTTGAAAAACTTGTTTTGCTGAATTGAAGTACCATATACAGTATATCTACTGCAGTGTATAACCGGGGATTATAAAAAAAAATTGTACACTGTCTTATATTCAAAAATTGTGGGTTTCTTATTTAGGGTACTGTATTCTTCAAAATTAGGGATAAACACATTTTTGTTTTGTGTCAATTATTATACATGTTAGATGTTAATGAAAGTATTATTTTTATAAGCAATAGAAATCAGCTTCATGTGGTACACTGTAGATCATGTTTTGCTCTTTGTGGTAAATAGCAGCAAAGTTGAGAAAATGTCTCATTTACAGCAATATATTTGTATAGACATGTTTTTCCATTTTAATATTCACTAAATGTTTCTTCATGTGGTATGTTTTTCTTTTTCAGGATAAAATTGCCTTATCCAGTCACCTGAAGAGGACATGTGTTGGGATGAAACTGAATGAATAATAAGAATGAACTTAAGGTGATTGCCAGCTGCTTTTTTGTTTGAAATATTGACATGACTTAAGTGGCTAGGCTTTGCTGCATCTTTTGTGGAGGTGAATCTTTGAACAAGTGATTACAGGTGTGGCTTAGATTTTCTTTTGCTATGGAACATATATTAGGGTGTGGTAGTGTATGTGGATCACCATCTTACATGTATTTTCTTCAGTTTTTAACATCTGAAAAATGTAGCATGGTAAGGTAATAATATACTTTGGATAGGTATTCATATAGAAACCAGTGTGTAGCATCAATAAATGGTTATTCATAGTCATAAAATTCCTTTCACACAGCTTGCATCTAGCTTACCTGAGGGTGGGGGGAAGTCTGCCAGGCCCACCCAGTGGCGGAGAAGTTACAGTTCGAGGGGCAAATTTCAGTCGAGTACCTCATGTGACCGAGAATAAGTTCTAACAACACTTGCACTGTTTTACATAAATAATATAGACTACCGTGGACAGGAACCAAGCAGACTTCCATGGTCTAGTGATTAGCATATTGTTTTGCAAAAATAAGAGTCCAGGGCGGGGAAAAATTATTATTGAGATTGCCATTTGCTTTAAGTCCACTTTATGCACAAATATGCTTATAGGGACTGGAGTTGAAGTTTAAACTATTGTAGAATCCAAATCAAAATATTCCTCCACCAGGTATCGAACCTAGGACCCTTTTATAATTCTTTCCATTGCCATTGTAAACTGAATGATCAGACATGAGAAGTAATGTGAATAACCATTGAAAACAAAAACTTATTTTCTCAAGGGGTCACCTTTTAAGGCACATTCCACAATGGTTTGGATCCAAATTTAAACTGCGGATCCAGTTTCGATTAGTCTGTCATGAGCATACAGTAGGTTTAAACTTTGTGATGAAGCACAGAACATTTTGGTCTTCAAAAAATATTAGGAATAATAATATACAAGAACTGGCAATTGGGAGGGGTGAATGCCCCAATCGCTCTCCCTGTGGGTGCGTGCCTAGACCCACCATTTCTTGTTTTTCTATTTTTATAATGCGAGTATTTTTAGTAAAAGTTGAAGATAAATCATACTGTTCCCTAGGGTGTTCCCAATGTTTATGTATTATTTTTGTTCATAATGTCATAAAGTAACTCGTATTGGAGGAAAAATTCAATGGGTGGACCTGTGAATGCCCCCACCCTCTTGCACATGGCAGTGACAGTGTACAAGTGGTTGGTAATTTTTGTAATTATTATAGTTACTATATAGACATTAATATGATTTTTTGAAGTTTAGTGAATGATAAAATATGTGTACATTCATTAAATGATTGGTTCTTGTTTTTTTTATTAATGATAGTAATTCTTTAATTGTTATAGTATAACAGCATCTATGTAAACAACAATGAACTCAGTGATTCAATAATATAATGGCTTGGAGTTTAGAGCTAAGAAAAGTGTAGGCCTCTGAGTCTACCGCTGGGGTGTACGGAAAGAAAATCTGATAAGAATTTTAAAAAATCTAAATACAGTAAACACCTGATATAACCTGACCTGCTAAAGGGTACAAATCAAATTGAGTATAAGGAAGTATCATAATGATGTTCACAGCAGGGAGTAGGCTTATAAGTCCAGGTCAGCACTACAGCAGGACCAGTGAAAGTCACAAAAAAATGTTAACATTTTCATAAAATATTATATTCAAAATATTTGCTTGTTTGAACTAGTACCAGGCCAATATTTTTTTTCATTTTCTTTCATAGTATAAAAAAATATTGATTTTCTTGACCTAGTTTTACAATGCTATTTTAGTGTGGTTTTTCCATTTTAATGGTTTGGTTTTATTTTTATTTATCTTTATACTTTAGCCTACATAGACATTTTAACACAAGCAACTTCTTGAGTTATTTAAATGTAGCCTACGTATTAGTAAGAAAACATACTTTTTATCCATAAGGTCATTTTCAACTTCCTTCATGTCACAGTGTTGTTTTTAATGTTTGAACCATGTTGCAACTATAAAATGAAACACATTGTGGCTGGGTATAGAGCATATTAACAACAACATATATTTTTTGGTCAGTCTCATGTTTGAATTGAGAATTTGTGGTCTGCTATTGTTACTTATTGAGCAGTTTGTTATGTGAGAGTTCCAATAAATAAATTTCAAAATGAATTGTCCATTTGTTTTGATTCAGTTTTTTCTTCCAATCCTTCAGTTATTTACGTAATGATTTTAATATAATTTTTAATTCCAAGAATAATTCCAAAATACACCTAGTTTGTTATTTATAAGTCATAAGCAGTGATTCTCTTCTTTGTGTGTGTGGTGGATAATTTATTTCCCTTATTGAGAATGATTTTGGTCATTTTTCTAAGGTATGTGCTTCAAGAACATGTATTTGTTCTACCTAACCTACCTAACAAATGCCTCTTGGGTTAAGCTGGATGAGAATGAATGTCGGATTGATGTATGAGGCATGTACCATGCATCCATGTCTTATACAGGGTCCAAATAAACTTGAGACCTCATAGCTCTTTTGGCACATATCACTGACCAGTTAGCCAATTTGAAGCCAATCCTATCTTCTTTTCTGAATTAAATTTTCAGAATATTTATGCAGAATTTTTACTGTCATAGAATGTAGTTCGCATAAGGAAATTGAGACACTTGACTTTTTTTTTTTACAAATGCATGTATTTCCAATTGATGGTGTAATGCTTGTTAATTCTAACAACATTTGTACTTGGTGCAGAGTCTGAAGGAAACCTTGCTAGAAGGTTGAAACGTTACGTTTAGTTTATGTTTTATAATAAAATAAATTACTGCCTTGGTCAGCATATTGAGTTTTTGTTAATTCTGTGTTAAATTGAGGAAACTACTATATATTCTCTGCACATGCTTCTTCTAGATGTATATCTATCTATCTATCTGAGGTAAGATAATTTTTTTCAATTACTGCAAAGTTGTCCAGGAACCCTTTTTTTCAGCGTGAAAAAATATTATTACTACAGAATTTTAGTGTCATGCTCAGGGATCCATACTTTTTTCATGTTCCATTGTTTAGTCTCAATCTTGAAATAAACTTGTCATTTTTCAAGCAAATGGTCACAAATACAGGTAACTTGATAAATGACAAATTTATTTTTATCTTGGAAAGTAGTTTTTTGACTAAGTTCTACCTCAAGCTAGAGAAGCAATACTTATTCAATTTTGACCAAATTTAAATAAAAAATGAATAAACTGACCTCAGCCTTGAGAAGCAGTAATTATTCAGTTTTGACTAAATTTTAGTCAAACAATGAATAAACTGACCTCAGCCTTGAGAAGCAGTAATTATTCCATGTTGACTAAATTTTAGTCAAAAAATGAATAAATCCACTTCAGCCTTGAGAAGCAGTAATTATTCAATTTTTAACTAAATTTTAGTCAAAAAATGAATAAATCCACTTCAGCCTTGAGAAGCAGTAATTATTCAATTTTTAACTAAATTTTAGTCAAAAAATGAATAAATCCACTTCAACCTTGAGAAGCAGTAATTATTCCATTTTGACTAAATTTTGGTCAAAAAATGAATAAATTTACCTGTCTTGAGAAACAGTAATTATTCCATTTTGACTAAATTTTAGTCAAAAAATGAATAAATCCACTTCAGCCTTGAGAAGCAGTAATTATTCAGTTTTGACGAAATTTTAGTCAAAAAATGAATAACTTGATTTCTCACTTGAGGAAATTATCTTTGAACTTGAGAAGTAGTACTTCTTCAATTTTGACTAAATGTTATTCAAAACATGAGTAAATTATCTTTGAACTTGAGTAGTAGTTCTTCTCGAAAAATGACTAAATGTTCTTCAAGTTTTGACTAAGAAATACAGTCAAATCAATTGACTAAATGCTAGTATTCACTTTTGACGCAAATTGAGTCGGTGCTAGTTTCAGTACTGGATTTAGTCAAAAGTGACTAAATTTTACTCGTTTTTGACTAAGTCGTTTTCACAGTGAGTATACATACTTTTCCAAACGACTTGTTTCAAACGAAAGGAGTTATGCCTACCGGTCGAACCTTTACTTATCATGCTTTCTTTATCCTCCATAACTTAGCATTGCATTTAATTGTTATTTAAGTCCACTTTATACACAGGGTGTCTAATCGGGACTGGACCTACAGTTTAAAGTGAGATCCGAACAACTATGTGCCTCCACCGGGTATCGAACCCGGAACCCCTTTTATTACAAGGTGACGATGCTACCACTATGCCAACGGCGGCCCACCCTAATTTAGCTAGCGACGAACATCTTACGACAGGAAATCTGTAGACGTTGAAGGGAGGGGGGTGTTTGGCAGAAATGGAACAAGCGGGCCGTTGTCGAATTTTCTCGAACTCTTTCAAGTATTATATTGAACCCAGTTCATTGGTTGAACCATCGATATTAATTTTATGAGGGAAGTTCCTAATATTACTTAACTATATACTCTATCCTGGGAATGTATGAAGCAAGGCCGTGCGAAAAGGGGAAACAGCGGAGCGAATCAGTAGCTGCAGTCGTTTTCCCTTCCACGCAAGCCTGTTCCCTCTCACATGTTATTGGTCAAGCCGTCTGGACTCACCGCTTACGTAGAGACTTGGTTTCGTTCGCTTCCTCCAGAGTTTCACACTTTTAAAATACATACATACATACATACATCGAAAATAATAATAATAAATTAATAATAATTACATAGTAATAGTAAATAAATAATAAGCTACCATAGGCTAATGAATCAGTTCAACATTATCTCAAACCAAGTAGATATATTCAGTTCATATTTATCTGTTATCATCAACTTAGAAATAAATATACATAAGTAATTCTATTGTGAAACTGATCTCTGTTTATCTTGGTACTTTTGAGGCTTCTTTGTTTTATTTTATTATATTTTTTGTGTGTGTTTTTAACACCAGTTTACTGTTCTACTATAGTTTTTTCCGGTTTAAAGTGGCTTGTGCTGTTCTGAAAATTTAAATAAATCTATCTATATATAAAAACTCTATATATATATATTGGAGCAATATCAACCAAACTTGGTACACGTATTAGTTGCAATCTCGAAAGAAATACAGTTGTGGTAAGACACCTCTGGCACCCCCTACGGGTGGGGGTGGGAAGGGGTCACATGTAAAAATAAGCGAAAACGACTGATATTAGTGTGGAATCCATAGTTTTCGGGGTCGCTAATATGAATAATGATACTACGAAGACCGTTCAAACCCCTGACACCCCTTGGAGTGGGAGTGGAAAAGGGGTGACATGTAAAAATAATCGAAAACGACCGATATTAGTGTAGAATCAATAGTTTTCGGGGTCGCTAAGATGAATAGTGAGACTACGAATGCCATTCAAACCGCTGACACCTCTCGAGGTGGGGGTGGAAAAGGGGTGACATGTAAAAATAATCGAAAACGACCGATATTAGTGTAGAATTCATAGATTTCGGGGTAGCTAAGATGAATAGTAAGACTACGAATGCCATTCAAACCGCTGACACCCCTAGAGCTGTGGGTGGGAAGGGGGTCACATGTAAAAATAATCAAAAACGACCGATATTAGTGTGGAATCCATAGTTTTCGGGGTCTCTAAGATGAATAGTGACACTACGAATGCCGTTCAACTCCATGTTCATCACCTATAGGCATTGGGGGTGAGAGGGGGTGAAACATAAAATGTCAAAAATGATCTACATTAGTTTCGAATTCATAGTTTTCGGAGTCGCTAATTCTTTGGTAAACCCACCCTTCAGCAAACAACACATTAGTTATAATTCATTATTTTCCTGCCTAATAGAAGATTGGGATAAATAAATACCTGGCCAACGCCGGGCAATCAGCTAGTTAATACATAAATAAGAGATTCTAGCAAGATTTAGTAGCTTTATCCTAATTTCAAAGTGAAAACAACGCTTTCATAACTGAGAGGTTGGCAACGCTGTCCCTGAACCAAGGCCAGTCACAGTTTCAGACGCCCTACAAGCAACGGAAATGACCACCGATACTTCACCACACCCAACCCACCCTTACATTACCGTGCATTTCGCCCTCGGTACGAAGCCTCCCCTTTAACTCAGGATCCATTGTCCACTTTCCTTGGAGGAGCCACACAATCGCCTACCTCGGTCGGTCTCTTCGAAGGGCTGACCAGAAAAGAAATTGGTCGAGTCTAGAGAAAGGGTACACTTCCGGTTGGACTGTGACTGATTCTCGGTGACCCATTCTCCCCGCGGCCTTCTTTTGATGCTGCTCCGTCTCTTCCTCTTTTTCCTCTGTCCTTCGAGAAGCTATTAGGATCTTTCTCATCTCCTCTTTTTCACCGTTTGACTAAAGTCGACCGTTGAACCTCAGATTGGCACGACTCATGGGGACGAAAATTAAGTCTAGATAGAAACCGCAGATCTTGACAGTTTGATGGGCGGAGGAAGGGAAGGGAGGAGGAGCTGTTAAGATTGACTTCGGTCCAACAGAAGAATCGTCGGTTATTTTTATCCTTTCCTTCAGTTCCTGAAATATCAACCCTTTAATTCCTCCCCAAGTATATTGAAATGTATCGATTGCATGTACAACAATAGGGTACATTAAACGTCAAATTGAGCTGTGCTAGGGGTACATCAATCTAAATCTTACAAAAGGAATTCCAGTAGCTGCAGATTGTGAATCCAAAGAGTTAGTTTCTTTTCGGTGCTTGTAATCTAATATGGCGAATACGCATTTTTGTATTCTAGGTATTTTTTCCTTTTACGTCACTCTTCTGCTACATTTGGATATTCGCGGCAATGAGAATTGACGATTACACGAAACTCATGAATTTTACTGAACCAAAAGGACAGGTGTGGAGGGGGGGGTTGGACTCTTTGAACCCCACCTTAAATACGCCCATGTGTCAGTACAAAAGCATAAGCTGACAAATAGCAATAACAATCATGTACATTGTCCTAAATATTACAAATAACAAACGTATACTTTGTCCAGCAGGGCAAGGATGTGTTTCAGTATGACAAATTTGTAACAAACGTGTGCCGTTTTTATGGGAACTTATTTTCTAAATAGCACGATAGATATTTACGAAGAACCGACATTGCAGTGAGAATAAATTAAAAACAATATTTAAAATTATCTAATTTAATAAGGTCTTAAAATAATTCCATATAAACTTTAGTGTGTCTTGAATAACATTTTTAACTCTATTAATCGTAATAGCTAAACATGTTAGTAAACATTTGTAGTTATGTACATAGGACTCATGAGAAATAGTGTCCAGAAGTGTAAAAAACAAAAACAAATTGTTGTTTATAAACTAATTATATCCCTGCAACTAACACCAGATTGTTTGATATTCCATATTTAGGCTAGATGTTTGACCAACACTAAAACGTCAGCACTATTAAGTGCATAAAATACTTTGAAACGTTGTTCCACCTATTGATTAAAAATTAAGTTCCTGTACGCATATGTGTATACCCGTAAATTAATTTCCATGGCCTGGATTTTGATGACCTGAAAATATATGAAAAATGACCAAAAATATCAATTAAAATGACCAAAAGTTTGTTTTTATTTCAGGGTATGACAGTTAGTACAGCACAGTTCATACTTCTGTAACATTAGAACTGAAATTACAAAGCGTATGTTAATTTTAGGTTTATGAATCTATAACAAATTATCTCATTCAGAATTATTGCAGTAGGTAATGTCGAGCGGGATGTTACTTTTTGTTCCTTCAATCAAGTGGCGATAGAATTCTTGTTTTCATTGTTACAGACATCAAAGCGATAAAATGTTACGTAAAGAAAGACTCAAACCGCGAAAAATGACCAAAAGATGACGTAAAATTTAGGAAATAGAAAATATTACGAAAAATGCACAACAAAACTTCACATTTTTGTAACCAGAGGTTCGTATTCAGAATTTTAGCACTTAAGAGCAATGCACACTACATAAGGAAAAAATATGATATGTCATCAAAATCCGGCCCTTTCTTATTCTCTTTATAAAAGGCTTTAGTGTGGCAAACACGTTTCAGAAACATGGAAGGGTTCTGGATGAGAATTTTGCATCCAAAACGCCATGTCAAGCATGTTTCCTCTCCAGCACCCTTGCACCTGGATAACGGACTGCCACACTCCTACGCAGACGGGCGAGGGTGAGGGGTTCGAACAGAAAGTGGGTGAGTGGCTATTGAAAAACATGTACGGGTGCTCAGCAGCGGAGGCGCCTGGGGTGGGGAATGAAATTTATTGGGTGCGACGTTGAAAATAAAGGAAACATGAAATATACATTCATATACAGTCCCTAAATCAAATATCAATCAACTTTTAGTAGGCATCTATGATAATATGCTAATAAAACTGAAGAATTCTAGCGACTTGCTTCATTTTTGCCTTATTTTAGCACAACAATGACGTTTGGAAATTTGAAAACAACAGCTTGTTCAGGGGAGGTCAGTATCATTATATGGACGATTGGAGGATTTCTTCCATGGAGGGGCAAGCAAGGCAAAGCATTTTTTTCACGGAGAAGGGGTCGACGTATATATTCCCCCATAATAGTGTTGCTCACTCTTTCTAAAAAATACTTGAGTTTGAAGTTATCCTGTTCCTGCAACGCTCTTATAATAAGTAACATAAATTACCGTGACAGAAATGTAAAATTTCAGATTGATATTCATTGTTTCAAGTTCACTTTATTCTCATATACGGGGGAGGCTAACCTGGACTGGACCTACAGTTTAAAGTAGGATTCGAACCACTATGTGCCTCCATCGGGTATCGAACCCGGGATCCCTTGATTACAAGCCACAACCAATTGAGATACAAAATTCAGTTATGAATCAAATGTCAAATACATTGTACAGGTGACAACAACTGCTGGGTGTTTAGTTTGTGTGCGTTGGGTAAAAGAAAAAAAATCGCTAGTATGAAACCTGAAGTTCTGGAATTTGAAAAAGAAAATAACACAATACGTCTATACGAAATTATGTGGTCACTTTCATGTAATAATTAATTCACTTTCTTTGCGCTGCTTGACTTTTCTGAAAATTTTCCGTTGCTTTGGTACCCCTCTTTTCATTGATTTGTTGATTTGGTGTTTTGAGTCCACTTTATGCACAGTAAGGCTAATCGGGACTTGACCTACAGTTTAAAGTTGGATCCGAACCACTGTACCAAGTGCCTCCACCGGGTATCGAACCCGGGACCCCTTGGTTACAAGGCGACAACGCAATCTTTTCATATTCGTTCGTTTTAATAATACCTATACCTTCCGTCTGGTCAGTGTCAGGACCAAACGGTAAATGCACAGAAACGTCTTAGTTAAAATCGCTTGGGCCTTCCTGTCTCCAACAACGAACTATAAAATTTCTTCGAGAATTTTTGGACTCTTCGTAACAGTCTTTGAAAAAGTTAGAAATGGTACGTTTACTAGAATAAATAGAACCAATTAACAAGGAAACTACAATCACGTTACAACTCGCGAATAATAATTGCCCGAGTACGACCTGATGATTTCTTGAAAGCGACTGAAATTTTTGTTCCAATGCGACTTGAAGAAAAGAGGAAGAACAAGTAGGCAGACAACTAAACCGTGTATCAACAGAGCAAAGGCAAACATACAACTGATACTGAGCTACATACATTTATCGAAAAAACAAACAGACTACTTGAAACACAAGAAGAAACAATTCTGAGCTTTATAGACTGAGTACAGTATAGGGAAATAAATGAGGAATCTCTTTGAGAGTAGGGTCAATACCAGCCAGTCTAACTTTAGTACCTAACCTTCATCCCTCAACATGACAACCACATGACATAATATGAAAATGTAAGAGGTAATGTTTTCGATAGAATATAGGTTTTGGATAGGAGATGTTAAAGGGGGTGCGGAAGAAAATTAAGGAGTGCCCACGCACCTCTTTGCTCCCGCTGGCGCCGCCCCTGGTGCTCAGTTCCAACGTTGCAAATAGCGTTGGCGTAGAAATCTGCTTTTTCCTTCCTGTTTCTGTTCCGCGCTTGGCAGAAGCAGTGTTACTACGTGAAGGGAATTTTTTGATGAAAAAGTAAATTTTATGAAAAGTATCGAAATTGCCGGAAACTTTTAAGTTTGCGGACTCCTATTTTTGATTGATTCATTGATTGATTTGCTTTATTTTACTTCGCCTTTTGTGCCACTTTCGGCTACTTTACGAAGATGGGGATGAGTGATGATATGATGAAACTGAGTAATGGACACTCACAAACATCCCTGCACAGGCCAGGATTCGAACCCGGGACCACTTACGTCGTAGCAAAATGCGCTAACCACTCCGCCAAGGGGCCGCCATTCATTGTTGTCGTAGACTTAATGTTTTAAGTTCACTTTATGCACCGTAAAGCTAATGGGTACTGGACCTACAGTTTAAAGTGGGAACCACTACGTGCCTCCACCGGATATCGAACTCGGGACGTCTTGATTACAAGGCAACGACGTTATCACTATGCATCTGGAGTCCCTATATTCATTAGTGTTTTATTCCTATTATATTGCAATTTATTTAGATGCGGTCCCGGATTCAAATCCCGGTCTGTTCTTTGTGAGTCTCCCTTCACCAATTTCATCATATCATCACTCAGAGGCCTCCCGGATAGCGTAGTGGTAACGTCATTGCATTGTAATGAAAGGGGTTCTTGGTTCGACATCCAGTAGAGGCCTATTGTGGTTCGGATCCCACGTTAAACTGTAGGTCCAGTACCAATGAGTCTATCTGTACATAAAGCGGACTTGTAATAGTAATTCATATCATCACTCATCCTCTTCTTCGCGATTAGTCAAAAGTCATAAAAGTACGAAGTAAAATCAGCAATAAATCAATCAATGAATCAATATAGATGTAGTGTTCAACAAATATATAAAATAAATAAGAACTGTTGAAGAAAACAAGATCAAATCTTAAGGATACGCCACTGGATTTCGGAAAGAAAAACCACATCACAGTTGAGAGACACCGCGGTTAAAAAATAGCCGCATTTATATTAATTCCCCAAGCATCGATTTCGTCCACCTATCCTTGAAACGGGAGATCCAAATTCCTTCCTGAAATGAGGACAATACATTACGTAACTTCCCCCTAGACATCTTTAACGGAATTCGGTATTTTTCCAAGCCCAGCTTCCTGTATCTGCTCCGGGGATTGGAATCGCAAGGTGAGCAATGGAGCTGGCATTAAATTTAATGGCAGGGGCATTTCCCTTTCCTTTAATCCCAGAGATTAGTTTAATGAACCTGTCTCCTGAAGGAGACGCTCCGGGATTAAACTATGGGTCCTGCGTCTTCCTTTTTTCGCTCCTTCCTTCCAGAGTTCACTCTGACGACACCGGCTCGTCGAACTTCGGAAGAAAAAAAAGGGACAGTGGGTGGGGGAGGTTCCGGTGACAGCTGAGAGATTCCAATATGGCGGAAGAGGCACTTTTTTTCAGTCACCCTTCCCTCCCTCTTCTTTCGAGGCCGGAGGGTTTATTGCTTTGAGAAAGAAAAGGACGAAGAACAAGCGAGCCTTCGGGGGATCTTCTCTTCCGCTGACATTCCTCCGATGCAAGATCAACGGAGAAATTCAGTTTCTCCGCTTGCTGGGACGATATCGCAGGAAGTCCTTGTGTTCCCTTGCTTTATGCATCTCCTGGGCTACTCTTCTCGAGCCCCAGCCTATGTGCCTCACCCTGCGCTCTAGAGACAGCAATACTTGCTACACTGGGAAAGGCTCTGCCATGTAAAATCACAACTACGAGGGGAGAGTGAAAAGTTTTGAGCCTCAAATGGAAGGAATAATGCTAGGTAGTTAAAATTTTGTAGGATGTGAGGTTTGAGTTGTAGGACACTCTGTGCGAACTTTTATGGAATTCACATGTTTTCTTCTACTTCTTTGTCAGGTTGAAAATGAAGGAAGTGTCAGAGAAGAGAGTGGCCGTGATTCGGTACCTCTGTCAGTAAGGCCTCACTGCACAGGCTGCTTTGGTCGAGTGTGGCTTCATCACACTTCCCCACCCACCTTATTCCCCCGACCTGGCCCCGTCAGATTTTCATCTTTTCCCTGCTACGAAGAATTCACTTGGAGGACGTCACTTCCACACGGACGAAGGAGGTCATTCAGTGGTGTGAGACTCGGGACAAATCATTCTACTAGATGATTGTAACCAAATTGGTGCACAGAATGCAGAAGTGCATTGATCTGGAGGGGTGTGATTATAGAGATTATGTGATTATGTAGAGAAATCATAATGTGAAGCTGTAGCTCAAACACCCCTTTCTTGTGAGGCTCAAAACCTTTCACTTTTCCCTCGTAGAACAACCGCATTTGTATGAACCAGGAGCCTATGTTCTAGTGTAGTTAGAGTATCTGCTAAGCCAGAAGCCTTGCGCCTAAAACATACAAGTTTGGTTGATTGATTTGGTTTATCTTACTTCGCTTTCTGTCCCATTGGCTAATCGCGAAGATGAGGATGAGTGATGATGTGATGAAATTGATGGACACTCACCTATGCCCATGTCGGGATTCGAACCCAAAACACAGAAGAAAAATCGATTAAAAGTTGTGAACAAAATTTTTCATTTCAGTATGTTTGAACTCGTTTGAATTGTTTAAAGTCAACTTTATGCACATATAGGCTATAAAGTGGACCTACAGTTTAAAGTGCAATGTGCCTCCACCGAGTATCAAACCCGGGACCCCTTGATTACAAGGCGATGATGTTACCATTATGCCATGAGGGAAGCCTCATTTCAGTATGAAGATGATGGTGATTTGGAAGTTAGCAACCTGATTTCTTCGGAATTGGCAACCTGACTGACACCAGTGTGCGCTGCAGCCGCGGTTTCCCCTTCCACGTGTTCATTGGTCGAGCCCTCTGGAGTCTCTACTTGCGCATGCACTTGTTTTTTTGTTCGATTGCTACAAATATTCCCGACACAGAGTGTAGATGGAAAGCCTCATTATGCTTCCTTGGCGTCGACCTTGTAGTTATGTTCTTGTGCGCCTGCGTCTCATAGCGCGGTGGTTGACGTTCGTACTGACACCTGGCGGAAAAAGTTCCAACTGGACAGCAAGGCAGCATCTCGATTCGGACGACTTCGACGGCACAGAAAAGTAACAGAAGAGAACGTATCTGAGCGTTTGCCTATTCGAACCCAGCCTTAAACAAGTTTCCTCGATTAAAGATAACCGACGACACGCATCTGTCTCCTTACAGCACTAGAATTCTGCTTTGCACCATAATCAATCCATTCCTGTAAGGCATGCGCGCCAAATAAGGCACTACCTTGATCCGCAAGTCTTTAAACGCAGTACGCACAAGCCAATTGGTAAACAGACTTCCAATAGAAAAACTAGATAGATTTAAATTATATACTAGGTACTATATAAATTCACCAGATCTAGTAGCTGTGGTGGATCATGCGATACGCTGTATTGATATCTGAGTGGCTACTGCTACTCATAATTGCGTTGCCCGGGTATTTATTTATACCAATCTTCTATTAGACAGGGAAATAATGAATTCTAACTTTGTGCAAAATGAACTTGGAGTTGAACGACATTGGGAGTGTCACTATTCATATTAGCGATCCGAAAAACTATGGATTCCACACTAATGTCGGTCGTTTTTTATTGTTTTTACATGCCACTTCCTTCCAACCCCCACCCCTAGGGGTGCCAGTGGTGTTTCCACACTAATATCGGTTGATTTACATGTCACCTTCTACCCAAACCCAACCCTTGGGGCTGCCAGAAGTTCCATGGAGTTGAACGACATTGGGAGTGCCACTATTCATCTTAGCGACTCTGAAAACTATGGATTCCACACTAATGTCGGTCGTTTTAGATTATTTTTACAAGGCACCACCTTCCACCCCACCCCTAGGTTCCAAGAGTGTCTTGAATTTAAATGGCATTGGGAGTGTCACTATTAATCTTAGCGACCCCGAAAACTATGAATTCCACACTAATATTGGTCGTTTTACATGTCACCCCTTCCCTACCCTACTCCTAGGGGTGCCACAGGTTCTTTGGAGTTGAACGGGATTGGGAGAATCACTATTCATCTTAGCGACCCAGAAAACTATGGTTTGCACACTAATATCGGTCGTTTTTTATTATATTTACATGTCATCCCTTTCCACCCCACCCCTAGGTTCCAAGGGTGTCTTGAATTTAAATGGCATTGGGAGTGTCACTATTAACCTTAGCGACCCCGAAAACTATGAATTCCACACTAATATCGGTCGTTTTACATGTCACTCCCTTCCCAACCCTACCCCTAGGGGTGCCAAAGGTTCCTTGGAGTTGAACGGGAACCCTACCCCAGGGGTGCTATGGGTGTCTTACTCCCACAGTATTTCTTTCGAGATTGCAAGTGATACGTGTTCCAAGTTTGGTTGAAATAGCTCCAGGCGTTCGGGAGTTATGCCGGAACAAACATACACACATACATACATACATACATACATTTTTATATATTAGAAAGATTAGATTTATGCCAACATCGAATACTTTAAGAAGCCCTCTTTGACATTTGCTTCAACAAATTACACATACTTCATTCTAGAAAAGTAAGTATGTAATTTCAAAGACTAATTTACTCTAGTTTAACATCTAACTAAACACACACATGCTGAAATGGAAAACTTTTTTTTACCAGCGGTTGGGGCTGCCTTTTTCCGCATAAGCTGGGGTGTGTTGGGTTCAATGATGTTTCAAGCCTATTTTTGTACTTCCATTTCACTTGAATCAAAGATGAAAATTGCTTTTCATACAAATATATGGCGGAGAACGGCATGGGCGCAACTTTAATGCCTCATAAAAAAGTTCAGGATACTCACATCTTAAAGATATCCAAAACTTTTAAAGTCAATCTAAAAATGTAGTTTTAATGCCATAATCACAGCTGATATCACACAGTTGTTCTCTTAGTTTTACTGACAACATGTTTGAACCTTCAAAATATGAGAATGGGTCTCGAATCCAATTGAATTCACTGTAACTTTCTGGAAAGTAATTTTTAATCTCGTTACAGAGAGCAGAGAAACGAGATAATACATATCTTAGCAATTTAAATGTGACTTCCCAGATGACGCAGTCGTCGTTTCTTTGTAATTAAGGGGTCACGGGTTCTATACCCGGTGGAGGCACATACATAGTGGTTCGGATCCCACTTGAAACTGTAGGTCCAATCCCGATTAGCCTTACTGTTCATAAAGTGGACTTAAAACACCAACTCAAGTTTTTTAAGTGTAATAGGTTTCTAAGACACATTAAATACACTTTGGAGCCCGACTTAGCAGTGAATCGCGTCCCCGTAGGTTGAGAAAGATGCTCTAGAGTTCTAAGCAGATGCAATGTTTCGCAGTTTGGGATATCATAGCAGTTTTCAGAAAGCCGCCAAAGCTGCCAGTCAAGCTTTAAAGCAGAATTATTTTGAAGTGTTATGACGTCAATCCTTGTTGACGACATAATTGTACAATCTCACAAAGTGATTATTGATTATGTTGTAGATTTTTGGATACCAATAGTTGTTGGTTTGGACGTGAAAATGTGCAGAATGCTCAACCTGTGTTGTTTCATCTTGTATGTGGAATTTAGGCTATTGCATTTGAAGGAGACTGGTTCAATACTATTATTAGTATTGCTTTCAGTGTTTTTCTTTAAAAGTGTGAATTGCACAGAACAAATATTAGTGGCATATTAGAGTTAAGAGCTAAAAGGAAGAGCCCATGGACTGAAGTGTATATACTCATAGTAAGCATATTTCCCGGGTTCGAATCCTGGCCTGGATATGGATAAGGTACTTTCACCAAAGGTGACCATAGTTAAGCTTTGACAATTTTTTATAATTTTGTGTTGAGAGATACGTTCCTAATAATTTGTATGTGAAACATTGGAAGCATTGGTAACATTCAAAACATGGAACCGTTTTAAAAATGTAATAATAACTACGTCATAATTGTTGTAAAAAATGGCTGAAAGTGGGCAACCTTGCGCACAGGGGTACCAAAGGTGGCCCACTATTAAAAAATATGTTTGCTAGTCATGTAGATGTGTCTCGAAAACAAGAAACACTGTGTTAAACAATAGGATATGTATTATTAGAAAGAAAATACACCTGTTGCTAATGGTTATACAACATATGAAATGATTGTAATGTTTGGAAAATTGCATGCGTTGTCTGATAATATTTTTGAACCAATATCTCACAGAAAGTGAAAATGATGTTAGTGAATTGTTGTCCGGTGTCCTAGCGCTACTTACACCAACAGAAAATGATGTTAGTCAATTGAAATCCAGTAGGTCAAAGTTTTTCACTATTTACTTCGCCATTGTGAACCACCTTCGGGACAGTTGCATGACATGACATTATTGTATAACAGTGACTATAAATACTATGATACGTTTAACTGAGTATCATCGTCTAAAAGATATGTCCATACACTGACAAACAATGTGCAATGTGTGTACTATGCCTTGCATTTAATGAGTTTAAATTTAAATTTTCTACTCACCTCCGTCTTACACCAGCCACAAAAAGGGTGTCACTCAAAAACAATAACGTCTGCAAAATGGCTCCTGTGCACGCTAACAGCTTGGTTTTTGGTAGTGTGCACCAGAGTGGGACTGCATTCAATAAACTACTGCCATCTTCCGACCAAATGTTGTACGAACGCAAATATCGTGTGGTGGGCCACCTTTGGCACATGGGCCACCTTTGGTGAAGGTACCTTATTGTTTGTAAGTGTCCAGTTTCATCATATCACTCATTCTCACCTTCGCGATCAGCCAGAAGTGGCAGAAAAGCGAATTAAACTAACCCAAATAAATCAACCAATCAACGTATAGTATGATAGCATATGTTCTATAGCTTTCGCAACGTTTCAAGTGGTATCATAGTAGACTGATTAGTGTCATTAATACCCATTAAGGGAAGGAAGGATCCTATAAACTAAAGTCGCGACCTCCTCTAAAGTGGGTCATAAAATTTGCATCCGTTACGAGCGGGCGCCGGTTCGATCCTCTCCCCCTTCTCTCTTCGACATAAAGGATCAGCCTTCTTAGCGAGTCAGAACGTGAAGTTATTTTAAGAACGCCTCCCACATAAGGTCTGTAGGTTTTTTTTTGCACATCTTCAGAGAAACCTCTACGTCACGCTTTAAAATTAGACTTTGATATTTACAGTGGACTATTTTTTCTCGAACTTTGACGATTTGAATTATTAGGTTATGCAAACATAAGTTTATTTAAGTTGAAATCATCTATAATGATACATCTCTCTCTAGCCTTTTAAAACCCGAAGATCATGTCTGCGGCAACACAAACCTTCCGTCTGTCCTATCCTGGGCAAGATCAATCCAATCTTTTCCATCCTTATCGCTTTCCTTCAGGTCCGAATCAACGTTATCCCTCCATCACCGTCATGGTCTTCCTAATGGTACCTTACCATCAGGTTTCCCAACAAGACTCTTGTTTACTCTTCTAACCTCTCCCATTTGTGCCACATGGCCTGCCCACTTAAGTCTTCTTGATTTAATCATTCTAATAATATCCGGACAGGAATACAAATTATGCAGTTCTAAATTATGTTTCTCTTGTCTGTAGCTATTAAGAGACGTCCTGTTCGGTCGCACCATAATGGTCTAAAAGGAAGAGTTCTCGAGCTTTTGTAATTGCGTCTGACATTGCCGAATTGTCATTGAAAATTGACAAGTGTATATAGTGTATTTGTTAAAACAAACTTCATTTCTTTGTTTGAATAAAGAGGAAACAATATCGAGTCCACTGGCTGAATGAACGAATAAAATGTGGTTCTTAGCTGCGAAAGATGGATTATGATGAACTGTAAATACATAATGGTATAGTACCTTACCCAGATTCTATAAGAAGAAAATACCTACAAAGAAAAACACATTATGTTCTGAGTGAGTTAAGGCAGTGAGAATAACAAGCAAATCTGTACCTTAGAACCTCCAATACTGTGTACAGTGGCAGGTTGAACGATAGGGCGACAGTATCGACAGGGCAAAGGTTTACAGGAACGCTTGCTTCTACTAACTTTGAAGAAAGGCGAATAATAAATGTGGATTTTTCCGATTACTTCTTAGAAATGGTATTTGACTGGCGAGAAAATCACCTGACACCTGAAACTAGAAGATCAAGTTATAGCCCCAGTCACCACTTTGACACCACCTGCTCCAAACAATATACTGAATTTAATGTCTTAAGGATCTTAGAAAGGCTGTGATGGAGAATGTAGTTGCATGCAAGCAGATTATGTGTCCCTTACCAAGATGTTTCCTGTACGAATTTCATTCTTGTCTTCAGTGTTTCCAGATAAGACAATGATGAAGATGTCGTTGGTCAACATGACAACGATGAAGTCGAGGAACTCTTTGATTCAGACATGTCTTTTTTGGTGTGTTACCTACAGGAGTGCATTACCATACTTACAATCCGATTTAGTTTGTGAACAGAACGTGACACGTGAAAACAACAGCCTGCCTGATGAGACGGCAAATACTAAAGAATATTGTCATTCCTTACATACCAAACCCATTTGCCAAATTCCATTTTGTTACAAGTCAATTCCATTCTCATGCGAAATATTGAAAGTATTCGCCGTGCTTCCAATATGGCGCCGTTACCTACCGTGTCAATAATCTGGAGAAAACTTAACATGCTGTAATTGATGTTAGCAGAGTTAAAAGAAAAATATACAGCGTGTCCACAAAAACAATCCGTGATTATTAAAACATATACCATAGCTCTCGGTACTCATATTTATATAGAATTGGTGCCATTAGAAGCAGAAACTCAACAATTTTAATACCTAACTACCTACCTCTGTGGCACTCAATGTGTGCTCCTCGTGTCACGCTGCAAACATCAAGGCGATATTCCCACTCATGCGTTACAAAGTATCTACAGTGACGATAGTGGCGGCAATGATACGACGTTCCAGCTCTTCCAGATGTTGAGGTAGTGGAGGTACGTATACAAGATCATTTATTTGACCACATAAGAAGAAGTCGTATATATATATATCACATCAAGGGACCTCGGTGGCCACTTGCAGAACACAGCATCTTTGTTTCCGGAGCGCTCAATACATCTTCCTTCAAGTTTCTCATTTAGAAAATTCCGAACATCGAGATGGATTATTGAGCTCTACACAATTTGCTTCTAACAACAATGCCATTTACAATAACACATTAACAATCGACAGATTTCTCCTTTTTTTATTTTTTCATTCTTTTATTGTTATGCCAGCTATCGTTGTAGTTAACGCCAACAATTGCACATCCGCTAAAATTATTTCGTAATATACATAATTAAAATTTTGTGGTCGTTTATAATCACGGAATGTTTTTGTGGACACGCTGTATATCAAACAGAAAGATATTGTCAATTAGTTCTTTTGAAAGTGAAATCTGGGATTTATCCGCCATTTTTCAATATGGCGTACCTAGAGGCAGGGTGATCGCCTGGGACTTTTGGTATGTTGTTACTAATGCCACTAGGATGTTATATACACCAAACTTCAGCTTTTTATGAATTAGTTCCTTTATTTTTCCTAGTTTGACTGCACTAATTCAATACTGGGGGGGGGGGGTATGTCAAGGACATGGTGCATTCAACCACAGTGACACTATGGAACAGCTTGGTGAAAGGATTACAGTAGCCACACATGCTACAGGCCACCTGGCGGGAAATCGAGTATTGACTGCGCATCCTCCGTGCGACTAGTGTGACATGTAGAAATGTACTAAATGTACTAAAGTTATTCTGAATGTACTAAAATATACTATTTGTACTAAATATATAAATTACTACTTTCACAGAAACTTTATGGCTATGTATATTCATTTGGATACATCAAATATATGTGGAGTTACAGACAATTGCAATTAGAGCGTTTCAATTCGGACATTCTGTACATACAGGGTGTCTCATAAGTAATAGCGCAAACTGACACAGGTGAAAGTACACGATAATAGAAGCAAAAAAGTCTCAGTAAACATGGGTCTGCAAAGGAGCCGTTTTCGAGATAATCGCGAATGTGTGATTACAAGCCGCCACTGACTTCATTGTTTGTAAACGTCGTCCTAGTTGGTAAAATGCTAATAATGTGTGCGAATGTGTGAGTGCAAGCCGTCATTGATTGAATTTTGTAAACATCGACTGCTTTACATCTTGCGCGGTCCAAGGGTTGCTCTTTGTTTACAAAACATAACATTTCCGAGAGGTGGCGTTGGAATCAAACAGAACCAACTAGGACGAGGTTTACAAACACTGAAGTCAGTGACGGCTTGTAATCACACAATCGCGATTATCTCGATAACGGCTCGTTTGCAGACCCATGTTTACTGAGACTTTTTGCTTGAATTATCGTGTACTTTCACCTGTGTCAGTTTGCGCTATTACTTTTGAGACACCCTGTATAATAAATAGCCTTAGGCGTACATGAAAACTTGGTATTCTGTTTCACTTTTTATGGAATTGCCCTTATACGTATATTAACAGCCAGTTATATTGCGATAGCATAGCACCGAACCCAACTGACGGTATGAACCCTTTTTCCATACAATGCACCACAAAAAACAGCACAGAGTTTCCATACCAACCGCATCTTGCCATTGGCGACACGTTTTTCACCTAGTCATCGTTAGAGTTCGTTACACACAGCGTTCATGAAATCAATTAATTTACAGCGCCCGGGCAGGCGGCAATATGAGATACAAGTTTTTTCGCCGCTTCCCTTCGTCACGCTAGGTAGGGAAAAAAATCGTTTAATTACGAACAGGCAATTGCGCGTATAACGACGATTTACATGCGACAAACATGGCTACATTCAAACAAGGGGATATTCTGTTAATTGAGCGTGTATGATCGTGTTCTTTGTTAATACCACACGCACAATTTGCTTTCCGGATTATTTGCATGCGGTGTTGTAGTCGTAAAAACTATATTGGTTGCTTTGTTCTCTAATTTATTATTATTTTTAGCCAGTTGGTGAGAATTAAACTTTTTGCTTTGGAGAGAGTGTGCTGGGAAATACGTCCGATGAATGCGAATATTTATTACTATTTCTGACGCTGATCACACGGTAACATCAAAGTATGAATAACTAAATCCAATAATTCATTAAAGTTCGCAAACTAATATTTTTTCTAGTATTCGCTCTTCCACGGCTTGTTGCAATGATATTTTTTTTCAAAAATTATTATTGAATTTTGAATAAAAGCTTTAGTCTTGAATTCTTGTTAACAAATCATTTATTATGACTAGCTGAATACCCGGCGTTGCCCGTGTATTCATTTATCCCAATCTTCTATTACACAGGAAAATAATGAATTTATTAATTTAACTCAAAACTTGATTATAGACAACATTTTGAGTTTCACCTCCAGGAGCAAGAATAAATAAATTGAACGGCATTGGGGGTGTCGCTATTCATCTTCGCGACCCCGAAAGATATGGATTCCACACTAATATCGGTCGTTTTCGATTACTTTTACATGTCACCCCTTCCAACCCCCACCCCTATGGGTGTCAGGGGTGTCTTACTCCCACAGTATTTCTTTCCAGATTGTAAGTCGTATGGGTACCAAGTTTGGGTGAAATTGCTCCAGGCGTTTGAGAGTTATGCCGAAACAAACATACATTGTATATACTCACATCCATCCATTTTTATATATATAGAAGATATTTTATATATATAGATATTTCTTAATATTGTGTATTACTAACACAATTTGCAAAATATCAAATTATACACATGCGTTCAAACTTTACTATATTATATCTTCATACCACATAATAAAATCAACAAGAAGTTTCCATGACATCAACTATATATAACTAACTAACTCTCTAGCCTTCTTAAACCCGAAGGTTCATGGCTGCAACAACACAGGCCTTCCATCTTTCCCTATCTTGAGCAAGTTCTATATACTCCTTTCCATCCCTACCGATTTCCCTTAGGTCCATCTTAACGTTGTCCCTCCATCTTCGTCTTGGCCTTCCTACAGGTCTCTTACCATCAGGTTTCCCAACAAGAATCCTGTAAACTCCTCTTTCCTCTCCCATTCGTGCCACATGGCCTGCCCACCTAAGTCTTCTTGATTTAATTATTCTAATAATATCTGGACATGAATACAAATTATGTAGTTCTAAATTATGTAACCTTCTCCACTCACCTGTCTCCTCATCCCTTTTAGGTCCAAAGATTTTCCTAAGGATCTTATTTTCAAATACTCTCAATTTATGTTCCTCTTTCAATGTAAGGGACCAAGTTTCACATCCATATAATACTACAGGCAAAATTACGGTTTTAATAGTTTTTATATATATATAAAATTTGAATTTATGGCTATTTCAACCCATGTCTGCATCATAGTTCTTCCAAGTAACATATAACAATATTGCCCTTGGTTGCAAAAGAAAAACAATAACAAAAATAATATATCTGGAGCAAGAGAACGGAAACAAGTATATGTGCAAGTAGTAAGGCGAGACGGCTCCACTAATTAACACGTGAAAGGGAATGGGATTGTGTGGAGGGGAGAAGCAACTGCTGTTACCAGCCATTGCAGCAGCGTGTGCTGCATTACTCAACCCACTCACTCGATTCAAATTCTCTGTTGCTATGCGCGGCCTTGCTCCAGAGATAACTGCGACAACTGGTAATATTATCAAACTAAAGAGTGACTTGTGCAGTGTGATCCATTAGTATTTCCATGCAAATTGTCCATCGCCATATTCGTGCACTTTATTTGACCCAATAAGAGCTTCAAGAATTAAAAGAAAACTCAAAACAAGCTGTTGACAACTTTTGCACCAGCATACATAAAAATCCATCGCTTAAAAACACATACGATGTAAGAGAAAAATTAATGAAAGTAGTCATGGACAATTTGTCGAGCTATACTAGTGGATCCCACTGTACAAGCCTTGGCCCTCTCTCATATTGACTATTGCAATAGTGTGTACGATTGTCGTGCGATGCTGGCAATGAGAATTCGAATAATTCAGAACCTATATGTACGATATACAGGGTGTTTCACTCGCTCTCGGCCCCTGATTTATCCTTATAAAAATCAAAATGTTGGTCATAATGCAATGACATTTGCTAAGGACATACCTTGGTGTATGGGAAGCATGGTGAAGTCATTGGAGATGGCCCAAGAGTCTCTCTAGTCCTCGCGTGGGCATGCGCGTGCGTCTGGACGATTCTACCGTTCAATGGCAATCGTAATGGCGTGTGCTTTAAGTCTGAGTTCTTGCGTTGCTGTTGTGGTGCACCCAGTAGTTAAGGGGTAGCCATAGCACGATAACCAATCAGTATCGATTACCTTAATCGATTTCCAATAATCGATAAGTGATCAATACATTTTTTTTGGGTGAAATCGATTTTTTTAAAATTAGGTGTGGGTGGGGGGTGTTTCCAAATAAGGAGTTGTATGTAAGGGTATGTGGGTGTTGTTAACCTAAGATAGTGATTGATTGATTGACAGGTGTCATATTTATTTATAGTTTTTCCAAATAAGGAGGGGTTGTATGTTAGGGTATGTGGGTGTTGTTAACCTAATATAGTGATTGATTGATAGGTGTTTCCAAATAAGGAGGGGTTTGTGGGTGTCCTAATAATATAGTGATTGATTGATGTAAATGATATGTTTGTAGATTGTTGTATTGTTAAACCTTATTATAGTTGTTAATATTATTGATAATAATATAGATTGATTGATCGATTGTTTCTATAGGTGACGTCATCGTTTGTACTGGGTGGGTGCATGATGTCTCTGGTTGTGTTGTCGTTGCTGCTCTGTGCTTGGTGTGTGCGTGTTTGTGGTTTATATAGTAGCGGTGTGTTTGTGGGGGGTGAATGCGTGCGCATGCTCTGTGGGGGAGTGCAGGTGGTGTCGGCAGCTGTGTGGATAGAATATTTTTAGGCTCTGCGTGGGAGCGTCGACATCTGTGAGTATTGAATTTTTTGCTCTGCGTGATATGTGGACGTGATGAAAGATAATACTCTGTGGGGGGTTCGTTGACATCTGGCGGATGTTCGTTTCGAATGTCTCTCTCTGTGGGGGGTAGTTTTGGCGGCATGTGTCCAGTTCAAATATACATCTCTCTCTGTGGCGAGCGTTGGCATCTGTCCAAATATATCTCTGTGGGGGAGCGCAGCTGTGTTGTTTCCTGCGAGGTTCGAATGATTCTCTGTGGGAGAGTCCGGCAATGGTGTCTGGTAGTTTCAGTAACCGTTGCGATGTTGTCGGGCGAAGAAGCAGAATTGATAACTTCAGCGTTGAATGGTTGCGGTTGTTTTCCGGGGTATATTGATTTGTATTGTATGGCTGTGATATTGCAAGAGTACACACCAAGGAAGCCCGTGTTTTGTGCTGGTTGTTGGGAAATGCCGCCTAACCAGGAGGGTCATGTATGTTTGACGGAGCATTTTCGTTATTGTGATTCGGAGGAAAGTCGCGACGATAATTGTGAGAACTGTATACGAAGGAAGGTGAAAAACGCGTGCGACTATTTCCGCGATCCGTCGAACGCTGAGCATGTATTTGCATATTACGAGCCAAAGCATGTGGAGGTATGTGGAGGTTGCGACAAAACAGTAATGGAATTGTACGGTGGTCTTCAGAGAATGATCGAGGACAGTGTTTTGATGGAGGATCTTGTACGTTGTTTGGAACGTAATGAGAAGCTCAACGGTCCGGAGTTGTTTTGGGCTTTACGAGGAGAGTAAGGTGAGGAGAAGCAGATGTGCGAAGCAGCTGCACATTGTGTTTTTTTTGTTTGTTTGTTTTTTGTATGTTTAAGTGGTTTGGTTTGGTTTTGTGATCATTTGTCGCGAGGGGATGAATGCGAGAAGTCGTGCGGGGTCGATGGGTAGAGGTTTTGACGGTCGCGTGGGTGTTTTCTGTCGTTTTCTCCGAGAGGGTGTTGTTCGTACTGACGAGACAGGTATATTGAATAGCGAGAGGTCGCGATTGGCTACATTTAAGAGGTGGGGTGTTAGGTTTATGAATCCGAAATCTCTAGCAAAGACGGGTTTTTACTTTATTAGGTTACCGGACGTAGTAAAGTGTGTGTTTTGTGGTGTTGAGATAGGAAATTGGGAGTTTGGGGATAGTGCAGAGAAAGAGCACAGGCGTTGGAGTCCGTACTGTCCGTTCCTGAGGGGTATGTTTGTGGGGAATATTGAAGCGGAGTAGGCACGGGGAATGGAGTTTGACGATAACGTCTGTGTGAATTCGATAATGTCGCCGTGTACGTGTTTACCCGACAGTTTGGATATGTACTGTGTTTTCCGCAGTATGACCAGTTATACTCCCGAGTACGCTGTGTTTTGTATTGGTTGTTTCGAGGGTTACCCAGACGGCGAGGCTCATCCGTGTGTTAGGGAGCATAATAGTGTCTGCGGCGGCCGTGGTGTAGATGGTGACTGTAATGTTTGCGTGCGGAAGAAGATACGAAGGTGGGTTAGCTACGCCCGACAGCCGGAAAATATGTATCATATGTTTGCACACTTTACTCGCGACCACCGTAGATTAGTCGACGGTTCCGGCGGAGACGACGATACGACGGGAGTGGAGTTTATGTTTTACGAGACTTTGCTTCGATTGGTTGAGTTGCCATCGCTGATGAGGGAGCTGGTGACGTGCATCGCGCAGAACGAGTGGTTGCACGGACAAGGTAAGTGGAGCAGTTGATGTACAATGTGTGTGTGTGTGTGTGTTGGCACCTGGCCATCTGCGAGGATCGAATTTTTTGCTCTGTTGTTGGCATCCGGCCAGCTGCGCGGATCGAATTTTTTGCTCTGTGGGGGAGCGCAGGTGGCCGGATGCGCGGATCGAATGACTTTCTCTGCAGCTGTAGATGCGCATGCGCGCGCGATCCCTGGAGTTTGGGTAGGATATAAGGGACCGTCGATCGGTGTGAGCATCTTTTGCGGTAGGGAGGACCACAGGTCAACCAGTACGCTATGGTGTTGTTGAAATCGGGTGAGATATACGTGAGCGCCTGCGATATTCTGTTGGACCAATATGAAAGGGGAGAAGGTGGAGGATCGGAGAGGAAGAGGATGATTCTACAGGAGATTATCCGAATGATGGGTCGTGGCGAACCATGCCGACGTCTTGATTTGCTGGAACGTTTGATGTCCGAAGTGCGTAGTTTGGACGGAAACCAGGAGGGAGCGGGAACGTCGTCCAGTAGGAGGGATGACGACACCGGCGGCGACCGCGATTTCCTGGTAGAAGAGGACGACGACGAAGAAGAAGAAAAAGAAGAAGAAGGACAGGAAATGGCACCCCACACGAAGTATGTGGACATCAAAGAAATGAATGTTCGTCGAGTGAAAAAGTATAACGCTACGTGCACTACGACGACCTTTACCTTCAGGTCGCCGGACGAGAGCGGAGATGTCATGAGTTGGGTGCACGAGGGGTTGGATGCTGTGCTGAACCACATCGTGGATCGACACAAACCATCGGACAAAGTGGGCGTAGTGTTGGAGAACAAGTCTGACGAGTCGGTTCGACCGATTGGTTTGTCGTTACGGAGAATAGACCAACTGGGTGCTGATATGTTATGGAATGTGGTCGCCAGGGTGTTGCAATCGAACGCCACGTTCTTGTCGACGGATCTTCTACAGCTGCGTGTGTCCGTGATTGGCATGCCTGTCGGTTACGGACGACAAAAACTGAACTCGCGCGAGCTTGTAGCGCACGAGAGATACGCAAAAGTGAAGAGAAGTGTGGTGACTGTGAAGAGCGAGACCAGAGGTGAGAAGATATGTCTGGCCAAAGCCCTGGTGATCGGTCGGATGTATGCGGACAAAGAGTCAGATCCTGAGTATTTCCGGAAATACCACAAACAATTTAAGATGGGGCGGAGAGTGTTGACGTCATCGGCGATGGAGTTGTGTAGAAAGGCCGGGGTATCACTGGAGTCGACGGGGGGAGGTCTCGCCGAATTGGCTGCGTTCCAGCGTTATTTTGGAAGTGAGTACAAAATCTTTGTGTTCAGCGATCTGGAGAAGCCGGAGGTGTTGTTCGCCCAGGAGGTACCTCAGGCAAAGAAGTCGATATACCTGTTGCTGAATCAGAGAGACAACCACTATGACGTCATTGTGAATCCAGTGGCTGCGTTCTCGATTCCTTATTTCTGCGAACGGTGTTACGCTTTTTCCCGAAACTTGCGGCACGTGTGCAAAAATATGTGTCATCTGTGTCACACGTCGCCCGTGTGCGAGAAGGAAGATGTGGTGCATTGCGAACGATGCAACAGGATGTTCAACAGCGATGTGTGCTACAATAACCACCTAAGCACTCGCTACGGCGGGGGTACGGTGTGCACGCAGATACGAAGCTGTACGGGATGTTACCAATTGTTGGACGCCACCCATCCGGAGAGTGCAAAGCATCGTTGCGGCTACAGGTATTGCAAGACGTGCAAATCACAACGCGAGATGAACCATCTGTGCTACATGCAGAGGGACAATGGAGGTGGTGAGGAGATCAGCTGCAAGAGATACCTGTTTATGTTTTATGATTTCGAAGCCACGCAGTGCACACCCTATGTCGGTCGACCTTCGACATATGTACACGAACCATGCTTGTGTGTGGTGCAGCAAGTGTGCAGTGTATGCATCGAGGACACAGATATGATGAAAGATTGCTTACAGTGCGGTATTCGCCAGCACTGCTTCGAGGGAGAGGATCCTGTGCGACAGTTTATGGACTACGTGTTTGTGGAGCGACCCTACTTCAAGAGGATTGTGTTGGTGGCCCACAATTTCCGAGCCTACGACGGTATGTTTGTGTTGTCCGATTTGCTTAAGAGGGATGTGGAAGCTCCCGAGGTGATCATGGACGGTACGAAAATCCTGTTTATGAGCGTGGGGAAGAAGTTGCGATTCCTGGATTCCTTGAACTACTTGCAGATGCCCCTGTCGAGTTTCTCAAAGACGTTCGATTTGGAGGAGACAAAGGGGTTCTATCCGCATCTGTTCAACACCAAAGGAAATCGCGACTACAAGGGTCCCTTCCCCAACGACCGGTTCTTCGATCCGGACCACATGTCGCCGCAACACCGCCAGAAATTCTACGAGTGGTACAACAGAGCATCGAAGGAGTGTGTGTTGTACGATAACGCCCACGAGTGTCGCAAGTATTGCATTCAGGACGTCACAGTACTTCGAAGAGGAGTGCTCAAATTACGTCGGTATTTCCTGGACATCGCCAATGTGGACATTCTACAGGACTGTTTCACCATAGCGTCGGCATGCTCCCTGGCGTACCGAAGACATTTCCTCTCGGACAACACCATAGGCGTGATTCCACGTGACGGCTACCGCAATGTGAGTAATCAGAGCAAGATCGCGCTGAAGTGGTTGCTGCATCTGGAGAAGTCGGAGAAAGTAGAGTTGGAGTATGCCGGTAAAGAAAGGGAGCATGTGGCAGTGAATGGCATCGCTGTGGATGGGTACGACAAAACCACAAGGACCATCTACCAGTTCCACGGGTGCTATTTTCACGGATGTCCATCCTGCTATAAGGAGCGATCGAGACCCGTGTCGAAGAATATCCAAGCCGACCCGGCGGATACGATGGGTGCTCGATACGAGCGAACGCAGAGGGTGACATCGAACTTTCGCCTATTGGGTTATACTGTGGTGGAAATGTGGGAGTGCACGTTCCGCGGGATACTGCGGGACCGACCCGACCTCAGCCGCGAACTAGAAGAACATCCGTTTTTTCGGAGTTCTCCGCTGGTGGCGAGGGATGCGTTGTATGGAGGTAGGGTGGAGGTGTTTAAAATGCGAGGAGTGGTTGGCGTCGGTGAGGAGGAGGAGGAGGAGAAAATACGCTACTACGACATCACATCGCTGTACCCGACCGTCAATAAGTTCGCCAAGGCACCCGTGGGACACCCAGAGGTTCTGTTCGGTGCATCAGCACCGACACCAAAGGAGGTATTGGAAATGGACGGCATAGCCAAACTCCGAGTGCTTCCGCCTCGAGACCTATACATTCCAGTGCTGCCTATGAAGACGGGAGGGAAACTGTTGTTTCCGTTGTGTTGGAGTTGCGCAACGGGGCTCCGACAAGAAGGAGAGTGCGACCACACGGATGCGGAGAGAGCAATCACGGGAACGTGGGTGCTGGATGAAGTTCGCCTCGCCGTCGAGAAGGGTTACAAGATTCAGGATGTGTACGAAGTGTGGAGGTACGAGGTGAGCGTCTACGACCCGACGACAGGTGAGGGGGGTTTGTTCGCTCAGTACGTGAACACGTTTCTGCAAATCAAACAGGAGAGCAGTGGTTGGCCAGTGTGGTGCACGGACGATGAGAAGAAGGAGGAGTATATTGGTACCTACAAAGAGCACGAAGGGATCGAATTACGTAAGGAGCGCATCGACAAGAATCCAGGACTGCGTGCTGTTGCAAAGTTGTGCCTGAACTCGCTTTGGGGTAAATTTGCGCAGAACAGTAACAAACCACAGACGTCGATCATACGAGAACCCCGGGATCTCTTTGAAAAGTTGACGGAACCCGGTGTCAACGTGAAGCAGGTGTTGTTTGTCAACGATGACACGGTGATTGTGAGTTGGGACTACCTGAATGAGTGTGCACCTCAAAACAGCAAAGTAAACGTCGCAATAGGTGCGTACACGACAACCTTCGCCAGGATCCGTCTGTACAAGCTGTTGGACGCTGTGGGGGAAGATATATTGTACTGCGACACGGACAGCGTGATATTTCGCGAGACCAGAGGATCACGCGGGAAACTACAGTTGGGCGACCACCTGGGAGATTTGACGGACGAAATGTCGGAATTCGGCGAAGGTGCCTACATTAGGGAGTTTGTGTCCGGCGGTCCGAAGAATTATGCTCTGAAGGTGTGGTCCCCAACAAAGGGAAAGGAGTTCCACGTGGTAAAAATGAAGGGTATCACGTTGGACCACGCCGCGAGTTCGAAATTGAACTTTGATGTGGTGAAAGATTTTGTGCTGCACATGAACGAGAAAAAGAAAATGGTCATCCAATACCCCAGACGGATTGCGAGAAAACGACGTTTCGTGCTAGTGACAGAACCTCAGGAAAAAACATATCAGGTGGTGAATACAAAACGACGGATAAGAGATTCCACGTTGGACACCCTACCATACGGCTACCGTAGCGTCCAGGAGGAGGAGGAGGAGGAATAGAAAAACGGGGGAAATGCGGTGAAAGACACAGTCGTTGCGATGGTTCTCCAATGGAAACAACCGTTCCGATGCATCGTGGCTGGTCCTAGTGGTTGCGGCAAGTCGACTTTTGTGTTGAACCTGTTGCGAAATAGAGGTGAACTTATCGATGGAGGAGGATTCAAGAGGATTGTGTGGTGCACGGGATCAAACTTCGCACCTCCCAAAGTGGAAGGGGTGGAACAACATAACGGTATGCCGAATTACGACGATTTGAGGTCCAGCCCTCCATGTCTGGTGATCCTGGACGACCTTATGAACGACGCCTACAACGCGCACGAGGTGTCCGACCTGTTCACCAAAATGTCTCATCACGATCGAATCAGCGTCATTCTTTTGACTCAGAATTTATTTCCTAAAGGTTCCCAATCGCGAGATATCGCCCTAAACGCTAACTACATGGTGATCTTCAAGAACCCGAGGGACCATCTGCAGGTGTCGACGTTGGCGCGACAAATATACCCTTCCAAGTGGCGATGCTTCGAAAAGGTATTTAACGATATCACCCGACAACCATACAGTTATTGTTTCCTGGACTTCACGCAGGACACACCGGAGCCTCTACGTATACGTTCGGAGCTGTTTCCAGAAAGATACAGGTACTGTGCGGTTCACGTTCCCGACCCCGATCGATGTCTGTCGTACGACCGAGATGAGCAAATATATACGCTCCAATAAAGCGCTTTTACATACTCTCCGAACGTCGAACCCGCGGATTCGCAAGGCCATCCTCAAGGAGGCGGATCCGAAACTGGTGAACGCCCTGTCCGAGTGTTGCCTGAACGTGTTGAACAAGAACGTACCCGTTACGAAGGTGGTCAAGCGCAAGTTGAGACAGTACAAAAACGTGTTGCGCAAACTCGCCAGCAAGAAGGTGCCGCTGCGGCATCGAAAACGTCTTCTTGTGCAAAAAGGAGGGTTCCTTCCTGTGCTGTTGGGCAGCGTGATTAGCGGTCTGCTGGGAACACTCCTGAATCGGTGAGAGAGAGACATGGCGTCGTCGACACAGTACAGAAAACTGATCATGATGACCCCGGATCAGTTCGACAAGTTAAAAGGCAACGACCTGAATGCGCAACTGTCGGATCTCGATCAGGAGATGCAAAAAATCCTTCGCTCTAAAATCATGGACGATCACCAAAAGTGGTCACTGTATCGACAGACCTTGGACAAGTATCTGCGAGTGATTCGGAGAGGGGAGGTACCGGTGAGCATACCTGTTGTGGTGGAAGGTGATGGTGGTGGAGAGAGCGCGACGCCACCAAAGGTGAAACGAGAAGAAGATAAAAAGATCGAGACGCCACCGAGACAGTTTCCATTCGCACAGACGGAACGGTGGTCGTGGCCTAAAGTGGGGGAGGAGGAGTTTGAATCGACGGAAGAAGAAGAGGAGGAGAAACGGAGAGTTAAGAAGAAGAAAAGAGAAGAGAGAACACCTATCAAACTTCGACTACGAAGACGACCCGTGGGAACAAAGAGACCTTGGTCGAAACACGTAGCATGGGAGCCGCTGAGGATGTGAACAAGACGCTTCACGACGTCTACTACGCTCCCGAGAAGGGGGAGTCCTTCACGACGACGGAGAAACTCTGGGAGGCGACAGGGAGACGGATACCGAAGAAGAAGGTGCGGGAGTGGCTCCAACAACAGGATACGTACACCGTGCACCGACCGAAACGCATCCATTACCCCAGAAGTAGGTACAACGTGACAAACATGGACGACCTATGGGAGGCGGATCTCAACGACATGCAAAACCTTCAAAGGTACAATCGTGGTTGGAGGTATCTGTTGACTGTGATCGATGTGTTTTCAAAACGCGCGTCCGCCGTGGCGTTGAAAAACAAAACAGGTCCGGAGGTGACACGAGGGTTCGCCGCCATACTGCGGAAGGAGGAGGGTCGTAAACCTTTGGTTCTACAGACGGATGCAGGTTCCGAATTTAAAAACACGCATTTCCAGAAACTGCTGAAAGAGAAAGGGATAGAACATCGGATACCCAGAAACACGGACATGAAAGCGAGCGTAGTGGAGCGATTTAACAGAACGTTAAAGACTCGAATGTGGAAGTACTTCACAGCTCGCGGTACATACAAGTACACCGACGTTTTTCCGAGACTCGTGGAAGGGTACAACCACTCGTACCACAGAAGTGTAGGCATGAAGCCGGCGGATGTGAACGAAGGTAACATATACACGGTGTGGAAAAACCTGACGAAAGGAGAGAGAGGTATGCAGCAAGCTACAAAAACAAATACAAATCTCCGAGTGGGCGATATGGTTCGCGTGAGCAAGTTGAAACTCCCCTTCGAAAAGGGGTACGTACCGAATTGGTCGCGTGAACATTTCAAGGTTCACCGAACGATACAACATCACCCTGTACCGGTGTATCTGGTCGAGGACCTACACGGAAACGTGTTGGAGGGTTCCTTTTACGCTGAGGAACTACAGAAGATCATTGTTCCCGAAGACAAAGAGTATCGTATCGAACGGATCCTTCAACGTCGCACTCGTAACGGGAAACGCGAATATAAAGTCAAGTGGCTCGGCTACCCCATGTCATTTTCCTCCTGGGTAGGCGAAGAGGACATTCGGCGAACGAGGTAGAACAAGAACCATGGAGTCCGACGAATTTATGATGTTCCTACCGTCCAACAGTTCAATGGATTATTTTCCCGGAAACACTATCGCCCGGTACACGACCAAACTACCGGAACCCGTAGAGTTGGGTCCGGGGTGGGAAGTGGGTCTGTCCGAGGTTCTCTACCCATTGTATTTCGACAACGTAGTTCGTTTGGACGAGACTCTACTCTTGAAGTTCCCTGTCATGCAGTACGACCACGTGGCGGAGTTGACGATGATGATGTTCGATGCGCTGAAACACGAACCTCGCGAGAAGATGCGCGCCTACATCGACGATTTCATCAGCAACATAGAGGCAATCTTTGGGAAAGGTGTGCACAAAGACGAAGAGGAAGACGAAAGGAGAAGAAAAAAAGTGCGTGGAGAACGAGATAAGAGAGATGACGTCGACCTCTTCTATGGCGTGACGTTACCGATACCAGGAGAAACGCTGATACCCACCCCTGAGGAGGAAGAAGTGGAGGAGGAAGACTCGAACGTAGGACGTGGATCTGTGTCACGAAAATTAGATGATATTGGTGGTGGTGGTGGTGAGGAGAAGAAGACCAAGGAAGATGACCCTAACGTGATACGTGTGCCTCCACCGGATCACAAGAAAAGGAAGATGAATGAAAGTGGCGACGAAGGCGGCGGCGGCGGCGGAGGTGGAAAGTCTCACAATTACCCGTACAACGTGAAGGTACTCTCCACAAGAAACACAATCAAGATCGGTCTTCACGATCAAATCCTGGAACTACCGCCGCAACTGTACACCTCCCCGACCGAACTGTTGGCCAACATTCACAATCTCCTCCCGGACAAGGGGGATGCGGAAGGTACAAAGAACGACATGATCAATACCGCGAGTGCCCTGAGATACAACCTCGACAAGGTGGATCAAGATGGTAGATCCGTCTTTCACGGTGTCCCACCCACGGTCACACCATTCAACAGCCAGCTGGTCTTTGTGTATTGCGACATTATCGAGCACCAATTCACCGGCGACGTCAGGTCCCGCCTGTTGCGAGTGATTTCCCAGGATTTTTCGATGTTGGGTAACCGCACCGTGGCACATCACAAGTTTGACAGAGTGTACTATCACCCGCTCGACAAATACACCTTCGAAACCATCGACATCGAGTTCCGGAACGATAAAAACGAACCCTTACCTTTTCACGCCAACAACATACCATCCCTAGTGGTGCTACACTTTCGACAAAGGCGGCAGCAGAGAGATCCTTAAAAGATCGAGACGTTAGTAGAGATGGACATTCGGAGAAAGTCCGTCACGATGACCAATTCGATCGTCGACTACTATACCTTCCAGGCTCAAACAGGTCGCGGTGTGGGTCCGTACTACCAGGGAAGAAGGTACCAACGTGGACACGGCATATTAGGTTCTTTTTTCCCCTGGTTGTTCCGCACGGTGAAACCGCTGGTGGTGTCTGGTGCTAAAGCGTTGGGTAAGGAAGCGTTGCGGACCGGAGCAAATATATTAGGAGATGTCGCCACGTCGCAAGGACCAGTCCGCGACATTGTACGGAAGCGTCTGCACGAGTCCAGGACAAATCTACAGAACAAGGCTGAGGCGAAAGTGAAGCAGATGACAGGTTCGGGCATCAAACGAAGGCGGTTGAACAGACCACGCAAACGAGCACGAAAGACGACGAGGCTGGTCGGACGAAGAAGAAGAAGAACAGCACGCAACACAAAAAGGAAGACGTCAACGACGACGAGGCGAAGGACAGCCAACGTAGTGCACCATCGTCGTCGTCGCGGCCACAACCGAAGAAACTTCACGGACCTATTCTCCGCGCCCTAGTATAGAGAGAGACTAGAACGTTATAAAGGCACTGAAACCAAGACGAAGATTCCAGTCGAAGTGTTTGTGCTACCCGACGTGGATCTCGCGAGCGAGCGAGCGCAATGACCATGGAGGGAATGTTACCGGAAATGGATATATTCGAGGAACCATGTCTCCAGACGGCGATTACTGGGAACTTCCAGGAAATATGTCACCCCATCTCGTCGATGGACAATGCGACCGTTTATCAGTTTCTCAGCAAGGGACCAAGCAATTCCTACAGATGGTTGCCAACAACACGTCTTGGTGTTACGTGTCGGATGACTAAACCGGATGGAACGTTGTTGACATACAACGCAGCCGAAACAAAGAAGTGGGGTGTGGTGAACAATGTGGAGCACTCGCTCTTCAGTCAAATTAGCGTCTACCTGAACAACACGTTGGTGACAGGTTCTAGCACCAATTACCCCTATAAGTCGTATCTCACCAACGTGGTCAACTTTGGAAAGGACGCTTTGCACACTCACCTTACATCGAGTGGTTTCTACCTGGACACAAATAACGAACCCAACACGACCACCAACGAAGGATTCAAGAAGCGTTGGGAATTGTTCCAAGGTGGGAGCGCCAACGATGCCGACACGAGCGAAATCCAGAATGAGGTGGAACTGATTTCGAGACTCAACGTGGACTTTTTCAATCAGGAGCGGTACCTTCTGAATGACGTGGACATGAAGGTGGTGCTGACCAAGGCGAAGAATGAATTCTACATTTGGGGAGAAGGTGCAACCTCGCCGGTGACAATCCAGATCCTGAAAGCAGCTCTCTACGTGAACCACTTCACGATCAGCCCATCGTTCCTGGTGGCGCACAGCATGGCGTTACAGAAGAGCAACGCAAAATACTTCTTCAAGCGTTCGGAGCTGAAAACCTTCACTGTACCTTCGGGCGGAAAGTCGCTGACATTGAACAACATCACCAACGGCACGATACCGACCTTCCTGCTCTTCACAATGGTGCCCAACAACGCGTTCGTGGGGACTCCCAACACGAACCCGTTCCACCTGACGCCGGAGTCCCTCAACTACTTTGCACTCTACGTCAGAGAACAACTCGTTCAGACTGCACCGTTGGAAATGGATTTCGAGCGTGGAGCGATCACCCGAGGCTACGAGACACTCTTCACTGGGACGAACATCCATCACTCTGACAAAGGTCATATGATCACCAGGGAGATGTTTGCAAACGGTTACTTCATGCTGTGTTACCTACTGACACCGGATCTCGCTGACGACAACAGCTGTAGAAGTCTTCCGGAAAAGGGTGAACTCCGCATCGAGGCACGATTCAAGAACCCTCTCAGCAGGGCGATGACGTGTCTGATCTACCTGCTCTACGACGCATCGGTGGAAATTACAAAAGACAGACGTGTCATCTTTAACCACGACGGGTAGTCCACAAAGATCGCTAAGAAGAAGAAGAAGAAGAAGAAGAATTATAAAACAGTGTTCAATGCCCACATGTGAACTATTTGGACGATGAACACGACCCAGATCCATGATGCCCTCGCTGGAAACCACGTAACCCGGGCCGCATTCCAAGGGGTGTACCCGAGCGACATGTTGGCCGACGTCGTCGTCGTGAAGAAACCTGCAGTGTTCGTGGCCAACACCGACCCATACGGCAAAGAGGGTCAACATTGGGTCGCCATACACGTGGACGTCCAGGGTTACGGACGGTACTTTGATTCCTACGGGATCGAACCTATTCGACCCTCATTTCGTCGCTTTTTGGACCGCAATTGCATCCGGTGGGGGAGCAACTCTCGACAACTGCAGGGCTTCCTCAGCACAGTGTGCGGACAATACTGTTGCGTGTACCTGCATCATGCATGTCTGTCAACGTCGGAATATCCGTTTTACTCGCATTTCACCGATTGTTTCACGCAAAATGATCGGGAAGTAGTGCGCCTGTTTAACCACTATTTCCGATCACCCTGCAGAGCGTCGCCACTGCAGACACGTTGCAACCAGATCTGCCGCCCACGGTACAACAACCACAAACGCACCCCTCCTCCTCCTCCTTGTTGTTGCAGCAGCAAGAAATGACGTCGAACAGCGAGTTCCATAAGTACAGAGAGCGAGACGTGGATGTGGCAGAGAGTCGAGCGGAGGATGTCGGAGACGGAATTGCGAAGAAGAGGAAGAGGTTCAGCTGTGATGGAGCAGAAGGTGGTTGTGGTAGAGAGCGCGGGAAAAGCACCAGAAGAAAAAGACAACGATTTCCAAAGCACATCACGTTCCCACCCTCCTAGAATCGAGTACCTGCTCCGCGACGCATTGGTGGGCAAATGTGTCATCCTTAACTACAACTACAAACGGTTCAATGAGTACAAGTGGTAACAAAAACAGATCTGTCTCACCCTCCTCCTCCTCCTTGTTGTTTCAGTAGCAGCAGCTGCAGATGTCGTCGTCGTCGAGCAGTGAGTCTGGTGACGCAACCCCATCGATGACGTGGCGGCGACGGCGGCGGCGCTGGCAGCGGGAGCGGCAGTCACATAAGTACAGAGAGCGAGACGTGGATGTGGCAGAGAGTCGAGCGGAGAGGGAGGATGTCGAAGACGGAAGTGCGAAGAAGAGGTTCAGCGATGCTGACAGCGGAGAGCGGCGACAGCCGGGGGAGAGCACCAGAAGAAGAAGAAGAAGACAACGATTTCGCCTACATCCAAGGGACCAAAAAGAGCAGCAGAGTACGTTCCGACGGTGGAGACGGTCTGTTCCTCCTACCCAGCATCGAGTATCTCACTCCGTCGCACACCAAATGCATCCTGATCGGTTATCGACGTGTTTTCGGCGGCGGCAGGGAAGCAGGATGTGTTCCTTGCGTGTTCCTTCGATCTCACCATCTGGACATCGCCGTCGAGTGGAATGTGTTCCGAAAATTCCTAGCGCTCGATCCCGCCCCTATGGCGCGATACTTCAAGACGGGCGAGAGGTACAGCTTCGACCTGAAACCGGACATCGCCGCCGGTGAAGAAGAAGAAGAAGGCGAGGTTGCAGATCAGCAGGAGAAGTGTATGGCTATCGGTACCATGACGTTGTTCTCCAAACACCATCTCATGCTGATCGTGGGCGATAGGAAGATCCACTGGAACGAAGCTGAATTCTACCGTTATCTGAGCATCAGACGACTTCTGTCGGCATACATGACCTTCTACGAGCATCTCCACGAACATGTCTCAGCTTGCGTGCAACGGCACGCCGAGGACGACAAGCTAACCAGGGTACTTCCCCCTCCCCCTCCACGTCGCTCCATACTTCAACGTTTCCACAACGACCTTCTGCGCATCGTGCGTGCGCAGCTGCAGAAACCATAAATATAGTGAAATCTAGAAGTTCGTCGCCCAGTGTGTGACTGCAGCAGCATGGAGAAGGTCGTTTTCGCCGTTGACGAGAGCCTGGAAGTGTCCGTGGTGGACAAACAGGATGCCACTTCGGTCGTCTTCCGCAAGGATGAGTCCACGGTGATCCTCGACACGGACAAGTACATCGAGCTCGTGAAGACTCTGTCACCGATATTGCATCTTTTCCACGAACGTCATCTGGATTGTTCTCGTCGCAGAAGCGTCAAGTTCGTCATCACCTCCACGTTCCGAGTGATCGTCAAAGACTGCATGAGTGACTTTGTGGTGATCCTCCAGGACGAGCACGGAAGCGTTGTGATGAGTGCCGCACAATGGGAAGAATTTCTGGAGCTGTATCATCCCATCATGAAGGCTTACTTCCGACGTTGGCATGCGCAGTGACAGAACCTACCAACACCTACTACTACTGACGACATGGACACCCCTTAACTACTTATGTCGATGGTGATGCAGAACAAGCCTTCTACCACTACTACTACTTGTGGCACCCCTTAACTACTTATGGCGATGGTGATGCAGAACGTGCCTATTAAGACTACTACTACCTGTGTGGCACCCTGAACTACTACTACTACTACGAATACTGCTGCTGCTAATGATGATTTCTTATTTTGTATGCTTTTGTGTGTTTTGAGCAATTAAAATGATATGTTCACATATATCCGTTGTGTTTCATTTCAACGCATCCCTTCCAGAAGAGCGGAGAGAGAGAGAGCGAGAGCGAGAGCGAGGGAACCCCCTGCGCGCGCGGCGGCCAAAGGCCGTCCAATGGCGCCAAAGGCGCCATTGGACACCACTTTGCGTGATTCTCTCTCTCTCTCTCTCTCTCTCTCTCTCTCTCCTAGCCGTAGCATAGTAGACTAGGTCGACTGGAGAGAAGAAAGAGCGAGAGATATGGCTCAGACGCCTCTCTCTCTCTCTCTCTCTCTCTCTCTCTCTCTCTCTCTTTCCTACCAGGTCGGACTCTCTGCGCTAACCACTACACATCCACGAGGTGGTCGACCGACCTGCTTGCTTTGCGAAAGAGCGAAATGGCTCGAAGAAGAGGAAAAACACGACATCTGGCGGGACAGCAGCGCTGTCGCTCCCCCTCCTCCCGAGCGACAGCTGGCCTAGTCATCGACACCGCCGCCGCTGGAAGTCATTTCTCCCGCGCGGAGGGAAAAACTACATCTGGTATTCTTTACCCTGGGGCTGCAACACTGTCGGGTTTTCGCCACACGTGCGAATTGTTTTTGCTCACCCCACACGTTCCTGCTGCCGGTTGCCGATCTGGGGGAGATGCCCTCCACGATAAATGAACCTCTTGCAGAGATCTTTAAATGCATAAAAGGACGGAATACGCTATTCTTTCCCTCATTTGTACTTTTAAAACGTGCGCGTGAAAAGTTTGAGTATTAGCAACATGCAACATCAACATTCGCCCGATGTGGTTTCCCTCGTAAGTACCATTCCTCTCTCTCTCTCGTTTTCTCTCTATCTCTCTCTCATCCTTGGTTCGACACTCGTAGCATATATACACTTGTGTTAGCGCCGAACCTTGTGGCGAAGTGGTTAGAGTCGGACGCCTCAGTAGGTGTCACACACAAATACGTTAGTTTTTGCCGACCCTTGTGGCGGAGTGGTTAGCACACGCCAGCCGGGAGGAACGACCTGGATTCGAATCTTCTTCTGCTTACACAAGCATAAGTTAGTTTTACCGACCCCTGTGGCGAAGTGGTTAGCATACGCCAGAGGGGGAAAACGACCTGGATTCGAATCTCAGTAAGGATACACTCATTACGAATCTTCTCTTTACACACGCATAAGTTAGTTTTGCCGACCCTTGTGGCGAAGTGGTTAGCACACGCCAGCCGGGGGGAACGACATAGATTCGAATCAGCATGGATAGACTCAGTGCGAGTTTTCTCACCAAACAAAACAGTGTACATATACACAGCTATTCAAACTCTAGTTTGAGGTAAACAAACAAACACGCACAGCGTTCAGGGAAAAATCTTTTCTTTATTTAGTTTTGCACACACGTTCTACATTCTACGGTACTTATACATATCACACGCACTTCGCTTAGTGTAGTAGAACCTTATGGGTTCTCCACACACACACACACACACTTGCAAGAAAATGAAAAGAAATAAAACACTTCTATTTGGGGGCACGACTTTATAGTCCTGAATATATCCCCTCTCGATTTGCTACATTCTGTAATAGTGTAGTAGGACCTTATGGGTTCAGCAAACAAAAACAAAAAAAAAAAAAAAAAACACTTCTATTTTGGGGGGCAGGGCCACCAGTTCTGAATATCCTTAGAGAATAACTACATTCTGTATTTAGCGGTGAGAGACTTATCTGCTCCCGCGAAGTTCTGCTTCTTGAATAGTTTATACAAATCATACGCACTTCGCATTGTATAGTAGGACCTTATAGGTTCCTCGTTCACAACTCTTGCAAAAAACATTTCTATTTTGGGGCACGACTTCTGTAGTAACTGCATAGTCTGGTACAGGGCCACAAGTCCTTGAATATCCTTCTCGATTGATTGGGCTTTTGTCTCCAATGCTAGGATCAGGTTCTCGATCCCTCCTTCTTTCCTTGTCAGAGCTTCCAAATAGTACGCAGACTCGTCAATCTCGTTCTCACCACAACTTTCTCCCATCACGTGGATTCTTTTGCATGGTAGACAGTAGTCCCCGGGAAACAAAACTGGTGGCGATGTCTGCAAAGAAAACAATACACACTTGTAAATACAAAACATATTTCCTACTTCTTTTTTACTACATTTACCTATATTTTTTACAGGTTGTCACCCGGGAAATTATAGAAGTAGAAACGGTTGAAGTAGGAGGGCGGGTCGTACAGAGGACCAGATGCGTTGTAGAAAGGGAGGGGAACGTGTATTACGTCCCACCCGATCACCCTTTGGTTCAGGGTGACGTCAACCTATTCATGGGCTGCCGTTTAGAACCCCAAGAACCCCAACAACGGCAGCATAGACCACCCACACCTCACCCGCATGCACCGACACCCCCTTCCCCCAACCCGTCCTACAACTACTCCCCTCCACCTCCTAGAAACAACCCCTCACCCCCGGACAGCTTGGCGGAGGAAGAGGAGGCCGTATTTCAACCCGTTGACGGCCTCCTAGTCCCTGCTTTTGATGACCTACTACCTTACTACCCCCAACAGTAGTAACCTCTACCCTTCTTCTCCCTCTATCCTTCATTTCCCCTTCTTTTCATCTACACGCTTACTTCTTCAAACAGAACCTCCCCGTAAGTACTTTTTTTATTTATTTTATTTTTTACTAACGACATATAAGTGTTATTATTTATTTGTACTCACCATCTTGTATTACTCGTTGAACAATTCTGATGCTAGCAGTGGGACGGACTCTCCTTCTACTTCCGCTATCACTTTCAACTCCTCCTTCCTTCGTCTTCTTCTTCGTCTACTGTAGCTCTCGCCGGCGTCGCTGCACTCGTTCTCGGCTGTGTCGCTGTCTCTGTCGACCTCGTCACGATCCTGTAGCCAGTTAGACAATGTTTCACTTAGTTGCACTTTCTTTCTTTGCGGTCTCTCTCCGGCACGTATCTGTCTTCGCACCCTCCAGAGACTGTACATTAATTCGTCCAGCGGTAAACCCTCCCCCGGATTCATTGCTATCGGCTTCACCAGATTACGGTTCGGATGTGTGGTATTCAATAGGAAATCCCCTAATGTGTGCTGCTCGGTGAGGCGCCCGTGGAACAGACTAGCAAATCCCAACATTTTTGACATAACATAGGATGCTTCCAGATTTGCTGTTTCCGCAGCAGCGGTCAGCAAATCCATCCTTGCCGTGTTTACTATGTACATATTTTGAAATGAACCATATCTAGCAACACCGTGTCCCTCCATTTTACCCTGAAGAAACATTTCCAGAGTGGAAACGCGATTTCCGAACGGAACTGCAACACCATCTCTTTCCCCCATCGTTGGCACCTCTTTCTCCACAATATACTGGACATTACATTCATCCATACACCAAAGCTGGCGACCAAACTTTACATTTACTCTCTCCTCACAAAGACATTTTCCCTTATCACCTATCGCGCTCGCTTCGTAGATATACAAAGGACCACACTCCTCCCCCTTTGTCTGCAAATCTCTGATCACAGACATATCCCTAGTCTGAAAACTAAAGTGAAAATATGACGGGTGATATTTGTGTAACACAAACGATTCACACATTTCATACCCACCGCCGTCGCCACCTTTCTTTGACGAAGTACTCACAGCTACCTTGCAACGAACTGTTGGGGTGGTCCTACGAGGGACATACATCATATCCACATCCCCTTCCCTACATTCTACACTCGTTAATAACTCCCCATCAATACTAGCGGACTCCACATCTACACAGAAACGTATCCATGGACGCGCACAATTCATCTCTCTTAGACAACAACGATGAAGCCGCAACAACCTACAACGAAAACAGAAATACTCTGCGTTACACAACTTCCTTCTTGAATCTACATTCACGTCCGTCGTCAAAGGCAAAACAATCTGTACAATCACGAGTACTTTTATAACTAAAATCCCCGCAATAAACACAGAAAAAATCATCTGACAACCTCGTACGCAACCCACCAGGCATAAACAAAAACTTGCCTTCGCGACGGAGCACATACATTCTATACTCGCTACAGTTCACATTCACACAGTAGTAACGAGAATACCCGTAATCTGGGAAATCAAACACTTGAACGTCTTTACAGTATGGACAGTGAATTGAACGACTACTTTTTACAGTCCCCAGATACAACGACATCACAACCCACAAATCTCTTTCGGTAATGCGTAAGACAGACAGTATACACACCTCAGACTCAGCAGCAGCAGCAGCAGCAGAAAAAAACTTCTCCACTCTCAGAGACAGACACATCGAACTCGTCGATGTCAAACATATTTATACCAACAAACCGTGGGAGACTCCTCCCCACACAAACACCGCACTCCCCCACAGAGATATATATTTGATCCACACACCTGCGATCCCCCACAGAGCAAAAAATTCGATCTGGTCAGATGCCAACGCTCGCCACAGAGAGAGATGTATATTTGAACTGGACATATACCGCCAAAACTACCCCCCACAGAGAGAGACATTCGAAACGAACATCCGCCAGATGTCAACGAATCCCCACAGAGTATTATCTTTCATCACGTCCACATGTCAGGCAGACCAAAAAATTCAATACTCACACATGTCGACGCTCCCACGCAGAACCTAAAAATATTCTATCCACACAGATGCCGACAGCACCTGCACTCCCCACAGAGCATGCGCACGCATTCGAACCGAGCATCCGCCAGATGTCAACGAACCCCCACAGAGAGATCAATTTCATCAGATCCACATATCACGCAGAGCAAAAAATTCAATACTCACAGATGTCGACGCTCCCACGCAGAGCCTAAAAATATTCTATCCACACAGATGCCGACACCACCTGCACTCCCCGACAGAGCATGCGCACGCATTCATCCCCCACCACAAACACACCGCTACTATATAAACCACAAACACGCACACACCAAGCACAGATCAGCAACGACAACACAACCAGAGACATCACCCAGTACAATCGATGATGACGTCACCAATCACCTATAGAAACAATCGATCAATCAATCTATATTATTATCAATAATATTAACAACTATAATAAGGTTTAACAATACAACAATCTACAAACATATCATTTACCCCACCCACATCAATCACTATATTATTAGGACACCCACATACCCTAACATACAACCCCTCCTTATTTGGAAAAACTATAAATAAATATGACACCTGTCAATCAATCAATCACTATCTTAGGTTAACAACACCCACATACCCTTACATACAACTCCTTATTTGGAAACACCCCCCACCCACACCTAATTTTAAAAAAATCGATTTCACCCAAAAAAAATGTATTGATCACTTATCGATTATTGGAAATCGATTAAGGTAATCGATACTGATTGGTTATCGTGCTATGGCTACCCCTTAACTACTCACCCGGGTTTGGGATACTGAGAATCCGTACACTGTGCACAAAACACCTCATCATGATGAAAAAAAGGAGTGTGGTGCGCTGTATCAAGGCGCCGCATTATTGGTATCGTCTTTTTCGACACAACAGTGGATACAGAAGTCTACGTGCGAATCTTCTACGAGTATGTAGATCAGTTGGATGACGAGGAACTCCGTAATAGCTATTTTCAGCAGGATGGGGCTACTTGTTACACTTCCAACGCCAGCATGCAAAATATTGTGTCCTTCTTTGTAGATCGTGTCGTACTAATGGCCACCACTTCCAACAGTCGCTGTGACGTCACCATTCTTCTTATACGCCAAGGTTTGTCAATAGCAAATTTCATTACATTTTGTTTGATTTTTATAAGTGAGAATCAGGGGTGAGAGCGAGTGAAACGCCCTGTATATTTAACCTTAATAGGTATGATAGTAGTCCTAGTGGCCGGGTACTGAGTCATCATTTGGCGCTCGAATCATCATTTGGCGCTCAGTGTTGCCAACTCACCCCACGAAAATTCCACTATATGATATTTTGAAGCCTTTCACGGTGTATGTTAACCTCACCAGCAGTGTTTCCAACTCGGCGTAGCTTTTCACGGTGTATAATTTTTTAGCTTTTTGTGTGAGTGTACATGTGTTCGGGCGAGGCGTAGCTTTTTACGGTGTATGTTAACCCCACTAGCCTCAGCGTACATGAGAGTTCTGAATTTTTTTTTGAGGCTCGAATCATCATTTGGCGCTCGTCGTAGCCTTAATGGATTTCTCTCGTAAGGCATGATCTCCACTTGATGTATATTTTGAGGGGTAGAGTTGGCAACACTCTGGGCTCACTGTAGCCTTTTATGAGGGGGGTCTATTGTTTTTTGTTTACATCTGGCAACACTACCGTAATTTGACAGTGTTGTTAACCTACTGGGTTTTTTTTCACTGAGGCTCGAATCATCATTTGAGGCTCGTCGTAGCCTTTTATGATGTATATTTTGAGGGCCTAGTGTTGGCAACACTGTGGGTTTTTACTGTAGCCTTTTATGAGGGGGGCCTATTGCCCCCTGTTTACATCTGGCAACACTACCGTAGATTTTTTTGACAGCGTTGTTAACCTACTGGGTTTTTTTCACTGTAAATTTTCATCAAAGGACCTGAGGGGTCCATGTATTTTTTATGTCTGGCAATACTGTTGGGGGCCTAGTAATGGCGACACTGTGAATTTTTACTGTAGCCTTTTATGAGGGGGGTCTATTGTCCTCTTTTTATATTTGGCAATTTTATTGGATGTTCCTTTTTTGAGTCTCGAAATTATTATTTGAGGCTTGAAATCATCATTTGATGCTCGTCGGTGTTGCCTACCCACTCTACAAAAATTCTACTATATGATTTTTCACTAGCTAAGCTAACCCTACAAATAGGAGTTGGCAGCACTGACTTATAAACCCATTGGGTTCTCTTGACATGTTTTTTCATGATGTGTTGCTAGGCTATTGAGCATCTTGGCGTATACAATGTATATATTTTGAGAGGGGGGTTATAGCTTTTTATGCTGTACGAATACTGGAAGCTTGACAGTGACAACCAACAGAGTAGGTAAACCTACATCCAGGAACTGGCAACACTAGTTTCTGACAGTGAATTTGAAATAAAATATTAAACAAAATACATGAGTAAGCACTGTGATTACAAATAGTACCAGTATTATGCCCCCCCAACTCCAACTGGACAACTGGGGAAAATAATTGTACAACAATTTGTACCTAATTGTACAATACTTGTACCTAATTGTACAACATATACACAGACATAAAAGAAAAAGCCTTCCCGTAACTTACTTCATGTACAATTTATATGATTTTACAACTGTGAAAAGAAAGCATATGTGTTCTGTATGCACACATTTATTCTTATTTTTCGAAGTTGAATAAAAGCACGTGTTTTTACGCTCTCGTAATACACCTTGCTCCACTGATTTTAAATTGCTTCCATCCGCTTTTTTTTTCTGTGTTATTTCCGTATGCACGCAACATTCGCTTTCAATAGTATAATGAAACACAGAAGGAGTGTTAGTATAGCAGGCTTCGAGTTTACAATTATTAAGGTTTTTTTTCTTGGTCTAACCTAGCCTAAAGCAAGGAGCTGGCAACCTTACTTGAGGCTTGCCTTACAGTGCATAAAGCAAGGTTGCCAACCTACTGGTACTTTTGCCATGGCCTTTTACAAAAGAGAGAGGAGAGAGAGAGGGGGAAGAGTTAAACAACCGACAGCCTACCTACAGCTTTTTTTTGGTCTAAGGCCGCGTCCGAATCGGCAGCAGATGTCACCTAGAGCACTGTTCCATCGGGGGATCCAACCAACCTCTGTTGTCCGAATTCGTGGCAGACGTGGAGTCTGAGGGAAGAGCAGAGAGGCGCGACAGATGCACGCTTGAACTCGCTGTGACGCTGCGCTTGGCAGCCATATTCTAACTTTTATTTTGTCCAGACAACATTTACTGATTAGACGATGTAAAACTCAGTTATATTTTAATATTTTATCAATAAAACTGAATGTAGAAAAATTGTAAATGATGAAATAGCGTGTTATATTTTTAACTAGGTGGAAATTATTGTCATGTTTGTTTGGCGTCTGCCTTCTGCTTCCGTGAGATGCGCCTGCGCCCCAGAGCGCGGTTGGTGAAGTTCGGGCTAACACCTGGCAGGAAAAGTGACAACCGTACTACAAGGGGACATGTAGATTCGGACGACTTGGACGCGACTTCTACGGCACTCAAGAGCAACGGTAGAGAACGGGACGGAGTGCTTGCCAATCTGGACACGGCCTAACCTAACCTAAAGCAAGGAGCTGGCAACTTTGCTTGAGGCTTGCCTTACAGTGCATAAAGCAATTTTTGCCAACCTACACACACTGGGCAAGGAGAGCCGGCAACAAATATGTACTGTCGTAAAAGAGAGATGGGTGTATGGCAACACAGTATGCTCCGTATGGAACGATGTGCCACACACACGCACGCGCGTGCTTCTTATTATTTCCGTATTGTGATGCAAACAAACAAATAATAATTGTTGTTTTTTAAGATACCTGGCCCCTATAACCTCGCCAGGAGTGCGTGGTGCCCAACCAAAAAAGTAAAGGTTTTCCCGTACGGTTTTTGAACGTAAAATTGATTGACGTGGGGGGCGAATCTCTTCGGGGGTTTTCTGTTTGGTGTCTATTTTGAGCAGTTTGCCCGGCGGCAAAGTTTTATTGTTCTTAAATTTTTTGATTTTTTTATGCAAGGCCATAATTTTACGTATGCACGTGACATTAAACATGTCCTATGAGAAATACACGTGAAGATCAACTTCCGTCCAGCCGGTGTGAAATTCGTGACGCCACAATAAACATCAACTTCCGTGCCGGGTGGGAAACACAAACATCGCTTGTTCTGCAATGCTTTGCTGAAATAGTAATACAGGAAATACAAGTTGAGTTTGTGCCCTCGAACCTGGTCTGCGCGCAACACGCTCTGGCAGCACGCTGAGACGATTGTTTGCACGAGTCCGTTTTTCAGAAACACACGTCTCTCACAAGCATCGAATCCTGGACGTTGTACTGCAACAGATCGTCTATCTTGTTTTTCTCGTAGAGCGTCTGCATGGTTTTGCCCTCGGGTATTATCTTCTCTCCCAGGTTGAAGTAGACCCAAATAGAGAGTTCACAAACCGAAAGTGGGGTTTGGTGGGGCTTGCCTTAATGGTTTGTTTTTGTAAGGCATGAGCCTCATTTTCTTGTAGTGTTGCCAACACTTTACTCGAAAAAATCACCAAGGTTTTTTTCTTGGTCTAACCTAGCCTAAAGCAAGGAGCTGGCAATTTTGCTTGAGGCTTGCCTTACAGTGCATAAAGCAAGGTTGCCAACCTACTGGTACTTTTACCATGGCTTTTTACAAAAGAGAGAGGAGAGAGAGGGAAGAGTTAAACAACCGACGGCCTACCTACAGCCTTTTTCTTCTTGGTCTAACCTAACCTAAAGCAGGGAGCTGGGCAACCTTGCTTGAGGCTTGCCTTACAGTGCATAAAGCAATTTTTGCCAACCTACACACACTAAACAAGGAGAGCCGGCACTGCCGTAAAAGAGAGAGAGATGGGTGGATGGCAACACAGTATGTGTGTGCGTGTGTGTGTATAATATGTAGCATTATTAACTAGAGAGTGTTGGCAAACCACCTACAACTAAAAAAATAGAGATGCCAACGTTACTGTAAGATGAAGAGAGATAGAGATTTATGGCTGGCAACAATGGTGAGCGAATGCACCTTATCGTAATTTTCCAAGTCCCCGGGGGACCAAATGTTTATATATTGTGATCTTTGTAAACCTCTCTCGGGGGAATGATGTGCCACACGCGTGCGTGCCTCTTATTATTTCTGTATTGTGATGCAAACAAACAAATAATAATTGTTGTTTTTTAGGATACCTGGCCTCTATAACCTTGCCAGGAGTGCGTGGTGGGGTGGGTGAAGTCAGATTCAAAGAGAATGCCACGTGATCATTTTGATTTAATAGCTCCGTCTAGTTTGCTGCACTTTTTGACTGCACTCACGCGTCTAGTTGGTTACACGGTGCAACCTACCTCGTTGATTTTGGGTGTCATGTAGTGTATTTGGTGTCTGCACCACGTCTTGGAGAGGTGTAATATGTGGTGTGGTGTATGACCACGTGGTGAGTGGTTAACTAATCAAATGAACGTTTAAAGCAGCAGACAGGTATTTGTTGAATCTTCTGAACTTGAACACTGCTATTCGTCTACTTGGTTGAACGTTATTTTCTTTCACCAGCCTGACACCGGGATACACCTGCACTGCATCTAATGTCAAAGAAGTGCAGCGTACTAGACGAGGATATTAAATTGCTCTGTTGTAAATGAGATGCATGATGTTCTCTCGTAAGTTGTTAATATGAATTGATGTTACTGTGAAGAAACTGAAGGCAGAATAATGCCAACGCTATCTGGACTCGCTTAGTTAATTCAAGATAGTAGCGACAAACGTAAACGGGCTGTGCAGGACTTGGAAAATTCTTTCGATTGATGAAAATTTGGTTCTATGATGATGACCTATACTAAATTTTTGGTATGGGAGGACAGAGGATACCGAGACTCGACCAACACACTAAACCCCAGACCTCTCTATGGCTACATGTTCGGAAGTTACGAGTGATTAAAAGTTTTGGGAGGGTGTGTGCAAACATCTCTTACTCTTGAACTCAGGACCACCAAACTTTGGCATACATACGCTACATCCCCAAAATCGACAAGGGGTGGTGTTTGGGGGGGATTTTTCGATTTATTTTCGTGTAATATCTCACCGTTTTCGAGTTATTTGCAATTTTTAATGCTGGACTTGGAAAGTAAATAATTATCTATCTTATTAATAAATTGAAATATAAAGGAATAATCATACTACATCTACGAAATGTCAATATTATGCTATTGCTTTAGACAGAGGGGGGGGTTCAACCATGATAACCTATGTTTATTTTGTTAGGAGCCAATGCTAGCGCATGTCTCTACGATGATCCTATCGAAAAGAAATTGACAATTGGCCCACCCTTGACCTCCAAATTTCGTACACGTACTCTACATCACCAAAATCGACAAGGGGGTCTTCTGCACAACTCTGACGTGTACGTCCTGTTTCGCGAAGAGTCGACAACCTTCCACAGCTGTTTGTATTATATTACATCAGATATTATATTGCATGAGTGAGTTGGCTGTGTGTATAAAGACTAGTTTCAGACATGGACGCGAATATAATGCCATGATAATTAGCTGCTGTCCAAAGTTATTGCATAACTTAAAATATTTATATATAAAAAAGGATATTTATTGTACTGTGCTTTCTAGCGAAGGTATTATTGTAAACTATATTGTTTGTAAATGTGGAAAGTTAGAAGCTCAGTCCCCGGCCTATCAATGATAAAAAATTTCATCACGGACAACAACCAAAAAAAAGGGTGTGCACGTCACAAAAGCATTGTCATATGGACTGACGATTATTATTTTTTTAAAAAAAAACAGACCTAGTTACGATGGGTTATAACCTGTGCTGTCTTGCAATTGTTTTTGCTTATTTCAATGTCAGCGAGCGTGATATGAAACATGCATGCGAAGAAGGGAGGGAGATCATAACAAAATAATTCACACTTCGATTTTATTACTTTCGCTAGTCATGTTTCACCTCCTATCTAGAAGGATACTGGACGCTACTTTATTTGAAGATGGCTAAAAGCGAGGGAAGGAGAGAAATGTTACTTTTTACTTTTTTGCCTGTGTGTGACGAAAATAGTTTTACATGCATACGGCTGTATCGTGATCTGCTTGAATCATCATTACGTCTGTGAGTTTTCAGTATTGCTGAATATATTTACATATCAACCAACGGTTATGAATTGCGTAGAAATTGGTTTTTGTTAACGGTCCAGTGGCGAAGTTGGAAACAGAGAGCGGTCACATCAGACAGGTGCTCCGGGTATCTAAAGAAATGCCCCCTCTTACAGAAAAAAATGGAGTGTTAGAAAGGAAAGATGTTATACCCGAATGAACGGGGAGTCTCGAGCATCTTCCAATCCTCATCTTCGCGTTCAGCTAACGAGGAAAAAAAAGAAACTTTACATATGGGGGACTCAACAGCTGCTGTACGGTATTGTCCATGGATGTTAAAACTTTTGTTTTTTTTTCTGAATAGACGGACATATCAGTGTTGCAATCTCCAGATGAGACCGGAGCTTATTATTATTATTATTATTATTATTATTATTATTATTATTATTATTATTTTGGACATGGGGGATCAGATCAATGTATGGACTAAAACTTTTTTTTACATCAAAATAAAACAGAGGATTTTTTACTCCACTGCTTACTTATTATTGTAAAGAATGAGGTGCCGCGTCTTATTGTATAGTCTTCCAACAGCACACCTCGGGGCGTAAATTTCTGCTTCTTCATGTATGCAAAATGTACTTAACTTCTGTTGTGAAGCGAATGGAGAGTTTGTTTTGCTGCTGCGATTAAATACTAAACCAAAATCTTATTACATAACTTTGAAGTATATTTGTTAATACGATCTATATTATATGTCCTCCTCCGTAGTTGAGCGGGTTAAGGCGTTCACTCGTCTTGAGATCGTTCGCTGCGGGACGGCGTAGGTTCGAATCCGGCTCTGGTTGGAATTTATTCGGCCTACGTATAGGGCCGGTGGCAACCCACCATCGTGAGGAAATTGGGAAGCTCCGAGTGAGTGAGCGTAACCTGGTCAAGAAGACCTACAATAACGGCTGGGGGTTCGTCGGGCTGATCACTCGTCACCCCAACACTGGTCTGAGACCTCCACGTTATAACAGGTGACGGTGGAACAGTGTGGGAGGGAGACCAGCAGTCGGTAGGTAAGCCAAGGCCCGCCATGGTGCTGTAGAGCTGTAGGGTTATGTTATCTATATTATATCATCGCTATAGGTGGTCCATATTATGCGCAGGAGAATTTTTAAAAAATGTCTTGTTTCTCGAACCTGTGACCTGCAGATTTGCTTTTGCTGGCAACAGAAACAGAAAATGGCACTATGTTATTCTATACTGATACAGGTGTACTGTAATCATAACAATTTTCTAGTAACAAAACAACAACTATGTCGGAAAGAAATGGTGGGGGCTTGTCTGTGTGGGGTCTTATTAACTACTTCACATCTGTACCCGCACAACTCATCGACTACAAAGCAACAATGTTAGGAAGTGTGTGCATGGTCCCAAAAATACAAATTTAAAATCACTAATGAGACATGAACTCCCTTCACTGGTGTATATTTGAATATGCGAAAATGAGGTACTTTGAATAACCACAAAAAAGCTTGCAACGGTATAGAAAAGGGTCATAACTTCAAACTTTAGACGATTTTTTGTTAATCTGCAAAGGGCCAGGGCGTACGGTAAATTGATTTTATTGAAAAGTATGCAGAAGCAGTGTTGGAAGCAGTTTGAAGACTGAAACGGCTATGGAAGGACACTTATTATAATGTTAATATTTCAGTATAATGTTTTCAGAATTGCTTTTCAATAATGCTCAGTACTTAATTTAATCAATTGTTAGACAAAACACACATTCGAATTCAAGGACGGAAAATATGAACAGCGAATGAATGCTTTAGAGTAGATGTGATATTTAAAGGAGGTGATTATTTTTTTACTTTCTCAATTCAAACAAAAATTCATGAATATTATTATCATTGAATGGTTGGTTAGGTGCTCGGTTTATCTTGTCCCTCCGAACGAAAGATGGAATGTATACAAGCCTGTGCCTCCTAAGTTTATTGTGGCTATGAGGATGAATCGCGAAATGAAACGAACTGGAAATTTTCAATATATATATTTTATAACATACTTCACTAAGGAGGTCAAATGACAAGTTGGATTGCTATTTTTTTTATAATTTGTTAAATTTTATTACGAACGAGGAAAGAATGCATGGCACTTAATGCTGTAATGTTATTGATTAGATCATCGTTTATCTTGTCCGCATCGATTAATCTCCTTATGTTTTTTTTTTCGTCTTTTCGTCGCGTCCATCTCTTCTGTTATCACAATCGAGACTTCTAGATTATCATTTCTTCTCCCTGCAATTTTAGAAATGTAATTTTTCATGATCATCCAGCGAACGCCTGAGACATTTCAGCAAAATGTCGATTATTCAATGGATGTTGTAAGGTTCCATGTTTTTTTTTCACTATCTCTTGTTTGGTCGATTTGAATTTGGGAGTTATTTTTTTTATTTTGCCTTTCGCGACATGTTCGACTAATCGTAACAATACGTTTTAACCTTTCTGCATAAACGTTGAAACGTTTCAACGAACGATGTTGTAAGGTTCCATGTTTTTTTTTTATTTTGCCTTTCGCGACATGTTCGACTAATCGTAACAATACGTTTTAACCTTTCTGCATAAACGTTCAAACGTTTCAACGAACGTTGAAAAAACGAACGTTGAAAAAAACAAAAGTTTTAACATCCATGGACAATACCGTACAGCAGCTGTTGAGTCCCCCATATGTAAAGTTTCTTTTTTTTCCTCGTTAGCTGAACGCGAAGATGAGGATTGGAAGATGCTCGAGACTCCCCGTTCATTCGGGTATAACATCATTCCTTTCTAACACTCCATTTTTTTTCTGTAAGAGGGGGCATTTCTTTAGATACCAGGAGCACCTGTCTGATGTGACCGCTCTCTGTTTCCAACTTCGCCACTGGACCGTTAACAAAAACCAATTTCTACGCAATTCATAACCGTTGGTTGATATGTAAATATATTCAGCAATACTGAAAACTCACAGACGTAATGATGATTCAAGCAGATCACGATACAGCCGTATGCATGTAAAACTATTTTCGTCACACACAGGCAAAAAGGTAAAAAGTAACATTTCTCTCCTTCCCTCGCTTTTAGCCATCTTCAAATAAAGTAGCGTCCAGTATCCTTCTAGATAGGAGGTGAAACATGACTAGCGAAAGTAATAAAATCGAAGTGTGAATTATTTTGTTATGATCTCCCTCCCTTCTTCGCATGCATGTTTCATATCACGCTCGCTGACATTGAAATAAGCAAAAACAATTGCAAGACAGCACAGGTTATAACCCATCGTAACTAGGTCTGTTTTTTTTAAAAAAAATAATAATCGTCAGTCCATATGACAATGCTTTTGTGACGTGCACACCCTTTTTTTGGTTGTTGTCCGTGATGAAATTTTTTATCATTGATAGGCCGGGGACTGAGCTTCTAACTTTCCACATTTACAAACAATATCGTTTACAATAATACCTTCGCTAGAAAGCACAGTACAATAAACATCCTTTTTTATATATATAAATATTTTAAGTTATGCAATAACTTTGGACAGCAGCTAATTATCATTACATTATATTCGCGTCCATGTCTGAAACTAGTCTTTATACACACAGCCAACTCACTCATGCAATATAATATCTGATGTAATATAATACAAACAGCTGTGGAAGGTTGTCGACTCTTCGCGAAACAGGACGTACACGTCAGAGTTGTGCAGAAGACCCCCTTGTCGATTTTAGTGATGTAGAGTACGTGTACGAAATTTGGAGGTCAAGGGTGGGCCAATTGTCAATTTCTTTTCGATAGGATCATCGTAGAAACATGCACTAGCATTGGCTCCTAACAAAATAAACATAGGTTATCATGGTTGAACCCTCCCCCTCTGTCTGAAGCAGCAGCATGATATTGACATTTCGTAGATGTAGTATGATTATTCCTTTATATTTCAATTTATTAATAAGATAGATAATTATTTACTTTCCAAGTCCAGCGTTAAAAATTGCAAATAACTCGAAAACGGTGAGATATTGCGCGAAAATAAATCGAAAAATCCCCCCCAAACACCACCACTTGTCGATTTTGGGGATGTAGCGTATGTATGCCAAAGTTTGGTGGTCCTGAGTTCAAGGGTAAGGGATGTTTGCACACACCCTCCCAAAACTTTTAATCACTCGTAACTTCCGAACATGTAGCCATAGAGAGGTCTGGGGTTTAGTGTGTTGGTCGAGTCTCGGTATCCTCTGTCCTCCCATACCAAAAATTTAGTATAGGTCATCATCATAGAACCAAATTTTCATCAATCGAAAAAATTTTCCAAGTCCTGCACAGCCCGTTTACGTTTGTCGCGACTATCTTGAATTAACTAAGCGAGTCCAGATAGCATTGGCATTATTCTGCCTTCAGTTTCTTCACAGTAACATCAATTCATATTAACAACTTACGAGAGAACATCATGCATCTCATTTACAACAGAGCAATTTAATATCCTCGTCTAGTACGCTGCACTTCTTTGACATTAGATGCAGTGCAGGTGTATCCCGGTGTCAGGCTGGTGAAAAAAATAACATTCAACCAAGTAGACAAATAGCAGTGTTCAAGTTCAGAAGATTCAACAAATACCTGTCTGCTGCTTTAAACGTTCATTTGATTAGTTAACCACTCACCACGTGGTCATACACCACACCACATATTACACCTCTCCAAGACGTGGTGCAGACACCAAATACACTACATGACACCCAAAATCAACAAGGTAGGTTGCACCGTGTAACCAAATAGACGCGTGAGTGCAGTCAAAAAGTGCAGCGAACTAGACGGAGCTATTGAATCAAAATGATCACGTGGCATTCTTTTTGAATCTGACTTCACCCACCCCACCACGCACTCCTGGCAAGGTTATAGAGGCCAGGTATCCTAAAAAACAACAATTATTATTTGTTTGTTTGCATCACAATACAGAAATAATAAGAGGCACGCACGCGTGTGGCACATCATTCCCCCGAGAGAGGTTTACAAAGATCACAATATATAAACATTTGGTCCCCCGGGGACTTGGAAAATTACGATAAGGTGCATTCGCTCACCATTGTTGCCAGCTATAGGTCTCTCTCTCTCTTCATCTTACAGCAACGTTGGCATCTCTATTTTTTAGTTGTAGGTGGTTTGCCAACACTCTCTAGTTAATAATACTACATATTATACACACACACGCACACACATACTGTGTTGCCATCCACCCATCTCTCTCTTTTACGGCAGTGCCGGCTCTCCTTGCCCAGTATGTATAGGTTGGCAAAAATTGCTTTATGCACTGTAAGGCAAGCCTCAAGCAAGGTTGCCAGCTCCCTGCTTTAGGTTAGGTTAGACCAAGAAGAAAAAGGCTGTAGGTAGGCCGTCGGTTGTTTAACTCTTCCCTCTCTCTCCTCTCTCTTTTGTAAAAAGCTATGGCAAAAGTACCAGTAGGTTGGCAACCTTGCTTTATGCACTGTAAGGCAAGCCTCAAGCAAAATTGCCAGCTCCTTGCTTTAGGCTAGGTTAGACCAAAAAAAACCTTGGTGATTTTTTCGAGTAAAGTGTTGGCAACACTACAAGAAGATGAGGCTCATGCCTTACAAAAACAAACCATTAAGGCAAGCCCCACCAAACCCCACTTTCGGTTTGTGAACTCTCTATTTGGGTCTACTTCAACTTGGGAGAGAAGATAATACCCGAGGGCAAAACCGTGCAGACGCTCTGCGAGAAAAACAAGATAGACGATCTGTTGCAGTACAACGTCCAGGATTCGATGCTTGTGAGAGACGTGTGTTTCTGAAAAACGGACTCGTGCAAACAATCGTCTCAGCGTGCTGCCAGAGCGTGTTGCGCGCAGACCAGGTTCGAGGGCACAAACTCAACTTGTATTTCCTGTATTACTATTTCAGCGAAGCATTGCAGAACAAGCGATGTTTGTGTTTCCCACCCGGCACGGAAGTTGATGTTTATTGTGGTGTCACGAATTTCACACCGGCTGGACGGAAGCTGATCTTCACGTGTATTTCTCATAGGACACGTTTAATGTCACGTGCATACGTAAAATTATAGCCTTGCATAAAAAAATCAAAAAATTTAAGAACGATAAAACTTTGCCGCCGGGCAAACTGCTCAAAATAGACACCAAACAGAACACCCCCGAAGAGATTCGCCCCCCACGTCAATCAATTTTACGTTCAAAAACCGTACGGGAAAACCTTTACTTTTTTGGTTGGGCACCACGCACTCCTGGCGAGGTTATAGGGGCCAGGTATCTTAAAAAACAACAATTATTATTTGTTTGTTTGCATCACAATACGGAAATAATAAGAAGCACGCGCGTGCGTGTGTGTGGCACATCGTTCCATACGAAGCATACTGTGTTGCCATCCACCCATCTCTCTTTTACGGCAGTACATATTTGTTGCCGGCTCTTCTTGTTTAGTGTGTGTAGGTTGGCAAAAAATTGCTTTATGCACTGTCAGGCAAGTCTCAAGCAAAGTTGCCAGCTCCTTGCTTTAGGTTAGGTTAGGCCGTGTCCAGATTAGCAAGCACTCCGTCCCTTTCTCTACCGTTGCTCTTGAGTGCCGTAGAAGTCGCATCCAAGTCGTCCGAATCTACATGTCCCCTTGTAGTACGGTTGTCACTTTTCCTGCCAGGTGTTAGCCCGAACTTCACCAACCGCGCTCTGGGGCGCAGGCGCATCTCACGGAAGCAGAAGGCAGACGCCAAACAAACATGACAATAATTTCCACCTAGTTAAAAATATAACACGCTATTTCATCATTTACAATTTTTCTACATTCAGTTTTATTGATAAAATATTAAAATATAACTGAGTTTTACATCGTCTAATCAGTAAATGTTGTCTGGACAAAATAAAAGTTAGAATATGGCTGCCAAGCGCAGCGTCACAGCGAGTTCAAGCGTGCATCTGTCGCGCCTCTCTGCTCTTCCCTCAGACTCCACGTCTGCCACGAATTCGGACAACAGAGGTTGGTTGGATCCCCCGATGGAACAGTGCTCTAGGTGACATCTGCTGCCGATTCGGACGCGGCCTTAGACCAAAAAAAAGCTGTAGGTAGGCTGTCGGTTGTTTAACTCTTCCCCCTCTCTCTCTCCTCTCTCTTTTGTAAAAGGCCATGGCAAAAGTACCAGTAGGTTGGCAACCTTGCTTTATGCACTGTAAGGCAAGCCTCAAGTAAGGTTGCCAGCTCCTTGCTTTAGGCTAGGTTAGACCAAGAAAAAAAACCTTAATAATTGTAAACTCGAAGCCTGCTATACTAACACTCCTTCTGTGTTTCATTATACTATTGAAAGCGAATGTTGCGTGCATACGGAAATAACACAGAAAAAAAAAGCGGATGGAAGCAATTTAAAATCAGTGGAGCAAGGTGTATTACGAGAGCGTAAAAACACGTGCTTTTATTCAACTTCGAAAAATAAGAATAAATGTGTGCATACAGAACACATATGCTTTCTTTTCACAGTTGTAAAATCATATAAATTGTACATGAAGTAAGTTACGGGAAGGCTTTTTCTTTTATGTCTGTGTATATGTTGTACAATTAGGTACAAGTATTGTACAATTAGGTACAAATTGTTGTACAATTATTTTCCCCAGTTGTCCAGTTGGAGTTGGGGGGGCATAATACTGGTACTATTTGTAATCACAGTGCTTACTCATGTATTTTGTTTAATATTTTATTTCAAATTCACTGTCAGAAACTAGTGTTGCCAGTTCCTGGATGTAGGTTTACCTACTCTGTTGGTTGTCACTGTCAAGCTTCCAGTATTCGTACAGCATAAAAAGCCATAACCCCCCTCTCAAAATATATACATTGTATACGCCAAGATGCTCAATAGCCTAGCAACACATCATGAAGAAACATGCCAAGAGGACCCAGTGGGTTTATAAGTCAGTGCCGCCAACTCCTATTTGTAGGTTAGCTTAGCCAGTGAAAAATCATATAGTGGAATTTTTGTAGAGTGGGTACGCAACACCGACGAGCCTCAAATGATGATTTCAAGCCTCAAATAATAATTTCGAGCCTCAAAAAAAAAAAACATCCAATAGAGTTGCCAGATGTAAACAGAGGGCAATAGACCCCCCCTCATAAAAGGCTACAGTAAACCCCCACAGTGTTGCCAACACTAGGCCCCCAACAGTATTGCCAGGCATAAAAAAATACATGGACCCCTCAGACCCTTTGATGAAAATTTACAGTGAAAAAACCCAGTAGGTTAACAACACTGTCAAAAAATCTACGGTAGTGTTGCCAGATGTAAACAGAGGGCAATAAACCCCCCCCTCATAAAAAGCTACAGTAAACCCACAGTGTCGCCAACTCTGTGCCCCTCAAAATATACATCATAAAAGGCTACGACGAGCCTCAAATAATGATTCGAGCCTCAGTGAAAAAAAAACCAGTAGGTTAACAACACTGTCAAACTACGGCAGTGTTACCAGATGTAAACAGAGGGCAATAGACCCCCCTCATAAAAGGCTACAGTGAGTTTATAGTGTTGCCAACTCTACCCCTCAAAATATACATCAAGTGGAGATCATGCCTTACGAGAGAAATCCATTAAGGCTACGACGAGCGCCAAATGATGATTCGAGCCTCAAAAAAAAATTCAGAACTCTCATGTACGCTGAGGCTAGTGGGGTTAACATACACCGTAAAAAGCTACGCCTCGCCCGAACACATGTACACTCACACAAAAAGCTAAAAAATTATACACCGTGAAAAACTACGCCGAGTTGGAAACACTGCTGGTGAGGTTAACATACACCATAAAAGGCTACGCCTCGCCCGAGTTGGCAACACTGCTTGTGAGGTTAACATACACCGTGAAAAACTTCAAAATATCATATAGTGAAATTTTCGTGGGGTGAGTTGGCAACACTGAGCGCCAAATGATGATTCGAGCGCCAAATGATGACTCAGTACCCGGACACTAGGACTACTTATGATCATTTGACGGAATATTATAATAAATTAGGCTGGATTAGAATGAACGAATACATTGATTGATTTGGTGTTTTAAGTCCACAGTAAGGCTAATCGGGACTGGCCCTTCAGTTTAAAGTGGGATCCAAACCACTAGATGCCTCCACCTGGTATCGAACCCGGGACCCCTTGATTACAAGGCGACGACCCTACCACTGTGCCATCGGGGAGGCCCTGAGCGAATAGAAAGCTAGTGTTACATCACTGAGAGACGTCTCGCATTACGAAATCCTGATTTATGATACACAAGTTCTAATCTGTTACCATAAAAACTCTTTTACTGTATCAGTGATTGATTGATTAATTGAGTTTAGGATTTAAGTTCACTTTATGCACAGTAAGGCTAATCGGGACAGGACCTACAGTTTAAATTGAGAATCGAACTACAATGTGCCTCCACCGGGTATCGAACCCAGGACCCCTTGACGCTACCACTGCGTCATCAGGGAGACACTACTGTATCAGTTGAACGCATTCTCGCATGAAATAAGAAAGTCAGGTTCGATAGGTATCTTTGAGAGAAGATTAGAAGAGGTTTTGTGGAATGATGCTACATACACTTATAGCTACAAAACATAGCCCTACCCTGTTATGTAAGCATAAATGTGTTGTATATGTCTATGAATTGCTATTTGATTATACTGTGGTTTGTCTCTTGTGAACGTTATTTGTGTATTCAATGACTTTTATTTTTACATGCGAAACATATTATGATGGTATTTTACATTGTAAATCATTGTGTAGAAGGGCCCGGGAGAAAAAAACATGGTAAGTGACATTTTGTTCATTATTAAGTTATAAAGTAAACAGCGCCATCTTTCAATTTTCACTTGTAATTGCCATGTCATGCAATATGCATTGGATTCATTGAAACCTTTTGATATGGGTACAGCGCCTTAAAAAACGTAGTGTGGAAAACGGCACGGTTCTGGGCGCTCTGGCTGGTTCCACTCGAATATGATACCGCTAGAGGCGCTGGTGTTGGTCTCGGCGCATGGTATTCGTCTGCTTAGAATGGAAGTAAATTGAGTTTTCGCTGCAACGTCTGATTCTTTTACATGAAACATTTCTATGAATGTGATAATTGATATGATATTTAGTACAGTGGTCGCGAAGATATTAACGAACATTTTCGACAGTCGACCACGTCCTGCTTTCTTTATACTTTCATTAATAATAGGGGAGAAAAAATACGCGTGGAATGCTCTTGGTAACTAAATTTTTGTGTATGAATTAGGTTCATAATTATTATCAATATCATCATTTCTTTTAAAATATACACACTGAAGCATTTATATGTTTTATATTTACTGTCTCTTTTCTTCCGCTTTAAACTAATCGCGGCAATGATGATAATGATGATTGCATGAAACGACAAGGGGAAACACACAAACGTCCTTAATGCCATCGACATGGGTGTAAGGAAACTTTCAGACCAATGTGACAAGCGACACGGGGTGTTTACACTGATGTGACTAGTGACACAGACACTTCCAGACTGTAAAATAGCATTCATTGCGCATTAGGGTCGAAACAGCAAACGACACGTTCATATGTCGTATTCGCATGCTACTTCTTACTTCGGTCGGAAAGCTCCTTAAAGGAAGGGTGCGCAGACCGAAGCGACGCGCTACAGGGGGAGTTCCCATCTAAGTGACAAGCGACAGCCTTGAAGCGGCACTTCAGTCTATTAGCAAGCGTTTTCTGCTAATTGTGCGAGCAACAGATCTAGGCGACACGATAAGCCACACGTGTCGCTTTGTCGCTTGTGTGTCGCTCAACCTGGGCCATCTCCTCAATAGCTTGCAACGTGTTGGCGTGGTTTGTTGTTCGCGCATGCGCAATGCAGTGAGTGTCTTCCTTTAGGGATATTGCGTACCAAAGCGGCACGCGACACTTATCGCTTGAGGATTTCACCAACCGAACGCTGGCCTGTGCTGCCCGTCATTCCTTTACAATGTGCAATGTTGCTCTTGATTGGCTCGTTTCCAAACGACATGTGTCGCGTCTCGCTTTGGTATGAAAGTTGTCTTGGACCGAAGAACCCGTGTCGCTTTGGTGTAAAATCCTCGTATCGTTTGTCGCGTGTCGCTTTGGTGTAAAATCTCCTTGAGGAAACGGTGCAGTCAGAGCATGTGTCCCTACGGTTCGAAAGGCTGAATTGATTACCTACTGCTCGCTTTCAAGCGACACTTGTGGTATGTCGCCTCGGTATGAAATATCTCTCAGGATACTATTTATATTCAAATAACTTTTCTTTCCAGATTAATGCCATTCCGTGACTGCAAATCACTCCACAAATGTAACTGTTTCCATCAATTCACGTACCGCCTTTCAAGACAAACAAATCTACATAATATATTCCAAAAACTAACAAAGCCGCATTACTTTCATAAGAAAATTAGCACCGACACTGATCGCACTGCCATCTATGTTCTCATTCGTCTCGGGAACCAGTTTCTAGGGTCGTTTTCCACACTACGTTATTCAAGGTGCCTGTAATATTGGTAAACAGAACACGAAAACAATTTATCTACAGTTTAGCTTCTAATAATCTTTTAGTTTCATGAACTCAATAATGAATAATGAATGATTATTATTATTATATTATAATATTAGATTTGAGTGTAAGTCAAGTCACGAGACTTAAACTCCAACATATAAAATAAGAGCTAATAATAAAAGAACTAATATTTAAATTCCTGTCGCTTTTACCTGATGCTAAGAGACCTGTAGGAAGGGCAAGATGAAGATGAAGTGATAACTTTGAGATGAACCTAAAGGAAATCGGTAAGGATGGAAAAGATTGCATTCATCTTGCCCAGGATAGGGACAGATGGAAGGCTTGTGTTGCAGCAGCCATAAACCCTTGGGTTTAAGAAGCCTAGAGAGTTACTTTGTTAATATTTAAATTCGTTTATTTTGGTATGAACTGCCCAAAGCAGTTCATAGACTCATACTTGCCCAGCAGGTGTTTAAGGAGTTTGATTGACGGAAGTAGAGTTGACGAGCTGTATCTTTGCGGATAATACCTGACTGGGCCCGGATGCGGAGTAGGAAGTAGGAGAGTTACAGCCAAAATCTATGAATTGAGGCAAGGATACATGATTGTCTTGACTCCAGTAAGACACAAATTGCTGATGTCACTTGTTGTGTAAATAAAATCATTTGATTTTATTTACAAAATTTCATTTGATTTTAAAATTTATAATTTTGCGTCGCATTTCTGGCACTTTTGGCTAATCGGGACCATGAGGATTAGTGATGATAGGATGTAATTGATGAAGGTGACACTCACGAACAACACCTTTGTTCAGACCGGGATTCGAACCTTAGAGTCTATGAGTGCTGTGCTAACCACTCTGCCAGGAGGTCAGAAATAATGTAAGTTTCACGGGGAGAAATTATTTTAGAGAAATGTGTACAGGGGTGTTTTTTAAGAGCTGTTCCGTGAGATGCTGCATTCATTAAACATATAAAGATACGTAATAATAATAGCCCATGGCGCAAAAGCCCATAAAGGACAGGGCCTACGTACCGACTGCTAGCCTCACTCCCGAGGTGGGAGACCTTCCATAAAGATAAGTGGTGATGTATGGTCAGCCCGACGAACCACCAGTGGTTGTTGTAGGTTTCCGTGACCAGATTACGTTACTCATTCGTAACTCCTAATTTCCTCACGATGGTGGATGGCCACTGGGCACATACACAGGCCAAAATCTGTTACGCTTCCCCCCAGATGACTCCAACCTGCCCGTATCCTGCAGCTGGAGCCCAAAACTTGCGCCTTAAGCTTAACGCCCACTGAGACGCGGAGAAACGCGGCAACAGAAAGCAACAGAACTTCTGTTGTCTGCTTCTATTGAAATCAAATGGTGGAACGCCCATTACAGTGAAACACGCGGAAGCGAAGCAATAATTTCCGTGTCAGAAGTCTGCATGTTATCTTAAAAGGTTATCGTCAACCGAAACGGGTCTGTTGCATCTCAGTGGGCGTCAGCACGCCCATGGTGTGAGACATTGAACATATCAAACAATACAGTTTCAACTAAACCAGATTTTAATGTATAACTGTGTCAGTTGATACAACCAAAAATGCAATAACCTTGACTGCATAGGCTTCCTTTCCTATATCTTAAGCGCCTATCCCCAAGCAAATGTCACTCACACGTGTCCCGCATGGTTGATATGCAAGGATACGTGCCACCTTTATTTCAAGAAATGTCATATATCAATTAACCATGCATCCATTCGGATTAAGTACAGCTCCAACTGCCATACACCCTGCGCAAGAACAACCCCTCCGTCGTAATATGGCCCTATTGCATATCGTCCTCCACCCTCTTAGCTATCTCTTAAGACTAACCCGTGCGAGCTCTCCATAAAGAGGGGAATAAAATCCCATACGGCCCCGTTCGCTCCTGCCAGTTCGCTCTGAAAGTACAAATTTTACCACCATCAAAGCGCCCTCTAAAGCTTCCAGAGTGCAAGGTGGAGGGTCGTAACTGAAAATATGTACACGTATGGGAGAAAATAGGTGAAAGGATATGCGATGTCTCTCCGTCTGAATTGCCTCGTCTACTTTTATGCGTGGCATATATGGACGCTTTACATGTTTAGTTAGTTCCTCAGGAAGTCGCAAGAATTCGCGCCGATCGGTAATATATACAAAATGTAGTTTTCAATACCTTCAACAGTACGCAATAACATTGATTTCAAGTAAAGATCAACTTATTTAAAGCAAAATTAATTTATTAAACAAAATTGTTAATTAGAGAGATTGGGCTAAGTTGCTTAATTTAGAACCAGGAACGGCGACAGGGGTGGGCACGGGTGGGCAAGCGCTTACCCAAAAATTCCTGTGACCACTCAATCAAATTCACTAAGTACATATACTTAGAGATATGTGAATGTTGCAATAAATAAGTGTATTCTGGTGTTCATTACATGCATATTTTACTAATGAATATTGTCTATACTAGAGATGTTCACACATCATCATCCCATAAAAAGCTCATTTAACTTTGTCATTAGAAAGCAAGAGGAATTACTGGAGATCTTGAAACAAGAAAACTGTGACCAATAGAATACGTCTATGATTAGAAGAAGCTAGTGGGCTTAGGAGACTCAAACGTATGCATGGTATGGTCAAAATGAGATCAGGATTTAGGGTGAACTTGAGGGCTGCAGCTCCGGGCCTTCAATGGGGAATAAACTGCTTTGAAAAGTACCACATAAAAAAATAGGTACTTTGGATGTGATGAAAAAATGGGGTGGGGTCTTGGTGTTGTAAGCTCCGGTTCTTCACATATATAAATCCCGGCCTGCGTATCATTAAAATAATATCTAAATAAACAAATAAAAGCCTTCAGCGTTGCTTCCTCCAGCAACACAATAAATTATTTTGACTTTTTCATTACGTCTACATTAAAATTCCAGAAGTGTCTCTTTCTTTATTTCATTACAATTTTTATATTTATAATTTACATACGTGTCATTTTCAAATATCTACTTGGTATACAAAATAACAACATTGTATTCGTTCTACTAATAAATACAAATAAGAAGCAATCACAATAACCACTACAATACCGAGGTGTATTAATTTTGTGTAACAGTTATGTGGATTTGGAAAAAGCAACAGAATTATTGAATTGATAATGGATGGCTAATTCTATTTAGTAAAATCCTAGTTCCACATATATATTTTCTTATCAGTTACGTAATCATACGAATTTTCTTGTGATTAACTTACATAGAATTAAAAGAAGAAAGGGTTGGAAGAAAAGCTTTGTTTTGAGGGCGTCAGAGAACTAATCAATCACGATGAGAATGGTTTAAACTTTGGAAGCATCAGAAGTTTAGCCGAAAAGGTCAACAGAATGTGCAGATGCAGATGAAGTAAAGAAGAAAAGGTATGTCACGAAGTATCCATAAGAAAACTTTGTTTATTTGTTTTTAAGTCGAATTTTATACTCAGATAGGCTAATCGGGACTAAACCTACAGTTTAAAGTGGAGTCCGATCCAGTGTGCATTGTGCTCCCACCACGGGACGGGCAGTAGAAACTAGAACCTCTTCATTATAAGGCGACAACGTTATGCCATTGGAGGAAAAAATATTCAGAAAGAACTCACAGAGACGTGTTACATTAACACCATAAAGATGCGTTCATTTAAGAGGGTGTATTGCCAGAGACAAATATTTGAGACTTTCGGAAAACAACGTTATTGTTCACGGAGTTAGCTGCCTTGATCCAACAATGTAACACTGTGAAATTGAAACTACCACCTCAACTTTCGAAGTGGCATGAACTAATGAACTCCACTTTCGGAAGAGTAAGTGTCCAAGACGACAATAAAATAAGAATGGCTGCTTGCTTGGAAGCGCAGATGATTGCATAAGCTATTTTTGAAATTATTTTTTCTTCGATAAAAGAACTTCGTAAAACTTTTAACTTCGCAAATTACTTTCAGATAGCTTAAAACGTACTTGAACAATCATTTCCAAAATTCTACAACAATTTCTAATGGTCCTGTAAAACTTTCGAAAATCATTATCATCAAGAAACATTACTCAGGGAAGACAAAATACATTTAGAGAAGAGTTATACTAAACCAATCAACCGTCCTCCGTGGCCATAGCGCGACTGCTACTGGCAATAATTGATTGAATGATTTGGTGTTTTAAGTCCACTTTATGCACAGAAAGGTTAATCGGGACTGGACCTACACTTTAAAGTGGGATCCGAACCACTATGTGCCTCCACTGGGTATCGAACCCGGGACCCCTTGATTACAAGACGACGACTCTACTACAGAGTGAACGTGAGGACTTTTTAAACTCACTTGGCCTTGCCTGAACAGATTGTTCTTACAATATACTTTTCAGTAACTAATTTGTGAATACTCTGTATTTTCTTATATGGAAAATACTTTGTTGTACAGTCACGGACACTTCTGGATTGCAACAGCACAAGTGTGATTGTTACAATCTGAAAGTGTCCGTGACTGTACATTACAACTATAAACCCTTCTGCTTCTCAAAATGTCTAACTTTGAAGTAAGATAAGAAAGAAACAACTGGAAGTTTTCTCTCCTGTTGAATCATCCTCTTCTGGTTTTGAGGTTTTGAGTTGCGCTAGTTTGAGTGACCTTGTTTTCCTAAGTCAGATTCGGTGATATAATGATTATCCGCTTTCACTATTACTTACTGGATTAGCCAATCCTGTTTACTGACAAAACACAGCTGCAACTGCTCCCTGTGTAGCTACACCCGTTCGGACGACAAGATTCTCACACGGTCAGTGCTTACCATCACAGTCTAGCATTAAAGGTTATGTTTGATACGTTCAAGAGCCTGTATTATTATACTATTAAACGTATTATTATATTTATTAATAATTTAATAATACTCATTAGTGAACGACGAGACTCGGTGAAGTACACAGACTCCTCTCAGGTACAGGGATAGTGTTAGGCAAAGACAATATTCACAGCACAGAGAAATAAAACCACATTACAGCAGTATGTATAAACTGAAAGGTTTTATTCTTTATTTATGACAATTATAATGCAAATATACTTCAGACGAAGGCGAGAATTTCACTTTGTCGATGAATTGACTCAACTAAAACGCATAAACTCAATGCGGGGCTATCGGCATGCCTATGATAGCATAGGCCTAGCTTGCGCCCCGAACTTTCACACCAAGAGATATGCAATAATAACTGAGCCCATAAAGCTCTTTAGCCTTTCATTTCCAAATTAATCCTTAGGCTAGCTTTATTATTTAACGTAGAATGGTTGCAGTATTGTGCATAGCATCAATGCATGGCTATCGGCGTACCTATGTTCACATAGGCCTAGCTTGCGCCCCGAACTACCATACCAAGATGTATGCACAACACCGAGGAGTTCTTTTTAGGTTTAAAAGCTTCGTAGATCCGTGGCGAAAGTGTGTAATTTTTACGCGATATCCTCGCTTTTATACTATTTCGAGAACACAGATTCAAGTACAGATGAATCACTCACTATTTACAAAAAGATGCTACCAACAAAACTGACATCTATACATGTTTAGAAATACAAATTCGTATAGTGCACTCTCGCAAACATGAAGATACATTAAACTACTCATAATACAATAAACATAAAACATAAAATACAATAAACAATAAACAAAAGATATACATTACACACAAGGTGCATTATTACATATAATAACAAGGAAATTATGTTCTTTTTTACAAATATATATATATATATTAGTGACATATTTTCTACTGGTGACGTCACATAAAAATATGGATCATATCATCTTCCACTAATTTATCTTTTCCAAAGATTGGCAAGAACTCCAATTCGCATTTCTCAAGGTAAGATCTGTTCTTACTGACAGTACATAGAGAAGTGGTCCACAACGAGTCGTTCACAGTGATAGAGTATAAAGAATGGATACACTGTCAAGCTCGCTGAAACTATCGATTCATGGTGTCCGGATAGTTTGCCACCGGACGTTTTGCCACCGGACGTTTTGCACCAAAATCGTAAAAGCGGACATTTTGCCACCAAAACCGAAGTAAAATTGTAACTAACCAATATTATCCCATAATCAATGTGCAATGTATTCATGAAGCACAACCCAAATTTGAATTTTATTTGTTGTTACATTTATATTTCTAAAAAATGAAAATGAAAAATGAAAGCATAATGCAGCTTACTTGTCACAATTAAATTTATCAACGTGTTTTCGTTACAATGAAAACTATGTCTTCAGTACAGTGCTATTAGGTTAGGCTAGATTAGGTTGGTGTAATGAGATGAAGATTGCCGGTGGAAAACTGTCCTCCACCATAAAACAAGCGGTGCCAAAATGTCCGCTTTTTAAAAAAAATCCTGGCAAAACGTCCTGTGGCAAACTGTCATACACCCATCAATTCATACCCCATGTTTAAAAGAAATCTCGCACAATATCTTGTGTTACAGAAGTGGGATGAAAAATAGTCAAGGGACATCTTATAATTCTCTAAACGTTAGTAACTCTTGTCCCTTATTAGAATGCAATGTTAATTGGTTATTTAGTGCTTCTACTACCAATAACTATTCAAACACTACGGGGCCTCCCCGATGATGTAGTGGTAGCGTCGTCGCCTTGTAATCAAGGGATCCCGGGTTCGATACCCGGCGGAGGTACATAGTGGTTCGGATCCAATTTTAAACCGTACGTCCAGTCCCAATTAGCCTTTCTGTGCATAAAGTGGACATAAAACACCAACTCAATCAATCAAACACTAGCTTCAAAAGAGCATGTCTTCTGTTGTATTCACCAACCACCTTGTTGAAGTGTTTATCACAGCACGCTACGACGCAAGGATTCGAATCCCGGTCTCCACTCTTCAAGTAAACAAATCGTTCTTCCGATGGTGGAGATTGGTCCTACGGCAGACTTCTAATTATGTCACAAACTCCAATGCACTAACGGGGGGGGGGGGATTGGTTCCAGGCGCCAGAGCCTCGTTCGCCTGTAACAATGCAGTTATCGGTGTGTAATACATTGAAGAGAGGATAATTTTCGTGTACCTTCTCAAAACTTCACCTCTTACATACCACACCAATAGATTCTTGATTTAGTTTATTTTACTTCGCTTTTGTGCCACTTTTACAAATCGCGAAGTTGAGGATGAATGGAGAAAATATGATATTGGTGAAGGGACAATCACAAACATATAGGGACGACATATGAGGATTATACTGGATGTGAGTCCAGTCTAGAAGCCAGAATCTCACTAGTCTTCAAAATGCAATCTTGGTTGTAATACGTAGAAGGGAGGTGTATTGATATAGGGACAGACCTTGCACTCCCATCAATTGATTTGATGTGGAATGCATCCCAAATGAAGAGCAGTCGGACAGAAAGTAAGCAATCTTCGTAATAAAATATCAAAATAGGCAAATACTTTTTGAACACCCTGCACAATAAATTGACAAAAAAGTGCTAGGAATTGACCCGTAACAGATTTCCTTTCATCCTCTTGTAAATTTATAATAAACTTGCCTTTTACTCTGCGCTTTGTAGACGGACTTTGCAAAGGTTCGAAAATAAACAAGCATGAAATAATATTATGCTGAGAGAAAAGTTTTCGCCTTCTTGTTTGAGTTCGTTAATTGGAGATTGGCTGAAGATGACTCGGAGAGGGGGGAGAGAAATGTGCTTCGAAGAAGATCAGAAGTGCATGCTGGCAGTAATATTTCGGAAGAAGCAAGGGGAGGGGGAAAGAAGGGGGAGCAATGTGAGAGGGAGAATGAAATGCTGAGAGACGGAGAGGAGAGTGTAAAGACACAGAGAGAGCATCGATAAAACAAAAGAGACAATTGTGAATATATATAGAGATGGTCACTCAGAGAGAAATAAAAGAGATGAAAGAGAGTGAAAATAGAACAAGAAAGAGACCAATACGAATGTACATCATAAAGGGAGACAGAGAGAGAAAGAGAGAGAGAGAGACGAGAAAGTAACAAAAGAGAAAAGAAAGAAGGTAGGAAAATTGATTTGCTCTTCGCTTCTTGTTCCACTAATTTGCGAAGACGGTGATAAGTGATGACATAATGAAATTGATGAATGGACACTCACAAACATCCATGACCAGGCCGGGATTCGAACCCGGGGCCCCTGGCGTCGTAGAGTAAGAGAAAGAGAAAATTTAAAAGAGGCTAAGAGAGAGATAAATTAATTTTGATTTAATTTGTTTTATTTTACTTCCCGTATCTGCCACCTTTGGCTAATTCTTAAGATGAAGGTGAATGATGATAAGATGAAAGGACAATCACAAACACATATGGACAGCACATAACACAAATCCCACAGAGGATTATACGGGCCATGGGCCTAGGCGCCAGATCCTCGTTAGTCTGCAAATACAGTCCAGGGTGTGTTACGTGGAAGTGAGGATGACATTTTGGTGTCTCCGCAAAGGTCAAAGTCATAAATGGAGATGGTAAGAGTGAGAATGTTGATAAACAGATCTCATTTTGTTCTTTCAACTTCACTTTTGTTCCACTTTCTTCTAATCGTGGCAATGGGGACGAATGGTGAAAATATGTGATGAAAGAAGAGACAATAAAAAACACATATGGACTACACAACAGAGGATTATCATGGGGTGGGTCCAGGCGTTAACAACAATGCAGCTTAGGGAGTACTACGTTGGCGTTGAGTTCCTTCATGGAAGGTCACCGTTCATTCCACACCGGAATTAATGTACAGTCACCAGCAATAAAAATGTAGCACCTTGAAGGCGTTATGTGTGTTGTCTAGCTCTAAGGAGATAAGGATTTAATAGCAAATTTTCATTGGCCGTAGAGTTAGGCAACCCACACAACGCCTTGCAGGCAAGCGAGTATTTCAAAATCTAGCTATCCACTTTTTATTTCCAATGGCTGTACATAGAGTAAGAGCGAAAAACAAGTAGAGGGAAAGAGATAGAAAAAAAAGAAGTTGTAAGAACGTAAGAGTAAATAAGGAGAAGAGAGAAAGAGAGTGACAAAAAATAGAGATGTGAGATGAGAATAGTGAGATGACATAGTGAGATAGTCATTGAAAAGAGAAGGTTATTGAGAAGATGAGAGATAGGAGAGCGAAACAGAAAAAAGAGGAAGTGAGAAGATGAAGGATGAAAATAAACAGAGAATGTGAGCTGGAGGGATAAAGTAATAACAAAGGAGAAGATGGTAAGAGCGAAGAAATACAAGCAAGAAGAGGGAGAGGGAAAGGAAGATAGAGTAAAAAATAAATAGAGAAAATGAAAGAGAGAAAGGACAGTAGAGATTGTGGAAAAGAAAGAGAATGGAGAGTTTTAAGAAGAAAAAGAGAAAATAGAGAGAAACAGAGCTAGAGATGGAGAGAGCTACGAAGAGGAGGAGACACAGAAGAATCTGGACAGGAAATAGCACAAGCACTTGTCGTCCTCGCGACGCGAGATGGCGTCTAAATCGCAGCCAAAGTGGGTCTTCCCTTGTAGCCTATGGGCAATCGGAGAGCAGGAGGTCGGGACGTCCCGGACATTTCCCTTGCCAGTTAAGAAGGGTTGCATAAATGGGAGGGGGAAAAGAAGCTCCCTGCAGATTCCTCCGGCGACATGCTCCTTTCAGAGATGCTGCGAAAAAGAACAAGGCAATCGACCGCTTCGAAGAGCGGGAGCATCTTCGTAGCATCCTTTGGAGAATAAAGCCAAAATTCATGTAGCATATCGTTACATTTCCCTCCCCCCACGACGCTTCTTCGCGAAAATATACAAACTTATCTTGAGAGCCGCTGATTCTTTTTCTTACCCTCTCTTTCCTCACATCGCTGAGGCGGAGGGGGAGGGAGGAACACAGCCTGGCAGCTGTTGCAACACAAGAGATCTTCGTTTCCTTTATTCTCCCAACAAAGCTGGAACGATATTCCTATACCTGTATTGAAGACGGGAGATCAATAGTTAGCTTGCAGCGACTGCGAAATACGAATGCGGCGGTAATATATGGGCCACATTTAAAGCGATTAGCGCTATCCGGTTTGGGCGGGAGCTTGCTCGGCGTGTAGCATACCGAACGCTGGAGGTCTGCGAGTGAAAAATGATTTCTCGGTCTTTGGTATTCAGTTACCTCCTTGCCAACACTTTTTCGGTTGAATCAGGGGCGTTTCACACGCATTTCCTTACTCCTTTAGCACGTGTCTAGAAGGATGGAAAGAAGTGGATTTATACAGGGTGGCCACAAATAAAGTGGCCCCACTCAGAGCCCTCTGTAGCCCGTTCGAAGTAACAAGATGCGGTGAAACTGGGTATAGAGGTTATGGAGACAATTATGAAGCGAATACTGACGAAAATAATAGTTCAAGTTCTCACCACCAGGTCGAAATGTGGTGCTCAAATCTGATGCACAGTAAACAACATACCGGAAAACGCCTGTTGTACTCATTGATCACACTGCTTGCAAAGTGTCAATCACGTTGACAGGGAGCATATTGAACACTGCTGTATCGACAAAACCTCAAATAACTGGTTGTTGTTACTTCAGCGCCAGATTTAAACCTGGTGGTAAAACTTTGAAGCATTTTTCCCGTCATCATTCGCTCTCTCCTGCTCCCTCAGTACTAGCGGGAGAGGGTCAAGTGAAACGGTACCTTGTAGTGTGTCTCCGGTGATATTTACAAACGATTCAAACTGCAACATCCTCGTTTGGTGTTTTGTGAGTTGACCTGTAAGGAGGATGTTCAGGGAAACCGTGGCAGCAAATCGTCACTATAAGTATCTGAATGTTAACAGTGGTTCTTCATTAAAGTGCATTGGACTTTATCCATTGTCTAGTGCTTCCATTACATATACGTATTCTTGTATGTTTCGAGAGAGCACTTCTTCTCTCATCTTGCAGTAAATATTTTTTTCTGGTGGTGGGAGATGGAAACTACAACGAACCTGCAATTGAACATTAACTATCGTGAAGCTGACAGTACACAGTAGTTTATTATCGAGAAATACGAATCGTACTTAACAATTTATATTAAGTACTTGTTACTCTTGACTAATATTAGTAAAATATAAGTAAATTTAATGGAACAATTTTATACGAAGGGAAAGTTTATAACATGGCAATTTCTCCTCTTTCATCTTTCTGATATCAAATATCTACTTGCACAAGGGGACGAAGTCAATGAACCTTTTCCAGTGTGTGTGTGTGTGTGTGTGTAAAGAAAGAAAGAGAGAGAGAGAGAGAGAGAGAGAGAGAGAGAGAGAGAGAGATATTAAGAAATAAGAAATTTTTGTCTATTTATTTCTTCCTTTCTCTATCTCCCTTTTCTCATTCTTTCTCGTTCTGCTTCTATTCTCTCTCTCTCTCTCTCATGAGGAGTAAAGAGGAATATATATATAGAGAGAGAGAAAGAAGAGGAAATAGAGAGGAGAGAGAGAGAGAAAGAGAGAAGGTCCATTGCGAACTCTCTCTCTCTCTCTCCTTCTTTGTCTATCTCTCTCTCTACAAAGAGAGAGAAAGCGAAGGGAAGAGAAAAAAAATAAATGCTTCTCTTAATTTCATTCTTCCTCCCAAACTAAAAATTCTGAACAGCAAGCAGTGAAACAATAAATACTCGGAGGAGATAATTGTTATAGACCTATGTGATTGTGTACTTCTGGCTCTATTATTATACAGTAGTAGTTGCTGACATTAATAATAGTAATATTAATAACGCCTGAGTGCAAACATATACATTCAGCAATTGATGATACCCCAAACCAAAGGTTTGACTTGAGTGTTTTCGGATAATTGTTGAACACACAAAAATATAAGACAAATACACATTCTTGTCTCTTCCAGAAAACATAAATTCTCAATGACTTTCTGAAGGATTATATACTTATAGAATTGCATCAAGAATACCACAAATTCTTAGTCATCACATTCTTATATGCAATTTCCTGAATGAATTGGCGCCATAGCAGGCGATCCTATTTAATGTTCGATACAATCTTTGGGTGTACGTTAAATAAAATCTTTGAGCTATTTTCATTTAACGCAGCTACGTTTCAGTAAATATATAACCATGCATTCATCAAGATAAGGATAATATGTAAGCTGCACCATCTATCGGTTTATTTTTAAATATTATATGTTTCAAATAAATTGAATTTATTATCAGGGCTTAAGCCAAGCGTGAGTAAGAGTGGGCCGAGTCCCAGCCTGTAACAATGTGAGGTAACATTATCGTATGAGGGAAACGGATTCCTTCAAATTTACAGGAGAAAGTACTTACGGAAATAATTTTCTTTAGCGTTGTGGAAGTTCCTGAATGTAGATTTGATTTATTTTAATGTGAATGCGTGTTGTTGTCTGCGAAAATCTCTGTCCGACAGGCTGTTTCTGCTCCCGCCATTTGCTTCCTGCACGAGAGTGCAATGTTCCATGTGTTCAGATGATGCAACCCCGTAGCCAGTGTTTCAGCCTTGCCGTGTTTTCACTAGAACCACGTGTCGAGTATTTTTAATTTTTTTTTTAACTATGCTTGCCTAACCTAACTTAACCTAACCTAACCTTACGGAAAATGGTTTCTGGGGCTAACGTGAATGGTTTTTGGGGCTAGCGTCAATGGTTTGTGGGTCTAACGTCAATGGTTTGTGAGGCTAACGTCAATGGTTTGCGACGTATTAGCATAATTTCAAATCCGGGCACGAAAGTCGATATTTCCCGGTGACGAGGTTGCAACACTGCATAAATCGACAAAACACTCTCAGAACGCCCCTTAAACCAGTACGCTATCACGGCCATAATGTGTTACAGATTCGAAACAACAAGTAACAGTAAGTACTCGTAAATAGAAGAAATAGACATTATCTTAGTTAGAAATGCATTATTTCACCTTAAGAAATGTTCCGCATTCGAAAATAACACGTTAGGAAAATTAAATAAGTCCGAAATATATGATTCGTAGGTGTTTCCCTCATACGATAATAGTACCCAATGTGACAAATTTCGCGTTGAAAAAAAAAATGAAAATGTAAAAACATGGGCAAGTTTCGAATCCAGGACACTGGTTTTGCAGCACACTGCAAACATTGAATGATTGAGGCCTGAACCTAAACAATAACATATTTTTCAAGGAAACATTTAAATTTGTGTATTTTTTACTCCAATATTAATTTTCCATTCGTTTCTTTAAAAATTAGTTTGGCGCCCCCCTGTTTGTTATTCATATTTCATTTATTATATACTATAATTACAATTATTGATAGTCAGTACGAAATAGGAAAATACAAAAAAAACTTTGCAATTTTATACAGTTTCACACAACAGACTAGTGGCAAGAGATTAACCGTTGAATGCGGTACGCCCATCTTGTCTTAATTGTCTGGAGTATTTTTGGTGTAGAAACTATGTGTGTCATGTTCTAAGATATGGACCAAAGAAAAATAAGCCCCCTTCAAGTGGAGAATATTCGATACTGGGTTCAAAACTTTACTTATGTTATCTATCTTCTATATATATAAAAACAGATGTATGTGTGTATATATGTTTGTTACTACATAACTCTCGAACGGCGAGAGCAATTTCAACTAAACTTGGTACCCATATGACTTACAATCTGGAAAGAAATATTGTGGGATAAACCACCCCTGGCACCCCTAGGGATGGGGGTGGGAAGGGTGTGACATGTAAAACAATCGAAAACGACCGATATTAGTGTGGAATCCATAACTTTCGGGGTCGCTAAGATGAATAGTGGCACTCCCAATGCCAATTTATTATTGCTTCTGGAGTTGAAACTACAAATGTTGTTTATAATCAAGTTTTCAGTTAAATTAATACTATAGTGAATTTGTAAAAGATTTTACTTTATAATTTGTATACTATACGTATACTTTTAAATATCAGTAAATAAAATTTGTTACATTTTACACTATAGTTAGAATTATTTTCCTGTCTAATAGAAGATTGGGATATATAAATACCCGGACAACGCCGTTTAATCAGCTAGTATGAAATAATTGTTAACATATTATTTTTCACAATGGAAGTACATCTTAATATACGAGGGACGATCAATAAGAGATGATGATATTAGTTATTCCAAAACTTCTTTAGATCTTAAATGAAGAAATTCGACTTTTTTTACATACAAAGACATACAGATACAAACTGTACAGAAATTGCACACAGCACTAAAAATATATTTATTGCAGAATGGGGGAAACCGACCTCAGATTGTACTGACTTAGTTTATTTATATTACTTCGATTTTCTTTCACTTTTCGCTAATCGAGAAGATAAGGATGAGTGATGATATTTATGAAGAAGCGCTTACAAAGAAGAATCCTACCGGGCCTTGATTCGAAACCAAGAGCCCTGGCGTCGTAGCACGCTGTGCTAACCACTCCACAACGGAGGTCTCTATCGACCTCTTCTTTTGTCTTCGAGTAAAAATAACAGTCGGTACTGTCTAGCCGAAAAAGAGAGAGAAGGAATTTGGCTAGTTAGAAACATGTGATGAATGACCACAGATAATAAATATTAAGGACTACAGCACAGGGTAAGGGGTCACAGATGTTTCAAACCATAGAAAAGTTTAGGATTTTTTTGGTCTCAGGTCTAGAAAAAGATAAATTTTTGCGATTAATAGTAAGAACTCTTCCTTCTTTGCCTTTGTAACGTTCGACATGCTGGATGGCAAATAATTTGGCTTATGTTTCCTAGACAGAACTCCCGCACAGCGTCCGTGCGCCTAAGGCGCTAGGCTCTAGCTCGGACTACGGGACGCGCGCAGGTTCGAGTCTCTTAGGAGAAGCGTGGCAACGTTTCCCCTGAGATATCGGCATGTGTATGGGACTGCCACCATCGTGAGGAAATTCGGAAGCTACGAATGAGTAGCGTAACCCTGTCATTGAAACCTACAATGACTGGGGGTTCGTCGTGCTGACCATACATAATCACCCACCTATGCTAAGGTATGTGAGAGGAAAAGGGAAGCCGGCAGTCGGTATGTAGTCCCTGGCCATCAAGTGCCCTTTCACAACCGATTATTATTCCTAGCAAAAACAAGAGTAAAATTAGACCGTTGAGGAAAATAGCAATATATTCCTAGAATAGGAAATTGGGATTTTCCTATTACCAGGTGTAGAAAACTGCGATAATGAAATAAATGACACGATTTTCTCCACTCCTATGTACTTAACATGTAATTTCACAGCTGAAATATAGCTTATGTTATTTCATGGACAATATGGCTTAACATGACACAATACTAGGTAATATCTTCTTATTCCAAGAAGAAGGGATGGAAATGTTCTCAGCTCCAAGAATGTGGCAACATTGAGAAAAACAGCATGAGTTTCCCCACAGCCAATCTGCTTAAAGACAAAACTTTATTATATTTCCTAGCTACTAAGGGTTAAAATGACCCAATTATGGTAACATCAAATTCCCAGAGGAAGGGGAGGGTGGAAGAGAACTTTGCTGTCACGCTGATCTGCCTATCATTTGTCAAGTGTTAAACTTTATAGGTTACAAATGTCACAACTATAATTTTTATTGCAAATATTATCCTTTTATACAGGGTGATTCAGAATTCGTATCACACACTTCTAGGGGTCATAGAGGGGACTTAGTAGATCAAGTTTTGAAAAGGAACCCATGACTGGAAACGTACCGTCTTGGTACTACACAAGTGACAAGATCACATAATTTCACATCTCCATCATCACCTAATCGGGCAAAAATGGTATGTGATGAGTGACACGATGCGGAAAACTGTCTGCATACAGACGTTGCACGTTCAGCTTGTCGGTGTTCTCGGCAAACATGTATCCAACCGTGCCGTGCAGTCTTCCGCAACTGAATAGCAACTGACGCGAAGGTCGAAGCGCACGTAAACAGAGGACCTTGGAAGCAGCACACATGGCATCAGGCGACTGAAGACGTCACCCTCCGTCAATGTGGGTTGCCTACCGTGAAGCGGGAGATGTGAAATTATGTGATCTTGTCATCTGTGTAGTACCAAAACGGTACGTTTCCGGACATGGGTTCCTTGTCAAAACTTGATCTAATAAGTCCCCCTCTACAACCCACAGATGTGTGTAAGAGGAATTCTGAATCATCGGGCGGGACACACTGTCACGGGCGGGAGCATGGATGTACCCCAGAACTGCTTCCTTGAAAAGTTCCCACCCGAATTCATCCACTCCGGAAATCGAACCCAGGGCTTCCGAGTGTCAATTGTTTCTACTAAAACTAGAGGTTACCCTGACCTTCGTGGTGGAGTGGTTAGCACATCGTGAAACGACTCGAGTGCGAATATCATTTGAGAGCGTCCCTTCATCAATTTCATATCATCACTCATCCTCATCATCGCGATTAGTCAAAGTGGCAGAAAAGCGACGCTAAAAACAAAAATTAAATCATGTATAGGTTACCAGATAACTCACATGTATTTTCAGTTTTACAAGATGAGCATCAATTTCTATTAGTGTACAGGTTGTTCTCCAGCCTGGCAATAAACCTTGGTTGCAGTAGAGATAAGGGGGGAAACTACTACAGTGATTGGATCTTTCTCTTATTGGTGTTACAACGACGCGATTATCCAAACTGCGGAATTATACGGCGTTAAATAAACCTAACCAGATCCACCTCCTTGGGGTTCTACCAGAAAACACTCGGAGAAACCAAGCATTTGTAGAAACTCGAATCACAAATCTCCCTCACCCCCCACCCCTTACGTCCGCCTCTCCTTTTGCTTGCGTCACGGTATCTCTTTAATCAACATCGTTTTTTTCCCCTCGCGATCTTTCCAGTATCTTCCTCTCGCAATTTTCTTTGTAATCCGGAACATTTGTTAGCGCCGGAGAAATGCAAATTGATTCATTGTTGAAGGCGACGCGGTGGAAGGACACTGAGGAATGGTTTTTACTTCCTGGAAACCTTTCCGGGGATCCGGATTGATGCCGGAACGCCCGAGGAGAGAATCAGAACTAAGAAATCGAAATCAATTTCGCAGGAAGTGGGTTTGTTTTCGACTCGAAAGGACTCGAGGAAACCAGGCAAAATCACGTATTGAAGATGGTACACTCAGGCCAGGAAGTGGTTGCAAGTCAACAAGAAAAATTGGTACCTCAAGATGTAATTTCCAACGACTGAATTGATCCTTCAGTTATGCAAGCATGCGCAGCGGTACTTTCACTTTGTAGGTGACCGTATAAGTTTCAAAATTTGAAAAAATGTTGTACCGTCAATACTGATTCGTTGGTTGGTATGGTTTATTTTCCTTCGCTTTTCTTCCACTTTTGGCTAACCTCGAAGATGAGGATGAGCGATGTTTAATGTTCTTTTCAAGACCAATTTATGTACAGATAGGCTAATCGGGATTGTGCCATGTGGCTCTACCGAATATGGAACCCGGGACCCCTTGATTATTGATTGATTGATTGAGTTCGTGCTTTAAGTTTGCTTTATGAACAATAAGGCTGATCGGGACGTATTAGCCTGTGAGGTTAGGTTAGGTTAGTCAAATCTTCTACTGTTTTAGATATTGAGGGTCGATATCTTCGTCGCACATTATAAAGGCTGTGTTTAACTCCATTGAAATTAGGTATTCTCGCATACTCCTCGTTGGTTAATTTAGCTTTAGCCAATTCTTGCCTGAAAAAAAATCTCTACACGATTGGGAATTTTTACTTTCACATTTCCCTCCGGGCGAAACGATACTTCCGTTCTGACGCGGGTTATCACTTGGACCAATAAAACAAGTTCTTCGCTACTGGGCGAAAGGGGAATGGGGGAACGGACACAGACAACCAGTCATAATTTTTATCTGTGTCAAGGAGGAAGTTGGTTTGCAAAGAGGAGGCAGGAGTCGCCTATACTGTCTCGCCCAAAAGATCGGCACGTGTGCAAACGCTCGTATAAAGAAGACAATGGCGCGCAATGACTAAAACAACCTGTAACTCCTCCCCTTCTGACTAGGCAACCGGCCTTTGTCAGGGATCACCGGCAAACATATACAATATGGCTGTAAATAAAGTATACAAAAAATTGGCAACATTGTATGTCGTAAATACTGTGTGAGACGCGAATACCTGAAGCTGCAGTGTGGCATTAGTTCTTACAGAGAGTCGTTGTAGTGGCAGGAGATCCTTAATGGCTATGAGCGTTCGAGAGAAAGCATCATTTCCCCTCATACGGAGGTGGCAGTAAGGCACTCGTAGCTACATCACGGTGCGCTCTGGTGATGGAGGTTTGTGGAACTCTTGTTAGAAAGCTCATACACATGTAAATGCTACCCAATGCATTAATCAAATTTCGGTAATGTTTGCAAACTTGCTGGTTTGCTATGAAGCATGTTTAGTGTTGGACGGACGACACTTGGGACATGTATGCTGACTGTTCTGTTTATGTTCAAATGCTGTGTGCACAGTACTTGTTGTTGGGTTGATACGTACAAGTGTTGATTCAGATGTTTCGTTTGACCAACGATAGTCTACATTGTACAAGTAGACTATTTTATACACGTAGATGACGTAATCTATGTATACAACATGGCGAAAGGTGATAACTTAGCAAAGGGTGCCGTGGAAGTGGAACAAAATTATACTGTGTATTAGTTGCTGATGCGTGAGGGGAATTTTTCATACGCTCCCTTCCAAATTTGAACAATTTCTCACCCAGCAAAAAACAAACATAGGAAATATTCTACTGTTTTATGGGGAAAAGAGTAATTTTACCTCACGACTGCCATCTGTTGTTTTTCTTGCATACTATTTATCTTCTTCCATAGTTGATGATAGAGGAGAAGAGAAATTTTGTTGTAAATAGGACTCTTTTTAGTTCGTTAGGAACCAAAATAGTTGAAAATGTCACTTTCCTTTCATGAAAGCCTTGAAAATTAATGTTAATGCACTTTAGATTGTCTACGTGGTCTATGTAAACTACAACCCAATGCAATCTACGCGTAGATTACGTGTATACAACGCATGTAGACGTAAACTTATAGTGTACGGCACATCACTGGACGTGAAAGTCTTTCAAATTGCACTTCGACTGCAGCGCCAAAGACGACCAGTAGATAAAACTAACAACTTTTTATTTTTCCAGAGTTATAAACACTTATGTTCCACCACAGAAATACATATAATTTTAAAGAATTGTTCTATTTACATTTCCACAGAGCAGAACTACAAACAACACCTGGTTGACTTTCGAGTTACACGATTTCGAACAAGTGAAACCGGTGGAGGCACATAGTGGTTAGGAGTGGACTTTCCAGTTCACAGATTCCCATTTCACAGACTGCCTGATTTCCTTCCCGATTCACCGATCATGACCCCCGGCGGAGTGTGGCACGTACAGTCTTCTCTTCACGTGCAGAAGCTCTTCCCAATTCATAGATTTCACCCCTCACCTCCCCACTTTAGGATAGGTTAGGTAAGGACGCTGTCTTTCTACCTATTAGAGAGAATTATGCAAATCTATTATCTGCAAGAAAAATATCCATTATTGGAAATCTGTTAACGACATATTACATATACAGGACGTGGAAGTAACGCAGTTTACATATCAATAAAGGCCTCCCCGATGGCACAGTGGTAGCTTCGTTGCCTTGTAGTCAAGGGGTCCTGGGTTCGATACCCGGTGGAGGCACATAGTGGTTCGGATCCCACTTTAAACTGTAGGTCCAGTCCCAATTAGCCTTACTGTGCATAAAGTGGACTTAAAACACCAAATCAACCAACCAACCAACATATCAATAAAACATACCTACACCATTATTTCTTCCAGGGTCCATATTGCATAAACCAAACAACTTTCACTTGGATCACAAGATGTTCACTTCGCACAACTACGTCAATTCGTGTGTGCTTATTGAATGAATCCGTGAAGGTTCTTGTGGGGGAGTTGTAAGGTACTTCCTCCGAGGAGGTGGGCGCGTATTGTGGACGGGGGGAGGGAAGAAATATGTGAATCCGAAAGAGTTTCGATATGACTGCACGTGTTCAACTCCACCGGGGGCCATGATCGGTGAATCGGGAAGGAATTCAGTCAGTCTGTGAATTGGGAATCTGTGAATTGGACATGAATCGGTTAGGATCCCACTTTAAACTGTAGGTCCAGTCCCGATATGTCTTTCTGTGCATAAAGTGAACTTAAAACACCAAATCAACCAACCAATCAAGCAAGTGAACAACCAACCATCACACGAGTGAAGCAGGGACTACGATCGCGGTAGTGCCTAATGAAGTAATGAAGACTGCATTCTCGAGTCCTACGTGCTGCGGTCTCGAGTGCTTCTTTAATTGGAACTTCCAAACTGCACTAGCTGATGTTACTTGCGCCAAGAGCTTACTTCAAGCCTGCTCTTTGTACAGTTACCGGCAATAAAAGTTGGAAACCTAGATCCTGAAATGCTTCCCTGCAAGGCATTATGTGTGTTGCCTAACTCCACGGCGATAAGCAAATATTCAATGGCAATTTCTACCACCGCCATAAAATTAGGCAATACGCATAACGCCTTACAGGGAAACGAGTATTTCAGGATATAGGTGTCCCATGTTTATTGACGATGACTGTACCTTTCGGACAAAGTCTTTATTTACGGCCGTACTGTAGCTTGTCAACCCTAGTCGGTCTTGAATGTTTTGGTACACCATGACACGTAATCGAAAAGCATTATGGGGGTGTACAGTGCGCTTAAACTTGCAGAACGATTACCAATGCAAGTAATATTGCTGTAATAAACGTTAATCGTTATATTTAAAGCAAATGAAGCAAAGGCGCATGAAATCCCACCACTTCCATCACAATTTTTGTACTTATTGATTTCTGTTACAATGGTTACATTAATTTGTATTCTTCTTTGCCTCCTCGATGCCGTAGTGCTAACGTTGTCACCTTGGAATCAAGGCGTTCAGGTTCGAAACATGGTGGAGGCAGTAAGTGGTTCGAATTCCACTTTAAACTGTAGGTCCAGTCCCATTTTAGCCTTTCTGTGCGTAACGTTGTAGTGGTTATCACATCAAGCTACAATGCCACCGATCCCGGTTTGAATCCTAGCCTGGGCGTGGATGTTTGTGTGTGTCCATTCATCAATTTCATCATGTCATCACTCATGCCCATCTTCGCAAATTAGCCAAAACTAACACAATATATATATATTGTAGCGTGACGTCGGGTAAGGTACGGGATCGAGTCACGCCGGGACGTAGCTCAGATAAATACAATAGGTCTTAAGTTTGACTTGGCTAACCACCTCTACCCTTAAGGAGGCTGATGAAGGTTTGTTGGGAGCCTGTGTTGTTGAACGCTACTCACCCCTTGCTGTTGGTCTGGCCCTCGGCTTCTGGCGTCGGCGACGGTGACAGGTGTCCGCTGGAGAGATCGAAGATGACGATAAGAGACGGCAGGCAATTCGGCGACTTGTTTATTCTTGCAGATTCTTCGGTTGGCTTAATCCGGACTGCTTGTGGACTTCTCGCTTGTTGCCGCCTCGTAGTGTCGCGATCTCTCAGCAGGCCGTCGTCCTCTTCTCGTCGATCAGTTTGGTGGTGATATTGGTGCGAAGTGAGAGATCGATTTACTGTCTCCAGCGGTTTTATACATTGGGTTTGAGTCATAGGTTGGTGGACTTTGCACCTCCACTGTGCACCTGGGGTATCCCTGGATGCAGATGGAAATTTACAGTGGAGGTGCACTCACCGCTGGCGAGGGCCGTTGCCTTGCTGACTGTGCAGAGCCAAGTGGAAAATTCTTGTTGCTCGGCTCTGCATCCGGTGGAATGTGGGGTGAATGAGCGTTCAACTTGCGAGCTTCAGAGCGATGTTTGAGGCAAATTAATGTTTCGACTTTTATGCTCCCAATTCCTTCATCATTCCCCTGGCCAAGATGTATCCACTGTGAGTGGTTACGAAGCAGAGTAGAGATGGTTATGGAGAGTATATTTTGAAATAATAATTGAAAGTACATTGAGTAAAGAAAAATAAAAACCCTGTATATAATAATGTGGAAAAATAAAATAAAAATAAAAAGTTGGAGCTGTCGGCATAGCTGTACTGCACGGGTCTGGCTGCATGTTCAGCTGGAATGCTGACTACTGGTGGTATGCTGAGCTGCAGGCTGCCTGGGGTCTGCTGGCTACATGTTTATGTGCTTGCTGCAGGATGGCGGCATGGTGTCTGGCTGGCTGCATGATGTCTGCATCATGATGTCTGCTGCAATAAGATATCTGCTGGCTGGCCGGCTTCATGATGTCTGCATCATGATGTCTGCTGCAATGGGAAGGCTCCTGGCTGGCTGGCTGCATGATGTCTGCTTGGTGTCTGGCTGTCTGCAATAGGATGCCTGCTGGCTGGCTGGCTGCATGATGAGCCGCATAAGGATTGCATGATGTCTGCAATAAGATGTCAGCTGGTTGGCTGGCTGTATGATGTCTGCAATAGAATATGAGCAGGGTGCCTGGCTGTATGATGTCTGCATGATGAGCTGAAATAAGATATCTGCTGGCTGGCTGGCTGCATGATGTCTGCAAGAGATGGCTGCTGGCTGGCTGCTTGTACAGCTGCTCCAGGATGACTGCTGTGCCATGATGATTCCTCGCTGACCGACTGCTGGGTGACTAGCTCTATGCGGAACTGCCGAAGAGAAGCTTGAGAACGCCGTGAGTGTAGTATGGCCAGATGGTGACGTTGTGCAAGGGGGAGCCGACAAGCATAGGGAAGGGGAAGTTATAATAAAAGGTGTTCGCCTAAGTGCGGAAGAGTAAAGGTTGGAGTCGAAGGTGACATAAGTGAAATGACAGGGGTGGGTAGACAGTAGCCATCATCGAAAGTGATACGTGTGGGAAGAGGAGGAGCTAAGCGAGTGGGAGTTGTAAGTTGACGAAGAGTGGGAGGGGGTGGTGGGGAATGTGCGGGACGTTGAGATATAGCAGCTACGGAAATAGGAGGACTAATAATAGGGACGGAACATGTCTTAGGAGGAGATGGGGTTCGCCGGTGACAACATGAACAGCAAGAAGTGTGACGTTTTAGACGTAAGTACATGTAGGTAATGCAAATACAGAGAAGCAGCAGAGCTATGAAAATTAAGAAGAGATAGGTGGTTGTATGTGCAGGAGATTTTACAAGGTCTTGAGGGGTAAGTGCACGAGCCTTAGAAGTAAAACATAAGAAAAGGGGAATGTGGAGAAGTTTAAATTGGTATATGACACCTAGAGTGAGACATGTGAGCCAGACAAAAATTATAATGATAGGAAAATCCGCATGTCTGTAAAGTGGAGTTATAGGAGGGATGTCAAGAACTTTATATTGGGAGAGGTTAAGGTGAGGGATATGAAATGTCCATTGTTTATGATAAAGAGCCGTTGCATTCACAAGGGGGGAAATCTTATAATGGATGTCGAGTAGAAAATTGGGATTGTTGGTCCAGGCAGCAGGAAGGATATGAATTGTTCGGTGGATTGTTGAATGATCGAAACCACAAGGAAAAATAGCATGAATTTTGATATCGGGGGTGATAAGTACATCTGTACGGCAAGCCACGTGTAACAATACTGCACCGGGTTCGTGAAAAGTGGTAAGATTATAATGTAAAGTGGAGCCATTAGCATAAAAAAAGGTGATGGTAGGAGGAGGATTAATTATTGCATAAACATTCAAATCTAATTTGACCACATCAGTGAGGTGGGATTCGTGACATGTGTAGGTACACCCATTCATCGTATCAGCCACGGTTGTTGCTTGAATCAATTTGGAAAAACAGAAATTTAGCCCATCGTGTCTTCCTGTGTGAGAAGGCAGAAGGCACAATTTCTGTGTATGGACCTGACAATTTTCAAGGTCTGTACCGCTAATAGTGACAACATTATGAGAATCATCAATGGCGATATACGATGGATTATGCGACACTACGCATGTTAAATTTTGATATGAAAAGGGGACAGGGATTGCTAAATAAAGTTTATATTTCTTCTGAGTGGAAGTGATAGGCACCTTCAACTCAATATTGACAGCATCAGCAGAAATTCTGCATTGGGACAGTGGTATCTGATAATACATGTCAATAAGGGTGAGAGGAATCGCTATATCAAATCCAGTAGGAAGAATATTTTTTTGAATCTTTTTCAAGTCTCGGTGCAGTGTTGTTTTAGATACTACATGTTCAGAGAGAAAATGATGTTTACAATTGTTAATGGTATTCTCATATTCAAAAAGGGTGAAAATTTGGCTAAGCTGTAAGGTTAGGGTCATAAATTCGATGAGATATGCCTGTGCTTGATGCGCATCTTTGATTGTTAAATTTTTGAGTTTATTAATTAATGCTGCCTGATTTCTAGCCAAACTATCAGAGTGGTTAGCATATTCAGTAAAAACATCCTCAATCTGATGTTGGAAAGAGTGAATTTCACCAGTTAAATTTTGATAGAAAATATGATTAGCTTGCAGTTGTAGTTTAATGTTAGATATCGTTTGTTTTACTTCATGAGCATTTTGGAATAAGGGTTCTAGTTGCTTAGTAGTGGCAAAATCACAGCAATAGTTAGCAATGCTACTTATAAAGCCAAGGAGTGCACGTTTTTGTCTAACTACGGAAGTGTTGGGAGTGGGTCTTGTGAAGAGGGAAAGGTGTGAAAAAAGGTGTGAATGAAAATTTTGGAGTTGGACCGCAAGTTTACATTGGTTGGAATCTTCGTCGCCTTTGTTGCACATGGCATTATGTAGTGTTGATGGGAAGTGCTGGGGTTTAGGCATTTCTAATTTCACATTATAGTAGATGGGGATGGTATAATGATAAGGGATGGTTCCTGGTAGTTCTTTCAGATAAATTCCCGAGATGATTTTCACATGTTCAGTCGCCGTGGTGACCGAAAAAATGAGGGAAAAAAGGGAAAGTAGTAACATTACTGCCATTGTCGGTAGTGAACCCTGAAAGGGACAAAGATACAAATTTAAAACTGAGTTTGCATAAAAAAAAAATATCATGTATTAAGCATGAGATTTGTGATGAAGAAAAAAAAATGTTTTCCGAGTTAGCTACTCAAATAAAAAGGTAAAAGAGCACTAATGATAAATTTGAAAAGAGAAGGAATAACAAGCTGTAATGCAAGAGATTCTCGAGACTGAATAGTTTATAATATAAACTTCTGCATTTTTATTTGGTTTGTATTTTATTACCATTTGTTTACGTTTTGCGCTCCGCGATGTATTTGCTGGAGCCGAGGCGATTGCTACATCGTCAGCTGTGCGAGATTCGTCTACGGGAAGGTCGCGCATGCGCAGATACTTGTGTGAGTTTTTTTTTTTTACCATCTGCTTGCTGCAGACAAAAAAAAATCGCGTTGTCTCAAGCGAGTGGAAAATTCACGTACTCAACCAGTAGTCAGTTGAGAGACTACGTTCCTGATTGGCCGTTTTTACTTTCTACTTCTTTATTATTATTTTGTGGAATATTAAAAGTTTATTTTAGTCTTCGAACTTGCTTTTAAAGTTAATTCCCGACTCTTTTATGTGTACAGTATTTGAGGAGGAAAGAACAGGAAGAAAAGGGTACTATGTGAATCAAAATGGCGGAACTTCCGTTTTTACATGTGCTCGTTCTTGTGTGCGGCTTGGTGAAAAGATCGCGTTGCGAAGGGAAAAAAAAATGCGAAATACAAGTATTATATTGACATAAGGGTGCGAAAAGAATATTTATAAAGTGTGAATGGACTGTGCAACGGTGAAAAATTGAATATTTAAGTGACAGACTCGTCCGAGTCAAGGTGCCTTGTTTTCAAACGGTGAATCGTGATAGCATCAGTTTTCAGTTTGCCACGATTATCGGTGTATTCCACCAAATAGGAATTGGCGTCGTTTTGTGAAATTATTTTCCCTCGAAATTTGTAGGAGGAGGAAAATGCCTTGGGTACGTGGGGGTGAGGGGTAGTGTCCAAAATATACACTAATTGTCCAGGGGAGTAGGTTGTTTGTTGTGTCTTTTTGTCGGCACATTGTTTTTGCTGCTCAAATCGCTTTGCTAAATGTTTGTGTGCTAGTTCTCGAGCGGCTTGAAGTTGTTCTATTCTCTGTTCATTAGAGTGGATAGTGGTGTTGGGATTAGTAGGGAGAACAGCATCTGCAATTAACCTAGGGTGTTGTCCAAATAGCAAAAAATAGGGGGAATTGTTCATGCCAAGATGTGTACTTACATTGTGGGCATGGGTCGCGCTAGCCAAAAGTTCATGCCATTTACCTTGTTTTTGTACCACATAAGTTTTCATGATGGATTTCAAGTAGTGAAAAGATGATTCGACGACACCATTTCTGAAGTGGGCAGCAGTATCAACAAATTTTAATGTGACACCAGTAATTTTGGATAATTCCTGTATTAATTTGCTACAGTTCGGGGAGCTCCTGTCAAGCATAATCGTCTCTGGAAGACCAAAAATGAGAAAAACATGCGACACAAGGGCGTTAGCTATTGAGTTGGCATCATGGTTGGGGAGGGTTGTAGTTATGGCAAATCTGGTACAATTGTCAACAACGGATAGAAAATATTTGTGTCCTGTGTCAGAGGTTGAAGTCAGTGGTCCACACACGTCAATATGTATTTGGCTAAAGGGATGACTAGCGGGTGGGCTCGTTTGCAGTGTATGTTGTACGGCTCCGTGAGCTCTTTTTGCTACTTGACATTCAGTGCATTTGCGTACTGCAGCGTACACATATTTCTTTAGATTAGGCCAATAGTAGCGTAAAGAGAGATGGGAGTATGTTTTAGCAGCACCTTGATGTGCAGCCATCATTTTGTTACAGTGAATTAATTGAAACACTTCTTTTCTTAGTTTTTGGGGAATACATAACTGTCTTCTATAGCCTGGTGAAAATTTAGTGTTCCTATAAAGGATTCCATTGTCAAGAACAAATGAGTAGGCTGTTTTCTCTAATTTGTGATCAGCATCTGGGTGGTTTTCATGAATTTTGATTAATGCTTGTAAGTATGGGTCCTCTCTTTGTGCCGTACCTATGTCAAAGTCATCAGATTGTAACATGAAGACTTGATTTAGTATGTCCTCCTCGTCTGTGTCAAGGGAAGTGTCTTGTGCTGTGTCGTTGGGCAAGGAAGGGGCTGGGTCTACAGGATTCCTCGATAATGCATCAGCAATACCATTCTGTGATGATGGGATATGGTGGATTTGGAAGTCGAACTCTTGGAAGAAGAGGGATCTTCGAGCAAGGACCCCGGACAACTGTTTTGTTGTTCTAAGGTAAGACAATGCATGGTTATCTGTGAAAACTATAAAAGGTGTGTTGATTAAGAAGAATTTGAATGATTTTAGGACATAAAAGGCAGCTGCAATTTCAAGAGAAAAGACATCTGCTTTTTTCTCAGTGTCTGTAAGGTGTCTGCTGCAGAAGGCTATCGGATGTAGTATTCCATCAGTATCTTTCTGCATAAGACAACCGCCCATACCCTGGTATGACGCGTCGATGTATACGCATGAAGTCTGCTTTGGGTCATAAGGTCTAAGAATGGGTGCGGAAATAATTTTGTCTTTTAATGCCTCAAAGCTTTTCTGATGCTCTTCATGCCAATGAAAGTTTACTTTCTTTTTGAGTAATTTGAACAAACATTCTGCGGGTTCCGCAAACCCTTGTACATAGCGTCTGATGAAATTGCATATGCCTAGGAAGGATTTCAAATTCTTCTTGGATTTAGGGGGAGGGAATTCTTTGATTGCACGCAGGATGTGATCAGAAATTTTAAATCCCTTTTGCGACACAAGATGGCCTAAGACTGGAATTTCTTCAAAGCAAAATTTACATTTATTTGGCCCTAGTTTCAAATTGGCTGCACGTAATTTAGCAAAGACTTTATGTAAAACTTGTAGCATTGCGTCAACTGAGTTTGTGTAGCAAATTATGTCATCCGTATATGCAGATATCTCGGAACTATCTATGCCAGATAGAGCCATAGACATTACATTGTTCATGACCTGACTACTTGTCTTCAATCCCATTGGCAGTACTTCATACTCGTAATTTCCACAATTACTAATTGCAAATGAGGTCATTTTCTTCGACCTTTCTGTTAATTTTACCTGAAAAAATGCCGATTTAAGGTCAAGGGTTGTGTAATATTTCTTGCCTGCCATGTCTGCTAAAATGTTATCAATGTTAGGGGTTGGGAGAGAAGAGGGCTGAATAATTTTATTCAGTGCCCGAAGGTCAGACACCACGCGGAACGAATTGTCTCGCTTGCGCACTAAGAGAACTGGGTGTCGGAATGGACTACCTTCTGACCTGCGAATGATTCCATCTTGTAAGAGCTTGTTAAGCTCAATTTTCATTTGCTCTCTAAGATTCAAAGGGATGGGGTATTGTCTCATATAGGGAGGTTGATTGTCGCCAATGTCAATGTCGTACTCATAAATTGGGGTTGTGGTGAGTTTATCGCCTTTCCAAGCTAAAACATCAGCATAAGCAAATACTAACTCTATGATTTTTTGTTTGTCTGCCTCTGATAAGTCAGGGTTAATACTAATGCAAGATGGGTCAAATTTTTTCTGACTTTCCTTCAGTCTTGTGTTTTCTGTATTGTCTTCTGTGCATGTGTATGTAGTGGTAGTCGTATCAGTGTTGGATGTGTCTGTCATGTCTACTAGAATGTCACAGGGGGTTGCTTGGCCAAGTGGGGTGTTGGATTTGAGTGTGACTGGTTTCTCTGAGGGGTTATGAATTAGTAACAGAGGGGAAGAAGTGTTAAGGAGAGCATGGGGTATGAGCATATTGTATGTAAGGAGTGTTTCCTGAGAGGGTGTGAGTAGGATATTGTGAGGGAGGGGGGGAGTGATGGAAACTGGAACATATGTTCGGGTTCTAGGTTGTAGGGTTACATTTTCTGGGATTGTTACTAAACTGTGTTGGTTGCTAGTAGGGTGTAGTTTAGAAAAAATCACATCAGGGATGGTGTAGGAGTGTGATTTTGTGGGAAGGTTATAGTTGGGAATATGGCCTAAGCGTCTAAGAGTTAACAGGTTAGTACTAAGTGAAATGTCACAATTTTGTGTCTTCAAGAAGTCATTGCCAAGGAGAGGAGGTAATTCGTTGGATTGCACAACTCTAAAAGGGTGGGAGTACCTATATTTTCCTATGTGAAGGGGGAGTATTACAATTTCTGAGATAGGAAGTCTGTTACCAGTGACGCCTTTAATAATGCTGTGCATTTGAATTTTCTTTGCATTGGGTGGAATTAAATGCTGAGGACAAATACTAATTTGGCTTGCGTTGTCAATCATAATTTCTAGGGGGGTATTATTTACATGAGCTTGAATGAAGAATAGGTTGTTTTTTTCAAGGATAGGAACTGTGTCAAATTTTGTCTTGCGTGTGGATCCGTCCCATCGATTCACACGGTTTTTCAGTTTAAATCGTCCTTGTTTTCATTGTTTGGGTTATAAAAACAGTCCCTGGTAGAGTGATTTGAACGGAAACAGATCTGGCATTGCGAAAACTGTGAATTTTGTCGCCCCCCGTCTGAATTATTATTTCCACCTCGAGATCTGAAATTACGTCGCATGCCGCGAGTAGAACCTCTGCGATTGCCATTCCCCTGGCCGTAAAAAGTAGGCCGGGTCTGAAATTGATTACTGTTATTTGATTGTATTTGATCTGCCAGGTTCTGGACAGTGTGACACAACGCTTCAACTTTATTTTCTAATGTTAAGGTTTGCAATTGGTTCGTGACTGAATCTAGTTGGTTCGCTGTTGAACCGCCAGATGGCAAAATTGCGTTGCAAGACTGGGAAACGGCCGCGCTGGTAGAACTAGCGGACTGCGTGTGTGGAGCTTGACTGGAAGGGAGGGAAGGAGGGGCTGTGGGCGTGGTTTGGACTTGCCATGAGTTGGTCGGGAGAGCTGGTGTAGCTTGATAAGATTGCTGCGGAAGAAAGTTGTTGTATGGAGCTTGAGAGATCTGCGGGAGGGGGGTAGGGGGGGAATACGTCACAAATGACGAAGCAGGCTGAGGTGTGGGGAAAGGATGCGTGTTGCTGACCTGTGGTTGCGTACAGCTGGGAAACTGAGGGGAGGCTGTTGCGTAAATGGAGTGCATGTACTTAGCGGCATCTATCAGTTTCATCGCTTCACTTTGTTCCTCATTGCGTCTAGCTTGAATCAGCATGTCTTGCCTTTCTTGATTCTGCAGATGTGCAATAAGAGAACTTGTGTCGGTGAACTCTTTGTCTCCTATCGCAGCGATGTGTTTAGATCGAAGTCCCGACACAACATACGAAAGGATTTGAGGGTTCGTCGCTTGCGGGAAGAATTGAAGGACGAGATTTTTCTTACGAATAACATAATCATGAATGGGCTGGTTAATTTCCTGCTTTGTCTCTAATAAAATTTGGATGGGCATGCTGACTAAGTGACTGCCTTTAAATAATGAAATTAATTCTTTTTTGATTTGCGGAAAGGTGAGGGTGTTGAAGTTTGGCTGCTTCTTGAGATCGTTCAAAAATGTGAGCGCTATGTCTGCGAGGAACAATGGCAACATTTTGCGTTTTTTATTTTCCTCCCACGCCAAAGCGCCCGCAATGCTATCGAACTTTTCAAAAAACTGCTCAACTTCTTGAGGGTTTTTTCCTGTGAAGGGGGCGGGGTATAAGCCATGGGGTATATTTACGGACATTATTGACGGGGATGGATTGATGGTGGTAGGGGTGTTAGTTTTAGGTGTACTGGTTTGGGGTTCTGGGTGTTTCTTTTTTCGTTTGGGTGTTTCTAGACCACCTAAAAACTGGGGATAATCGGGATGTTGAGCCTTGGATCTGGTTATTCTGGGGGAAGGAGCGGGCGAATTAATAGCGGAGGCTAAGGATAGAATCTGGTCAAGAGAACGGTCTAGCTCTTCGTGAAGGATAATTTGGGATTCGTTCATGCGAATTTAGGGAGGGGGAATTTTTTTATGCACTTATTCACAAGAAATGAAGGATAGTGAGCGGAAGAGAAATTTTACGAGTGGGGAGTTTATAATACCAAGTGTATTATCGAAAAAGAAGAATTTCTAGGGTTGCTGCTGTGTGCGGCGGGGATTTTAAATTATGGGGTTTTGAGTGACGTAAAAAAAAAATTAAAATTTTCTGCAATTCCACGGAGTGGAGCCGGCTATCTCCACCATGTAGCGTGACGTCGGGTAAGGTACGGGATCGAGTCACGCCGGGACGTAGCTCAGATAAATACAATAGGTCTTAAGTTTGACTTGGCTAACCACCTCTACCCTTAAGGAGGCTGATGAAGGTTTGTTGGGAGCCTGTGTTGTTGAACGCTACTCACCCCTTGCTGTTGGTCTGGCCCTCGGCTTCTGGCGTCGGCGACGGTGACAGGTGTCCGCTGGAGAGATCGAAGATGACGATAAGAGACGGCAGGCAATTCGGCGACTTGTTTATTCTTGCAGATTCTTCGGTTGGCTTAATCCGGACTGCTTGTGGACTTCTCGCTTGTTGCCGCCTCGTAGTGTCGCGATCTCTCAGCAGGCCGTCGTCCTCTTCTCGTCGATCAGTTTGGTGGTGATATTGGTGCGAAGTGAGAGATCGATTTACTGTCTCCAGCGGTTTTATACATTGGGTTTGAGTCATAGGTTGGTGGACTTTGCACCTCCACTGTGCACCTGGGGTATCCCTGGATGCAGATGGAAATTTACAGTGGAGGTGCACTCACCGCTGGCGAGGGCCGTTGCCTTGCTGACTGTGCAGAGCCAAGTGGAAAATTCTTGTTGCTCGGCTCTGCATCCGGTGGAATGTGGGGTGAATGAGCGTTCAACTTGCGAGCTTCAGAGCGATGTTTGAGGCAAATTAATGTTTCGACTTTTATGCTCCCAATTCCTTCATCAATATATATATATATATATATATATATATATATATATATAAAAGATACAACATCATAAGAACACAAATAACATTAACATTGAACATCACAGTTTGAGAATTAGAACAATCTCAACAGGTAATAGGGGTCCATGAGAGCGTCATTACTCATGAAAGTATAGTCAAACCACTCACAACTTCTTAATACAGTACTCATGGTAAGCATACTCTTGCGTGTAAATTGAAGTGCGGTCGCGTCGGCATCCATAAATACCACACAGAAGCACAATTACTGCGTGAAGCACACGCGGCCTCTGCAAGCATGCGGACGACTCATAGCACTCGCGACGCCACGGGCGGAGATCAAAACGCAAAACCGGGCGCCGTTGTTTTGTTCCCGCGGAATAATGAGGATGGCGCTGTTATTGTGAGTGGGCCCATTTGAAGGCGGCCCTAATTGAATGCACGTCAAGCAGCGCTCGTTACGCGAAACATTTATGGCTCTATTTCCATACGGGAGACCCAATCGATAACCTTTATCTCCGCAAACATTCATCAATGGATGCAGCACTCTCTCACATCTTGCGCGTCCCTGGTTTTCGTAAAACAATAAATCGAACACATTCTATTTATACAATTTATTGGATCTCGCCGGTAAAAAAATGAGCCCTGAACGGATTTGCGGTCACTCCCCCCCTGAATAATCATTCAGCGACTCTGGAAAGCCCTTTGTGTTTTTTGCTTTATTGTCTCCTGCTCGAAATCCGACTATGTATGTTATAAACAAGTTTCGAGTCTGCATATAATACCGGGTGTAGAATATTCATATGCTAAAGACTTGCTTATTCGTCATTGGTCCCATTTGGCCATTTTCACTAGCTCCTACTGAACCGTAAGCACTGAGGATTTTAAAATGTTGCAAATTTAATGAAGTAATTGTGTAGTCTCCATGCAAAAGGCGACATTCTCTTTACACATTGCACCGTAACAGACTCATAGCGGGATGTGCAAGGTCCTTCACATTATCTCGATGATTTTATTGGAAGGGTTCACGGGTTCGAATCCCGACTTGCGCCTGGTGGTCTGTGGTCTGCTGGTGCCTTCATTAATTTCATCACTCGTCCCCATCGTTGCGTTGCGTTGGGTAAAAGCGGGAGAAAAGCGGCGTTAAATAACAAAAATAAGAATAAATCAAATATTTTTTTTTGGATATGATGTGATCAGTACCACGGTCCGGCCACATTTCTTCCCCTCAGGTATTCATTTCTTGAGGCTGGGTGAACCTCAAAGCAGATCGATGCAGGAATATTTTCCAGGTTAAAATCACCGACCGAGAAATCGAACCGGGATCTCCCATGTGGCAGACGCACTACATACTTCAATTCTATTATCTCCATGCTTTCCAAAATTTATATTATTTTTGGAAAATCCATAAATTCTCTGGTTGCAAAGAGTTACAAACAGAAGAAAGTGTACTGTGTTAAAATAGTTCTGAGTCTCAAAACAGATGGAAGCTGTGAAAATCTCCTTTGACATATGGGATCCACATTTGAGAGGACTTTTTTCAAGGTTTTCGTTAAAATTGAGTTCATTCTTTCATATATCTTTATCCAAGTGCAGCGCTTGAGATGGCATATAACGGAAGTTTTAGCTATCACCGAAATTAACTTTACACTTTTATAAGATATGAGGACATAATCTTAGCTAAAAATAATTACGTTTGACTTGTCGGAGAATTAAAGATTCACTTGGTCACATACATATACAGAGAAAACAAAGACAATACACGAAAGTGCTGTTGACATTTACATATTTCTATTTTGCATGCAATGCAACCCTAATAATTGCGCATTTGAAAAGCAAATAGGAAATGAATTTCATGCTTCCATTGACCTCTGAATATTACATGACATGATAATTGACTGCGCGAGCTGCGTTCTAATTGAGGAATAAACGTGCCAACATATATCGGTGGTCTACTCCATGTTTTCTTCATCGCAAACTGTCATATATACGTTACAAATATAAAAAGTAATGACGCTATTGCATAGCAATGATACAAATAAATATGGATTGAAAAAATATTCTTAAATTTGAATTTTTGTCGTGAAAAACTAGTAAGCTGTTCTCTCAGAAGATGGTGCTAAATTTTAAAACAAATATTTACTGAAAAATGCGATATGCTTGATATGATCCATATTTTTATGTGACGTCACCAGTAAAAAATATGTCACTAATATATTTATTTTTGTGAAAGAAAGCGTAATTTCCTTGTTATTATATGTAATAATGCACCTTGTTTGTAATGTATATCTTTTGTTTAATGTTTATTGTATTTTATGCTCTATTATGAGTAGTTTAATGTATTTTCATGTTTGCGAGAGTGCACTATACGAATTTGTATCTCTAAACATGTGTAGATGTCAGTTTTGTTGCTAGCAACTTTTTGAAAATAGTGAGTGATTTATCTGTACTTGAATCTGTGTTCTCGAAATAGTATAAAAGCGAGGATATCGCGTACCAAATAACACAATTTCGCAACGGATCTACACAGAGGGGACCACTCCGCGACTTGCATGTTATTGGCTAGAGCTTGTGACGTCGCCAAGCGGACACGAACGAAAGAAAGCTATGCGTAGAATGTAGCAGATTGCACATGAAACGCTGTGTTTTCATGCATCTTTTGATATTATACACCAAAGCTGTTAATTTAATTTGACAACAAGAGATGAAATACGCGATAGAAGAATACACTTATTCCGAAACAATGCATAGTTTATTTTTCAGACATTATTTGCGTGATATCTTGTCCCTGTAGGCTGTAGTCCACTGCCGGCTTTTCTTTCCAGCTAACCTATTGCATTTATTTTAAATGTCTAATTCTAAGGAAAGTTCTTGTCCGGGCATATTCTGATATTAATTTTTACTGAATGTCCTGGAATTTCCCTTTAATAATTTTACGCTACTTTTAAGATTCTCCAGTTGATCGCCACGATGAGGATAAATTTGTTTTTGTTATTTAGCGTCTTCTTCCACTTTTGGCTAATAGCGACGAACGGGATGAGTGATGTTTAGTTTAAATTGATGAAGGGACACTCGCAACAGGCACATATCCAAGGGGGAGCTTAGGGGGCTCGAGCCCCCCCAAAAGTTTTCTGTTTACTAGTGTTGCCCACGAGACGAGACGAGACGAGACTTTGGTCTGTCCCGTCCCGTCTCGTGAAAATGCTGTCTTGTCTCGTGTCTCGTCTCGAAAATATTCGTTTGTCCCGTCTCGTGTCCCGTCTCGAAGGGTTCTGTCTCGTCTCGTCCCGTCTCGAAGGGTTCTGTCTCGTCTCGTCCCGTCTCGTCTCGTTTTGTCCCGTCTCGTCTCGTAAAATTGATTCGGGATATCATGCCAACAAAAGTCAAAAAATTGTCCGAGCATATTCTGATATGACTTTTTTACTGAATATCCTGGAAAGGTCCCTTTAATATTTTTACGTTGGTTTTCAGATTCTCCAGTTGATGGCTACGATGAGGATAAATTTGTGTTTTTGTTATTTAGCGTCTACTTCCACTTTTGGCCAATCGCGACGAACAGGATGAGTGATGATTAGTTTAAATTGATGAAGGGACACTCGCAGCAAGCATGCATCCAAGGGGGCTTAGGAGGATCGATCCCCCCAAACGTTTTCGGTTTACACTAGATAAAATGAGGTTTTTGGTTTGTTGTGGTGTGAAATAAAATAATGTGATGATAATTTAAGGAGATAAATAAATATTGAGTTAAGCACGTATCCAAGGTGGGAATCAGGGGGCTCCAACACCCCCTTCAGGAAATTTTTCAGTTTACGCTACATAAAGTTAGGTTCATGGCTTCTTGAATAATGTGATGATAATTTGAGAGAAACAATTATCTAGAAAAGACACAGAATGTTCTATAACCCTGTTATTGTCAATAACGCGTATCTAAGGTAGAGATCAGATTGCTCGACCCCCCCCCCCCCCCCGCAAGGAATTTTTTCAGTGTACACTACATAAAATTAGGTTTTTGTTTTCTTGAATAATTTGCCGATAATATAAGGAGAGAAATACTCGCCAAGGCAACACGGAGAATGTTCTATAACCCTGTTGTTGATAATATTGCATTAAAACCTTTCTTGCGCTTTCGGTGTTGTCGCAGCACTATGTAAAGACTTGTCAGCATTGGGAAGCTGCAAACGTAGCGCCTCACGTAGGGCGATTCATTGTAATTTTTTAATCTCTGGAAAGCGCGAGAGGGAACATTCTTGAATAAGAGAAGGAGTCGAACTACTGGCAATATTTACGAATCGTTTTTTCTGCGGAACGTTCTAGAATATAATGAGGTTAAAATACGCGGCATCAATTTCCAGGTTGATCTGTACAACAGAATCGGTTAATGAGAATTCAAAGGTAAGTGTGACAGTTCATACAGTCGATTAGTGATCAGTAAGTGTCCACTGGTAGCTTTATAAGATCTAGTGATTCGAAAATGAAAAGGACTAAATACCGTAAAGTAACGCAGTTCGGGTCCAAAGCTGAAGACATTGACGACAGCGGAACTTCCGTAGCCTCAGTGTAGTGCTATTTCGGGTCGAGGGCCGAAAAGTTCAAAGGTCTCTCTCTAAAGTGAATAATTCAGCAGTAACGGGTATTGGAGCGGTTAATTAAAAAAGAAATAATCTGCACAGATCAACTGAGTTGGTTTGAGTTGGTGTTTTAAGTCCACTTTATGCACAGTAAGGCTAATCGGGACTGGACATACAGTTTAAAGTGGAATCCGAACCACTTGTGCCTCCACCGGGTATCGAACCCGGGACCTTGATTACAAGGCGAGGACGCTACCACTGCGCCATCGGGGAGGCCGCACAGATCAACTGAAAATCAAAGTTTTGAATGATGAGTTAGTTGTTAAATCTAGTTTTTTTATTTGGTTTATTTTACTTCACTTTTCTGTCACTTTTGGCTAATTGCGAAGATGGGGATGAGTCATTATAACAATTGATGAATGGACACTCACAAACATCCATACCCAGGCCGAGATTCGAACCTGGGACCCCTGACGTCGTAGCGTGATGTGCTAAGAACTCTGCCACGGATGCCGGCTATTAAATCTACGTGGAAAGAGTTTCTGCAGTATGTTTGAGTTGTCAAAAAAAATCATAATATGTCAGTATTCTCGCGGCATGTATTGAAATATGTACTAATACAGGGCTAAGGCCTACCTACCGACTGCCGGCCTCACTTACACCTGCCGAGGCGGGAGATCATCCAACCTGTTACTAGGTGACGTGTGGTCAGCATGACGACTCCAAGTCATTTTTGTAAGTTTCCATGACCGGATTATGCTACTCATTCGTAGCTCTCCAATTTCCTCACAATGGTGGGTGGCCACCGGCCCCATACACAGTCCGAAACCTCAGAAGGAAAGTTGTTACTCTTCCCCTAGGAGACTCGAACCTGCGCGTTCCGTAGCCAGAACCCAAAGCATGACGTCTCAGACCGAACGACCACGGTGTGCGACTAAATATGCACTACGTTTTAAAAGCATAAGTACCTGCTGCATGGCATGGTTGTAACATGCCATGAAGGAATATAGGGTTTATGATTCACAATCTCAGCCATTTATGAAGGTGGTGTTAGCATCACGTTCCGGCCCCCAAAATACTATTTTTTTAGACCCCTGGTGAACCTCAAAGCAGTTTTCATGCAAGGGCGTTGCTGAGAAAATCCCCCTCGAGACCAACCACCCTGGAAACAGAATCCTCGTCTTCAGCGTGACAGTCAGATTATTTACCGACTGAACCAACGAGGCTTTTTAAAGCACATATAAAATAAATTAAAGCCAGCAAAATAGTATTATATTTGTACGATATCTTCAAATTATACTATAATAGACGTGTATACAACATACTATATTGATAATACAAAAAGCATTGATAAAATTTTCCTTGCTTTGATAAGTATGCTTTACATTGAATAGCTTCTTTGGGCAATATTTGCATGACAGCTGTTCTCATTGATTGACGAGAAGATTGATAGGATGTGCAAGGGCAAAAGGTCTGTCCTGTAAGTCGTACATTATATTGTTAGCACAATTTCTCAACAAACACACATAAAGTAAAGTAACACAGTGGAATTGTTAATTAGTGTTGGCTACCTACGAGATGTTCAAAGTATTATTTTCGCGGCCGATGTTTCAACTTCAAAGCTAATAAATCTTATCTTGCTTTCAATAATCAATGAAGCAATACTTAGAAACTGAGTTCCGATTGTGTAATGGTTTTTGAAAGTTGCATACGTGATGATATGGAAGGCGAGTGTGGAAGTAAGGCCAGAGGCGCAACCACGAATTTTTGTCTGGAGGGGGCAAGTGCCAGGATAAACGTACCAATAATAATAATAGTAATAATAATAACATTAATAATGGCATTATTATTACTAGTGGTGGTAGTAGTAGTATCAAAGACGTTATTATCCTCATATATTACGCAAAGGGAGGTAGATGTCTGTGCTAAAGCATTTATTTGGAACAAACTATTTGAAATATTTTTTTTCAACACCAGAAATTTTACATTAGCTAATAATTGAAAACAAGCACACAAACTGTATTTTTGAATGGCAGAAAATGAATGTTAAATGCATGCTGAAGATATTTTTTTGTACATATAACATGTATAACTTTCATATGTTTTACACATATGCAACATGGAGCGACATAAAATAAGAAAATACATATGCAAGATGCTAACACTAAATTATGTACGTATTCAAAGTTTATTCATTACATATATACAAAACATTTTATTTAAATACATCATATTACAGAAAACAATTATATTGCGAGCGAAGCGAGAAAGAAAATTTTTAGATCCAATTTTTGCAATTTAAAACAATATTGATTTAATAGGGAACAAATTATATCACACGGCGCCAAGGCATTCTCTCTTTCACAACTTTTTTTTTTAAAATTTAGATTATTTGGTGCCCATGGCCGACTCCCGCCGTCCCCTAGCTACGGCTCTGAACTTGACGAGACTGAGAAAAGCAGGCACTGCAAGCGAAGCGAGGAAGAAAATTTTACGAAATGTATTTTTATTTGTATAAAATTTGAAATAGAAGGGGGCCATCAATGTTTGCCCCTCCTAGAATTGACTTCCGTCGAAGGTTGGGTGCAATGCCCCCTCCCCCCCTGTGGTTGCACCACTGAGTAAGTCCGAAATTTGGAGGAACAAATTGAATCAATCCTGCTGCAGCAACTTGTTTTTTTGGGAAGCGATGATCACTTTATTCCAGGCGATTTTCTTCTATTATTATTGCACGTGCCAAGAGCACAAACAGGGTAATTTGTTCTCATTCTACCGGCATTCATGAAAAGGTGTCTATAAGTAAATAATCGACCCATTTATCTCAAGCTTCCGTATACACTAACGAATTAAGTTCCATTCTGTCCTCTTAATGACGTCATAGCGCGCCCAGAATCATGGGAAAAATTCTCGAAACCTCGGGAATGGCATACCTGATAAAGATACCTTGGGATCTACAAAGCTTTTAAACCTAAAAAGAACTCCTCGGTGTTGTGCATACATCTTGGTATGGTAGTTCGGGGCCCAAGCTAAGTGATCATAGGCATGCCGATAGCCACGCGTTGAGTTTATGCGTCTTAGTTCAGTCAAATTCATTGACAAAGCGAAATCCTTGCCTTCGTCTCAAGTATATTTGCATTATAATTGCAATAAATAAAGAATAAAACCTTTCAGTTTATACATACTGCAGTAATGTGATTTTATTTCTCTGTGTTGTGAATATTGTCTTTGCCTAACACTATCCCTATACCTGAGAGGAGTCTGTGTACTTCACCGCGTCTCATCGTTCACCGCTGATTATTATTATTAAGTTATTATTAATAAATATAATAATACGTTTAATAGATAAATAATACTTGAAATAAATCTAAAAACGTACCATGCTATGTTAAATATATTACACTTCTTTAAGATATAATTAGTAACTCTACAAAGCAATACGTAATACAATTTTAAATAATAAAAACGAAGTAAAAGTTATTTGCATACTATGTATTGTTTGTGCACGGCCTCGGTAGAAAATATTAAAAGAATTAAATAATTTAGTAGGTATTTAAAAGTGAAGTGAAAAGTTATTTTGACCAAGAGTTGTTGTGCATACTACTTGATTGGTTTTTCATCACTAGAAATAGCAAAAATCATAATGTTTAATTACAAAATCATTTTAAATGATTTGTAAAAAATTCAATAGATTCAAAAATACACACTTAAAATTGCGTGTGTTTTCTGGCAGCATACATATAAGAGATATATTTTTTATAGAAAGGTTTTTCTTGTAAATGACGCTGTAAAATATTTGAACAGTTTGAAGCAAGTAAAGAATTACATGTAAATATACATTTATTCTGTTGCTGATACTGCATATATGAACCTACTATGGAAATGTTTGTTAAGTGTGTTAATGAAACTATAATAATTTCAGTAACTTGTATTCCAGTGAAAACATTCTAGATGTAGCCTACGTATGTAGTTTTAACTTAAAATATTTGTTTTGTATTTGTTGCTTAATTTTTGAGATTTTTTAATGACACTTTGCAAAATATCAATTAGGGTGACAAGAAATATCCCGTACAAAGTTTGGGGTATCCTGCCAAGAATGTAGTGTACCGTAGCCAAATAATTGTTGTGTTATTGGATTCTCCATAGTCTCTTGTAACTGTACCTGTTGTTTCGGCGTCATAACGATTACAGTCTTTGTGTTTCAGACTGTCAACCAAACGCAGTGCAATTTTGGAACTGTGGCGTCAAGGAAAGCGTCAATGTGAAATTGTTCGTTTGCTGGGTGTTCCAAAAATGACAGTCTCAGACGCAGTTCGGCGATTCAAGGAGCTCGGCCATAAAGGCGACCGTCCCAGAAGAGGAAGAAAGCCTACCGTCAACACGTCCCAGAACCGCAAGATCACCAAAAAGCGAGTTCAGCGAAATACGAGGGTCTCCATGAGAAAAGTCGCCCGTGAGATCGGGATCAACCGCGAATCGGTGCGGCAAATGGCGAAAAAGAACCTCAACCTCAAGGCGTACAAGCTCCAAAAAGTTCAGCTTCTCACGGACGAAAGCAAGCGCCTGCGACTCAAAAGATGGCACCCTCTGAAGCGCCAGGCCGCAGGTCAGCAATGGGAGCGCATTCTCTTCACAGACGAGAAGCTGTTCACCGTGGAGCAGGCGCACAACCACCAAACCAACAGGACCTGGTCTGCAGAGGCTCCCGGTACCTCAGCCATCGTCAAACACCGCCAAAAACCACAGTCGGCCATGGTGTGGGGTGGAATTTGCGCAAGCGGCAAGACGACCCTGGTTTTCGTGGATCAAGGGGTCAAAATCAACCGAGAAGTGTACCGCCGCAACATTCTCGAGAACGTCGTCCTTCCGTGGGCCCAGCAGGACTTCGGCGATACGCAATGGACATTCCAGCAAGACTCCGCTCCGGTCCACAGGGCGAAAATGACGCAAGCGTGGTGCAGAACCCATTTTCCGGACTTCATCGCATCGACGGAATGGCCGCCCTACTCGCCGGACCTCAACCCAATGGACTACAGTGTTTGGTCGATTTTGGGGGCCAGGGTATGTGCTAAACGCCACCACAGTTTGGAGTCGCTGAAGCAATCGCTGCGTCATGAGTGGAACCGATTGTCGCCCGAGGACCTGCGGCCCATCGCCCAAAATTTCAAAGCCCGTTTGGACCTCTGTATCGCCGCCCAGGGAAGCCACTTCGAAACCGGCTGAACATCTTGTTCCTAAGGTCCCATGTCATTGTTCTTCAGTGTTGTTTTGCTCAATTGTTTCGGTTTAATAACTTTATGATCACACACGTTAATGATTGCCACAATTCTTTTTTTATTCTACACAAAAGTATTGTTTTCTTGTCTACAAAATTCTTGAATTTTAAATCAAGAGATATTTAAATATGTTTACATATTACATTTCCATTTGTATGAGCGTACCCACATCAGTACATATATTATGTTTCCTTTCCTTTTTAGAGCCTAACAATCACAAATCAATGATTACGAGATTGATGTACTTTCATCAAAAACTATTCTGATATCTACAAATTCCTTACATGCATTATTCTATAAATTATCTCTTCACACTCGGGGAATGTTTGTAATGCAAAACTGTTGATTTGTCTGAGTAAAAAAACAACTAGGTTACATGAGAATTCTTACCAACATTCAATTTGGTTAAAGTTACTGGTTAAGGAAAAGTTTTTTTAAAAAAAATTAGAAGAAGAAACACTACGGAAACCTATGAACTTACTTAGATTCATTTCATTCTTAACAGGTCATTGCCTCAATATTCAAACGCTCCCGTAAGTACGACAATCTTCACACATACACTCAGGAATGTTTGGAATGCATAGAATTCTTGTAACAAAAGTATTGATTTGTCTGAGCAAAAAAACTAGGTTACATGAGAATTCTTACATGTGACGCAAGTTAGTTTCCCAAAAAATACTTCTCACACAGTGATTTATATGTCACCAATGCCATCTAGTTGCAAATAAATATACTTGGAGAACATGAAAGCAGTAAGTATCTCTAGATGCTGCCATCTAGTTGCAAAAAATATACTTGTTGGAAAAAGTTTCATTACTCAATGTTTTCATATATCTTCCGGCAGTAATACGATTAGCTGAAGGCATATGACAGAGCGCTTTCGAGTTCACGTTGCTAATTGCTAGGGCCCAAATGTTACTAAAATATCTTAAACTTGTATATTTCTTGTACCGCCATGATGTTACTGTTTAGTTACAAGCACAAACAATATCATAACACTGGAGAATATGCAAGAACGGTATCTTCGGTTCAGATATAAATGGACCGAATGTATACTGGGGTGTTTTGCAAAAATTTTTACAGTTAAAAAAATAATGCATTTTGCTTTAGTTATTTGAAAAAGTGAAATTTTAAAAATTGGGTGTTATAGGGGGAAATTATCTAAATCTTAGAATTTTTATACAATAAAATTGGAATTTAAGCTCTTGCGTGAAACAAATTTTCATTTTTTTACACTTGGCAAATCAGCTAAAATCATGATTTTCAGTTAAATTACACTAAGAGAGCTCACTATGAAATTGTTAGATTTTGGGGGGGGGGTGTTTGCTGGTGACCCCCTCTCTGACTACTAGCTTTAAAATAAATTAAATGCTTAACTTTTAACAAAAAAAAATATGAGGAGCACTGCAACAACACATCCGTATTCTTCAACCACTCTCACGATACTGACTGATCTGTAATGCGAAAACCCTTTAAGTAACCTAAGCGCGGACTGCGTTGAAAACATCTGAAACAGTAAGAACAACCACATCATCGCATTACGTCATAACCAACCAATCAGAAAACACCACGTTGATACGGGTCATCATAATATTGCGTTATAATTTGTTGCATAACATTGCGCAATAGTTTACCTTACAAGCCAGCGCAATGTTGCGTAATAACTTGTTGCATAGCATTATGCAATAATTTACCCTTATAAAAAATACAATAAAAGAGAGCTTAATATGGGTCATCATAATGTTAGGTAATGTTACGTAATTTAACTCGAAAGAAATTATGACACTCGTACCAAGTATGAGATGAAAAAATCACAGAGTTGCAATACTATAAAATCGACAAAAACATCGTCAAAATAGGTTTACCACTGTGCTTAAATTAATAAAAATAATAGGTCTCGTACCAAGTATTAGTTTGAAGGAATCTTATCACCACTACTTATAATTTTTTGGGGCTCAAATCAAAAACTATATACACAATAAAACTATATACTTAAAAAAACTGGAAAAACCCACAGGTGTCTGTCAAGTAAACCGGAAGTAGACCGGAAGTAGACCGGAAGTGAACCGGAAGTGGACCGGAAGTAAATGTGAGTGTGTGTGGGTGTAGGTGTGGGTGGGTGGGTGTGGGTGTTACGTAATTTAACTCGAAAGAAATTATGACACTCGTACCAAGTATGAGATGAAAAATCACAGAGTTGCAATACTATAAAATCGACAAAAATATCGTCAAAATAGGTTTACCACTGTGCTTAAATTAATAAAAATATTAGGCCTCATACCAAGTATTACTTTGAACATATCCAATCACACTCACACTTTAAACTGTATGTCCAATCCCAATTAGACTATGTCCTGGGGAGGCGTCTGAATTACACTAAACTATAGTCTTGACTTTGTCCACACGAATAGTTGTAATGTTGATTTATAATTTGGACAATTTTTCTGTGCGTTCATGTCATGATAGTTGTGTTATGTCAGTCAGCTTTACTTTTGTACTATACGCTTTGAATAACCCTGTATATTAATGAAAAATTTAAAATGAGAAAATGGGATGTCAATCGGCTTTGGTTTTGCACCATTCTTTTTTAATAACCATCTATACTAATGGACACTTTTAGATTAGAAGAATGTTGGTTAGCACAGTGCAGGTTTCGGATTCAAATTCTGGCATGGACATGGGTGTTCTTTCATAGTGTGGCCCACCTCCGCGGCGGAGTGGTTATCACAGCACGCTACGCTGTCAGGGGTCTCGGGGTCGAATCTCGTCATGGTCATGGGTATTTTTCTGAGTGTCCCTTCATCAATGTCATTAAATCATCATTCATCCTCATTGTTATGATGCTACGCCCTTGGGGTACGTACTTAAATGTTATTTATACCACGGCTACAGATATCTTAATCTCAGGGGATAGGTTCTTTATTCGAGAATTCCAAATAAGAAAGCGTTTTCTAGCCAAGAGGATATAGTTAAATGCGGATCTATATTCTGAAAACTATACACAATACAGAGAAAATATATAGCGAAGCTTGTATATACATTGAAATATATATATATATATATATATATATATATATATATATATATTTGCTGATTCCAAATTTACGTCGGTTATATTCTTCTTGAAAGGAAATCTTCTTCTTTCTTCTCGTAATTTCTGGAAAAGGCTTCTTCTTCCTTCCTATTTTTGATTTGGGAAAAGGCTTCTTCTTCTTTTCTTCCTTCTATTTTGGAAAATACTTCTTCTTTTCTTCCTTCTATTTTGGAAAAAACGTCTTCTTTCTATTTCTGGAAAGTACTTCTTTTTCTTCTCTTTGATTTGGGAAAAGAGACTTCTTCTTTTTGATTTGGGAAAAGGCTTCTTCTTCTTTTCTTCCTTCTATTTTGGGAAAAGGCTTCTTCTTTTCCTTCTTCTAATTTATTTCTTCCCTTTTTGGATCGTAATCTTATTTATTACATATATGCGCTCGCTTTCCCCGCTTCTTTGGCAAACGATACAAGCTATACTTATAGAAAGAGTAGGGTCGATTAAACTGACAGTAGCGCCACCTCCTACGTAAGAACCAAAAGGGGGATAGCCCAGGATCGCTAACAGCAAGCGCTGTCTATGGCCCAGTGCGTCTAATAAGAAGCGCAAACGTAAGTGCCTCGGGGCGTCTAATTTGACCACAGTGCCACCGAGGGACGGACAAATACAAAAACTGACGATATTCTCCTCGTCAGATCAAAAAGGAGACACATTTCTGAATTCATTTGCTCACTTATTAACTTTCCTAATTGTTTCATATACGAGCATATTCTTAATTAACTTAATTTGCTATATACAACATTTTATTCACTCCTTCTATAATTTTTATACTCTTCCTTTATGTATTTTTCATTTACTATAATATATATAATCGATCTTTTCCGCTCCAAGTCTCTACAATGAACCCTGCTCTTCTTTATATGACGTGCTGCCATCTATCATCGCTCTCGGGAAACATTTCTTCCTTGCATTTCTCATTGTGTCGTCGGAACTGGCACGTGACAATGATTAGCCAAAAGTTTCAAGAAACCGACACTAAATAACAAAATATCTTTGTGACGATTAACATTATAATATAGACCAAAATTAGCTCAAACAAGGATGATTACAATTTCCTGTAATTTTTGGAACAAACCGACCACTTTAAAAAATTATGAACCATTTCTCGCAGTCTGCGGATACATCTTTCCTTTAGTTTCGTGGATGAGGAAACCCTTAAGACAATTCTCTTGGGAACACATCGTGATTTGGTCTCCCCACTAAAAATCTGCTTTTAAAAAAGGCGAACATAAAAGGAAAACGTGACGATTGAGTCATTCTTTCACGGTGCCTTTTATTTCGTCGTGTTTTTTCCTTCTACGTGCGCCAGGAACAAACGAAAAGTCTTTTCCTTCCGCCAACCTTTTGAAACGACAATAAAGAAAAGAAACACGTGCAGTACTTCTCCTCCGCTTCGGCATTCCAAAGCGAAACGACAGTGATTTCTTGTTTCCTCAAAGCAAAAGGAGCCGAGTTCTAGAGATGTTCAATTGCCTTGGAAAGAATCAGAATAAACCAGAGAGCGTGCTAGAATTTCCTTTACAATCGGCCACTTCTGCTGAGATACCAACGCTCTCACTCGTTTAGCCTTTAGCTACACTTTAAACAGGTTATGCCACTTTTGCTAATCCGCAAATGGTTTCACTCGTTTAAACTTGCCACTGCGAATACCTTACGCCACTTTTGCTACTACTGGAATGGTTTTATTAGTTTAAACTTGCCAGTTTAAACAGCTTACACCGCATTTGCTAATCCAGAAATGGTTCTATTCGTTTAAACTTGCCACTTTGAACAGCTTAAGCCACTTTGAACAGCTTAAGCCACTTTTGCTAATACAGAAATGGTTCTATTAGTTTAAACTTGCAACTTTAAACAGCTTACACCACTTTTGCTAATTCAGAAATGGTACTTTCGTTTAAACTTGCTACGTTCAACAGGTTACCCTAGATTTCCTAATACAGAAATAGTTCTATTAGTTTAAACTTGCCACTTTAAACAGCTTACAACACTTCTACTAATGCAGAAATAGTTTTATTCATTTAAACTTGCCACTTTAAACAGGTTACACAACTTTTGCTAATCCACCATAGCTTTATTTGTTTAAACTTGCCACTGCGATCACCTTACGCCACTGTTGCTAATACAGCAATGGATTTATTAGTTTAAACTTGCCACTTTAAACACGTTACACCACTTTTCCTAATACAGATATGGATTAGTTTAAACTTGCCACTTTGAACAGCTTACGCTACTTTTGCTAAAGAGGAATGGTTTTATTCGTTTAAACTTGCCACTTTCAACAGCTTACGCCAAGTTGGCTAATGCACCAAACGTTTCAGTCGTTTAAACTTGCCACTTTAAGCAGCTTCCGCCACTCTTGCTAATACGCAAATGGTTCTATTTACTTATACTTCCAACTTCAAACAGCTTACGCCATTTTTGCTAATATAGCAATGGCGATTTTGTAGAACAGTGATTTGTGATTTATTTTACTTCGCCTTTTGTGCTACTTGTGGCTAATTTGCGAAGATGGGGATGAATGATGATATGATGACATTGATGAATGGACTCTCACAAACATCCGTGTTCAGGCCAGGATTCGAACCCGTGACCCCTGGCGTCGTAGCGCAATGTACTAATATGGGCCGGCATAAAGCAGTGGTTTTATTCGTTTAAACTTCCCACTTTAAACACATCGAACAACGTATGGTAATAAAGTGATGTAACAGAGTTTTCGTTCGTTTACTGTAAGAAAATAAAAATTATCAATGCTTTTATTCGTTTAAACTTGCCACTTTAAACAGGTTACACCACTTTTTCTAACATACCAGAGCTTTTATTCGTTTACACTAGCCATTTTATTCAATGAGGAAAACAGATGGCAGCACATACGCTTGTTCTAAAATGAAATAACCGTATTTTGAAAATAAATTAAGAACTAAACCTTTCTCTGACGAATGGTTGATTTATTATGCACTGTTATCAGGGTGTTCCGGATTTGATTTCTGATGTCAATGCACTTTAGTGGTTCTGACTTACTTTCAAACATTGCATCCAGTTCTGTTGAAAAAAAGTAAAGTAAAGTGCTGCCCTGTGCTTAGCACCACGCCATGAAGGCGTATAGGAGGTGTGGGGGTAACGCCCCACACTTTCTTGATCCGGTCGTGAGTGGGGGTGATGTGATCAGCATCACGCCCATGACCGCCTTTACCCCCCAGGTACCCATGTTATTCGACGCTGGGTGGGCGCCGGGGCCGCTTCCATCGTTAGAAAAGTTCCCGGATTTGAACCGGCCGGGGATCGAACCCGGGACCTTTAGCATGGTAGTCAGACGCGTTACATACTGAGCCACCGCGGTTGTTGAAAATACATACAAATATATTATTGTAGAATAGTTTCTCGTAATAGAGGAAAATAAATATGGAATAGGTTTGTAATGTGGAATAGTAGAACATCTCTCATGTATGGTGCTGCAACCTAGAGTTGGGAACAGGAAATAATGACCAAGTTGTGTAGTAGTGCATAGATATTCAGCCTGTTGCGAAACACGTGCGGAACAGGCGTGAGATGCTCTTTTGTGTTAATTGCAGTTAATGGATTATAGGAGGTGAGGTGTTTTTATGTTGTTTCTTTACATAATTTAATATAAACGTGATATGATCCACATTTTTATGTGACGTCACCAGTAGAAAATATATCACTAATGGATTTATTTTTGTGAAGGAAAGCGTAATTTCTTTGTTATTATATGTAATAATGCACCTTGTTGTAATGTATATCTTTTGTTCATTGTTTATTGTATTTTATGCTACATTATGGGTAATTTAATGTATCTTTGTTTGAGAGAGTGCACTATACGAATTTGTATTTCTAAACATGCATAGATGTCAGTTTTGTTGGTAGAATCTTTTTGTAAATAGTGAGTGATTTATCTGTACTTGAATCTGTGTTCTCGAAATAGTATACAAGCGAGGATATCGCGTAAGAAATATCACACTTTCGCCACGGATCCACGAAGGTTTTAAACTTAAAAAGAACTCCTCGGTGTTGTGCATACATCTTGGTGTGGTAGTTCTGGGCGCAAGCTAGGCTTATGTGATCATAGGTACGCCGATATCCATGCATTGATGCTATGCACAATACTGCAACCATTCTACGTTAAATAATAAAGTTAACCTAAGAATTAATTTGGAAATAAAAGGCTAAAGATCAAATATTGGCTCAGTTATTATTGCATATCTCTTGGTGTGGTAGTTCGGAGCGCAAGCTAGGTCTATGTGATCATAGGCATGCCGATAGCCACGCATTGAGATTATGCGTTTTTACTTGAGTCAATTCATCGACAAAGCGAAATCCTCGCCTTCGTCTCCAGTATATTTGCATTAAAATTGCAATAAATAAAGAATACAACCTTTTAGTTTATCTACTGCAGCAATGTGGTTTTATTTCTCTGTGCTGTGAATATTGTCTTTCCCTAACACTATCCCTGTACCTGAGAGGAGTTTGTGTACTTCACCGAGTCTCATCGTTCACCGCTGATTATGATTAAGTTATTATTAATAAATATAATAATACGTTTAATAGTATAATAATACTTTGCATCCAGTTCCGTTGAAAATACATACAAATAGATTATTGTAGAATAGTTTCTCATAATAGACTAACTAACTAACTAACTCTCTAGCCTTCTTATACCCGAAGGTTCGTGGCTGCAGCAACACAGGCCTTCCATCTTTCCCTATCTTCAGCAAGATCTATATACTCCTTTCCATCCCTACCGATTTCCCTTAGGTCCATCTCAACGTTGACCCTCCATCTTCGTCTTGGCCTTCCTTAAGGTCTCTTACCGTCAGGTTTCCCAACAAGAATCCTGTAAACTTCTCTTTCCTATCCCATTCGTGCCACATGGCCTGTCCACCTAAGTCTTCTTTATTTAATTATTCTAATAATATTTGGACATGAATACAAATTATGTACTTCTAAATTATGTAACCTTCTCCACTCACCTGTCTCCTCATCCCTTTTAGGTCCAAAGATTTTCCTAAGCATCTTATTTTCAAATACTCTCAATTTATGTTCCTCTTTCAATGTAAGGGACCAAGTTTCACATCCATATAATACTTCAGGCAAAATTACTGTTTTGTATATTTTAACTTTTAGTTTCTTAGATATTAAACGAGAAGACAAAAGTTTATGAAGACAGAAGTAACATGCATTTCCTTATTTAGTACTTTTTACAAATACAATGTTTCTCAATTTGAAATATGTGTTTTTTTTTAGTTAAGGCAAGCAACTTAACCACACTAACTGAGCGTTGCAAGTGTTAAATAGGCCTACATTCATGGGCATCCGTAAGGGGGGCAAGGGGAAGGCCGTGCCCCCCCCCCCGGAAAATGAAAGTCAATCATAAATTATATATTTCACACATATAATTTCTTTTCAGCCACAATAATATGTGTTAATTATTACACGAAAATGGTAAATTCAAATTTAAGCAATGATTTTTGAGGGAACAACACTATTATTGTGGAAAATGTGCCTTGTTTGCTCCCCTGGAAAAATAAATACCTTACTTGCCCCTCCCTGGAGATAACCCTGCGGACGTCCATGCCTACATCTGACTTGGGCGCAGCGGAATAGTCTTGAAACACTAAGTACACCGTGAAACGAAAATGTTTGGGAACCTCTGCGATAGGGGATTGCAATATGAAATAATATTCCATATATAGACTTGTCATTATTAATCTCTGTCTCTTTACAGATGAGTAAGAAACGAAAGGTATGGGAGGAACAAATTATGATGCCTTCAATTCAAGACGTAAGAAATAAGAAAATGGGTACCTGAAGGTGACAACATTTCATTAAGTCCTCAAAACAGCTTTGATTTAGTTTTACCAAACCAGAAACCATAGAAGCTGTATTACGGTAGCTGGGAAGGCAACCAGTTTCTTCACCTCAGTTATAGGAACAATTGATGCATTTTATCTTTATGGACAGCAAAAAATTAGGGTTCCGACCTCTGGAACACCCCTCGCTCTTATCATATATACCACTGATGCTTATATTCCAACCTCTGCTCAGCATTATATCGCTTCATCGTTATGCACTCCTAATACATAAAACAATAAAGCCATCCACAATTTCTCTAGTCTCAATGGTAACATTAGCCGCCCCCCGTGGCGGAGTGGTTAGGGGTCCCTGGTACGAATCCCGGCCTAATGGATGTTTGCGAGTGTGTATTCATCAATTTCATCATGTCATAACTCATCTCCATCTTCGCAAATTAGCCAAAACTGGCACAAAAAGCAAAGTAAAATTAAGCAAATCAATCAATCAATGGTACAATTGATGTGGTTCCGAAAATTTGTGACAGGGGCCCAATTCCCCTTAAATCCTGTAGATAGAGCCATGTACATTTTTAACACAGGATACCTTCAAGTTACTTTAATTGTATTTACGTTAGAGTGTCCGATTCTTACTAGTATTCTATGTTATAAGCCTTTCATTTTTCATTTCCTGTGGAACTCGATATTTAAAGAACTTTTCTTAGCATGGAATTTTGACATTTTATACGATTTCAAATTTTTTTGTTGTTGGTGTTGTGTTTCTGAGGTAACTGAATTTGGATGCTCTAAGAAACATATAAAAGTGTAACATGTATCTTCGTTAGTACTTTTATTCACTATAGTTAGCTAAATTTGCAAAAAGAAAGATTGGTTTTCCATAATTAGGTACTTTCCTCTACCAGATTTAGTACTTAACCTACTTGATTAATAATAAGACAGTTGAAGACACTTATTTCTATTGCGGAGAGGTATTTATATTGGACTTCAAGTGAAAAGAGTCTTCAATTATTATTATTTATTTTTCTATTTACATTGCAGTGTATATATATACTGGGTGAGTCTTTTAAAAGAGGCCCCGTGGAAAATGTGCTCCTTGCTTGTAGGCAACCCTGGAACACCGAAGAGAAGAGCGGGGCAGAGAACAGTCCAGGATATGTCATGTCATGTCATGTTGTCGAATATGCTTGACTCCGATATCCTGGACTGTTCTCTAACCCGCTCTTCTCTTCGGTGTACAAGGTTGCCTACATGCAAGGAGCGCATTTTCCACGGGGCCTCTTTTAAAAGATTCACCCAGTATATATCGGTTAAAATTAAAATGCTCAAAAATGGAAGAGGTATGTAGTTTAATACAGTATATGTTTCACTGAAGTTTAAAGCTATTAGCATACTGATTCATTCGCAACATATTCCTATATATGGATACTCATTTTTCCAAAATAAATGTGTAAATTTTAGTTGATTCAAATGACTCGTTTCCAAACGTTTCTGAAAGTAACCCTGAATCACAAATGGTAGAGCAACCGTAACCCAAGTTAACGATAAAATACATATTGGAATTCCAAAATGGAAAGCCGGCCCCTGTGGCGGAGTGTTTAGCACATCGCGCTACGACGGCAGGGGTCCCGGTTTCGAATTCCGGCCTGGGTATGGATGTTTGTGAGTGTCCATTCATCAATTTCATCACTCATCTCCATCTTTCCAAATTAGCCAAAAGTGGCACAAGAAGCGAAGTAAAATAAAGCAAATCAATCAATTCAAAAAGGAAAGTATTACCACTCGTATTTTAATTCCTTAACATTACCTCACCTCGAGACTTATCGCCTCTAGTGACGCGCACACCAAGCTTCCACCATACGCCAAAAATAAATGTTAAGAATTTTAAACCTGGGACTCATAACCTAATCTACAATTCCTCTTAGGTCTAATAATGGTTATTAGTTAGGTTAGGAGGGCCAGGTTTTGGAGCTCTTGGCATTTAGTCTTAGCGTTTGGTGGATGCTGGATGAGCCTTTCACCAGACCTGACACAAATTACATAATAATGCAATATTTAAAGCATTCTTCACTATATCACCCTGTGATCAAACTTCAGACACTATTGCAGTCCTTATTTGAGTCGAGTTTTGGGTTTGTTTTATTCAGCGTCGCTTTTCTGCCATTTTCCCCTAATCACGAAGATGAGTATGAGTGATGATGTGATAAAATTGATGAAGGGACATTCCCATGCCGAGGCCGGGATTCGAACCGGGACCCCTGGCGTCGTATAGCGATGCGCTAACCAATCAGTCACTGACGTTTGGTTTAGCTACTCTAGCAAGCAAAAGCATGTAATATTTATTCAAAAATGCGCAAAAAAATAAAATTAAGGACATTGAGAGGAGCTTGTGAAAATGTGAATATTATGCACTAACTTTCTGTCGTACAGAACTAGTGAGTCAATATTTGCCTGCACGGAAAACTAATTTAATTGGACAACATGTAATTGACAGACGCGTACGTTATTTACTAAATGAAGGCAAGCATTTCCTCGGATTTTTGATGCTTGTTTCTAAGCTTAATATCCTGCTTTCACATGCTCTCATTAGATATTGCCCGTAGGTAAACCAAAGGATGTGCTTAGACATGGAACTTTGCCTATTGAGGAGGAAAATAAGGTACGTTAATATGACATGTCAATACTCGTGTGTTCTTCCCCCTTCCACTCTTCTCTCTCTCTCTCTCCCTCTCCCTCTCTCTCCCTCTCCCTCTCTCTCCCCCCTCTCTCTTCCTATCCTAGCATTACTATAATGATACGCAGAACAATTTTTACAACAGCTTGTTTCCATTTCGTAACGAGCTTTCGCCATGAAGAAAAAGTTACAGAAAAATAAAATATAGAATCATATAGCAATCGCCCCTTTAAAGGGACAGCACTCAACTAAGGCCATTCCCCTTACAGAAATCAAAGGTACGCCACTGGTCTGGGTGTAAGAGACACCCAAATGCCAAATTCCGTTTCACGTGTTCAATCTTGGCCTCCCCGATGGCGTAGTGGTAACGTCTCCGCCTTAATGTTTGAATTATTACGTCCACTTTGTGCACAGAAAGGCTAATCGAGGCTGGACCTACAGTTTAAAGTGGGGTGCGAACCACTATGCAATGTGCCTCCACCTCGTATCAAACCTTGGACCGCTTGACCATATGGCGATGACGGTGAACGTCGTTGTCTTGTAATCAAAGGTCCTGGGTTCGATACCCGGGGGAAGGCACATGGGAGAATGCATGTAGGTCTAGTCCCGATTAGCCTTTCTGTGCACAAACTGGACTTAAAAACTACAATTCAAATATTCAGATTGTTCGCAAAGTCTGTGCCACGCGAGTCTATTTATGACGGAAATTGTGCAAAATAAAAAGTTTTCATTTATTTTCTAAGAATGTTATGTGAAGAAAAACTGCCATTATGAGTACATAATAAGTATTTTGTATTCTGGTATATTGTAAAACAAACCTATGGTAAATTGATGCTTATAATGGAAGTGTAATACTAGCCCACTAATAGTTGGTTGTTTGATTTTTAAGGCCACTTTCTGCACAGAAAGGCTAATCGGGACTGGACCTACAGTTTACAGTGGGATCCGCACCACCGTGCATCCACCGGGTATCGAACCAGGGATTCCTTCATTACAAGGCTACGACGTTACCATTATGCCATCAGGGAGGCTCAATATTTATAAATATCTTCAACAACTTTTACTTCTTAAAATTTTCAAGCAACCGTCTCGGTTCCAATGTGTAAGGGGGTTGGTTCATTCCTAGGAACCAGGGTTGTTAAAGAACCAGGAAGCCATAAATTCCAATGGTTCTATTGGGTTTCGCAACGGGACCGCACCTTTTATTTCCCACATTATAAATTCGGTCCTCGTTGCGTATTGTTACATTTCAATACGGACCTTGGACCGGATTTAAACTGATCCGGAAAAAAGTTTATTGGACGGTACTTAATTTCTTTCAGAAAAAAACGTTCCTGGACCGTAATTAAATTGATTCGGAAAAAGGTTCCTGGACTGAATAGAAATACTTTACAGCTACAAAGGTACGTCATGGTCCACACCCCATTTTCTCTCCTGGACCGGAATTGAATTTATTTAAATTTCTTGGACCTTTAACTACGCTGCTAAAGGCCATTTCTACTGTTATGGCGGCTGATCCTCATGCTGGCAAGGGAAGTGGGGAGCGGGGAAGCGACCAATCCAGCACGATAAGAAAATCAGAACGCAGTAGACCGTAATCGCCGCTCCCCACTTCCCTTGAAAGAACTAAACCCCGTACCAGCTAACTGTAGACCAAGCGAACGAGTACAAGTCTCTGCGCAAGAAGTGACGCGAGACGGCTCCACCAATGAACAGTGGGACAAACGGGATTGGGTAATGGGCGACGGGAGTTTCCCGATTTCCTCCTTCGCTATGCAGCGTTGCAAACTTTCGAAAAGGATAATACCGAATGCACATGTCAAACGGACCGTATTTTTGTCTCCAGGTCCGTACGATTTGTCTCCAGGTCCGTAAGAATTTCTTAGGGATATATTAGGGATAAAACTGCAAGAGCAAATTTTGACAAACCGTGCATTTAGCGTACGGACTAAGGTCTGGACCGTACGGTTGGCAACGCTGTGCTTTCACCACTTCATTTTCCTCCTCCTCCTCTGCCGATATGCGTGGCCCTGCTCTACAGTTTTCTGGGACAGGGTATAGGACCGGCTGCCGTAACACTAGAAAAGACCTATAGGAACAACCCAACTTAACAAATTAATACATGAACGATTTATTTTATAATCAAGTAATTACTAATTACTTATTGTAAATCGAACGTATAAGATTATTAGGTTTGGGGTTGCAGTAGGTTTTAGCAGCTCTCACCACCAGTGATGTGCGTCTACGCGTAAACAACGATAGTCTACATTCTACACGTAGACTATTTCATACACGTAGATGACGTAATCTATGTAAACAACATGTCTAAAGGTTATAAATTAGCAAAGGGCGTCATGGAATAAAAAGAAAATTATACTTCGTATCAGTTGCTGATGTGTGAGGAGAACTATTCATACTCCTTCTTCCAAATTCGAACAACTTCTCACCTATGAAAAGAACCTAACATAGGAAATATTGTAGTGTTTTATGGGAAAAAGACCACTCTGCCTCACGACTGCCATCTGTTGTTGTTTTTTGCATACAATTTATCTTCCATAGTTGATGAGAGAAGGCAAGAGAAATTTTGTTGTAAATAGGATTCCTTTCAGTTCGTTAGGAACCAATATAGTTGAAAATGTCACTTTCCTTTCATGAATCCCTTGAAAATTAATTTTAATGTACTTTAGATTGTCTACACGGTCTATATAAACTACAACCCCATGTAATCTACGAGTAGATTACGTGTAGACAACGCATATAGACGTAAACTTATAGTCTACGGCACATCACTGATCACCACTTGAGCTAAAGTAAACTAATATTTTTATTATTACGTGAGACGGAAGCAAATAAGATCTTGGAGCGAATCCAAGATGGATGAAAAATTGCCTCACCAAACCCTACAGTCCGACAATGAGAAAAGCACCAGAATAAAATATCTACGGACATAATAGTAAAGTCTCACAAAGTCGATGAATAACTAGGTAAGTATAAGGACATTTCGCCCTCTCGTGAGAGCGAGAAGAGCTGGCGAGTGCCGAAAAGGCGAATCAAACGCCCCCTCCGAGAAGATCTGCCAAGTTGCAGACGCAATCGCCAATGACATGGAAAGCTGTAAGGTTCTTCTGAGTTATCTTTTGTTCTTTTTCGAGCGTCGATTTCTTTCATTTTCTTTTTAATATTTGGAAGTTCCAAGGCTTTTGAGGAGCTTTTATGGGACGGAAATAGTATATGTGTGAGGAACAACTCTCAATTGGATATTCCTTTCCTTCTCAGAAACTTTTGTGATGGTTCTTCGAGTTAGGCTCTTTTGATCACGATAAAGAAAATGCATCAAATTTAATTTATGGATTTCAAAGCATCAATTGATGTGAACATGCGTGCGATTTTCGATTTTCTGGTTCGTTGTTAACAAAAACGTCTGATCAGAAGAATCAAAAGACAAAATGGAATCCTCTTCTTGCTTTTTTCATGCATTAATGTACTTCACTGCTTCATTTGTTAACATTGCTGGTATACTATCCATGCAATATTTCTAATATTCTTCTTAATGCTTAATAATGATATGTTTGTTGATTTGATGTTAAAAATGTTCTCTCAAACAGCAAATTGAAACAAAACTGTAATACCTTATGCAGGGTTACCACGCTTTATGAAGTAAAAACGAAGAGGGTTTTAAACAATTTTCAGATATATTACATTTGTACATTAACATGACATGACTGTCCAAAAATTAACATTCAAAATTATTGTGAACTTTTAGTGAAAACACTTTCAAAGCGTTAGCAATAGTGATACGTACTTCTTGGTTCAAAAGTTTGTTAATAAAAGTTCAACATCTAGGAATTGCTATTAAATTAATGCTATCGTTACCCTTCGCTCTTGCCCTATATACCACTGACGCTTATAGGGTACTAAAAGGGGGGATGCTCGCCACGTTGGGAATTTCGCCGTACTTGTGGTTTTTGTAATCGTAGATAAAAAGTATAGCTTGGAAACACTCACTGATGCCTGTAAAAAATCAAGTAACATGTGCCTTGTTTCCACTGAAAACTACAGTGTGGTGAGCGAAGTAGCAAGCAAGCAGTACAGTTTGGAATGCGCAGTTGCGTCTACACAGAAGACAAAGAAAGGTGCCGAATTTCAACACTACGTTGGAAATTGTCATTTCGTGGCAGATAAGAATTATTTTTCTTCCATTTAATTAACAATGTCGTGAAAAAATTTGCTTTGGAGAGCGTGCATGTACAAGTAAACATAAGTTTTCTTTCGACTAAGCATTTGCTATTAAATTCGTCAGAGTAACAGAAAATGTTTCGAATTTCCCTTCTTACAGGCGATCTTTCACTCACAACTTGTTCACAATTCATATGAAAATTTAGGCCTATGTTTCTTAAACATGTTTGTATTGTATCTTTTACGCAGTTTTGTATTGTCATTTGTGGGTCTTTTACACTTTGTTGTCTGACTTATTGGCAACAACTTGGTATTTCATAAACTTAAATTGACGATAAAATGATAAATAAGTTATATGGCGAATTTCCCAGCATGTGGCGGGAATTTCGCCACTTTCTCTCATTTTAGTATTTTCAATATTACGGCATAAGTATAAGTAACACAGTATTTATGTTATATTACTCGTAATCCGCATTGACTACTCTTTGTATCGTATGAATTTTGTCATTCTCCCACAATTCGTTTAGAAGGAAAAAAATGAAAAGCATTTTGGTGGCGAACTTCTCCTCCTTTACCCTACTCCAATCTCTGTTCAGCATTATATCACTTCATCGTTATGTAGCCTACTCCTAATACATTTGGCAAAAACAATAAATCCATCCACAGTTTCTCCAGTCTCAATGGTAATATTATCCGGCCCCCGTGGCGTAGTGGTTATCACATCGGGCCACGACGCCAGGGGTCCCTGATACGAGTCCCGGCCTAGGCATGGATGTTTGTGAGTGTCCATTCATCAATTGCATCATGTCATCACCCATCTCCATCTTCGCAATTAGCCAAAATTGGCACAAAAGGCGAAGTAAAATATAGTAAATCAATCAATCCAAATAAGAAAGTATTACTATTATAATTCCTTAACATTACCTGGCCTCGAGACTTATCGCGTCTGGTGCAGGACACACCAACCTTCCGCCATACGCCAAAAATAAATGTTAAGAATTCTAAACCTAAGAGTCATACGTAACCTAATAATTCCTAATCAAATAAATTACGCTTATTTCTAATAATGCCTATCGGTTAGGTTAGGAGGACTAGGTTTGCAGCTCTTGGCGTTTGGTGGAAGCTTGATGAGCCTCTCACCAGACCTGACACAAATTACATAATAATGCAATATTTAAAGCATTCTTCACTATATCACCCTGTGATCAAACTTCAGACATTATTGCAGTCCTTATTTGAGTCGAGTTTTGGGTTTGTTTTATTCAGCGTCGCTTTTCTGCCATTTTCCCCTAATCGCGACGATGATGATGAGTGATAATGTGATAAAATTGATGAAGGGACATTCCCATGCCGAGGCCGGGATTCGAACCGGGACCCCTGGCGTCGTATAGCGATGCGCTAACCAATCAGTCACTGACGTTTGGTTTAGCTACTCTAGCAAGCAAAAGCATGTAATATTTATTCAAAAATGCGCAAAAAAATAAAATTAAGGACATTGAGAGGAGCTTGTGAAAATGTGAATATTATGCACTAACTTTCTGTCGTACAGAACTAGTGAGTCAATATTTGCCTGCACGGAAAACTAATTTAATTGGACAACATGTAATTGACAGACGCGTACGTTATTTACTAAATGAAGGCAAGCATTTCCTCGGATTTTTGATGCTTGTTTCTAAGCTTAATATCCTGCTTTCACATGCTCTCATTAGATATTGCCCGTAGGTAAACCAAAGGATGTGCTTAGACATGGAACTTTGCCTATTGAGGAGGAAAATAAGGTACGTTAATATGACATGTCAATACTCGTGTGTTCTTCCCCCTTCCACTCTTCTCTCTCTCTCTCTCCCTCTCCCTCTCTCTCCCTCTCCCTCTCTCTCCCCCCTCTCTCTTCCTATCCTAGCATTACTATAATGATACGCAGAACAATTTTTACAACAGCTTGTTTCCATTTCGTAACGAGCTTTCGCCATGAAGAAAAAGTTACAGAAAAATAAAATATAGAATCATATAGCAATCGCCCCTTTAAAGGGACAGCACTCAACTAAGGCCATTCCCCTTACAGAAATCAAAGGTACGCCACTGGTCTGGGTGTAAGAGACACCCAAATGCCAAATTCCGTTTCACGTGTTCAATCTTGGCCTCCCCGATGGCGTAGTGGTAACGTCTCCGCCTTAATGTTTGAATTATTACGTCCACTTTGTGCACAGAAAGGCTAATCGAGCCTGGACCTACAGTTTAAAGTGGGGTGCGAACCACTATGCAATGTGCCTCCACCTCGTATCAAACCTTGGACCAACTGACTATAAGGCGATAACGGTGAACGTCACAGTCCTGTAATCAAAGTCCTGGGTTCGATACCCGGGGGAAGGCACATGGGAGAATGCATGTAGGCCTAGTCCCGATTAGCCTTTCTGTGCATAAACTATACTTAAAACTACAATTCAAATATTCAGATTGTTCGCAAAGTCTGTGCCACGCGAGTCTATTTATCACGGAAATTGTGGAATATTAAAGGTTATGATTGATTTTGTAAGAATGTTATGTGAAGAAAAACTGCCATTATGAGTACATAATAAGTGTTTTGTATTCTGGTATATTGTAAAACAAAAATATGGTATATTTATGCTTATAATGGAAGTGTAATACTAACCCACTAATATTAATCAATAGTTGTCTGGTTGAGTTTCAAGTCCACTTTGTGTACAGAAAGGCTAATCGGGACTGGACATACAGTTTACAGTGGGATCCGAACCACAGTGCATCCACCAGGTATCGAACTCGCGAATCCTTGATTACAAGGTTACGACATTACCACTACGCCATCGGGGAGGCTCAATACTTATCAATATTTTCAACAACTTTTACTTCTTAAAATTTTCAAGCAACCGTATCGGTTCGAACGTGCAAGGGTGTTGGTTCATTCCTAGGAACCAGGGTTGTTGCCAGGAAGCCATAAATTCCAATGGTTCTATTGGGTTTCGCAAAGGGACCGCACCTTTTATTTCGCACATTATAAATTCGATCCACGTTGCGTATTGTTACATTTCAATACGGACCTTGGACCGGATTTAAACTGATCCGGAAAAAAGTTTATTGAACGTTACTTAATTTCTTTCAGAAAAAAGGTTCCTGGACTGTATTTAAATTCATTCGGAAAAAAAAGGTTCGTGGACAGTATTTAAACTGATCCGGATAAACTGTTCCTGGACTGAATAGAAATACTTTACAGCTACAAAGGTACGTCATGGTCCACACCCCATTTACGCTCTCTGATTTTCTCTCCTGGACCGGAATTAAATTTATTTAAATTTCTTGGACCTTTAACTACCCTGCTAAAGGCCATTTCTACTGTTATGGCGGCTGATCCTCATGCTGGCAAGGGAAGTGGGGAGCGGGGAAGCGACCAATCCAGCACGATAAGAAAATCAGAACGGAGTAGAACGAGGTTCACGTAGTACTTCTTCCTGCCTCGTCGTGTCTCTCGGCGCCACTGCTGTTGTCTGCGGCGTAATCGCCGCTCTCCACTTCCCTTGAAAGAACTAAACCCCGTACCAGCTAACTGTAGACCAAGCGAACGAGAACAAGTCTCTGCGCAAGAAGTGACGCGAGACGGCTCCACCAATGAACAGTGGGACAAACGGGATTGGGTAATGGGCGACGGGAGTTTCCCGATTTCCTCCTTCGCTATGCAGCGTTTGCAAACTTTCGAAAAGGATAATACCGAACGCACATGTCAAACGGACCGTATTTTTGTCTCCAGGTCCGTACGATTTGTCTCCAGGTCCGTAAGAATTTCTTAGGGATATATTAGGGATAAAACTGCAAGAGCAAATTTTGACAAACCGTGCATTTAGCGTACGGACTAAGGTCTGGACCGTACGGTTGGCAACACTGCGCTTTCACCACTGGATTTTCCTCCTCCTCCTCTGCCGATATGCGTGGCCCTGCTCTACAGTTTTCTGGGACAGGGTATAGGACCGGCTGCCGTAACACTAGAAAAGACCTATAGGAACAACCCAACTTAACAAATTAATACATGAACGATTTATTTTATAATCAAGTAATTACTAATTACTTATTGTAAATCGAACGTATAAGATTATTAGGTTTGGGGTTGCAGTAGGTTTTAGCAGCTCTCACCACCAGTGATGTGTGTCTACGCGTAAACAACGATAGTCTACATTCTACACGTAGACTATTTCATACACGTAGATGACGTAATCTATGTAAACAACATGTCTAAAGGTTATAAATTAGCAAAGGGCGTCATGGAATAAAAAGAAGATTATACTTCGTATCAGTTGCTGATGTGTGAGGAGAACTATTCATACTCCTTCTTCCAAATTCGAACAACTTCTCACCTATGAAAAGAACCTAACATAGGAAATATTGTAGTGTTTTATGGGAAAAAGACCACTCTGCCTCACGACTGCCATCTGTTGTTGTTTTTTGCATACAATTTATCTTCCATAGTTGATGAGAGAAGACAAGAGAAATTTTGTTGTAAATAGGATTCCTTTCAGTTCGTTAGGAACCAATATAGTTGAAAATGTCACTTTCCTTTCATGAATCCCTTGAAAATTAATTTCAATGTACTTTAGATTGTCTACACGGTCTATATAAACTACAACCCCATGTAATCTACGAGTAGATTACGTGTAGACAACGCATATAGACGTAAACTTATAGTCTACGGCACATCACTGATCACCACTTGAGCTAAAGTAAACTAATATTTTTATTATTACGTGAGACGGAAGCAAATAAGATCTTGGAGCGAATCCAAGATGGATGAAAAATTGCCTCACCAAACCCTACAGTCCGACAATGAGAAAAGCACCAGAATAAAATATCTACGGACATAATAGTAAAGTCTCACAAAGACGATGAATAACTAGGTAAGTATAAGGACATTTCGCCCTCTCGTGAGAGCGAGAAGAGACTGGCGAGTGCCGAAAAGGCGAATCAAACGCCCCCTCCGAGAAGATCTGCCAAGTTGCAGACGCAATCGCCAATGACGTGGAAAGCTGTAAGGTTCTTCTGAGTTATCTTTTGTTCTTTTTCGAGCGTCGATTTCTTTCATTTTCTTTTTTAATATTTGGAAGTTCCAAGGCTTTTGAGGAGCTTTTATGGGACGGAAATAGTATATGTGTGAGGAACAACTCTCAATTGGATATTCCTTTCCTTCTCAGAAACTTTTGTGATGGTTCTTCGAGTTAGGCTCTTTTGATCACGGTAAAGAAAATGCATCAAATTTAATTTATGGATTTCAAAGCATCAATTGATGTGAACATGCGTGCGATTTTCGATTTTCTGGTTCGTTGTTAACAGAAACGTCTGATCAGAAGAATCAAAAGACAAAATGGAATCCTCTTCTTGCTTTTTTCATGCATTAATGTACTTCACTGCTTCATTTGTTAACATTGCTGGTATACTATCCATGCAATATTTCTAATATTCTTCTTAATGCTTAATAATGATATGTTTGTTGATTTGATGTTAAAAATGTTCTCTCAAACAGCAAATTGAAACAAAACTGTAATACCTTATGCAGGGTTACCACGCTTTATGAAGTAAAAACGAAGAGGGTTTTAAACAATTTTCAGATATATTACATTTGTACATTAACATGACATGACTGTCCAAAAATTAACATTCAAAATTATTGTGAACTTTTAGTGAAAACACTTTCAAAGCGTTAGCAATAGTGATACGTACTTCTTGGTTCAAAAGTTTGTTAATAAAAGTTCAACATCTAGGAATTGCTATTAAATTAATGCTATCGTTATTTTGATTGTTTCAGGACCGCATGTCTTATCTTACAAACCATTACACCTTGTTTCCTGGTCAAACAGACAGGGCATAATCTACCACGAAGTCTGACGAAGAGGACAGTGTATTTCTCGAGAATTGCGCCAAATCTTACTTTTTGAGACAGCGACAGCGCCAGCTATCACAAATAAAAAAAAAAACAGTTTCAGACAAAACCTACGTATTTTTGTCTGGAGAATCCTAATATGCAATAAAAAATGTAGGTTCCCATTTGAGATTTTAAAGTTGTATGTATATAGTTTGATATAGTGCAAAATGGTACTCAGAATGGACTACGAGGTGGAGTAGTTGATTAGAGTACTGTATATGTATACCATGTACGTCGTAGGTTCACATCCAATCACAGGCAAAAAAGATGTGTTCACATAAAGACGTGTCTCATTGCCCCTGTTCACTGCTTTTCAAAACTAGAGCCCACTGCGTATTCTTTGCAATTCTCTCTCCCATTGTCCTGACGATGTACACAAAAGAGTAAATGCATTCGTTGAAACAAAGAAATGCATAATGTCTTTAGCTCAGAACATATCATCGAGAAAGATGCAGAAACGTGAATAAAAATGCATGAGCTAGACATAAAAAGAAATGCTCACTTCCATCACATAATAAACTTCAACGTTACCTTAACAAACAATTTCCAAAAATGCATGAAACTAAACCTGATTCCTGGCAAAGCCCAAAAAAACGCGCTATAATGCATAAATCTCCCACCGAGGATCGAACACAGGACCGTTCGCACAAAAGGTGAGAGTAAAACAATTTGGCTACGGACGAACTCGATAGGATTTAAATTAGGTAAAAACACAGATCGTGGAAAATGAACAATTGCCATCCCGATGGTGGGTCAACAGCTTCTGAAGCGATGTTCTGGCCGATCGCACCAAAGGCGGGAGTCTTAGCCAGTCGAATTATCTGAAGCTCCTTACAAGCACATCTGTAATGACATCTCCACGCCACTTTCATCAAAATCGTCGATTCCTAGACAACATGTAGCTTATTTCCGCATATCTCCGCACAGTCTGATACCCTATTGGAGAGAAAACCGCGATGAATTTATGGTCCCAATCGATATTATATTCCCAGCAGATCCCAATCCTCCCGGGTACGGATTGTCTGAGAGAAACTTTGGAATTAACTCAGGTCAGGTAGCTGAAACCTGTCTCTGGCAATTTCTGTCTCTAAAATAGTATGGTGGCTGGAGCCAACTTATACAGCAACTCCTTCAAAATGCCTATCCGGGAAAGGAAGTTGCTGATGAACTAAAGCTGAAGAGGAAATATACCAGTAAAATGCGTACATTCACACAAACTTCAATTTAATTATTACTTCCTAAGTTTTTTCGTTATTCGAGATTTCAGATTGCATATTTTATTTGTTCAGGAAAAGAAAAGTTGTAGAAAACATCAAGCTGAAAGGCTACATACATTTGCATCCTGGATTGAACGCATTGCCGTGAACGGTGTCCTTAACCCCATCTCGCGTTCTAACAGTTCGTTATTTTTCTCTGCTTTTGTGTGAAATTCTCTATTTATATTTTCTTCTTTATGTAGACGCCAGTCGTCAGGGCGTCTGGCTGTCACACCGGAGACCCGGATATAATTTCCTGGAGACTTCATTTTGGAACTTTTCAAGTAATGTTTTTTATTTGGGGTTTAAGTGTTCTCTAATAAACGGGTACTTTGTGGGAAACATGGTAGGTAAAAGTGGCCAGAGCGTGGTGCTGATCACATCGTCTCCACATATAACCTCCCAAAATCCGCATATCATGGGGTGTAAGGGGTGAACCTCCCAGAATGCACACAAACTTCTCTCCATCGTAGTACGCCCTACTGACGAGGTTGTGGTGTCTGAACTCACAGGTGGTAAAATCCTCTTTGATTAGTATCGTGTTCTGCCCAATCGTGTTTGTCATTCGTCCTCATCTTCGCGATGTGTGTGCGTGTGTGTGTGTGAGAGAGAGAGAGAGAGAGAGACAGAGAGAGAGAGATAGAAAGAGAGAGAGAGAGAGAGAGAGACAGAGAGAGAGAGATAGAAAGAGAGAGAGAGAGAGATAGAAAGAGAGAGAGAGAGAGATAGAAAGAGAGAGAGAGAGAGAGAGATTTTAACAGGATACAATTAAAGGTAAAAATGTAAAATTCCCCGTGCATATAACACCGTGACACGAAGGAACATTTAGGAGATGTGGAGGTAAGAGCCCCACACATCCCCGATCTCCGCCATTTTGCAGGTGTTGTGATCAGCACCACGCTCCAGCCGCCTTTACCCCTCCTTTTCAGGACAGACTCCAGGTACACACTGATTTGAGGCTGGGTGAGCCACAGAGCCGCTTTATGCAGGGATAAAGCCGGAACAATTCCGACCTTAGTTCACTCACCCCGGAAATCGAACCCGGGTATCCACCGTGGCAGTCAGACGCCATACCGACTATATCGCGGCAACTCCTATAGATTCTAACTAGATTGCAAATAGGATCATTCCTTGCCAAATCAAACGGGTTCTGAACTTTGACATCTCAGAAATTGATAATTTTTGGTGCAGTGGTAGTACCAGTAAAGTTGACGAAAACTGCCAAATTTCAGATTTTTTCCGCTCTTAGTTTTTGAGTTTTTGACTTTCAAAAAAGCAAAAATCCCAAAATTTGATGACATTTTGAAATCTTTAAACAGCTGTAGATCAAACTTATTTGACCTAGAGAGCTCAAGTTGGTGTCATTTTCTTCAGTTTTTTAACAGCTTTAATTTGAAATGCAACATCAGTGTGGTATTTGAATTTTGTAATTTCTAAAAAAACTTGAAAATAAGTATTGTAATGTGTGCGAAATTAGTCAAATTTGTTGACTTACATGTTATAACCACAACTATATGCTGATTGATTGATGTTGAAGTCTTCATATTACTCTATTTTATAATTTGTGGACTACAAATAACATTAAAATGCCTAATTTTATCACTTTTAATATCAGGTAAGCAAATTGAAAAATGTACGAGGGCAAGTCATTAAATAACAAAAATCTTATTCTAAACTTCATGGAGATTTATGCAGAACGAAAATTTGTGTTTCGGCACTCAAAAAGGTTCCTTAGCAATAAAGTTGTGACGTTCAAACAGTATGCGCCTGCGCAGTAGCTCGTACAGCATGTCCGCTCCGCTGTTGACTTGCACCGTAGAATAGCAACGAAGTGTTATTAGTTTTTTGTGGGCAGAGGGAGTGAGACCTTCTGAAATCTACAGCAGAATGAAGGTTCAGTATGGAAACAATTATTTAATTCAGGGGTGAGTGTCTGAATGGGTGGAAATATTTAAAGACGGAAGACGAAACGTCAGTGATGAACACCGGACTGGGAGGCCAGTTTGCGTTGGAATGAAAGCAGTGAAATAGTAGGTCGACGAGTGAATCCGTTAATTTACTACACTCTCCCCTGATTTAAACAATAGTCTTCGTACTGAACCTTCATTCTGCTGTAGATTTCAGCAAAGGCGTGCGCAGACCCTCTATTAGGGGGGAAAGAAGCCTTGTTGAAAGTTCATTTGGAGAGCGAAATACCTCATTTCATCTCACTGTTTTATTGTATTGATGGGTATGGAACAGGGGCGTATATAGTGTGTGTCCGGAACCACTGAAAATCACTGTATCCATGGCAACAATGTTCTTTGCCCTACTCCTTTATTCTCCCTAATTTACATATGAACATGGTTTCTTACAGCAGATTCAAAACAACTGCACATAATTTGATTTCATTTCCAACAGTGATGGCCATTAGGGAGGTGGTTGCTCCCTCAAATTTTGCCCCTAATCTACAGCTTCTTAATGTTAAGCCTTGTTTACAAAGAAAAAGTAAACAGTTTCTTGCCCCCTCCCCACTTCTGTCACCCAATCGCTGTTACCGATTTCTAATGTATGGGCAATTTATCTTGCAATCACATAGGTAACAGAACTAACAAATAAAATGTATGCGAGTGTTAATAGCAAAAAATGTGCTAGAGAACGAAGTTGGATAGTTCAATTATATAGGAAATAATCCACCTTCCGAACTTGCTGGGAACTTTTGTCGGCTTGAAAATACTTAATTATGTAAAGAGCATAATATTGTTTAATAACAGTGATAAGATTCCTCTGCACTAAATTCCTAAGCAAGAGTGTTAGAGGGGACAACTGCCCCCTCTTACCCTTCCGTGCCCACGCCTATGAATTTCAGAAGGTTTCACTCCCTCTGACCACAAAAAACTAACAACACTTCGTTGCTCTTCTACGGTGCAAGTCAACAGCGGAGCGGCCATGCTGTACGAGCTACTGCGCAGGCGCGTACTGTTTGATCGTCACGTTAACTTTATGGCGCGTTGCTGAGAAACCTTTTTCAGTGCCGAAACACAAATTTTCGTTGTGCATAGATCTCCATGAAGTTTAGAATAAGATACTGAGTTTTTGAGACTGGACCTAAAGTTTAAACTGGAATCCGAACCAATGTGGAATCTGCCCCTAACGGATATAGAACTCGCGACTCGATTACAAGCAACAACGTTAACATGGGAATATCTGAGTGGTCTCTGAGCGGCGACGCCTTGTTACCGTAGTAACACTGTGTTGTAGCAATGAGCAACAATGAACCTTTCAAGTTAACAATGGCTGTTATTTTACTTTGAACGGGACAACGCGTGTGCTGAAAATTTTCCGCCGCAGTGGACGATAAACTTGGACGAAGAATTATGAACACAAAATAAGAACTTTTTTCTGCGACTAAATTTTCTTGCGGTCAACAGTTGTTTCCCCAGTAGCAATATATCTTTCTCAGAGAAAATATGACCCACAAAGTTGATCCAATCGTACAAATGCAACTCCTAGCCAGTCCGGAGAACATGAATGCTCGACGCAATCTCCGCATCGAATCCCTATTAAAACTTCAGAATTACAACGGATCGAAATTTTAACTTTTTTTCTGCCTCGGTTCTTGTACGTTAAAAGCATGGCGAAACGAGATTTGCTCAAGTTTAACCGGTTGTATCAGACCCACTGACAAATAAATTTCCCATGTGACATGTAAAGACCAACAGTTTCTTCTCAGGGCAACTTCTAGCAAGAACTTTTCATTTTTTTCCACTATTTCTTTCTTAGAGAATGTGAAGATTTATGAAGCACGCATGCAGCATCTGACTTTGTAGATTACCCTGAATCTATTATGCAAAACATTTAAGTTCGCCTTAAAGGAAAGTCTTTTTTTGGAAGTTTTCTCAGCGGTGGCCGGGAAATAAATTGCGCGGCGCAATTGTTCGGCGAAACGGTGAAACTTCCTTATGGCGGATTGACGAGAGGGCTGCCTCCCTGTTCGCCGCGGGGTTGGAACCAACCACTCGAAACCGACTTCAAACGGGGAATAAATGCGGGAGTTGTGTAGCTCTTGGCTACTTTGTCATGGCTATGTTTTACTTCTTTATCTGTGCTTCCATTTTCAGGACATTCATTGTGTCACCAGAAATGATGCATTCTAAATGGCTGGCAGAACAAGCCACTGTGAGAGAATAAATGCATCTTTTTGGTATTTTTCTTGTTTTGTGTCGATTTACAGCCTCTAAAGGCTACAATGAGGATGTGTCATGTTTATATTTTCTTCTACAGGATGATCATAAAGTCTGAAAACAATTTTGCGTGCGCTACTGTCTGCATTATATCTTTGGGCACCATCATCACCTGACGTCAACCGACTTAAGCAGACGTTAAACTTGTATTGGAAATTTCCGGGAAAGAATAATCAATGCATCGGCTGTTCCAGATCCTAGAATTTCGGAAATAATACAAGAAAACGTCTTAAAACTTTTGGGAACGTGTGTTGAGACTGGTGGCGCACTTATGGAGCACGTTTTCCATAAGGAGATGTGTTTTACATCAGTTCTATCATTAATTTCACACTTTCTGGTCACCCTGTATTTTCCTTTGAGCTTCGGACACCTTTGGCTAATCGCGCCAACAAGACTGAATGCTGATCAAATGAAAATGCTCAATTGGGTCTGGACCTATAGTTTAAACTGTGATCCGAGTCATACATCTTCGGAAAGGGACAGAGAACACTGAAACCACATACAGGATTGTGCAGGTTCGTTATCCCGCAAGATGACATATTCCAATTGTTTAGAACTGATATAATAGTTTGTGTTTGTAACATCATTCAATTCATCAGTTCATCATTCATCCATGCCGAGCTTCGTGGCAGAGTGGTTAGCACAACACACTACAACGGCAGGGGTCCCGGATTCGAATTCCGGCCTGGAATGGGTGTGTTTTCATCAATTTCATCACATCATCACTCACCTTCGCGGTTTGCCAAAACAGCAGAAAAAGCTAAGTAAAATAAACCAAATCAATCAATTAAAGCAATTCATCATCATCATCGACGCGACGTAAAATAGCCTAGCAAAAGAAGCTAATAACGTACTAGAGCGCTTTATTATGTACAAACTATAAACTTGTGTGTTACGGAAGTACCAGTCGGGTTTATGTTATGGCCAGTATATTATTATTTAAAACAAGACTCGTTGGTAGTGACAAATCGTAATCAAAAATGCAAATGGCGCCGGTTAACTCTCGCACCTTTCCTGGCACACCATCACCGCATTTCACTATGCAAGCGTCGATGTTGTATATTTATCACCGGCGGCAATATTTTAGAATGTATACCGCATTTACATATAGGATTAAAAGCCTCCGGTCCCCAAGTTATGGTTAACTCAAAACGGTGTTTTGTGATGAAATGTGTGGGACTCAGAAGCGCGCATGGAAAATTGCTTCCGAACAATTTGCATTTACATGTCACCGCGACTGCAAAGCAATTTGTGATTTAATGGCGCCATATCCGCTGACAAGTGGGTTCTCCCCCCTCTTCCCCTCCTAGGTTTTCGCCATTGTGACGTGGTGCATTGGAAAGGCTTCAGCGGAATGTACTATTGTCTATTAGGGAACAAGATGAAGGAAAATGCATTATCGAACGTTACAGAACTTCCATTCAAGCGTAATGCATCTCTAAAATAGAGAAGGAAGTTGTTGTTCTAGGTACATGTACGAGGGTTATGCAAAAAGTTGATGATTCCACCCTCAAAGCATGTCAGTAAACCTTGTTACGTGTCTAGATGGACGAAATGCATTGTAAATAGTTGAAAATATTAATGAAAGATGGCAACACGAGCGGCTGAATGTAAATTATATTGTTAAACGAGCGAGGGGAGATAGAATTGATACAGAACAAATGTAAGTTTTAATAAAGAATGAATGACAATTAAATTTGCAAGAGTAGATAAAAATGAATATTAAGGAAGATATAAAAAACAAAAGGATCGCCACAACAATCACATACGAGTTGACTAGCAAATTAAGGAAGTGAAACTAGTTTTCAATCTGTCTACCATCTAGCAGGAAAGAGTCCTGTTAGGAATTTTGGTTGTTTTCCGACGATGGCGCTACCTCCTGCCGGCTGCGCCAAGAACACTTCGGTTGCGCTAAAATTGTTTCCTTTCTACCTTATGTTAACTTGTCCTGAGGTATCTCATTGCTCTACCACTGTCCTAAGCCGAGCAGGTAGCTACCTAACATAACCTGTTAACAAGACAGGGTCGCTAAAATAGTAGTTTGACAAGAGACCAAGTCGCGAGACCAAGTGTCTTCTGGGAGTACGATTCCAGTTCAGATTACCATTTGGGAGTACAATTCTAGTTCAGATTGCCATTTGGGAGTAAAATCCCAGTTCAGATTGCCATTTGGGAGTACAATTCCAATTCAGATTGCCATTTGGGAGTTCAATTTAAGTTCAGATTGCCATTTGGGAGTACAATTCCAGTTCATATTGCCATTTGGGAGTTCAATTTAAGTTCAGATTGCCATTTGGGAGTACAATTCCAGTTCAGATTGCCATTTGGGAGTACAATTCCAGTTCAGATTGCCATTTGGGAGTTCAATTCCAGTTTAGATTGTCATTTGGGAGTACAATTCCAGTTCAGATTGCCATTTGGGAGTACAATTCCAGTTCAGATTGCCATCTTGGAGTTCAATTCCAGTTGAGATTGCCATTTGGGAATACAATCCCAGTTGAGATTGCCATTTGCGAGTACAATTCCAGTTCAGATTGCCATTTGGGAGTTCAATTCCAGTTCAGATTGCCATTTGGGAGTTCAATTCCAGTTCAGATTGCCATTTGGGAGTACAATTCCAGTTCAGATTGCCATTTGGGAGTACAATTCCAGTTCAGATTGTCATTTGGGAGTACAATTCCAGTTCAGATTGCCATTTGGGAGTTTAATTCCAGTTCAGATTGCCATTTTGGAGTACAATTCCCGTTCAGATTGCCATTTTGGAGTACAATTCCAGTTCAGATTGCCATTTTGGAGTACAATTCCAGTTCAGATTATTATCTTGGAGTACAATATTAATTCAAATCGTCAATAACAATTTACGCCACGTATACCAGTGGCTATAAAATTATGCACATCACCTGACCTCCGCTTGTGTGACTTGTAGGAGTTGCAAACTGTCTAGTGGAAGGGGATTCGCCAAATGTTAAATGAACACAACAAGAAACGTCTTGGCGCTTACTTTCATTTGGTTAGCCCTTATATATATTCTGTATAAACGTGGCGCAATATTATTTATTTTAGCTTTTCTACCACATTTCCCTACTTTCGTTAACGGCAGTGAATAGAGAAAATGATGAAAGAACTCTCACAAAGGGACACTCATTTCAGCTCAAGACTTCAACCTAAAACCTTCCATGGCGAGATTATAAGTCAACCATTAAACGCTACAGACCAACGATACTTATCTACATAACTAATACTTGGAGGTTTGGTAAATTTCGTTTTCAAAGTTTGTTTTAAGTCAATTTTATGCGCATATAAGCCACTTGGTACTGGACCTACAGTTTGAAGTGGCACTCGAGTCACTAGGTTCTTCCTCAATTCAAGTATCGAACCCGGAACCTCCTCAATGCAAGGATATATGTAGTTACCAATACTCTATCGGAAAGACCCCTGATGTATTTGAAAGAACATACTATCACACGTAATTTATATTACATACCTGAATACCTCTGCTAACAGAAACAAGAGGCATATTATGGATTTTATCATAGAATACTCAGCTAATAGAAATAGAGAAACTGCGGATTTTAACATTGAATACTCAGCTAATAGAAATAGAGATACATCGCGGATTTTAACATGAATATCTCTGCTATCAAAAATAAACATTGAGCATTTTAATATTGAATCCTCAGCTAATAGAAATAGAGAAACATTGCTGATTTTAACATTAATACATCTGCTATCAGAAATTAAAGGAAACATTGCGGATTTTAAAATTGAATCCTAAGCTAAAAGAAATAGAGAAACATCGCGGATTTTAACATTAATACATCGCCTATCAGAAATAAAAGAAACATCGTGGATTTTAATATTGAATCTTCAGCTAATAGAAATAGAGAAACATCGCGGATTTTAACATTAATACAACTACTATCAGAAATGAAAGGAACATAGAGGATTTTAACATTGAATCCTGAGCTAATAGAAATAGAGAAACATTGAGGATTTTAACATTGAATCCTAAGCTAATAGAAAGCGAGAAACATCGCTGATTTTAACATTGAATCCTCTGCTAACAGAAATAGAGAAACATCGCGGATTTTAACATTGAATCCTAAGCTAATAGAAATAGAGAAACATCGCGGATTTTAACATTAATACATCGCCTATTAGAAATAAAAGAAACATCGTGGATTTTAATATTGAATCTTCAGCTAATAGAAATAGAGAAACATCGCGGATTTTAACATTAATACAACTGCTATCAGAAATGAAAGGAACAAAGCGGATTTTGACATTGAATCCTCTGCTAACAGAAATAGAGAAACATTGAGGATTTTAACATTGAATCCTCTGCTAATAGAAAGCGAGAAACATCGCTGATTTTAATATTAACAAATCTGCTATCAGAAATAAAAGAAACATCGCGGATTTTAACATCTATGTTGCATAGCAGAGTTTCCATCCTTGAGGAAAATTTCTGCTCTCGCATTAAATTCTCTAAACCGATTTTTTTTGCATGAAAAGTTCTAAAAGAGGTCTGAAATATTTTTTGGTTCACGCTTCGTAAATTCACCATTCTTCATTTCAAAGAGATGGTGAAGCATCACCTCTTGCACATGTGGAACATTTTGTACATTAGAAGAACAGATCCCACGCTGCAGAAAGAACAGGGATATTGATTCGGTTTCTTCCACGCTACGGTGACTCTCTTTGTCCCGACGATTACATCAAAAGTTGACAACGCGTCGCTCACATTTGTCCGCCGACAGAATTAGGACACGCATCGCTGTCGGCTGCTTTTTTTTGACGTTGAACACATTTTTCCCAACTCAGTCAGAAAAGGAAGGAAAATTAAAGATGTGGCGGAAACGACAGCGATTTATTCTTCATATTTTTAAGAGCTGGAAGGACATATTCTCTCCGGTGGTTTCAACAAATATGCTAGTTGTGAGTTGGACGTTCAGTTTATTTCAATTCAAACAAAAGTCCGTCTCTCTGACAGTTGATCTTTAGTGTCTAGTTCTGTAGAAGTTGCCGAATAGTTAAGACCCACAAGAGAAGGAATTAGAAGCCCTGTAGAGCGTTAATATGTGTATGTATGAGAGAGAGGAAAAGCAAGAAAGGGGGAAAGATGGGGACGATAGAGGGAGAGAGAGAAAGAAATGAATACAGAGAGCAAATAAAGAGAGACAGAGTGAGAGACAAAATTATGGGTGGGGGTGAAAAAAGAAATAATGAAAGTGAGAGAGAGAAGAAGAAGAGAAAAAGAGAATAGCAGAGAGAAGAAAATATAAAGATAAAGAGAGAACAGAGAGTAAAGAGAAAGAAAGGTAGAATAAGAAAATCAGAGAGCGAGAGAGAGAGAGAGAGAGAGAGAGAGAGATAGAAAAATGTATAAAGAGGGAGAGAAAAGACAAAGAGAAAGAGGGCATGAGAATTGATGTAGAAGGAAAGACAGAGAAACAATGAGTGAGTAAGCTATATGAGGAAATGTAAGAAAGAATCAAAATGAGAAATATGGATTGATAGATCGCTAGAGAGAGAGAGAGAGAAACAGAGAAAGAAAGAGAGAGAGAGAGAGAGATAGAGAAATGAGATTCAGGTGAAGAATAAACAGAGAGCATGAAAGTTAGAGAAAGAGAAAGAATAAGGTGGGATGAAAGATATAACGAGAGAGGAAGAAATGGAGAAAGTGAGGGTTAGTGTAGACAGAGAGAAGAAAGAGAGAGAGAAAAGAGAAAGATAGAATGAAAGAGAGAGAAACACAGAGTGAGAAAATAAAAGAAAGAAAGAGAGTGAGAGAGGCGGAGGAAGAGGAACAAGTCCCTGCTCCATCGCATGAAAATAACCTTCCACTCAAAATTGACACGGTATGCCTCTTGAAACCGAACCTGCGGAGGAGACATATTATTATACACTATTACAATTGTGCAAGCCCAACTTTTGTTTCAAATTACTTTCACCACTTTATTAAACTAACTTATTAGTAACAGTAGTGGAATGTGTAAACACCATGCCACCCTATTTAACCTTCTACTGCTATTAACTTATATTGTTAGACAAAATTCTACATTTCAGAGAATTAAAGAAAGATAGATATACGAGGGGAGAAAGAAAAGTTTTGAGCCTCACATGGAAGGAGTGATGCTAGGTAGTTAACATTTTGGAGGATGTATGGTTTGAGTTGTAGGACACTCTGTGCGAACTTTTATCAAATTCACATGTTTTCTTCTATATTTCTTGTCAGGTTGAAAATGAATTAAGTGTCAGAGAAGAGAGTGGCCGACAGGGCCGTGATTCGGTACCTCTGTCGGAAAGGCCTCACTGCACAGGCTGCTTTGGTCGAGTGTGGCTTCACCGCACTTCCCCATGCACCTTATTCCCCCGACCTGGCCCCGTCAGATTTTCATCTTTTCCCTGCTACGAAGAATTCACTTGGAGGACGTCACTTCCACACGGACGAAGGCGGTCATTCCGTGGTGTGAGACTCGGGACAAATCATTCTACCAGATGACTTTAAACGAATTGCAGCACAGAATGCAGAAGTGCATTGAATTGGGGGGTGATTATGAAGATTATGTGATCATGTAGAGAAATCATAATATGAAACTGTAGCTCAAACACCCCTTCCCTGTGAGGCTCAAAACTTTCCACTCTTTCCACGAAAGTTGATTCATTGCTCATTAAGAGAATATGTCCAGCTGATTAAAAGAATGTATCGTACTAGCCAAATTAGTAGTTTTAGGAGTGACATGTGATGAAAATTTGACCTGGTTTACCGCAACGATTATAAGTTATTGTATGCATTTATTATGCACCATCCTTTATCTGGATCAATTAGATGCAACAGAAATAAATAAAAAATAATGCAAGCATGTAAGCAAGACAAAAAGAGGAGTCAGACAACTTCAATTTTTTTAAATTGTGATACTTTTCTTAAAATTTTCCTTTCACCGAATATTGGGTCTGGATTTATCTTCACCAAGAGAAATTTCTCTTTGTGTAGCAACACTGACTTTGCCAGGGGCTGCACGAAAACAGAAAGGTTAGAGCACTTTTCTCCGGCCAACGCTGTTTCCAGCGGTAGATCACAAGAAACTGGCCGCGTGCTTTTAAATAGGCAGTAGCCCACTTTTTTCTTCGCCCCCCTCGGCCTTGCGGATACAATCGGGGAGGATACCCGGTCGTCAGAAGAGTGCGATGGAGAACGATCAGTGGCACCACCCTGTGGCGCATATTGTATCTACCAATATCAGTTGGCAACCCTGTCGGGACACAGATGCGCATGCGCAGAAGTCGTCCATGCTTAGGCAGCTGCTAGAGTCGTTTTCACGTTCAGAAGACACAAAGGCGCTTATGGAGAAACCGCACAGTGTTGCCAATACAGCGCTAGCTCATGTCGCCGGGAAATGATGAGCTTCCTTCACAATGAAGGTGTTACATATTTTGTATATATAATGATAATTATATGTAATTATTAATATTAATATTATACTGTGAACATTACAGTTCATTAGCATGCCATTTTCCCATTAGATTTAATTTAATACACAGGCACATTTAATATTCATTCGCCTTTCTCTGTAATTATTTTATAGAATAACATTGAGATATGGTAATGTGTTACATATATATATAAATTCGTTATTGTCTATGAATTTATGTGTACGTTGAAAACTGAAAGGTGATCTTCATTTCAGTATTAATGTCGACAGAATGTAAACAAAAACAACGTGTATTTGCGACAGCACTAATGTTGCTCACAACAGCAGCATTGGAAATAATTGTCAATTATTAAATTAAAGTAATTGCAATTCTATTATAACAAACTGCATGAAGTTAATATTTTTACTGAATGGAAATAAAATAACAACTCGAAAACTTGGTGGTGATTAGCCGGAATGCTGCGGTGAGTCAGCTCAAGATGGCCAGACAACGTCTCCTTACTTCGCGCGCGGTTCGGGTTAAAAAGAAACTCCAAATGCATGGAAGTAATATTTGTGGGAACCTTTGAGTGGTTATAAAAAATAATTTCATTATTTTCTCCACAGCGTCGTCGCTGGAAGTTGTTACTTGGAATTACAGAACAAAAAATTGCCAGCGACGACATTTTCTACTGCACGAATATAAAAAATCTCCACATACTTATTTTGAATATTTTTTTATGCGAATATGCTTTAAAGTATAGTCTCGCTATCAGTCGCGTTCATCCGAACGGGTTCCATTCAGGAGACGGAGCAGGCACTGCGACGACAGTCCAATGAAGATCGTCATCAACCCGTGCCAGAGCGTCACAACAAACGACGAGTGAGTAAATAGAGAGCCAATTGCAGCGTGCAGAAACAGAGATCCGAAGAAGAGCATTCTCTGGCGTCCTGGTGCTTCTCAGTCTCAGAGCACGTTCGGATGAACGGCTCCATTGCCACGAATCTTGTCTGAACAGACGAAAGTTCCATGGCAGACTGTCTGCGAGGCTTGGAGCTGCCTAAGGATGGGAGATTTCTGCGCATGCGTACCTGCGTTCCGAAAGGGTTGCCAACTAATATTGGTAGATACAATGTGCACCACCCTGTATATAATGTGCAATTACCCATATATTGAAACTAACTGTATAAAATATACTAAGGTGCAAAAAAAACGCAACACCTCAAAAATATTGATATATATGATGACATGCCAATTTTAACCGTTACTTTGTGCTTCTATGTAGGTTTTTTATAACTTTAATTGACAACAATGTATACAGAGACAATTCAGCAGCAGAATAAGCTCAACAATGGCCAACAATGGTAACAAAGTGTATACACAACCACAATGACATACATGTTAAGCTGCATTCTTGTGCAATAAAATTTGTTTGTTTCAACAACAAAAGCAAATAAGCCATTATTGCCACTCACTGATTGTGTCTTCTTTCTTTGCATGTGAAATCCATCACTTGAAGGACGTAAGATGCTATTAAGTACGGAGGACGCTGCCAAAGCAGTTGCATTGGTAGAGAATGGGCGCAGTTTGCGTTATGTTGCTCAAGTGTTGCGTACCACACCGTCCACAATTTCACGTACCATCCAGAGATACAGAGAGCTTGGTACATATTCTAGACCAGTGGTTTCCAACTTCAAAAGGTCCGAGGGCCAAAATTATATCCAGCAGTTGATTGGCGGGCCGCATTCTTTTTTTCTTGGAGGTGGAATTAAAAACTACAAGAACTGTAAGTACTGAACTGAAAATGTAGTACTTTCGCATGACCTAAATTTTTAAAATGAGGTAATAAAACAATGGAATTACAAATCAAACTTGTATAATTACAATTTATTTCACAAAAACCCAATACTTATTGATGAATTGAAAGAAATTAAAGACACACCATACAAATAAGAATCCTTCATAGTAAGTGTTCAATGTGAAAATTGAGCCCGATCTGCTTCTTTTATTAAAGTTGTATTTGAATTTCTGTATTTGAAAGTCTCAGAAGGTGAAGCAGTGAAGAATCTGCCAGTCGGCTTCTGTAGCGGTTCTTGATGAACTTCATTGATGAAGAAAGACTTTCACACGTGTATGTGCTGTCGAAGATCGATGTCATTCTTTGCCCAAAACTACGAAGGTTTGGAAAGCGTTCCTTTGAGAGGTATTTGAAAAACTCTGGCCCCTTTTCTTGCCTAGTTTGAAGGAACACATCGCCTTGCAAATGACACAATTCAAGTTGGAGAGAAGCTATTTTAATTTTCAATCTTACGTTTTTTGGAGATATTGCTCATTTCGATATTTTCACAAACTTTAACAATCAGTCACAGTACAATCCGAGTTGGAACACTGGAAATCTCTTCGTACTTCGCGCGTAGTAAAACAGATCTCTATAGCGCCGCTCTGCAGTTTGTTTCTGAACACAAAGAGTGAAGCCTTCGCGGAAGCAGGCGAGTTCATTCCACATAGCGAAGGGATGGAATGCATGGTGTGAATAGAAAGTTCCGTCACTTTAGATTCTTCTGATTATCATTATTGACTGCAAATTCAATTCTACCTGTGATATTGTCTTTCTTCACAGAGCATCCGTTCCTTCAGTAAAAAAAATAACGTATTTTAATAAAAATAAATAAAATTAATGTATTTTGCAAACTGGCTTCGCGGGCCGCAGAAAAAGGCAACGGGGGCCGCATGCGGCCCGCGGGCCGCCAGTTGGAAACCCCTGTTCTAGACGGCCAGGTTCTGGACGGCGGCGGTCAACATCTGCAAGAGACGACCAGTTTTTGCGCCTTAAGGTTCTCCGTAATCGCCACATGACTGCAGTTGAAGTCAGAAATCAGCTTGAACATGTGAGAGGTGTGAATGTCAGGAAGTGGACTGTGAGAAGAAGGTTGCATGATGCCAAACTCTTATCCAGGAGACCTGCTACTGACCCTGAACTTACAAGAAAACATCGAAAGGATCGCTTGCGTTTTGCAAGACACCATAGTGACTGGAATGACGAGCAGTGGGGAGCAGTTCTCTTTTCTGATGAGTCTCGATTTAGCCTTAGATCTCCAGATGGAAGAGAAAAGGTTTGGAGAGAACAGGAGAAAGGTATTTACCGTGCACATTTTCGTCAAGAACAGCATTCAACGGTGGCTCTGTGATGGTTTGGGCAGGGATATGCTCGACTGCACGAACAGACCTGGTTCTTGTGGATGGTGGATCACTCACGGCACACCGCTACATTGAAGAAATCCTTGGAGATCATGTTATTCCCATTGCTCACTACATTGGTGAGAATTTCATGCTCATGCATGACAATGCACGTCCTCATGTAGCACAATGTGTCAATTGTTACCTGAATGATGTTGGAATTGAAGTTATGCAGTGGCCAGCACGTAGTCCAGATCTCAACCCTATCGAGCACGTTTGGGACATTTTAGGAAGAAATGTTCGCCATCGTGCCCCAGAGACCCTGCAAGGCCATGCGAGAAGTCCTCAGACAGGAATGGTAGCGAATCAACCAGCAGGACATCGCTGTCATCATAAGGAGTATGCCTCACACGATGCATGCTGTAATTGATGCCAGAGGGAACAACACACGTTATTGAATATGATCGGAGTAGTAAAAAGAATCTCGTGAAGTGCTACAGGGAGTCAGAAAAATATGCCTGAGATCAAAGTGGAAGAAAAATTTCACAAAATCATGGGAAATGTTCAGTGCGCACAATGACTGTACAGTTTACGTTACGTTACATTACGTTATTCATGGCGAGTTGGTTAAAGAAATTACTCTTTCTGTGTTAGAAATATTGTAGCAAGAAGAAATTTTCTGCAAAACTTATAATTACAAGCATGTCATAAAGAGTTTGGATTAAATATATCACCTTGTCTATAAAATTTTCAAGTGTTGCGTTTTTTTTGCACCTCAGTGTATATGTAACAAATTGATTTACCGACTGTAAACGAACTAACATGGATAATGCGGCTCTGACTTTTAGTGGTGTGTGTTATTGTGTGTGTAAAAGAGGGAGAGAGGGCGGAGGGAGGGAGGGAGGCGAGAGAGGGGGAGGAAGGGAGAGAGACTTGGCACGCAAAGATCTATTTTCTTCAAGGCTAGTCAGCTCCATTTGTTCGTGTCCTGAGTTCATGTCCCCCCTCCCCAACCCTCTCTTTTAGGGAACCTTGTCCTTGCGGAAAGAAATGGCGGACCATCAATCAGGATGCCAATACAAAGTCGGGTGACAGGTCGGGCGGAGGAGGAAAGCCTTCGGAAACGAACACCACCAGGATTCCTGTCAATGATGCAAGATTTCGAAAATAAAAAAACACCTTGTTGTGACGTCAGGAACACTCCTCGGGGCTATAAAACTTTCAACAAAGTAAGTTGCCGCAGAAGATGTCGAGAAAAGAATGTTTCCCATTAACTGTTCTTGAAAGTATTCAATGAGAATGACTTTAAATTAAAAATCACTTAATTCCAGACGGCAAAAGTTCAGATCCGATATTGAACATTTCACCGAATAGAGCTGTTCAGTACCAAAATGTTCCGGTGGCGGCGCTACGCCCTTAGAGAATTCGTTCGTCATTTTGTTTCCCTAAGCTTTACATTGAGCGGAAAGGACTGTCATAATAAAACGTTATTTTCAGTGAATGAAGAGAATCTCGTGTAAATTGATAATGATTAGGGCCAGGATTTTCATGACTTAGCATATTTTTTTTTTGGTAAGGCTGATGTGTTCCCTAAATATGTATATAGAAATTCATATTGTGAAGAAACTAATTCAATTAAGGTGCTTTTTAAGGGCATTTATTGGCATATTTGGGCCATTTCTACGTGATAAAGCATATTTTGATGGATTTTCGGTCATATTCAGCATATTTTCGCGTTTTCAAGAAATATACAGTCATTTTCCAAGTTGATTCGTCTACTCCCACGTCCTACTGCAGCAAAAGCGTTTTCATTTTTAATTGAAAATTTACAGAAAGTATTCATTGTTCATTTCAACTCATCAGGGCCCATAAAGTGAATTAAAGATAATATGTATATGAAAATGTTTCAGCATAAGTTAGTTATTGATGTTTGAAACAGCCTAGTTATAAGGGCATATTTTTCAAATTATAGTGCATATTTTGTTAAACTTTAGGTCATAAGAGCATATTTTATTTTGCATATTTTGGTGATTTTCCCCATTGATTTAGTTGTTTTTTTGCCACTTTTGGCTAATTGCGAACATGAGGATAGGTGATTTTATGATGAAGGGACATTCACAGGGTACATCCATGTCCAGGCCGGGATTCGAACCCGGAACCTCTTGCGTCGTAGCGCGGTGGAATAACCATAGAGCCCAGCTTAAATCTTGTAGACAATGTATCGAGTCATAAGTTTCAGAAAATGACATTGTTACGAAGTTGAGATTTAATATATTAACCCTACCTTACCCTTGCCGTACAAGAAACGCACTTACCTGAGGCTGGGAGGCGGGGGAGGGGTCAGAGGCCAACACATTTTTATCATTAAAATGTACGATACAAGTTTGTTATTGAATCACTGCTACCTTTGTTGTTCATATAGCTGCAATTATATAATAACTAGCTGATTGCCCGGCGTTGCCCGGGTATTTATTTGTACTAATCTTCTATTAGACAGGAAAATAATGAATTCTAACTATAGTGTAAACGAAGTTGGAGTTGAACGGCATTGGGAGTGTCACTACTCATCTTAGCAACCCCAGAAACTTTGGATTCCACTCTAATATCGGTCGTTTTCTATTAGTTTTACTGTACATGTTACCCTTCCCCCCTAGGGGTGCCAGAAGTGTCTTATCCCCATAGTATTTCTTTCCAGATTGTAAGTGACACGTGTACCAAGTTTGATTGAAATCGATTCAGGCGTTCGAGAGTTATGCCGGCACAAACATACAAACATCCATCTATTTTTATATATTAGATTATAGAAATTACTATCATTACCAATAAATTGTACAGTGTTACAGGAATGAGTGTGACGTCGGAGCACCCATTCCAAGGGAGAGGGAGCTTACAGGTCCACTACGTGAATTTTACTTCCTATGTACATTACCTTTAAGATGTGGACACTCACAAACATTCATGCCCAGGTTGGGATTCGAAGCTGAGACCACTGGCGTCGTAGCCCGATGTGCTAACCACTCCGAAACGGGGGCCAGCTATCAACAGATAAACAATCCTTTATGCAGTAACTTGATAATATTTTAGTGTACGAAATACTATAGGTGTGACTGTTGCAGATATTATTAGACTAATTAAATCAAGAATGTTTAGGTGGGCAAGCCACGTGGCATGAATGGGAGAGGATTCTTGTTGGGAAACTTGATGGTAAGAGAACTGTAGGAAGGCCAAGACGAAGATGGAGGGATAATGTTCAGGTGAACCTACAGGAAATCGGTAAGGATGGAAAAGATTCGATTGATCTTGCTGAGGATAGGGATAGATGGAAGGCTTGTGCTGTTACAGCAATAAAATTCGGGTTTAAGAAGGTAGAGAATTTGTTAGTAAAGGCTAACTCAATCCAAATTTGTAAGGGAATGTAATATGTGCTACTTATTAACGCTTGAAGAGGGCAGCACTATCGACATAATCAGTTTTTAAAAGGCAACAGATTCAAGGGTTAGCATTATGAACGTCACTCCTATCTATTTAATAGAGTAGTGGCTTGTATTCACCTTTTTAGTTAAATTATCTCATAATAATATGGTACAGAATAGTAGGGAATATGTGAAGTATATAGCCCAAACTGTTATATGCTTTATATACATATAACACATTGAGATTAATATCATAACTGCTAATACTGTAGTTCAAAAATGAAGTGATGAGTTTGAGTTTTGAGTATAAGTTTGGGTAAAACTATCAAAGCCTGGAATTGTCTGTAACTCGTTTATTCTGTAATTGTTGACATTCGTACTTAGTTATTCTGCATTGCGAAAGATTCTTTAACAAGGTATTTCGCTTTTTTTTAACGAAGTTAGTATCTATTGTCGACATATCGAGTAAATATTGTTCGTTCTTTTCTCGCTTCCTGAACACGCAAAATGGCGGGCAAATCTTGACTAGCGTTGTGTTTCAAATGACAAAGCAGTGTTTCAACCTTTTTAACAGAAAAAATCCCGCATAGCCCCGAAAACCATTCCCACATAGCCCCAAAAACCATTCACTCATAGCCCCAAAAACCGTTCTGGATCGTTTAAGCATCCACAAATAGCCCCAAAAACCATTCACGATAGCCCCACGCACCATCACGGTGAGGTTAGGTTAGGTTGCTTTAGGTTGGGCAATATAGTGAAAAAACTGTGTGTTCGGAAACACTTACCGGGGATTACGTCAACAGATGCTCGCAACAACCGGTTCAAGTACATGGCTGGAAATGCAAGCAACAGCTTTCGTGCATCGGGCGGAGATTATTATAGAAAAATACATGAATTAGCGGCCAAATACATTGAAAAATGCGAGAAAACACTTGTACGACCTTCCGAAATTACACAGAAACTCAATTCCGTAAGTACTTTCTCCTGTATATTTGAAGAAATCTGATTCCCGGCTTTGATAGTTTTACCTAAGTTTGTAACCCTTGAAAATTCATTTTATCATGAATATGAATAATAATTAGTAAATTTGAAAAAAATATATAGCTACATAGAATTATATTTCATTTATGGAAAGAGATTGTACAATTGCTTATCAAATTCCACGCCCAACCTGAATATTCTTAATATCAGGCGAGATTGCTTACAGTTTATCATCAGTCAAGGTCATTCAAACTGAACAAATTGTGCTAGCTAAGTTTTGAATAAACATTTATGAATTCATCGCAATTATCCCCTGTTTTGTCTTGATTACAATTGTTCACTGTGGCAATTTTCTTACCTTCAACTTTTAACTGGACAATATTTATAGCAAATTCTGCCTTCGTCACAATTGTACTGCCTGCACCTTGCAAAACGGCGTTTCCAGCAAGTCATACCAATTGTTCTCAATGTTGCCTCGATCCCAATTGTCCGAGGTCCGCACAATGTCCTACAAACGTACCGGGTTTCCAGCCCTGGTTGAGTCTGCATCAAATAACTAATTGATTGTTGACGTTCTGTTGTTTTTACTTCTATGGGCAAATGGGATGGCGCTTACTTTTCATCCTATTGGCATCCAGTTTTGGACGGTCTCAGATATTCACGAACGAACCAATGAACACGTGAGACGAGACAGGACTGCGTGTGCTGCTTCGCTCTGCAACTCGATTTCCTCCCCTTCTCTGCCGCTTTGTGCATCCTTGCTCCATAGATAACTGCGACAGAATATAGTTTTTTGCGACTAGACCGTCGAATTGATGGAGTTAATTAATTTTGCATTGAACTGTACATATTAGCAGACCGATTGATGACAATAGATATTCACAATACCGGAAACATGTGTCACGGACATCACATGTCAACCGTAATGAAATATTAATATATTAGAATCGAATGGTTTTGTAATTTACCAAGACGGATTTCGGATTTCCTCTGTCCAGCCATCAAAGTAAATGCTACCGTTAATATCCGGAGAGAAACAACAATTATTGATTCACTTGGTGGACAGTGCCACAATTCAAACTGCACAATGCACATCTCAGAGCCTGACTCATTCAGGAAGGAAGATAATAACGTTGATGGCGAGGCGCTTTCATGGTCTCGCATGGGGCAATTATACCCAGGAAGCCGAAGCTGCTATTGCTCCATTTCATTTCGAGCGGATGAGACTCAGAACAATGGAATCCTTAGGATAATGACCGGTCAAATTGGTACTTTGGTAGGCTTGACTAGGAATCGAAACAAACTCCAGTATGCAGGGGCGGTTCAAGATAAAAATTTCACTCGGGGTGACGTGGATTTTTTAGCGCCCCCCAACATTCCACATTCCCATCCCTAACTTTCCACCTGTCATCCCTAACTTTCCACCTACTTTACCTAACTTTCCATCTGCCATCCCTAACTTTCCATCTGCCATACCTAACTTTCCGCCTGCTTTACCTAACTTTCCACCTGCCATCCCTAACTTTCCATCTGCCATCCCTAACTTTCCATCTGCCATACCTATCTTTCCGCCTGCTTTACCTAACTTTCCATCTGCCATCCCTAACTTTCCGCCTGCTTTACCTAACTTTCCACCTGCCATCCCTAACTTTCCACCTGCCATACCTAACTTTCCGCCTGCTTTACCTAACTTTCCACCTGCCATCCCTAACTTACCACCTGCTTTACCTAACTTTCCACCTGCTTTACCTAACTTTCCACCTGCCATCCCTAACTTACCACCTGCCATACCTAACTTTCCACCTGCTTTACCTAACTTTCCACCTGCCATCCCTAACTTTCCACCTGCTTTACCTAACTTTCCACCTGCCATCCCTAACTTACCACCTGCCATACCTAACTTTCCACCTGCTTTACCTAACTTTCCACCTGCCATCCCTAACTTTCCACCTGCTTTACCTAACTTTCCACCTGCTTTACCTAACTTTCCACCTGCCATCCCTAACTTACCACCTGCCATACCTAACTTTCCGCCTGCTTTACCTAACTTTCCACCTGCCATCCCTAACTTACCACCTGCTTTACCTAACTTTCCACCTGCTTTACCTAACTTTCCACCTGCCATCCCTAACTTACCACCTGCCATACCTAACTTTCCACCTGCTTTACCTAACTTTCCACCTGCCATCCCTAACTTTCCACCTGCTTTACCTAACTTTCCACCTGCTTTACCTAACTTTACATCTGCCATACCTATCTTTCCGCCTGCTTTACCTAACTTTCCATCTGCCATCCCTAAATTTCCACCTGCTTTACCTAACTTTCCATCTGCCATCCCTAACTTTCCACCTGCTTTACCTAACTTTCCATCTGCCATCCCTAAATTTCCACCTGCTTTACCTAACTTTCCATCTGCCATCCCTAAATTTCCACCTGCTTTACCTAACTTTCCATCTGCCATCCCTAACTTTCCACCTGCTTTAACTAACTTTCCACCTGCCATAACTAACTTTCCACCTGCCATAACTAACTTTCCACCTGCCATACCTAACTTTCCACCTGCCATAACTAACTTTCCACCTGCCATACCTAACTTTCCGCCTGCTTTACCTAACTTTCCATCTGCCATCCCTAAATTTCCACCTGCTTTACCTAACTTTCCACCTGCTTTACCTAACTTTCCATCTGCCATCCCTAAATTTCCACCTGCTTTACCTAACTTTCCATCTGCCATCCCTAAATTTCCACCTGCTTTACCTAACTTTCCATCTGCCATCCCTAAATTTCCACCTGCTTTACCTAACTTTCCACCTGCCATCCCTAACTTTCCACCTGCTTTAACTAACTTTCCACCTGCCATAACTAACTTTCCACCTGCCATAACTAACTTTCCACCTGCCATACCTAACTTTCCGCCTGCTTTACCTAACTTTGCACCTGCCATCCCTAACTTTCCACCTGCCATCCCTAACTTTCCACCCTGGTCCCTCTACTTTCCACTCCCAATAAAATCTTGACCATGTTACATATTTACTGTTTTATATAAGAAAAATAATTGCCTTATTAGTATTACTGTTAAAGAATACGCTTATTGTAGGTATACTTTTATTTATACATAATAATTTCAAAATATCACTAATCTCAAGCTTAAATTCATACACGTGTTATATTGAACGGCAATAAACAAACATTTGTTCGTCTCAGCTTTGAATTTGAATTACTCTACTTTGTTGAGCTCTTTGTTATATTTGGAAATGAATTGACTGTATGCTTTAATCTGTTGAATGATGAAAACAAATTTTATTTTTGTTTCCGTTAATTTTCTATTTTTATACATTGTCCTTAATTTTTCTACAGTTATTGTCATATGCCTTTTTTCATTAAATTGATATTTACCTCCTAACAATTTATTTATATTATTTTATCTTGTGCTGCCATCTATTTTTCTTTTCTGAAACTCCTTTGTATCCATCTCTTATTTATCTAGTGTGTAACAACTCTTTTTGAAACAAATAGCCATGATTATAAAATCAAAATTAAGGTTTCGTTTTGGTTTAAGGTTTGTATGTGTATAAATATAACATTAAATACTCCCAAAAATACTATTTATTTTCTACCTTCCCTCCCCCCTCCCCCACTCCCACAACCCCTCATTATTATGAGCGTTCGCCAGACCATAGTAGTAATGTATCGACGTCTTGTAATCAGTGTGTCCTTTTCCGAGTTCCAGTCAGGTCGCATAATGTTTCAGATTCCAATTTAAATGAATCCCGAGTCGTGATTAGCCTATGTGTGTAAAAAGTGATGTTAAAACGAACTTGACCTCAATAATGCAATTTGTTTATTTTCTTTCAGCTGTGGTTCCCTCTTTCCGCGAGAAATAACGAATTAACCTAATCATCAACTCAACAAATAAAAATGCATCTCTAAATTAATTAATAAAAACTGTTATTACACACAAAATACTATTTTATCGTAAATGTAAATGAAATGTTATCTCACCTAGTGAAAACAATGTGAAAATTGTTCTAATGAGTGATATATGATTGTCAAACACATACATGAATACATATATTAACTCTTTTTTACATGTAGAAAATATAATTGGGACAATTTAATACTAATTTGAAACGATGAATGGCAATTAAATCGATCGTGAGTCACGCCTCCTGCTCCTCCGAATCGAATTTCACTCTGATTGGAGGAACGTATATTTCACAACACTTCCTTGTTTCAGAGCTACCAATATAATTTCGTAAGACGTTGGACCTAGAAAAATTCCATGCGACATATTTTTCTAACATGACTGTACAATTTAAAACAATTCAATTTTATGTAGGCCTCACGTCATTACGAATTCTTTTAGGGAAACCAGATGTTCCTGTTCTTCCACACACAGACAATGTTCATGAACTTATGAGTAAATTTAGGGAAACAGTCTCTGTTCTTGCTAAGAAGCGAAAGGCGTGTGTTTACTGGGGAGAAGTAGACGATGTTGGAGCACGATTGAAACACACTTCAACAATCCCTTGCGCATTGCACAAGAAACAGACATTTCCATGGCGTTTGCGTAGTGTCCTAGGCTTTTAAACCTCACGCCATACATGAGAAGAAATGAAAGAAAATATCAGGAGGGAAATTGAAGGAATTTCGAGAGAAACTGTCCAACAACTCTTGTAACGAGGTACGTGCTTATTTTAATTGTAACTGTCTATGTAATTGTATGAGCTTATTTTATTGCATAGCTAGTGGTTCCAGTAACGTAGATGTTGCATCGAGTTTGCCGGCAGACGGGGTTTTTCTTCCCGTCGCGCTAGCCACCGCTCAGCGGCCAAAGTGACCGCGAGACTAACTGTAGAAACACCATAAAAACAGTACTTGTAAGCCAAGTCAAATGTGCCGTAAACTGTTCATTCATTAAGAAAAACACAATCAAACATTCATCAACACTACATGCAAAATTCACTTTCATAACACATTCAATTTTTCTATCGACAAATGAAATAACAACGAGTGATATTCTTTTTCAAAATTTTCATTTTTAAGAAAGGACACTAGTGAAGAAATAAATAGGTAGTGTTACGTTACCAATGCACCAGTTTCAACATGTTGACCATGGTGAGTTAATGAAGGAGTGCAAGGCTTACCTAAAAAGATAGAGAAATATCTGATTAATAATTACAATTTCATTACATATTTTATGTCAAACTGTATTATCAATGGATAAAAATCGGACATGGGGTCGACATTAATAATATTTGCAAAAAATATCACATGCATCTTTATATTTGTGATAGTGTATATGGCTATTGCAGGAAGATGCTTGCAATTAGAGTTAAAAAATCGAAAGATCATGGTATTTAATCTCAAGATGTATTATTACTTATCGGGTATTATAATACTACATTGAATGAAAGACGGAGGTATATTCAGTACAATATATTTTCTACAGATACACAAAACTATTGCTTCAACTAGAAAACCCCATGCCCGACCCTGTGGCCGAGTGGTTAGCACATCGCGCTGCGACGCCAAGGGTCCCGGGTTCGAATCCCGGTCGGGCTTGGTTGTTTGTGAATGTCCATTCATCAATTTTATCATTTCATCACTCATCTCCATCTTCGCAAATTAGCCAAGAGGCACAAAACGCGAAGTAAAATAAACTAAATAAAAAAAAAAAAAAAATAGAAAACCCCATCTATTATGCACAAGGTCTCAAAGTTCCTATTAGCAATAAAAACAAACTTAAATTGTTGTGAATCATTTTACAGTATCAGTGGTTCGAGACTCGACGTATAGATAACTAACTCAATAGGTATCTTTAAGGAAAGATTAAGGAGAATCTTTTTGAATTTGTTCTGGGTTTTCATCTAAGATGCTGAATTACCAACCACAGTAATATATTAACATACGCCGGTTATAAGAGTGTTTTATGTAAAAGAACAATATAATGCATGTAATAATCAAAAAACTAACTTTACACAACCATAAACTTGACAGGCTAATCAACAAAAATAATTGAACATCTACATACAAAGATCTTATAACATTCAAGATATTTCACAATCTTATCTTCTACAGAAGAATGACCAAAACATATTATAATCAACAACAATGAATAATATTTACTATGACCTTGTACATATTGTGTGTCTATGAATTTGTATTTTTTACTGTTGTTTGTCTATTGACAAGGGTATAAGTGTGCTTAAGTGCTTTGTGTAAATCATGATAGTCATTCAATGTAGGAAAATAAATGTGTTATGGTTAAGTGTGTGAAAATATATGAGCTTTGATCTTCTATATCTAAAATCTAAAAAAGAGTTAATATAATACTGGTATAAAAAGGAGAGTTAAAGAAATAAATATTGGAAAAAAATAAAAAATACTCAAGTCCAGCGAGATTAAAGTCAGATACATATTGTGTGTGTGTGCGCGCGTGTGTATAAAATGGCCAATGCAGCAAATTGATTGCACTAATTGTTTATGAGGTGGCTTGGAATTAAAGGCTTCAATGATCTACATCAAATTAAAACAGAGTGAATTAATATTAAAAACCATCAGGTTAAGATCTGTGCAATTGTTTATTTAAGATAATCAATTTGAACGAAATGATTACTACGGTTAGCTTGACGTGAGGTATATATGCAATGCGATATACCTTAACGACAGCAAAAAATACTAACTTTCCTCCTGGCTCTAGTCACATATCTCTCGAAAATAGTTGTAGGTATATATAAAAGAAATATAAAGATATTCGAAATCAATAACTAGAGCTTGGAATTGTATGTAATTACATATTCTATTCCTTTATAGATACATACCCTGAACAGGAAAATGTCAACGAATTATATAACTGACATAATTTTGCTCCAGTTTTATGTTACGTATTTTTACATATTTGCCAGAATATTACATATTTTACATATTGGCTTATTTACTTTACATAAACCAACATATTTCGGTATTTTTTCCTTGATCCTTTTCCCTATACAGTATATTCGATCTGTGAAACATGATGAAGAAAATTTATAGCTTATGTGATGTCATGTTTTCTAATCAATGAGATGTTTAGTGCTTACGATCACGTAAAATTGATTGATTGAGTTGGTGTTTTAAGTCCAATTTATGCACAGTAAGGCTAATCGGGACTGGACCTACAGTTTAAAGTGGAATCCGAACCACTTTGTGCCTCCAGAACACCTAAAATTGACTGCCAAGTCGAAAAACAGGCTGAATGAAGAAAAATGAAAAAAATAAACGGGAACTGTTATTTATTGAAAGATGCTCGAGTGTCTCTCCCCCACCGCTTTCTGGTTACATATTTTCGTTTCGCTTTTAGGATTAATCAAAGCACCTAGAAACTTGGCATCGGTGGACAAGAAAGCTACTTCCTGTACGTAGCGAGTTACAAAATAACTACTATTGTAAAATAGTACAAAAGTAGCTATATATTTTCATCCGATTGTTCTTCCCTTCAGATGCTTCTTTTCCCAATTTGTTTCGAAAGTTCAAAAAGCTCATATTTACTTATTATAAAATAATTTGCGGTGCGAAAAGTAATTAACAGTTGACAAAATTCGTTTCTTAAATATGTACACGTTGCTGTACTTTTTTCAGTTTTTTCACACATTTTAATTTGAACAACTTATGTCCTTAAAATGATGTTGAATATGTTCAAATAAAATAAATAGGTAGCAGAATTCTTGAACTTGTTTCGATACAAGATTGTTATTAATAATACATATTATTTGATAGTACATATTTAGCTACATATCCTTTTCATAATACATATTTAGGTACATATCATTTTGATAATACATATTTAGCTACATATCCTTTTGATAATACATATTTAGCTACATATCCTTTTCATAATACATATTTAGCTACATATTATTTTTCATAATACATATTTAGCTACATATCCTTTTGATAATACAAATTTAGCTACATATCCTTTTCATAATACATATTTAGGTACATATCATTTTGATAATACAAATTTAGCTACATATCCTTTTCATAATACATATTTAGCTACATATCCTTTTCATAATACATATTTAGCTACATATCCTTTTGATAATACAAATTTAGCTACATATCCTTTTCATAATACATATTTAGGTACATATCATTTTGATAATACAAATTTAGCTACATATCCTTTTCATAATACATATTTAGCTACATATCCTTTTCATAATACATATTTAGCTACATATCCTTTTCATAATACATATTTAGCTACATATCCTTTTGATAATACAAATTTAGCTACATATCCTTTTCATAATACATATTTAGGTACATATCATTTTGATAATACAAATTTAGCTACATATCCTTTTCATAATGCATATTTAGCTACATATCCTTTTCATAATACATATTTAGCTACATATCCTTTTCATAATACATATTTAGGTACATATCCTTTTGATAATACAAATTTAGCTACATATCCTTTTCATAATACATATTTAGCTACATATCCTTTTGATAATACATATTTAGCTACATATCCTTTTCATAATACATATTTAGCTACATATCCTTTTCATAAAACATATTTAGCTACATATCCTTTTCATAATACATATTTAGGTACATATCCTTTTGATAATACAAATTTAGCTACATATCCTTTTCATAATACATATTTAGGTACATATCATTTTGATAATACAAATTTAGCTACATATCCTTTTCATAATACATATTTAGCTACATATCGTTTTCATAATGCATATTTAGCTACATATCCTTTTCATAATACATATTTAGCTACATATCCTCTTTATAATAATATATATTTAGCTACATATCCTTTTCATAATACATATTTAGGTACATATCATTTTGATAATACAAATTTAGCTACATATCCTTTTCATAATACATATTTAGCTACATATCCTTTTCATAATACATATTTAGCTACATATCCTTTTCATAATACATATTTAGCTACATATCCTTTTGATAATACAAATTTAGCTACATATCCTTTTCATAATACATATTTAGGTACATATCATTTTGATAATACAAATTTAGCTACATATCCTTTTCATAATACATATTTAGCTACATATCCTTTTCATAATACATATTTAGCTACATATCCTTTTCATAATACATATTTAGCTACATATCCTTTTCATAATACATATTTAGGTACATATCATTTTGATAATACAAATTTAGCTACATATCCTTTTCATAATACATATTTAGCTACATATCCTTTTCATAATACATATTTAGCTACATATCCTTTTCATAATACATATTTAGCTACATATCCTTTTGATAATACAAATTTAGCTACATATCCTTTTCATAATACATATTTCGGTACATATCATTTTGATAATACATATGTAGCTACTCATCCTTTTGATAATACATGTTTAGCTACATATCCTTTTGATCATACATATTTAGGTACATATTTTATCAATTATTGTAACATATTTATGTACATATTTTGTACTTTGATATTACATAAAGATCCGGAGTCTATTAATAACATCAGTGAAACTGTTCTGTAAACTAAGAATAACCAATTATTGCTTAACAATGTATTCATCAAATATGAAACTGAAATAATCATTTCCAAGCTGATGTTATGTACTGTGATTACTTGTCTTGCCTTGTCTCCGGGTTCGATCCCCGTCGGGAAAGTATCTGGAATTTTTGCATCTGTTTGATTGGGGGTTAATGGGGCAAAAATGATATTAAATTAATTTCTAGGCCTATCCAGGCTCCATATCATGAGGTGGAAGAAATAGAAAGGAGGGTTCCTATTGTGAGGGTCAATAGGAACATTTTTTGTGGGGGGTTGTGAGCATTAGAAAGGGAAGGATTGATTATGAACCTTCATATGTGGGGTATGAGCCCTCTAGCTTAATTAGCTTACCTTTAGATATTATATTTTGGTGTATAGTCCAAGCGTTTACCTCGTTAACGTTCAAGAACTGAAGAAAGCCGCCGCCACGAACGTGGGTGTGGTTAAACAGCGGTCGAGTTGTTTCTGTCCAATCACACTCAACCTTCAGTCAATGGAGACAGCTGTCACTCTGCTCGTCTACTCCACGTGGAGTCTTTCACATGACTGCGGATACGCTGTTGCCGTACTTTGAAACTTGTGTGGCAACACTGTGCGTTGAATGTGATTGTTGCAGCTGGTTGGCGCGCTCCGTGGACTTCAAAGCCATCCGGTCGTTAACGAAGCTAGCGCGTCGACTATACGATGCACTATGGGGTTTGATACCATTGGACAAAGTTTAATTCTTTCGCGTATAGTGTAATAAGAACATGTTAGGTTTCATGTATATTTTACCCTATCATGGTAACCCTTTTTTAAGCATTTTATTTATATGTTAGTTATAACAGTGGATTACACAAAATTGTTTATTATATGCGTCGCATAAAGTGGGTAACTGGAGGAAACACTAGGGGGTAAAGGCAGTCAGGGGCGTGGTGCTGATCACATCACCCCCAACCTCGGCCGTGATCAAGAAAGTGTGGTGCAAAGCACAGGGGAGCACTTTACTTTTTTACTTATCTTGTCTGCCGTTGTTGTGACATTAAAAAGGATTTTTGAATTGCAGATGAGAGTATTAGGAATGATACTCGTATATATGAAGAAAATAATCTCAAAATAAATAAAACTATACAAATTGATTTCATTGCTTGATAATTTGGAAAATTTAATTAATTCCTTTTAATATTTTTAAGTTGAATTCAAGATGGTTAATCTCACACTATGAGTAATAAAAAGCATGCTAAATCCAAATTAATATACATGGCTCCTAATTTGCGAAAGTATTTTAAATATATTCGAGGGGAGTTGATCGCGAGGCGGTGGGTGTCAAGATTTCGTAAGAGTAAGATAATAAAGATAGAGGGATAAGTATATTTCATAATTAGAACGCTTTAATTATTTCAAAACAAGCGTTTTAATGATATACTGGCCATTTCCAACTTTTGATTAATCTTGTTATGCATCACAAGAAAAATACTAATGCCATCTATGTACAAAAAATGTTACTTCTTCTTACAAAAGAAGCGAAACTTTAGAAAACACTTCATGCACAGGATAATTAAGATTGAGCCTTATATTAGAGTGGAATACGATCCAATTAATGTCATTACACCGGTATTTGACCGCAGTGTGCGAATTAACGGGGGAGAGGTGGGGGGGGGGTGTCAGGAATTTCGTCACACGAAAAAAATATCCCCAACAAAAGACAATTATTTATATCCCTGCTAGGAATGTTATAACCCCCCTAAAAGAAAATAATTGTTTGATTTGTTCTTTTAAGACCATTTTATGCACATTAAGGCTAATCGGGACAGGACCTACAGTTTAAGATAGGATCCGAACCACTATGTGCCTCCACGGGGTGTCGAAACCGGGACCCCTTGATTACAAGGCGACCACGCTATCACTGCGCCACCGGGTTGGCTACTCAAAGAAATTAGAATTAATGGCACATAGTGTACCATTTTTACCTCCGTAACAAACACAATTGAAAAATCATTCGTGTCCATTAATGGTACCAGTCATCAAAGATTTCCCTGCTGAAAAGTATGCAGCCTTGAGGATTCTGCAACTGACCAACCTATCCGAGCCAACAGTGCACTCAGAGAACTAAATGCATCATATCGATTGGTGCACCAGAATGCATCGATTGATGCACTTAATTGTGTTTTATGGCTTCTTCAAAGAATCAGATTCACATTTGATGCATTTGCAGCATTTTTGTATGTCGTGAAAGAAACACCAAAGTGCATTATTTGATTCAAGTGAGGATTTATTTCAATGCATCAGTTGATGCGTTTTGATGCACCAGAATGCATCTTCTTTGATGATGCACTTAAACGTTTCGTCTGAGCTACATAAATTCTGTAGATCAGATCAAACGTTTAAGTACATCATCCAAAAAGATGCAGGAAGGTGCATCAAGGAACATCAACTGATGCATTGAAATTCATCTCGACTGAAAGGAATCCTCACTTGAATCAAATGATGCACTTTGGTGTTTCTTTCACAACATACAAAAATGCATCCAAATGCATCAAATGTGAATCTGATTCTTTGAAGAAGCCATAAAACACACTTTAGTGCATCAATCTATGCATTCTGGTGCACCAATCTATATGATGCATTTAGTTTTCTGTGTGTAGGCTGTTTTCCACTTATGTTTCCGTGGCGTAATGCTCATATTCTACATGTATTAAAGTGTTCACAAGGAACTTGTAGTTAGATTAATGAACGATAGATGGCTTTACTTGCTCGATAAATCTTTTGTGTATGGTCTTTGGTTCCGAAGAATGTAAATATACGAAGTGTTTCTCAAGCACATGTAAATGTTATTATTACGGTTAGGATTTTTACGACCTAAAAATCACCAAAATATGCAAAATAAAATATGCTCTTATGACCTAAAATTTTACAAAATATGCACTCTAATTTGAAAAATATGATCTTAATGAAATCTATGAGAAAGGGGATTGGCCACAAGATTTCACGGAGACTGTTTTGGTACCTCTGCAGAAGAAAAGCAATGCCAGAAAATGTTCTGAGTACAGGACAATCAGCTTGATATCTCACTCGGCAAAAATTCTTCTAAGAATTCTGAACAGACGCCTATACTCGAAGGTCAGTGGCGAGTTAGAGGAAGAACAGTTTGGTTTCAGGAAAGGAAGAGGTACAAGGGATGCAATTGGTTTACTGAGGACCATTGGGGAAAGATATTTAGAGAAAGGAAAGGAGGTGTTTGTAGTATTTGTAGACCTGGAGAAAGCCTTTGATAGAGTGAATTGGGTTAAACTTTTAGAAATTCTGAAGAAAATTGGTGTAGATTGGAAAGAGAGAAGACTTCTAAGCAACTTATACATGAATCAACGAGTTAAAGTGAGAACAGGAGACGAAATGACAGAAGGCTGTGAAATTGGAAGAGGAGTACGACAAGGATGCTGCCTATCGCCTACTTTGTTTAATATTTATTTAGAAGATATAGTGAAAACTTGTTTCCAGGGCACAGGAGGTGTCAAATTAGGAGGAAGAAGAATAAACTGCATAAGATTTGCTGATGACATGGCATTATTCGCTGAGGATGAAATAACCATAAATAGTATGTTAGAAGAGTTAAACAGCAGCTGTGAGCAGTATGGGATGAAGATTAATGTAAAGAAGACAAAGGCAATGGTTATAGGACGGAAACCAAGGAATATTAATGTGAGAGCAAACAGTGAAAGAATCCAGCAAGTGGATAGCTTCAAGTACCTCGGATGCACTATAAGCAGTGACATGAGCTGCAACCAAGAAGTGAAAATGAGAATCGCAATAGCAAAAGAAGCTTTCAATAGAAGAAAAAATGTTTTTTGTGGACCCATGGACATAGGTCTAAGGAAGAGATTAGTGAAATGTTTTGTGTGGAGTGTAGCACTATATGGTGCAGAAACCTGGACGTCGAGAAGAAATGAAGAGAAACGACTCGAAACTTTTGAAATGTGGACATGGCGAAAAATGGAGCGTGTAAAATGGACGGACAAGGTAAGAAACGAAGCCGTACTGAAAAGAGTTGGTGAAAAAAGATCTATACTGGAGACCATCAAGAAGAGGAAAAGAAACTGGTTAGGACACTGTCTAAGAAGAAACTGCCTGCTAAGAGATGCTTTGGAGGGAATGGTTGAAGGAAGAAAAGTCCGTGGAAGAAAGAGATATCAGCTTATGGATGATATTAAATTAACTGGGTCGTATGCTATTACGAAGCGTAAGGCAGAGAACAGGGAAAGCTGGAGATTGCAGTGAAAAACCTGCCAATTAGGCAGAACACAATGAATGAATGAATGAATAATTATACTGTTTCAAACATCAATATGTAACTTATGCTGAAATATTTTCATATAGATACTATTTCTAGTTCACTTTATGGGCCCTGATGAGTTGAAATGCACAATGAATACTTTCTGTAAATTTTCAATTAAAAATGAAAAATATTTTTCTTGTCAAGGAATCCACTTGAAAACGAATCCACTTCGAAAATGACTATATTTCTTGAGAAAGCGAAAACATGCTGAATATGACCAAAATCCATCAAAATATCACGTAAAAATGGCCAAAATATGCCCTTAAAAAGCACCTTAATTGAATTAGTTTCCTCACAATATGAATTTCTATATATTTAGGGAACACATCACCCTTACCAAAAAAATGTCATAAATTCCTGGCCCTAGTTATCATAATATTTAATAATCTACGTTAGAACGAATATTATAAGGTACTGAGAACGGCAGGTAATAGTTTAGTTTACAATGGTAATATACACTATTTTACATAACAAATAAACACACATCCCAAAATGAAATCGCACATATGCCACTGAGTGGGGGTATCCCCACCCCCTTTCAAAGCAAAACAATTCGCGCTGTTTTCGTGCGTTGAGTCGTCGACTTTGGATCTCGCCAATAAAAGGTTCCGTGTTCGATTCCCTGGCTCACCATGGATCTTAATGTGTAGTTATTGCTTCATGAAGCTCGTCTAATCATCAATCATCCACATCGCCGAGATTCTTGAAAGTGACAGAAAAGCGAAGCAAACTAACAAAAGTACAAATATCTGTTGTATACAGATATTACATAAAAAATAATGGCTCGAGGAGGACTCGATCCTAAGTCTCTGATATAACGTGTCGTTGTTTGATGGTTCGTCGTACCAGAAATCGAGATTCGAGTCTTGATCGATCGTAACTCCTTAGCTGAAATTCTACAGGGTGGCCGCAAAGTGGGTGTACCCCCGATTTTTCGTCGGAAAGTATGTTTAACCCTTAAACGCATAAATTATTTCTTGTCAATTTTTTCTTGATTTTAGTCTAATAAGTAGTGTAATTGATGATACTACTGGGTCGATAAAGTATGAACCCCCCTCAGGCAGATTTGGCTACACTTAAAACTAGCTCAACATGCCCATATGAGCTTTTTGCTCAAGTGTGGCACCCTGTCTAATCCAAGATTTTTGTAAAAATGCCCTCGGGAATTTCCCGTGAAAGTATGACCCCCCTCAGATTGATTTGGCTACACTTACAAAAGCTACATCTGTGAGATTGTTGTCCATGAGCTTGTCAAAAATATGGCCCTTCTTGATATTGTTTTTGCTACACTTAAAACTAACCCAAAAAGCCACCCACACCCACCCACATACACACCCACACACACACACACACACACACACACACACACACACACACACATATTTACTTCCGGTCCACTTCCTGTTTAAGTTCAATTGGGCACCAGGCTCAACTTGCATATCTAGTACTAAGACAATGTATTGTGCAGAGGCCTTCTAGAATTGCTCTGTGACTCTCTCATTTCTTACATCATAAACATATGATTTTTCACCTATGAGAATAACACTACATATCGTGTCATCAGGGAGTGTATCGTGGAATTCACAGATAATTTTAATGTTTGTCCTGTCATTAACCACAACTTGTTTCCTTTTTGAAGTGTTGATGACAAACATGGGTCTCTGTGCTTTGAATTCATCTGGTGTGTAATACATGTCAGTATTGCCAGTAGTGACCCTTTTGTATGCTGTAAATGCTTCATATAATTTAAGAAAATCATCCTTGGACATGTCTAAATTATAATTTTCACTAGGGAATACCTCATTTCTGCCATTTTTAAGATATATGTTCTTGATGTTGCAGTTATCAAATCTACTTGAATTTTTTTCCTGAATATTGTGTCTTCCAGTCTGAAACAGTACCATCACAAAATCTGGCATGTCATATTGTATACTGGAGAATGAATTTGTAGCATCAAACTCATAATAAGTACCAGCGGCAGGCTTCTGTACACATTAATATGTATAAAATTGTAAAGGAATCTGTGGATTTTTTATTATATCTGCTTTGTATTTAAGAGCATAACTGGCTTCATATTCAACAACTGGGATTCTTAGCTCCAGAAGTCTGAATAATGCATTTGCCTTCATCAGGTAGGGTATTGGGCAGAGCTTCCCCTGTAGAATTTAATGTACTGTACCTCATCAAAGCATTATTATCATTGGCAGCTCTTCTAAATGTGATTCTTAAACCACCCTTTCACATAATATCTTTGTAATCTGAGAAGAATCCTGGCAACAGGCGCATAGGAAACAGCACAGTGTGGCTCTTAGATAATATTTTATCACCAGCCTCAAATCCACCTATTTTGTAGTAAGAAGCCTCGGTTTTGGATAATTTTAGTCTGGCCAAAGCTGTAGAGGTAATCCCAGGGTAATCTACTCTGTTTATAACAACACCATGTTTTCTGATCTCAATTTCAGAGAACAGATGTGGCACAAAATTGTCCACCAATCTTATATTTGAATTTGCCGGATAATCTGTACCATCGAGCTTTACAACATCAAATTTGATGTATAGATCTGCTCTGTGGGGGTGTATAAAGCCATCCCCTACATCAAGATCAACCTCAATCTCTGTGTTGGGTTGATTTAAATTTGCAAATGTCCTCCTGTTTGGGGGGAATGATTGTAGCTCATAACTCTCTATATTTTCCATTTTTTTTGTATGTATTGTTATTTAAATATTAATCTCTATGATTGCAGTTGTTGTGGCTCCAGCAAAATCAACTATTTCTTCTTTTTCATTAGTGACCATCAATTCAATATAATCTATTCTATTATGGCACACAGGAAAATATAATGTTGGAGATGGAGTGTAGATGATGGGCTCCATAAATTCAGAATTAGGTTTAAATGTTGCAATGATGCCAGTTTGTTTGTGAGTGCCTATGCCATTTGATTTGGTGATCATACCCTCGGCCACATTACAGTGAATATTCAGAGTCTCTATGGCTAAGAATTTAGGTATATTAATAGCAGTGTGTTTGATGGCTGGTTCAAGTTTTGTGTTGTTCTCAAAGCCTAACAGCTCTCCTATAGTACCCAGATCCACTGTTTCTGTAGCAGATACAATCTCTACTCTGTGAGTGACAGAATTTTGAGTTAATACTATACCTCTGGGTAATTGAGCATTTAGAGTGGACAGATTATATTGCCCTGGAGTGATGACAATTTTTTGATCCCCTACTGCAATTGTGTTGTTGTGGTGTGTAATATTAGGGATCAAGTACATGCCATAAAATGCTCTGAGAGCTATTGTTTTGGGATACACTATATCATCCTGTAATTTGAGTTTCAATATTGAATTTTGGCTGGTGAGATGGAATACCCCCATGATGTTTTAAATACCACAAGGCTTTTTGAAAATTTTCAATTGATGGTTTATTTATTTGAGACATATATCTAAGAACAGATAAACACAAATGTCCACAATTAACATCTTTGAAGTTTTGAACACGGGCATTATTGTAATAAAGATTAGCTGATTTTAGATATTTTATTAAATTTTCAGGTGGAACACCTCCAAATGAATCAAACACAAATGCCTCATTGTTTAAATATTTAAGATAACAAATCCAGTGAGTGCCCTGATTTTTGTACTTATCCAAATTAACAATGCCACACTCTTTGTTGAGTGGTTGTTCTGGTAAAGAATCAGACATGTACACTCCTCTAAAATTTTTGATGCCCAGTGGCTTGATTATAAAGCTTCAATATCTTGGTTTGCAAGCGGCTCTTGTTTTTTTAAAACTTATTCATGGCTCTCTTAACACCTTTGCCTTGTTTCTCCATGGCCAGGTTATGGCGCTTCAATTCATCTAATTCTGCCCTATTCTTCTTGGCATCTATTACTGTTTTTGCTATGGCAGCTGATCCCCCAGCCAAGCTCCCAACAGCCCCAAGTGCTGCTAAGATGGCCGGGATAGTGAATATGAAACCCCCCACATGTGATTTTTTTCTAGATTGTTGTAATTTTTTAATTGGGGGGTACTAAGCAACAATTTCATACCATGGCCCTTGGCAATACAAGAATTTTTTTTCTTGCGCTGCTTTTTGGTTAAAAGACTATCAATAGTTTTAAGAGATTTAAGACCTGCATAAGGTATTTGATACATAACACCCTTGGCCTTCATTCTAGGTTTATTATATACATATTCACAACCCCCACCCCAGTTTTTGTTTGGTGTTCATACCTATTGTGGTCCCCAATGCTGCTATTTTTTCACTTAAAGAAGCATTTTTGCTTACAAATCTACCAAATGCAGCCTCTTCTAATTTTTTGTCTGCAACATGTCTCTTGTCAAGATCAGAATGTGTGTTGTATGCTATGTCATGGTCTCTACAAGCAGCATCTAGGGGATTAACACCAGGATCCCCTCTGTTTAATCTATGGTCCAATTTTGTACCGGGACCACAATACTGATAGCCTGGAATATGTAGTTCAAATGGCAGCTTGTTTATAATGTCATTAACAAACCCCCGAACCTCAGAAATATTCCAAAATTTAGGTGGTAGAGTATTAATAATTTTTATAAGATATCCAATCCCCTTAGTGTCATTCACTATAAAATTAGACAATTTTGTGCCAGCATTTTCCTCCCCAGCTGTCACCAATAACCTATCTACAAGTTTCCTGCCATCATCAACCCACACAAATTCTTTAGGCAGGGTGTTGTATTGTTCGATTCTACTGCCTGTCTTAATTTGTGACCATATGGGCTTGATTAAATTATTGTATTTTGCTCCACTGCTAGACTTGACTCTTTTTTGTGTGGGATCATTGTTCTGGTATAGAGCATCTGATTTTATTAATATTTCTTTGTAGTGCTCATAATCTTGATCTGTATAGTTGCCAGGCCTTTTCCTAGTCATCAGTTCCCACAACCCAGGTGTGCCGGGATATTTAACAAAACCACCTTTTTCTCCAAGATGAGATTCTGAATATACAATGAGATCATCTCCCATAAATGTTACTCTGAAATTGCCTTTTCTATGTATGATGCTACCATCACGCTCTGTGTGGGCATATAAGCCAAAAACCTCATCTTTGTTGTCTTTAGGTGTGCTTAAATATTTTGAGCAAGAAGACCCAATTCAATAGGATCCTGAGTAGCTTCAATTCTTCGAGGAGCAACAGGACTAGGTGTATGAATACTGGAAAGTGGGGTGATTGGATAATCTAATATGTTCCTTGCAGCTACAGGTACAAGCTCTGTGATCAAATTTTGATTTTGCTCTGTAACAGTTTTGATATTTTTACCTAATTCACTAATAGCATCAATAATAGGCTGTTCTGTTTGTTTGTGTTGTTCATAAATTCCTCGGTTCTGTGATTTCCATCCCTTAAATCTTTTTACAAGATAATCTCTTAATTTAAGATCATCAATGATTGGCCTTTTCATGGTTATTTATATATGTTTCAATGTCTAGAAAATTGTTGATTTTATTTCTGTATTTGCCACTATTGGGTTTTCTTGTCATATCAATTGTGACAAACCCATAACTGTCCTGGTTCAAGCACCTACTGCAAAACTTGGAAAAATCATTGTAGCTCAAGTCCCCACCTACATATTCATCATGTATGTGTTTGAGGTTGGTATGATCTTGATGAAACACACATATAAAATTGCTGTTGTCTCGGATCAGCTGCTTGGGTATTTTTGAAAAAGTCTGTGCCAGGTAGAAGCAATCAATGTTTTTGTGTCGGCCCTGTGTAAAGAAATTTCTAACCTTGTTTTGATTATCCAGTATAATGTCATCAAACACAACAACAGAATTATCGAGACATTCATGGAGTGGCTTAACATCTGATTCAAAAGTGGCAATATCCAATCCATCATATAGCTTCATCAGCTGCTGATATTTTAATTGTTCCAAGCTCTTAGAGAAGACATACAAGTGCCTGTTTTTCCAGGCTAACCAGTTGGGTGCCAATAAAAAATTATCAATCATTAGTGTAGTTTTACCACAAGCCGATGCCCCAAAAATAAGACATCTAATATTATCAGGCAGCAACTTGCCATTTCTCTTAATCTGCTGTTCAGGTTCTGGCAGCCTCTTTATAACATCCCAGGTGCTCATATTATCACTTTGTTTGCATCGATCCAGCTGTGTTCCGGAAGTCCTAGCCATTTGACAAGTAACTTGTTCCCTTTTCTGCGGATGATTTTTTCTATGAGATATGTGTCAGGCTGTTTAGTTTTGTTGAGTTCTTCTTCATAGAACCGGCCTTTGAGAATTTCTCCTCGGTGATCTTTTATTATATATGTGTTAAGGGATTGTCCTGAAGGCTTCTGTAACACATTTTCCAGTCTTGGATTTGAGTGGCACAGCCCAGGCAAATTTTGAAAATGTATCTATTACAGTGAGTAGATACTTGTAGCTCTTGTTGATTTTGTCTAAGTTTTTCAGCTGTCCACTTGCCATCTCAATCAAGTCGCACTTCCATAAATCATCTATGCCTTTTATGACTACTGGCAGTCTCTTATAATTATGTCTGGCTTGTCTGTGTAATTCATCAACAATAATTTGTCTAGACATAATATGTAAACAAGAATATTGCAACTATGGGGTGTTCAGCAGCTGATACTACAGGATTTTCTAAATATAATTTGTCTCCTATTTGTATATGAAATTCCAGAGAGCCATCATCTTCAGCATAAGATGTTTCTAATGTATTGGGATCTGTAAAATCCTCTAACTCGACATGGAAGATTTTCTAAATGCCTGAAGTATATCAGCTAAGAGGGTCACATCAAGTTTTAAATATGCTTTGTGATAATCACCAAATGTCTGGCATTTTAAATTGTTCCACATCAACTGGGCATGGTGATAATCATCATCAGTGATTCCAGATCCTCTGATTTTGCTGTAAAACTCTTGTTGTGGTGGCAGAGAACACTCATCAAATTTAGAAAAATCTGTAACATAGTCATATGGATATACACCCTTCCGCCTAATTAATTTCAGGTCCTGATTTGGAAACAAAGCTCATGTGATTTTGAATTGATCATCAGATAATTGAGTGGCCAGTGTAGCCAGGCTAGCAGACAGAATTCTGTATGAATCAAGAAATCTTAAGTGAATAGGAACACTATTAACTTTAATTATTTTGCTAATGGCAATATATTTCTCAATATTTTCAGCTAAAATATTTAAATTCTGCTTGTCAAACCCCTCGTACCTGATCAAATGATGAAAATCATAATTGGATGCACCATGGCAAAATATGGGGACAAATTTTGGTCTCTGGATCTTAATATTACAGCTATTACACAGGGGCATTAAGAATTTACCATCTGTATGAGAATGGTGATGAACCTTGATATTTGCATCTGAAAATTCAGAATCACATACCGGGCATTTTTCTGCATTGTTGAAATCTTCAATCTGTTCCTCTGTTAAAGGCAACATGGGTTTTGATTTTAATAAGACATTAGATGCTATGTCATGGCACTCATTTTCTATTCTATCTGCAAATTTTTTGATGGCATCTGCTCCCATGTATAAATTTTCTTTACTAACAACACCATCCTGTACAACAACATAATAAAAACTAGAAGGTTCATGTAACTGGTATGATGTACTTGAAGATTCATCAGGATCTGGGCTACAGAATGCAAGAGGTTTGAGATTTGATTCAAACTCACAGACTATATGTGCTGGGTGTTCCAACAAGGCTTCAAATTTTTTGAATTTGGCATTTTCACTTGGATTAGGCATCACCATATGAACAGGTTTATGGTTGCCACAGTATTTTAAATGTTCAATTAACTTGTTTTTTGCAATTTCTGCTTTCTCTTCACGAACCCCACTTACCATTTTTTGACCATCAAATACAGTTAAACATCTTCTGCACAACTTGAATATTCTATGAGTTTTGTCTAGTTGTTTTCTGACTAAAGCTTCAAGAGTATGTAACAAAGTGTAATGGTATGTGCCATCTCCTTCAATTAAGAGCAGATCAATCGGAACAGCAGAATCATCATCAAGTGTACTGATTCTGAGAGGATCTATCAAGCAATTGCCACGGCCAGTAGAACAAATAAATACATTAATAGATAATTGTTTACCATTAATATCCCTGGCCTTTTTTCAAATTTATCAATATTCTGAACAGACATTGGATATTCTAAACCCTCCATTGCTTCATCAAAATCATTTTCATGCTGTTTATAATAACTTATTCTCTTTGGATTATCTGAAACTGGATACAAAGCAGCTAAAATACACCACAGAAAGCATTTCTGATCATTATTTTCTATGTTAAGCACAGCTTTTTTGTTTTTAATATTAGCAGGTAAAGGCACATATGTGGAACTTTGTAATGGGCTGAATTCAGAAATATTAATATATAACTTGTGTGGAGATCCGCATAGGCTCCATCCAGACTCTTTTGCTGCAAATTCAGAGTGTTTAATATTCAATTGATCTATCAAACTGCTTATTATTTTGTCTGAATTTGCATTTGAATATACCGGTACAGTTTCTGTTATGTGGGGCTGTGTAAATTTTGTGCCATTTGGCTTCTTATATTGTGTAAACAATTTGAGGGACAGCTTATAAGAGCCATTTTGTGCATTTAGAATTGCCTGCACATCTGGATTTATACTGTTCAAAAAATTCTTAATGCCACATCTTGGCTCTAATACAAAACGGTGATCCCTTAATTGGCCATTAAAACTGCTATGGATAGGTGGTGCATAGCGTGGCTGCTTTGCTGGTCGAGCATTAACAGGTGTTTCATGCTTCCTTTTCAGACCAGATGTAGATGGTTGAGGGGGCAATATTGATGACTGTGCAGAGAAAGTACCTGTATGTTTATATGTGAAGTATTCCATGCTATATTTTCTATGGCATTTAGGGCATATTTTTGTGGGAGTTCTGCATTTGTCTGGATTACAATTCCTTTGATGCTTAGCCCAATTGGGGCTGGATATATTCTTATTGCATTGATTACAATATTTTTGAGTTGGCATTTTTGTTGTTGTTTATTATATAAGATTTCCTGGGGTCCAAATCAAAACTTTATACTTAATAAAAAATATCAGTTGGGTTCAGCAGTGTGTTTTGTATATTTAGTGTGTGTGTGTATGTGTGTATGTGTGTTAATATTTTTGGCTTTGGTATTTATATAAAATTTCTTGGGGTTCAAATCAAAACTCTATACTTAATAAACCTATGACAGGTTGTCAAAAATTCTGTCTATTAAATCAAATAGATTTGTAATTCAATTTATATAAATTTGCAATATTTTAGTGTTTAAAAAAATATGAGCAGCACTGCAACAACACACCCTTACTCTTCAACAACTCTCACAATACTGGCTGATATGCAATGCAAAATCTCTTTATATAGCCTAAGCACAGACCGCATTGAAAGCATCTGAAACAATAAGCCAATCAGAATATAACACATCATCACATTATGTCATAACCAACCAATCAGAAAACAACACATGTCTAATAATTTATTGCATAATATTGGGTAATAATTTGTTGCAAAACATGATGCAATATAAATAAACCAGAAATAGGCCACAAGTGGACCGGAAGTAGGCAAACCGGAAGTGGACCGGAAGTGGACCGGAAGTGAACCGGAAGTGAACCGGAAGTGAACCGGAAGTGAGGAAGTGGACCGGAAGTAAATATGTGTGTGTGTGTGTGTGTGTGTGTGTGTGTGTGTGTGTGTGTTAATACGTTTAGCCTAGTTTTAAGTGTAGCCAAAAAAATATCAAGAGGGGCATATTTTTAACAAATTTATGGACAACAATCTCACAGAAGTGCCTTTTGTAAGTGTAGACAAATCAATCTGAGGGGCCTCATCATTTCACAGGAAATTCCCGAGGGCATTTTTACAAAAATCTTGGATTAGACAGGGTTCCACACTTGAGCAAAAAGCTCATATGGGCATGTTGAGCAAGTTTTAAGTGTAGGCAAATCTGCATGAGGGGGGGTTCATCATTTATCGACCCAGTAGTATCATCAATTACACTACTCTAATATCTGTTGTTATGTACTAATAAGTGATTTTAAACCATTTTTGGAAATTTTTCATTCTCCCTTTTCGAATTATGTCCCGTTTCAATATGGTAACGCTATGCGTTCACCCCTACAAATTGGTTTATTATTGGAAATTTTTTGAATTAACCTGAAAATTACTTTCAAAATTTGATTACTTTTTAAAATAATACAAATATTATAGATCGATTGCTCAATAATCTCACATTTTCTGAGCTAAAGGTTCTCAGGTATCTATTTTGTACATAATGATTACTCTATATTCACATATTGTTTATCATTCTTAAATATTCACTTGTCATAGAAACTTTGTATTGAGTTGAAATGAAGTTTTAAGTCCACTGTATGTACAGAATAGCTAATCGGAACTGGACCTACAATTTAAAGTGAGATCGTAACCAATGTGCCATGTACCTCCACCATGTATCGAACCCGGGAACACTTGATTACAAGGCGATGACGTTACCACTACGCCATCGGGGAGGCCCTTGTCATAGAAACGTATGAAACATGAAACGCGAAGTCCAACCACATATTTGATATGTCCAATGATAAAACTACTTGAAGAGCACCAGTATACCACACACCTTTCAAAACCTTCCTTTGTGTTGTAATGGGCCGCCAAGCTTTCTTAGGTGCAACACGAAATGATGTCATATAGTTTTGAGCGATATCAATCTAAATTCAAGCTGGGAGAATTCTTGTCTCTGGGAAATTCATGTAGCATATGGATAAGAGGAGCTGCAGTCTTTCTAATTTTGTTTTCAATGTCAGTGGAATCTTCTTATACTTTGTGTTGATATAGATCAAAACGATAGAGGTATCCACGAAAGGTTTTTAAGTATCAGGCAGGCTTTCTAACCAAATCTTATAGGTTTAATTCTAATAAATAACTTGCACGAATGTTTTCCATAATACGAGATCACAGACTCAACAAGGCTGAGCTACTGAACAGGCACAAAATGTTCCATGAAATGGGCATCTATTATTACTATTATTTTATTATATTTATTATTATTATTATTTATATTATTATTACAATAAAATATAAATTATAAACAATAGAAATAAATAAATCATGCAAAAGACGAGAAAAGCTTTTACAACTTATTTTTTTTTCTTTACATGAAATATTAAAATAATACATAAGGTAATTGTTGAAAAGTCTGTAGCTACTGTATCTGCATATGGTAACACCACCGTTATGAGCAAAAATCAAGCAAGTGATGCAAATTCTTGAACAGAAAACTACATAAGTTTTTAATTACATATGTCTACTAAATGCTGAAAACATTCAGAAGTACATAATGAAAGGCATTCAGATAAAAACACTATTTACTTTCCAGTGTATGACATATTGAATAAAAAAAATGAAGGTCAAAACAAATATATCATCTCGCAACAATGCCATTACCTGGACCGAAACAAATGGTCTCAAATGTAAGCTTTATGCTTCTTAGAGCGACTTCTGGCACTAGGTTTGCCTATAGACTCAATATAGACAAGCCTCTAGCACGAAAGTGTGCGAATGTTGAGCGTTACCATATGGTAACGCTATGCGTTTTGGATTTGCAGTCGTTCGACCATGATGAAACACATGACACTTGATTTAAAGTGTAAGCCGTACCGTCCTTGTCATGTTAATGAACTCTCTGATGCTGATAGGACGTGACGACGAAATATCTCCGCAAACATCTGCCAGGACATGGCGCAGAATTCAGCTGTGCGACGATCATGACGGTCTCCATAAAGATGTCCTGGACAAGTGAACTATGAGGTACCAACCACTATAGTATCGGAAACAAAGAGGGGGAAGGCCAACTTTCTGACCACCCTGTATATACAGTACATAACGCAGGCATTAAAAATGGGACACGTAGGTCTTGAAATACTCTGTGTGTTGTCTAACTCCTCAGCAACAACTAGATTTTAATATCAAATTTTCAATGGCAATTTCTTCACCTTCCTAGAGGTAGGCAACAATCATAACGCTTTGCAGGGAAGCGAGTATTTCAGGATATGGGTGTCACACTTTTATTGCGGGTGACTGTACATCTCCTCTTTGTAGAGGATAGTACATATATTTTGGCGGTTCAAACTCATACTTGGTACGAGGCCTATTGTTTTTATTAATTAAACCACAATGGTAAATCTATTTTGATGATGTTTTTGTCGACTTTATACTATTGCAAATCTGTGTTTTTTCACCTCACACTTGGTACGAGTGTCATAATTTCTTACGAGTTAAATTACGCAACATTGCGATGGCTCGTAAGGTAAACTATTGTGCAATGTTTACGCAACAAGTTATTACGCAGACCCGTATCTAGCGTTGAAACGATATAAAATAACCATTAATAATAAAAAAAATATGACGAAACATAAAATAGAAGATAATTCGAAATTACGAGAGTACGTACTTGTCCAAACGTTTCAAAGGTTGGAAATCAGAGATCGAGGTTTTTACGAACAACACAAGCGTCAAGACCAACCTATTATCGATGCAATCAGTGGTCTTGGTAAAGAGATTAAGAGTGTGACAGAACAAAATAAAAACCTCATCAATGAATTGGTACCTCTTACTGCTAAAAATTATGCAGATTTCCCTCCTACGCCATTGTCTAGTATCCACACACCCCTGGTACTTAAGGAACCACCTGATAAAGCAGCTAGAGAAGAATCAGAGAAAATCGAGTTGGGTCTCCTGGCAAGGGATTACCTGAGTACAGGAAAATTCGAAAAAGATGAAGTATTTGGTTTGTATCCAACTATGGAGGGAAATGAATGTGTAGTATGGAAAATTGGTAAGTCTAAAGTTACATTCGAAGGGGATAACATAAAAATTAATTTGGGTGGGAGAAACAGCTGGTCCAGATATCCTGGTATCGTAGGGCTATGGGAGCTTATTACCAAAAAACAACCAAAAATTTTTACAGAAGATGATTATCAAAGTTACTCTGAAATTTTGACACTCTCTGATGCTTTGTACCAAAATAACGATGCCAGTCAAAATCGTGTTAAATCGAGCAGCGGGGATAAATACAAAAATCTGATTAAACCTATCTGGAATCAACTAAAAACCGGTAGTGGTATAAAACAATACAATACTTTACCTAAGGAATTTGTATGGGTAAACGATGTGAAAAAACTTATAGATAGGTTGCTGGTTATAGCAGGGGAGGAAAATGCTGGGAATAATAATTTCCATAATGAGAAAATGGGTATTGTAAACATGATTAGTGACAAATTAGCTAATTTTATTAAAAACGATCCTAAAGGTATAGGATACTTAATTAAAATTATCAATACTTTACCTCCTAAATTCTGAAATATATCAGAGGGTCGAGATTTAGTAAATTAATATTATTAATAAACTTCCGTTCGAGTTACACGTACCTGGTTACCAATATTGTGGTCCTGGTACAAAACTTGAGAAACGAATAGAAAGAGGTGACAGGGGTATTAATCCTCTGGATGCAGCTTGTAAAAAACATGATATTGCATACAACACACAAAAAGATCTGAATGATCGTCATGTGGCTGATCAAAAACTGGAAGAGGTAGCTTTTGGAAGATTAACAAGCAGAGATGCATCATTGGATGAAAAAATAACAGCGTTGGGTACAACTATTGCTATGAATACAAAACAAAAATTAGGATGGGGTTTGTAATATAAATACCCTGAATAATAATAATAATAATAATAATAATAATAATAATAATAATAATAATAATAAAACATGAAACCAAAAGGAGTTGTACTATACCAAATGCCATATCATGATTTTAAAAATTTAAAACTTAATTCGATTTTAACTAAAAAACAACAAGAAAAGAAGAGACAATGTATAGCCAAAGCAAATGGAATGAAATTATTACTCAGTACGCCACAATTAAAACGATTGCAAAATACAAGAAAGAAAACACACAGTGAAGGATTCATATTCAGCATTCCAGCCCTCCTGGCTGCATTGGGGGCAGTTGGGAGCTTAGCTGGGGGGTAATGCTGCTATTGCCAAAACAGTAATTGATTCGAAAAGAAATAAGGCAGAACTAGAAGAGCAAAAGCGTCATAATCTTGCCATGGAGAAAAAAATAGGCAAAGGTGTGAAGTCTAGAGCACTCAGAAAATTTAAAAAAAAGAAGAAGCTCTTACCAACCAAGACATTGAATCTTTAATTAAAATATTTAAAATTAAACACTTCAGGGGGGTTTCATGTCTGATTCTCTCCCTATAGGTAGTCCTCACTCTCGAGAATGTGGCGTGGTGAATTTGGACAAGTCCGAAAACGTTGGTACTCACTGGATATGCTATTATAAACAAAATGACAATGCTTTTATTTTCGATTCTTTCGGAGGGGTACCCCCTACAGAATTAATTCGTTACTTGAAACATGTTAAAATTTATTAAACGACGATCGTATTCAAGATTTCGATCAAATTATACGTATGTGGCCATGTTTGCATTACGATCAGAATTTTAAATAAAATACCGAACATCAAATTAAAAAATTTTCAAAAAGCTGTATTATATATTAAATATGGGAATTTTTCATCTCTCCAGCGAGACATCGGTTTTGAAACTACATCTCCACGATGATATTATCTATCCAAAATCCATAGCTCTAAGAGCATTCTACAGTATGTATCTGATTCCGAATGTAACTAGCTACAACAATACTTTATTAGTAGGTAATGAAAAAAATAATTATTCCTCCTGGACAGTATAACTTATCTACTTTACAATTTGAACTTCCAACTACTGTATTGCTTTCTCAAAATTCTGTAACACACAGAGTAGAGATTGCAACTACCAATGAAACAGTGGACTTATCTACCATGGGATAACTTTTAGGATTCGAAAACAATAGCAAATTAGAACCAGGTGTTAGGCACATAGGTAAATTTATACCAAAATTCTTAGCTATAGAGACATTGAATATTCACTGAAACATTCCCAAAGATATGATTATCAAAGCAGAAGAAAATTCGATTGGCAGTAACAAGGAGACAGGTTTGCTACATTTAAACCGAATTCGGAATTTATGGAACCCATCTTCTATTCCCCAATCCCACCAGTCTATTTCCCTGTTTCTATTGATAAATTTAATTACATAGCAATAAGAATTAAGAAAAAGAAAAATGAAATCATCGATTTTGCCGGTGCTAATAGCACTGCGATAATAGAAATTAATATTTAAAAAATATAAATGAATACCAAGATGGAAAATATTGAGAGTTATGAATTACAGTCCTTCCCTCCAAACAGGAGGACATTTGCAAATTTGAATCAGCCCAATAAAGAGATACAGTATGACATCACAGTGGGGGACGGATTTATTCATCCACTTAGATCTGATCTGTATATAAAATTTGATATTGTAAAACAAAGTAATGGTAATCCGGGGCTAATGTAAAACTTATAGATAATTTTGTTCCATTCTTATTTTCTCAAATTGAAGTCAGAAAGCATGGTACAGTGATTGACAGGATTGATATTCCTGGAATTACTTCCACTACAGTGGGGACATTAAAACTATCCAAATCAGAGAGTGCATATTTTAAAGTTGGTGGGTTCGAAGCTTGAACCAAAATTCAAGCAAAAAAAAATCACACAGTACTGTTCCCCATGAGATTGCTATTTGGATTTTTCTCTGATTATAAAGAAATTATGCGGAAAGGTGGTTTGAGTGTCATATTTCGCAGAGCACCCAATGATCATAATGCCATCATGAGATACAAAACTTTAAATGCAGATGGAACAGCTAATGAGGCTAGTTTACCCGAAGCTGCAAAATGTGTGATGGAGTTGCTAATGCCTATAGTTGAATATGAATCGAATTATGCTTTCAAATACAAAGCCAACATTTTGAAAAATCCTCAAATTCCGATACAGTTTTTATACTTATCAATACATTCAGAAGCCTGTGGAGGGTAAATTGTTTGAATTTGACATTACTAATCAGTTCCAATCTCTACAATATGATATGCCAGAGTTTGCAGCTGTGCTGTTTTAGACAGGGAGAGATGACAATCAGGAAAAGGATAGCAGCCAGTTTGATAATTGTAAAGTTAAAAATGTGTATCTGAAGAATGGCAGAAATGAAGTATTTCCTCGTAAAAATTACAATTTAAATATTGCAGAACAAGATTATTTAAAATTATATGAAGCTTATAGTGCATTTAAAAGAGTAACTGAAGGTAACATAGATATGTATTATAATCCATATCAGTTCATAGTTCACAGACCAATGTTTTTAATCAATGCATCAAAAAGAAAATTGGTAGTTATAAATGATCGAACTAATATAAAATTGATCTGTGAATTTCATGAGACTCTACCAGAAAATACAATATGCAGTGCTATTTTAATAGTAGAGAAATCACATATTTATGATGTAAAAAATGAAAGAGTGATATAAAAATTTTAATACGAGAAAATAATATATAAAAAATTAGACTACGTGTAGTTTTTTTTTTTCAAAATTTTGGTTTGATGTTAGGTTTATTTTTTTCACATGTGTTGAGTGCAATTATTATTAACTTCTAAACTAAAGTGCCCCCAAGGCAAAGTATAGATTCCACATTCGAGAATACACCTCTTGTCGTCGTGTGGATCCAGGGCTACTTTTTTTTTTATTTGTTGTAATCTCATGGTTTGAGCTTTGTATTCTATTATCCTCTCGAAGTATCCGCGACTGTGAAGAAAGGCAATAAATATAATCCTGGAATGTTAGTTTGTTTTCCACGGTATCTTTGTACGTTCCTTTTGCTTTCTTCGTGACGCTGCTCTCTGTTCTGAATGTATACATCTTCGAACGCAAACCAGCAAATTCAATAATAATATCACCGTTACACTCATCTTTGAACTTACCAAGAACCTTCTTGTTCTGGGAAGGAATTCCAAATCTGTTGGGTTGAGGATAGGAAGAAGTGTCGAAATACCCAAGCATGGAAGGATGTTTAAGATCTTGGTAGAGGTTAGGTGTTTGTATGTCATAAATAAAACTATCAGTGTCTATGTACAAAATTGACAGCTTATCATTATAGAAGGGTTTCATAATATTATAATGAAATTCTAACATGTGCAGTTTCAATGAGTCAAGACGTGTTGCACCAACGTAAATAGGTTTTCTGAATTTTATTAATTTTATATCTAGATTAAAAAGTGTCCATTTCTCTTTGAAAATTTTTTGCGATTTGAATCTAGGATCAGATACCAATTTTCTACATTTATTGTTATCTAAAACCAATTTTACGTCTACATGCTTTCTGACGTTCTCCATCGTTTTCCATAAACGGCATTATTCATTAGTTTATAAAATCTTTATCTAATTCTGAAATGGCAGCTGTTCTGTGTCTCGTGTTGGTCTCAATATAAGATTTTAACCATGAAGAGTGTTTGAACTTGAGAATTCTTCTCACATTTACTACCTGAACACCCTTCCCAATCAAAAAGTGGAGATTCTTGTAGTGGACGACATATCTCTCTTTTCTCTACAGAGTTAACAAAAGCTTGCTTTGATTAGAATCAGGTGGACATTTAATTTTAGGAGCCGGAGGTAAATCGGACGTTCTTCGTTTTGAGCAAGAATATATATTTTTTGCGTATCGTATCCAAGATTCCTAATTAAAAAATGGAAGTCGTAATTGGATCCATTGTGAAAAAATATTGGTACGAATTTAGGCTTCTGGATTTTGAGGTTGCAGGTGTTGCAGATTCCACTAATGTAGTTTCCGGTGAAATGATTATGGTGAAATACTTTCCGATTCTCATCCGTGAAATGTTGATCACACACCGGACACGTTTCAATGTTATTGTAATATTGAAGTTCATCACTAGATAATGGAAACATTGATTTCGATTGGCATAAGAGGCTGCCAATTTTCTCAACCTCCTCCACCATCTTTTTAAAAAAGAGTTCAAAAACATTCGGTCCGCGATATATATATATATATGGTTTATCTATCCTATCCTGCCAAACAACAACATATCCAAAACTATTTGGATCATGAAGCTGGTACGGTGTCGTGGAAGAAAATTCGGGATCCGGATCGCAATAAGACAATGGTTTGAGAAAAGCCTCAAAGTCTGCGATGATAATGGCCGGATGTTCCAACAAGGCCTTGTGCATTTTAAATTCTTCGAATTCATTTGCTTTGGGCATTAACATGCGAGCCGGTCTGTTGACTCCACAGTAGAATTTATGTTCAGCAAGTTTCTGTTTGGCAATTTCGTGATTTTGGAAATGTTGGTAATTTCGTCGGTCACGATCCTCGAATACGGTTAAACACCTTGGACAAACTTCGATGTGTGCATGAAACTTGGTTGTTTGGCTTCTGACCAAGCGGGAGAGTGAACGAATTAGCGTGTAATGATGGACATCATCGTCACTAATAAGAAGCACATTGATTTCCACGGCTTCGTCATCAACAATATTAGTTATACTAACAGAATGCACAAAATGCTTAACTGAAGTATACGAATATACATTTATAGCTAATCATTTTCTTTCTCCATTTCGTACCCTGTTTTCAAACTTTGTTATGTCAGAAATAGCAACAGGGTATTCGATGCCTGTCATAACATATTCAATCTCATCAATATATTTCTTATAGTGACTAACCCGTTCCGGATTATCTATCATAAAACACTTATGGTCAGTGTTATGAATGTTCAGCACAGCTCTCTTATGCTGAATTTCTACCGGAAGTGGAACGTAGCTCGAAGCAGAAAAAGGTGTAAATTTGTTTACATAAGCAATTAATCTGTGAGGACTTGTACATAAAGACCAACCTGATCCCTTAGCCTCGAATTCATCGTGTTTCCTAATCAATTCACTAGTAAGATTAGAATAAAAACATTCAAATTATTAATGTCTGCCAAATAAAGAACTTGGTTTTTCGTTTTGTGAAAAAAATATTTCTTGTACCATTGGTTTTCTCATATTTACAAATTAGATCAACATATACTTTCATGGAGTTGTTTTCCAGTTCATTTTTCAAAATATTTATGATAGATGTTTTAATTTCACTCAAAAAAACTAGAAATATCACACCCTGGTTTCGAAGTAAAAAGAAAATCCAGGAGTTGGTTGTTGAATGCAGATCTAATCGGCTTTTGGTCATTAGACATCTTAATTTGTTTGGAAGTAGAAGCTTCAGCTTCAGGATGATCAATTTTTCTTTTCAATGTTCCATGTCCGGTTGATGCCTTGCAAAATTTCAGGTGTTTACTTAAATGTGCAATGCTAATTATTTTTTCGCATTGAGAACAAGGCTTAGTAGGTAACAAACGATTTATTTTCGAACCTGTTTCGCTACATCTTGCCCTATGCTTGCTAATATTAGTTTTGGAGATTAATTTCCCACAAATAACACATTCGATGAAATTGGTAGATGACATTTTTTTAATATGCTTTAAGTAAATAACAATAAGACGCACAATCAACTCAAAATTCAATAAGATTCTATTTACTAGAAAAAAAACACTTTTAAACTTACGATAATTGATAGAATGTAACTTTAAAAAAATAGTTATAATTATAATTTTTTTTCAGCTCTGGTATTTATATATAAATTTTCTCGGGAAGAAATACAAAATTCAATACAAATACAAATTCATGCAAATTCAATCTGTGTGAAAAACGACTTGAACCTCCTTCAAAATAAAATAATTTTAGCTATTACGATAAAATTTTCAGCTATGTTATTTATACAGAATTTCCGGAGACAACAAATAACATCTGATCACAGAAAAACTCAATCTGATCGAAATTCCTATGAAAAAAAATCACTCGATACACTTTTTTTAAACTTAAAAATAATAAATAGTATGTAGCTTTAAAATAAATTATATACTTAATTTTTACACTGCAACAACACATCCGTACTGTCACGATACTGACTGATCTGTAATGCGAAAACCCTTTAAGTAACCTAAGCGCTGATGAAAACATCCGAAACAGTCAGTCAATCAGAAGACACCCATTACGCCATAACCAACAACACGCTAGATACGGGTCTGCGTAATAACTTGTTGCGTAAACATTGCACAATAGTTTACCTTACGAGCCATCGCAATGTTGCGTAATTTAACTCGTAAAAAATTATGACACTCGTACCAAGTATGATGTCCAAAAACACAGATTTGCAATAGTATAAAATCGACAAAAACATCATCAAAATAGGTTTAGCATTGTGGTTAAATTAATAAAAACAATAGGCCTCGTACCAAGTATGAGTTTGAACTGCCAAAATATATGTACTTATAACTAGAAAAACCAACAGGTGTCTGTCAAGTAGACCGGAAGTAAATCGGAAGTAGACCGGAAGTAGACCGGAAGTAAACCGGAAGTAGACCGGCAGTAAACCGGAAGTAAACCGGAAGTAGACCGGAAGTAAATATGCGTGGGTGTAAGTGTAGGTGTGGGTGTGTGTGGGTGTTACGTACTTTAACTCGAAAGAAATTATGACACTCGCACCAAGTGTGAGGTGAAAAGACACAGATTTGCAATAGTATAAAATCGACAGAAACATCATCAATATAGGATTTTCATTGTTGTTAAATTAATAAAAATAATAGGCCTGGTACCATGTGTGACTTTGAAGGAATCTGATTACTCTACTGAGGATTTTAAGGGCGCCGACAGGGCGGGGAGGAGGTACTTAACCCTTAGATATATGCAAAAATTTCAGGTAATTCGAATGGCGAAATTGTATCAATATTTTATTACACAGATTATTGCTTTCTGTGATTTACAGGCTGTTAGTTACAGCAATTGACTGCCACATTCAATAAAATATGAATAGAACGTTTTCAGAAGAGACGTTAGAATCTTGTTCACAGCCGTAACTATACTCTGTTCCAAATATCTCTGGAGCAAGGACACGCAAAACTGTAGAGGAAGAGCGAAGCAGCACACGCTCCTGCGAAGGCTGGTAACTGCAGTCGCTTCCCGCAAAAAGGTTCCCCTCTCACGTGTTCATTGGTGGAGACCTCTCTCGTCACTACTTGCTCTTAAGATAATCGGAACAAAGTATGTGTGTGTGTGTGGGGGGGGGGGGTGGACAATTTTATGTAAGAAGGTAACTGGGAAGTGAAATTTTTATGATCTTGACGTTGGGGACTGAGAGAAATTAGCTATTTGCCGACCAGATGAGCAAATTTTCTGGATGGGAGATGTTTTAATTCAATTTCATAATTTGTAATAATAATAATAATAGGTAAAATTCTTTATGGCTGAAGGGCAAGATATGAAACCGTACACTGCCCTCCCGGAGAAAAATTCTGCGGACGTCCTTGGAGGATGTACATAATACAGTGACGGCGATTAAGGGGGGGGGGCAGTTACCCCTCACTTTTTGGGACGTTTGCTCCCGCACTATACTAAACTTTATCTTCCAAAGGAAAGTAAACTGTCCTTGCCCTCACAGTTTTATCACCTTGCCCTCCTTAAGTATTGGAACCCAATCGCCGCCAGTGACTGAATATCTGCCACGGGGACTCGAACCAAAAACCCTTGCTTACAAGGCAACAGGGTGAGGCGTCGCAAGGACAATGAAGACAGGAATTTTTAACATTCCATTTCTTTCTCAATTGTTCTGGAAAATGCAGCTGTAACATAGCGTTAATAACTGAGGAACTTAGACGACATTATTAGGTTCACGTTGTAGGGAGCGCAATGCAATTTCTGGTAAGTTTTCCAATTAGTTTGTCATATGGCGGAAGAGCGATTTTCACAAAGAGGTGAATTGGCCGGAAGTTTGTCCTGGCAACACTAATGAGGTGGAGGATCCTTAGAAGGAAGAGGCGCTCCTTCGTGCAAGGTAGCGACTACAGCGCCATCCTTCGTTAACAGCGTGGATCTTACTTTGAACTGTAACACCTTGATTTCTCCACATTGTTATCATCTGAGAACCTTTGTTGAGTAATAGCATTGTTAGCAGCAAAGTTACTAAGTTAAGGGCGAAGAGTATTAAACGCAATGAAGGGTCCCGCTGCGTGAACAACTTTGGGAGTGCGCTTCAAGATATCTCAAGAGGTGGTGAAATGTGCGTGCCATGGCGATCTATCGAAAAACTATGTGAAAGTCACAAACCTGCTGCTGCATATATAACCAAGACGCTCGTTTCATGCTTTAGTGTACAGGGGTGTCCAAAGCAGGTGGGCAGAGACGATGCCGTCTTACGTACAAGGCCTGAGCGGAGACGTTCATGTGCAACGTCATCAGTGGTAGGCTGAGAATCAGAACTGTCGCGCAATGATATATCATGTTCAAACGAATTTTATTTTGAATTTACTTAACAGAAATTTCCAATTGTAATCTTGATATCGTTTTGTGATCCATGACACAGGCTTTAGGTATAAGAAGGTCAGCGGGGGGGCGGAGGGGGCAGCTTGCCTTGACACCTCCTAATGTGTCATCAAAAACTAAAAATTTAGAAACTACAATTAAAATAATGAAAAAAATGATTGCTTGATTGAAATATTTTTTCTTTGTTTGCGTCAACACTGATTATTTTGCACGCGTCACATTATACGGGGTCCAGCCCCTTACCGTGACTAAAATCAACACTAGTCTCGGAACTTAAAATTTCCTTGTCTATCTAAAAGCTGAGGCTGTAAAGGGACACTCAGCAAATTCAAGGCAAAACACAGGGCAACACACAGCCCTACATAGGATTATACTGAGCGTAGGTTCAGACGCCAGAGCCTCGTTGGCCTGCAAGAAGCAGTTACCAGAGTGTACTACGGGGTAGAGAGGTTCACTTTTGGGCACTTTACCAAAAGGTCACCCTTTACACACTGTTACGTGTCCATAGGAGCGATAAAAGGAAAATCTTTGATTTGGACAATAACAGATGGCAGCACCAGTGACAATGAATAAAACTAATTTTAACAAATTAGAAAGGTGTAAAGAATGATTAAAAGAAAGATAAAGAGTTAGATAATTACAATTAGTGATTGAATCAAGTCGAAATTGCAACAATGAATTGTGAAAAAAGAGGAAAATGTGAAAGATAGTTGACAAGTACACTTACGATATATATAAAGAATCAAAGAAATTATGAACGGATTTCGAACGAAAACAATCTTGTTAAGAGGTACGACAGACGAAAGACCAAAATCGAAATCGGTTCTCAACCTACTTTGATTTTGTATACACATCATAAGTGTACTTGTCAACTATCTTTCACATTTTCCTCTCTTCTTATAATTCAATATTGCATGTTCGACTTGATTCAATCACTAATTGTAATTATCTAACTTTCTATCTTTGTTTTAATCATCCTTTACACCTTTCTAATTTGTTAAAATTAGTTTTATCATTGTCATTGCTGCTGCCATATGTTATTGTCCAAATCAAATATTTTTCTTTTATCGCTCCTATGGACACGTAACAACACCCAATTATGCATATTAATAAGTGTTTAAAAAAGTAAGGAATATCGTTTCATTGGAGATACCCACTCTCTCTCCCCATAACAACGAGATATTGTTTACTATAATAATCAGTAATAACATAGTCATCATCCAATCTGCCTCTGGTTGGGTCGGCATAGAAGTCAAGCCACTCCATTTTTTCGTCTTCCTCCACTCCTTTCTCTCCACGGTATTCCAATCTTGTCCTCTTCTCCTAAGACTCTCCACTATCTGTTCCTCCACCGACATCTTGGTTTCCCCCTTCGCCTTATCCCCACTCCTTGTGCATTATAAGCTCTTACTGGTAGTATTTTTGCATCCATCCTCTTCATGTGTCCGAACCATCTTATCTGTGCCTGATCTACCCTGTACTGAAGCTTGTGAAAATTCGGCCCCCTATCCCTCGTTTCTATCCGGCCCTCTGGATTTCTTCCTACTTTAATCCCTCAATCTCTCCTTTCACCTCACCCTGGGTGAGGGGGGGGGGTTCACGCAATAATTTATATTTTTATGTCCCTGGTTCGTTTACACATGTACAGCAAGTGAATATACAACTGGTTAAATGGACAGTATCGTATTTCTTTAAATCATAACATTCTAGTAGGATATATTGGTTTATTATACGTAGTTATATATATATACATATTTTACATAGCCTTTCCATGTGTGTCTTGCATAGACCAAATTAACAAATCTCTAAATCAATATAATTGCGCACCTATGGCATAACCATCGGCACTTCCTTTACCGCAGAGTTAGCATAACTATCTCTGTGGGCCTATCCTCAGCTTAAATTATATTCCATTCATTACAAATGCGTTTCCTTACGCCTTCACTCCTTCTTTTGGGCGTCAATTAATCAATACGGAAATATCCACATAATCAAAGCTTTTTCTAAAAGGGGACTTGGGACAGCAACAGGGGCTGGCTTAACCAGATGCTACATTATTATATCCAGTCTAGCCACCATAAGTGGACTAAACTTGAGGAGACGTTCCTCTTTCGTCGTTCAATGGGGAAACACTGTTTTTTTTTGCTAAAGCCCACTGGCCTTTTTTATAGTCGGGGTAAACGTCCGTGGACGTGGACCCCGTAGCGTTGGAAAAATTACACTGCAACGGTCTTTTGAAAGACAGCTAGCTCCCCCAACCGGGGAGGTAAAAAACAGGGGAATCTAACATCCAGCAAAGCACAATCCAATATGCACATACACTTACATGCAATAATAACATAAAAGTACACTCAAGGAAACATATTACTTAACCCTACACCTCGTACCTGGCCAGCAATTAATTAACATATTACCAAAACCAGTAATGGCCAATCCGACCGTTACAAGCTTCACCACACACACTGTCTGTCGGATCTCCTCCTTCCTTATAATATCCCTTCTAGTCTTCCCCAATATACTCCTTAAAAATTTCATCTCGTGCATCTTTCTTTTGTTTCTCTCTGTCGTTGTTCAAGTCTCTGCTCTATACATAATTATTGGTACATAGTATGTATTATATATTATCTTCTTGCATTTCATAGGTACATCCCTGTTACATATTAATCTTCGTACGCTTAGATATAGTCCACTTCCCATTCGTCCTCTTCTGTTTACCTCCTCATCTATTCTTCCACTTCTCTCAATTATGCTTCCTAGATATTTGAAGTGAAGAAGATGATTTGCATTGTACAAATCGCACCACTACAAATCTGCCTGCACTTATCGTTACAATGACAGAAAAACCTGCGCTAAAGTGATAACGAACACTAGGAAACTATGATGTTAAAATCTCATCTTCATGTACCTAATAGTTTGTACGAAAAAGGAATATGAAGTTACGAGAATATGGCTGACATTGCACAGATATGCAAATAAAATTTATCTTAAGGCATCCCCAAGTAAAGAAGTCTGCGCTCGCCTAAGAATGAAGGTGCCAACGTGTACAGTAAAAGTTGTCATGACGTCATGGAATGCTAATGGTCCAACGAGAAGAAGTAATAGTCCATGTTCGACCGGCTGTCTAGAAGGGGTCCTTGATGTTTTGGAGTGTTTGAGTAACTTTGAACTTAAACCAGAACATCTATATTAGGATTCTGGACAACCATCTGTTGCCTTTGTTCAGCATCTCAATAAGGAACATATTCTGGATACTGGAAACTTCCAGGACGATAACCTCCAAGTTCAGAGGGCTGGAGAATTCTGTGATTTATCCGAAGCACATCCAGAGTCTGTCACAGCTTGACTGGACGTAAAGTCTCCGGATTTCAATCCTTTAAAGATCTGTGGAGCCGCTCGGATTACAAAGTAGAACGCCGAAACAGTCTTTCGACCAACCCCACCGAATTTCGACAACACCGATGACCGAGTAATTTACGTTGATGTTACAAGGGTAGAGTTCGTATCAAAGACATTACTTCTGTGTGATACTCCTATTTGATATTCTCAGTGCGGAAACCAAACTTCTTGCTTTAGGAGCGTTGAATGACATATTCACTTCTGACCAAGGCAGAAATTTATTTTATTATAAAACATAAACTGAACGTAAAGTTTCAACCTTCTAGCAAGGTCTTCTTCAGACTCTGTACCAAGTACAAATGTAACAAGGTACAAAACAGGACGATATATATACACAAACATTACTCCCCTCCAGACTATAATAGTTTATCTAATAGTCTGGAGGGGAGTAATGTTTGTGTGTATATATATCGTCCTGTTTAGTACCTTGTAACATTTGTACTTGGTACAGAGTCTGAAGAAGTCCTTGCTAGAAGGTTGAAACTTTACGTTTAGTTTATGTTTTATAATCAAATAAATTTCTGCCTTGGTCAGCAAATTGAGTTTTTCATATCATGGAAACAAGGCTTAATGATGTTATAATCCACTTCTGCACTGAAAAGTACCATTCAACTATCGTAGAAGTGTACTATTTTTAAAGTATTAAACTGATTAATGCAAATTTAATGTTCATTTCTAAAAATATACTTAGGCTATGGTGCACACAGCTGCAGTTTAAAACCGTTATCCATCTTTATGCATGTTAACATAACCAAAGTTGAAACAGGAAGTATTCCTGTCTATAGGCCTGTATAGCTATATAACATGCACGAGCGTTTCTGTTTAATACTCCACGAGATTACTGACTCCGAGCACTAGTGGCTAACAACGTATATGTGATATAATAATCCAGAATATGATATTACGATATTACAAATTAATGTTTAATGTTAACAATGTTTTTATGCAAAGACTTTAGATGAAAATGACCAAATTACAATGGTGTGGATCTTTCAGTTATAGAAATTTAATGTACGAAATTTATTGAAGAATAATAAGGAATGAGCAAGTTTGCACAAATTTAAACATTAGTGGACGTTTTTCTCCTCGATGGTTAGCGATACTGGCGACATCTAGAGTTCATCGGCATAATTAAGAAAGGCATTTAAATAAATAACGTTTCAAATACATCAATGAAACTATCCGAATGATATCTTTCATTTAGTAAATGTTTAAAGTGAATTCCATTTGAAAATATTACGTTCCACAAAAAAAATTAAAATAAGATGCGTACTTATACTGGAAATATCTCCATAACTTTACGGTGGTGTAAAATTGCTAATGATTAACTGTAAGTTCATTTTACAGTATTTGTACCGTACATAAAGGAAAGTTCAAATTACTGAATACAGCTTCTACATTATTACCATATGTGACAACAAATAATTTTAAATGCATTGTAGAACGGTTGTAAAACGTTTATTGTTATTGTAAGGGGTGTAGATTGATACTAAAATGCAAAATAATGTATGTGAAAGTTCATAGAAGATGATATTCAATTACGAATGGCTTTACAGCATCGCCGCTGGAGCGCAAAACAAATGATAGACGACAAACGCTGAGGCGTTCCTTTATTTGTGCTTATGGCGTCGATTGGTGTTGCTTCTGAAGTTAGTATTTTTTTTACGGTAGGACATCTGTAATTTCAAGTTTTAATCACGGGCAGGCTCACTGCCGTTGATTTAACTGTAAAATTACGGTCGGCTTTTTACAGTGAAGTGTCAGCTTCGTAATAGTCAGATGTGCTAGCAGCGGAGATGTAGCGATGACGTTTGAAAGCACAACATATTTATTCAGGAGGGGTTCACATTTGAAATTTGATGAAAATACTTGCGTTACTATGTGACCAGATGCCAAATGGAAGAAAAATTGACATTCGGGTACCTTTTGAAAAAAACTTACACCCCAATTCAAACCCTGGCGAATCGTGAATCCAAGGGTGGCTGGCACGTGTAAAAATTAACAGCGTTATTATTAACTATTGTTGCACTGACAATAAGGTGCGTGATACATCGACAATGGCAGCCCCCCGCAACCTAATTATTAGCATAAATTCCATCGCTCCTTGTTTTTCTCTATGCAGCCCCCTATTGTATCATTCAATGAAAGAAAGATGCACGAAACCGCTATATCCGCCCCATCAGACTCGCGCGGCAGCAACAACGCTTGGGGTTCCCTCTAGCGGAACAAACTGTATTACGTGTTAGAGGTTATCGCCGGGCTGCAGAGGATAACGCGACCTTTTAGGGGGCGCATAAATATCCTCTCTTCTGGCCTATCACCTTCGACGATCGTGCTATGCCGGCGAGAGATAATAAGGGTTATTTTTGCGAGGTTCCAAAATTCCAATCCGTCAATTAATTCCGAAGCACGCTTAGGAATTACCTACCGGATACCGGCTCTTTTCCGCTCGTTCCTGATTGGTTATTATCATAATGGGGGGAATAGAGCTCGCTAACACAAATCAGCTTCAAGTGCGGTGTTGCCTTTATCTCCAGAAAGCTAGCAATTTGTATCTACGAGGGTTGTTCGATAAGTCGAGGCTTCTCACAGATGGTGCTGCGATCATTTGTGGTGGCGGGAGATTTGCCTGCCACGCTTTTTGTGCCAACTCAGTTGAATGTTTTTAGAGTGTAGGGAATGCTCCAAATTTTCGAATTCGGATCACCTGGAACTGAAAAATATCCGGATCTTGTGAGAACCAGGTACCCGGACTGAAATTTGAGTCTCTGGATTCGGAATCAAAAATTGGGTAACGGGAACCATAATTTTCCGTGACACGAATATTTTATGATCAGGGTCTATCATTACATAGTGATCGAACTCGTGACCCCTTGATTTAAAGACCTCAGCTATTCAAGAGGCTATGTAGAATGTCAATTTACACATTGAACAACATAATTAATATGTACAGGTAAAGCTATCCACTGCACATTGCTTAACACATAGAGGGCATGATGAGGTAGGGCCTGGCACATTCACAATCTCGGCAATTTGTGGAGGTGATGTGATCAGCACAACGCCTCTGCCGCGTTTAAACCCCAGAACCTCGTATTGGAAGCTAGGTGAACCACAGAGCCGCGCCAGGGAATCGAACCTAGGTTTCCAGCGTAAGAGTCAGGCTCCCTACTAACTAATATGAGAAGAATTTAAGTGCGACCAAGAAAAAAACCGTCACTCTCCTTTCATTCTCCTCGCCGCTACTTTCCCCAAACTGTTCGTCCCTTCTCCTCGGCACATTTCCTCCTAATTAAAGTTTCGTCTGTTTTGAAAGACTTTCACCAAGTCATAAACAGGTCGTTTGGAAGGAAATGCAACACCACCAAATTTTACGACCAATAAAAGTAGAAATACGTAACTGCTCTTCGCCACCGCGTCAGCAGAAGGCTCTGGTGCAGTTGGACGGAAAGATTTACTTCCTGTTGGTCTGTGGCGAGAAAATCCCAGGTTTGACGTTAAAATGCATTGTCGACGGTTTCTTCGACTTGAACTTTACGTGTCTGCGAAGTGAAATAGAGGAAGTCACGGTTGAAAAGAGACACACAAGAATTGTATGTGTTTAGTTCATTACTTGTAATATCCTTGAGCATTAATTATTTACAAATTAGTTGTATAAATTTGAAGCGTCTTACGTTCTTGTAAAATAGTTAAAAGTTCACAGACATCGGCAGTGGCGGCGATATAGGGTGGGGGGCATAGGGGCAGATCCACGTTTAGTCACTTTTGCCCCCTGCACTATGATAAACCTTATCTGCAAAGGGAAATAAACTGTTCTGGCATCCTGCCCCCGGTTTTGGAACCTAATCGCCGCAACTGGACTTCGGGGTTTAAGCACTGTGCGAATTAAGCTTCTTGCTTTCGTGAGGGGGAAGGGGGGAGCCTACCCAGTGGTATATTTGTAATTTCATTTTGGGAGGAAGGTTTTTTTAGTGGGTATGTAAACTTTACATATGTTGCCAGTCAGTAAACTAAACTGTTGCTTTTCCGGTTGAAAGTACTGAAAGTACTATAGGTCTTTTCAGTTCTTACGGCGGGCGCTCTAGGAGCTGGCAAGGGATGTGGAGAGCGGGGAAATCGCAGCAGACCAACCAGACAACAGCGGTGGCGCCGAGAGATACGCTGTGGTGGAAGTAAGTACTACGTAAAGCTCGTTCTACAGGCTGCTGCGTTCCTTATCGCGTTGGATTGGCCGCTTCCCAACTTCTCTTGCCAGCTTCTAGAGCGCCCGCCGTAAGAACTGATAATACCTATAGCTTAGGTGATTAAATTATTACGTCCTTTCTTTATTTGATAAATCAATTAGAAACAAAGAAAGAAAACTATGTATAAGGTGCAAAGTTTAAAAGTCGAATATTAAAATATTATATTTAATATCGAATATTATATATATTTGTTATGACCCAAAGAGTAGATTTGATCAGGGTTGTTAAAAGTCCACGAATTTTAAATACATTCAATTCCAGAATGAATTTCAATTCGGTCCCGGAACCTTATCTCCCGCATCAATTTAAACAAGATCCAGGAACATTTTTTCAATTAAACATTACGCAACGTGGACAGAATTTAGATTCTGCAATAAAAAAGTTTTCTGTCCTGCAGCGGAATCCAATAGAACTTCCATCTTCCAATTAGCCTAGCCTCATGTTATGAAAACTTGCAACATGTCATTTACTCCACGTGGACTTGACAAGTACTGTCAGTTCCTAAAATGGACGCTATTGGTGGAAAAGGTTTGAGGGTAGCATATAGCCTCTACTGGGCTCAGAGATATCTAAACTGATCTTTCGGAACTTTATATGAAGCAAAAGTGGTGTTCCGATGCACACTGAAACTTCACCAACCTTCACAGCAGCGTGTACTGCTTCGCTCTGCCACTCGATTTCCCCCCTTCTCTGCCGCTATGCGAGGCCTTCCTCCAGAGATAGCCAGTACAGAGTATAATGAGATCGCTACAGTCCAGAAGTGTCCGTGACTGTACAAGGACCACATTCTGCTTGTATGTGACGGCCATATGCCATCCTCTTAGATCTTAAACGGCTTAAATTATATAAGAGAAGAAGCAAGATAAGATCTTGTATTAACTAACGTCTTGTTAAGGTTTAATCAAGTGTGTTCGTTACAACTGCACAACACAAAGACTAACTCTCTAGCCTTCTTAAACCCAAAGGTTTATGGCTGCAGCAACACAAGCCTTCCATCTGTCCCTATCCTGGGCGAGATCGTTCCAATCTTTTCAATGCTTACCTATTTCCTTAAGGTCCATCTGTAACGTTCAAGTTGCCGGGGTGCTTTTATCTATTGGGTATACTGGGCCACTTTTGTTACAAACAATTTCCTAGAGTCCTGGATCTAATTTATGCGCACCTCGGCATACGTCACAAAATCTGAATGGGGGGGGGGTGATTTGGAGATGGAAACGTAACAGTCTTTGCAAGTATATCCACAAATAATTACTTACGCAAAGTAACACAACAGGAGAAGAAGTTTATTCCCAATTAAGTTTTCGAAAATGCGTTGCGCAAGCCCTTTGCAGAAATAATCTATATCACTAAACTATCGCTACACAACTTTTTTACAAATCTACAAATTACTAACTACTATACCACACACACACTCTTGCATACTAGTAAGCATAAGCGCACGACGAAATTAGGAAGGTACTTAGAGTAAATTGTATCAACAAAAAGTCAAAGTTTCAATTTTAACAATTTAATAACAATAGCGTAACTTCTTTTTTGGTATTATAACAATATTACAACGATTCTAAGCGTAAATTTTCCAATAACAATCAATGAATTCAAGAAAAAGGACAACGTATCAAACTAAGTCAAAAATATACAATGATTTTTAACTCGCGTTTAAGTCCATGTTTAAGTTTCTTTCATTTTACATTACATTAATCAAAGAACGCTTATTACATCTCCAATAATAAACAACCACCGATTGTTAGTGATCACAGGTTCATAAAAATGTGGAAAAACCACCTTTTTTTTGAAAAAGAGAAATGTTTCCAAGAAATTACAAAAATCTTATTGGTACGTATAAGAAAGGTTCCACCTCCTTAGATGCTCATTCCCAAATTACGTGTTTCATTGCCTCATTCAATTACAAACAAAGTTTTGACCAAGTCTAAACGACCAAAAGGGAGAAATGTGAGGGTAAGTTACGTTAGCGAAACTTCGTCGCGATTACCTGATGTATGCTTTTGCGACGTGTCTTACAAAAAATGCCAACCGTTGTTCTCGTTAATATAAATGTCGATGTAAGCACATTGCAGAACAACTAACATGCTACCCAATTTTGCATCCATGTATTTTGCGATTTTATTTTATCTGTTTAAAGTGAGGGTCAGACGACACAGTATCGAGTTGAACAGTTATTTTACAACAAGTCGTATTCAGTTCTCAATTACGCGAATCTTTTACCTTTTTTGACTTAGGAAGGTTTATTTCTGTAATATGGCGCACTACGTAAGCAACTCACACGTATCGGACTCGAATATCAAACTCGTGCTTTTTTTTTTTTTTTTTTTTTGTCTGTCGCACTTCTATTCACCACTAATATAACAAATCCACTGTTTCCTACCTTTATTTTGGATGTTGCCACTCTCGTAGTCCTGGAAAAAGGGGGTGCACAACTTCCTTCACTTTTGATCGTCAAATCCTCGTCGACCAGCGTACGCCTTGCTTGGATTTCCAACGTAGTACAATTTTTGATCGCCAATATTACTCCTGAGTGCAGACTGTCGAAATGGCCTTTTTCACAACCCGCGTGTCCATATGGCAAACGAGTAACGTAATTTAAGAAGTAGTGCTTAGCATCTTTACAACAAATGTTCCGGAATTGTATTTAAAGAAGCACTTGCAATTCATCGCGTGTTATAAGTAACATGGTAGCGAACGTCAAAGTTCAAAGTTTTGTTACCGATGATGCATTATGCAGCGAATCAAAAAAGTAGTCGACGGAACCAAACGCAATACACAACTGTTCCCACTAGCTGCACATGTCTGCCGCTCTTACCTTCCGTTGATTCCAGGGGGCGTGGTTTTACGATTTGATAACTCGAGAGTGATTATGGGAGCTATCTGTCGTAAATCATGAGAATTAAGTCATGAGCGATTCTACATCGCTTATTTTTTTTTGAGCGGAGCATTACTTTTCAACAAAGTTGGAAGTTGTAAGATTTTGCTAAGTAACTTGCAACAAATCGTTACAAATTCTCCCCCCACTGGCAATGACAAAAAAATCCCCCACTTGAGCATCTTTACAAACTTGAACCTCTAACTTGTTTGTATCAATCAATCATACACAATGAATTTTAAATATTCAAGCATTAGAAAGATTTACGATCAAATATACAATAGTAATAAAATGATATATAGTATATATAGATAAAACCTAGGAATTATCAACAAACATGAATATAAGAACACACATATATATATATATATGAAAAATTAATGACCTATACACAAAAAGCACCAAACAAGTAATTACAATTCCAAAAATGACTAGATGCAAGAATCAGACATTGAATTATATAAACCCGTATATAAACGGTAAATCACACAATTGCATTATAATAATATAAATATATATATAAATAAATATGATTGTTGGTTCTGAAACAAAAACAAATCAAGAAAAGACATAGAATATACATTATCTGAATATTTCCATTATAGAATCTTCATAATAACATAGGTGTTTGCTTGCACGATGACCAGAAAATGATGCAAATGGAATCATAATCGTATGTTGTCCCAAAATATGCCAAGGATCGATTTGGTAAAAAGATTTGTGACGAATGTTTCCTCCGAAAAATACATGAAAAGAAAAAGAATCTGAAATTAAAATATTGAAAAGAAGAGGGGATAGGAAAGAAGGAGGAAATATTGATGTTACAGAGACATTTACGGAATGAGCATCTTTACAAAGTTACTAAGGCCATGGTGAAACATATATGCAAGTATAAGTAAATTTAATGTTAAATTCAAAACCAGCAAGTATATTATCAATATTAAGATGCAATAGAATGAAAAATTGATTTTTATGCAAATTGGAAATGTAAATCATACGATAAAAATGACACTACCATATATATATATAATGAAAAAAGAACACATGTACACATTACACAATAAATATCCTAATTTTCTCATAGAAAAAACTCATATCTATACACTGGAATAGTCAAAAGCAGAGCATTCATTTTGCCAAAAAAATTATTATATGTAGAATGCAATATTAACAACAAGAACACTCTTATCTACATCTTATCAAAACATGAGTTGCATAATTGCAAATACAGTCAGTACCCGTATATCAAGGTTGCGAACGCATTCTGGAAAGTCTTAATCGACAAGAATGTACTTTGTGTCCAGCTTTATGGCAGAATGAACAGATTAATGGAGGTTGAGGTCTATTTAATGGTGATGGAGTATTCTCAACAAATAGTGAAGCTAAAGGAACGTTGAGAGTTACATCCGGAGATGCAGGTGGATCACGAATATGGTAGGGCTTAATATGAGAAATATGGACCTTTCTTACAAAGACTTGAGTATCAGGGTCAACTAGCAATACCGTTACAGGACCCAAAAATTTAAAGATTTTTGTAGGACCCGACCAACGTTCCTGTAATTTGGCGGAAACCTTTTGTAGAGCATTACTCTGTGGAAAGGTTCGAAATAGAACCAAATCGCCAACTTTAAATGTAGATGCCTGTCGCTTGGGATCATATTTCGTCTTACGAGTATGCCATGCTTTCTGTAAATGGTGGTATGCTTGTGCCCAACAACGTGCACGTTCGGAGGAAGGAGGACCCGCTAATTCTGAGTCACTTTGAAGCTCCCAATGAAAATTCATCGGTCCGTCAATGTCGCGGCCGAATATTATTTGAGACGGAGAGGTCTGAATACTATCATGAACCGCAGTATTAAATGCAAAAGCAATGGCCTGAAGATGAATATCCCACTTTGTGTGATCCTCAGAATGATAGCTGATAAGTGATGCCTTAAGGTTGCGAATAAAACGTTCAGCTAAAGATGGATTTGGGTAATAGGCACTTGTGTATATATGCTTGACCTGCGACTCAAACAGAAAATTATTTAAAAGACGAGATCTAAAGTAGGAAGCATTATCTGAAACTAGTTCACAGGGTGCACCAAATGTAAGGAACAAGGAACGAAGTTTTTCAACCACTTGAATAGATGTAGCAGAACGAATTGGGTACAATGAAACCCATTTTGAAAATGCATCCACTACTACCAAGATAAAATTATTTCCCCTGGAAGAACGAACTAAAGGTCCGACAAGGTCTATATATAGGCGACGCCAAGGGTGTCGAATAACTTCTGAAGACAAAAAGCCCGGAGGCTTACGAATCGCCAATTTAGCCTTCTGACAAACATCACAGGTGCGAATATATTGCTTAATGTCCTGTCGACATGTAGGCCACCAATATATAGAATTTATCTTCTTGGTACATTTATTGACGCCCAGGTGTGAACCACCACAAGGTGTGTCGTGATAATAGCGACATATTAAATGCTGTAAAGACTGAGGAACAACCACCAATGAAGAATTTGTACGAGGCGGTTGCCACACCAAAAGATCTTGGTATAAGGCGTAATATTTATCCTGTGTACCTGACTTAAGTGTTTGAATAATGGGAGATAACTGGGTATCTTTTTGTTGCAAATCAATAATATCAGTTTTGCTAAAAGGAATAATTTGAAGTTTTGGAGCTACGCAAGCCAAAGAAGTTATAGGTAGTTGAGCTGATTGGAATTCTTCTGGACAAAACATACGGGAGAGGCAATCAGCAACGGGATTGAGACGGGAAGGAATGTGTTCCACAAGGTAAGAAAAGCGGGACAAATATAACAACCATCGACCGAATTTTCCATATTGTTCCGGGTGGCGAAGAAGCCAAGATAAGGCCTGGTTGTCGGTTTGTAGTGTGAAGGGCTTTGCCGTTAGGTATGTTTCAAATTTCTTTAGACCAAAAACAATGGCGCAACATTCAGCCTCATAAATTGACTGGCGCCGTTCCAAATCAGTGCGCTTACGAGAAGCGAAAGCAATGGGACGCAAGGAACCATCAGGCTCTCGTTGATTGAGGGTAGCCCCAAGTGCCAAACTAGAAGCATCACACTGTAATACAAATTCACGGGAGAAATCGGGCAATGCCAACACCGTATGATCCAAGAACACCTGTTTTAGCTTGTCAAAGTGAATTTGATCATCATGTGTCCAAACAAAAGTGGTCCCTTTTTTCTTTTTATCGGTCAGAAAACTGGTAATGTCTGCGTATGAAGGTATGAATTTCGCGTAATACGCCAATAATCCCAGGATACGTTGAAGAGCTTTCAAGTTCTTAGGGGGAGGGAGGTCTTGAATCGCAGAAATACGTGCAGGGTCCAAAACAAGCTGGCCCTCACGCAGAATATATCCAAGGTATTTAACTTCTGTCTGCAACCATTTGGATTTGGACGGGTTTACTGTTAGACCCGCTTCACGTAAGGCTTGTAATACCAATCTAAGATGCTGAAGATGAGTATTTTCGTCAGGGCTGTAAATTAGCAAATCATCAGCATAGTTTATTAAGAACTTGTATTTGAATTTGCCCAAAATCTTATCTAAAGCCCGTGTTAACAGCTGTGTGCCCAAATTTATTCCAAAAGGAACTCTAGTGTAACGATATTGTCCAAAGGAGGTAACAAAAGATGTTAGATTTTTGCTGGGTTCATCCAAACGAATTTGATGAAAACTTTTACATAAATCAAGGCATGAAAAAACCCTCGCAGATTGTAAGTGCTGAAAAATTAACTCAATCTTAGGCTGGGGAAAATTGTCATAAGCTATTAAACGATTTAATTGCTTATAAGAGCAAACTAGGCGGTGTCCTCCATCCTTCTTATCCACCAGAAAACATGGCGATGCATAAGCACTTGAACATTCTTCAATAATGTTTTGTGATAAAAGATCTGCAATTTGAGCACGTAATATGGCTGTTTGCGCAGGATTCAACTGAAAAGGTTTTGTACGGAATGGTACATCAGTTATAATAGGAATTGAAACTGGGTCCAATTTGCATTCTCCAACACGTTCTGTAACCACATCCTGAAATTCCTTTAACAATAAATGAACAACTTCAGATGTAGTGACAGGAGAAGACTCCAAAGGGGGTGAAGGTGGAATATTTGTAATCTCCTTTACTTGATGTTTCCCAGTAAAGGAAATAGGTTCCCGAAAAAAGGGAAAAGTAAGGGTCGAGGTTGCAAAAGAAATACTAGCATGTGAATGGGATAAAAAGTCAGCACCCATGATAAGTGGAAACGGAAGAGCATCCGAAATCCAAAAATACCATTTCCAAGATAAAGTATTGATTTTGACAGAGAGGCAAACACGAGAAGTCAAATTTAAAGGTTTACTATCCACAGTATGAAGCGTTTTGTTACCATCTTGAAGGATAGTGGGATGAACCTGAAGAGTGGATAAAAAGCCACTAGCAATTAAGGAAACAGAACTACCCGAATCGAGTAGTACACGGGAAGGAGTAGAATTTATCAAAGCTTGTATCACTGGCACCGACTTTTCATTTATATAAAACGGATGATCCAAATGGATAATGTCGGAATTTGAATGGCATTGAGGAAGTGATGTTATATCCGGGAAAGAAGAGGACAAAACTTGAGGCGATGGATGGGTGTCCTTCAAACCTGAAGAAAAGGAAGGTGATTGTACATCCGAAGATTTTGTTAGCGGTATATCAGAAGGTGAAGCGTCAATATTTGACTGGTAAGTAGATTGGGATGTTTCTTCATTCTTTGTAATACCTGTCATTGCTACTGTGGGATGGAAGTCACTATGGGCACGTAGTTCCATCGACCAAATTTCTCTCGCCATCTGCATAAACTACTGAACCGATCTGGGACGTTGATACCCGACCAAATGGAGACGAGTCGATGATTGTAAACCCATCGTAATAGAATATAATAAATTGTCCTCCGACCAATCAATCGGTAAAATATGAAAGGCTTCGTAAACGTTACGCAGGTAAGAAGAAAGAAATTCTTTTGGGTGTTGACATCGTAACAGATATTTGTCAATTAAGACTCTTACAGAAGAAGGAGGAACCAATCTATGCCAAACAATCCGCAGAAACATAGGCCATGGAAATTTTTCCAATAAGGCCTCATACCAAATTTCCTTAAATGGGCCCAAAGTTTTAGCAAAAGCAATAAAGAGTAAGGATTCAATATCCAGAAGCTGTAAGTTAAGAGTTCTATGGATAATAAGCATAAACTGAAAAAGTAATTCAGGATTGGAGCCATCAGTGAAAGGTAAATGCTGTAATAAATCCATTGCAGTATTATAACGAATCTGGTTGGTAAGAAAAGATTCATTTGGGGGTAATACCAATTCATTAAAATTATGAATGGGAGGTGGATTAATAAATGGAGTAGGAGGAGTTGTAACATAATGCGTGGAGGGAAAATAATTAACTTGTTGTAGATTGGCTGGAAGAGACATGTTAAAAGTGAAAGAGGAACTCTAGAGGGGTACTATAATTTTGAGATTCAGCCAAAGGAAAATGAAAAAGGGCAATTAATAATACGTTACAAAATTTCAAAGGTATGAAATCAATTACAAAAATCCCCAAAATTCTATCTTTTAGGATGTGATTTAAAAAAAAAAATTGACAACTTTCAAAAAAATTGTGTTATGTCTGTCCCCAAAAAAATTTTCCAACCATGCTCTGCTACCAGAAATTTTGTAACGTTCAAGTTGCCGGGGTGCTTTTATCTATTGGGTATACTGGGCCACTTTTGTTACAAACAATTTCCTAGAGTCCTGGATCTAATTTATGCGCACCTCGGCATACGTCACAAAATCTGAATGGGGGGGGGGGTGATTTGGAGATGGAAACGTAACAGTCTTTGCAAGTATATCCACAAATAATTACTTACGCAAAGTAACACAACAGGAGAAGAAGTTTATTCCCAATTAAGTTTTCGAAAATGCGTTGCGCAAGCCCTTTGCAGAAATAATCTATATCACTAAACTATCGCTACACAACTTTTTTACAAATCTACAAATTACTAACTACTATACCACACACACACTCTTGCATACTAGTAAGCATAAGCGCACGACGAAATTAGGAAGGTACTTAGAGTAAATTGTATCAACAAAAAGTCAAAGTTTCAATTTTAACAATTTAATAACAATAGCGTAACTTCTTTTTTGGTATTATAACAATATTACAACGATTCTAAGCGTAAATTTTCCAATAACAATCAATGAATTCAAGAAAAAGGACAACGTATCAAACTAAGTCAAAAATATACAATGATTTTTAACTCGCGTTTAAGTCCATGTTTAAGTTTCTTTCATTTTACATTACATTAATCAAAGAACGCTTATTACATCTCCAATAATAAACAACCACCGATTGTTAGTGATCACAGGTTCATAAAAATGTGGAAAAACCACCTTTTTTTTGAAAAAGAGAAATGTTTCCAAGAAATTACAAAAATCTTATTGGTACGTATAAGAAAGGTTCCACCTCCTTAGATGCTCATTCCCAAATTACGTGTTTCATTGCCTCATTCAATTACAAACAAAGTTTTGACCAAGTCTAAACGACCAAAAGGGAGAAATGTGAGGGTAAGTTACGTTAGCGAAACTTCGTCGCGATTACCTGATGTATGCTTTTGCGACGTGTCTTACAAAAAATGCCAACCGTTGTTCTCGTTAATATAAATGTCGATGTAAGCACATTGCAGAACAACTAACATGCTACCCAATTTTGCATCCATGTATTTTGCGATTTTATTTTATCTGTTTAAAGTGAGGGTCAGACGACACAGTATCGAGTTGAACAGTTATTTTACAACAAGTCGTATTCAGTTCTCAATTACGCGAATCTTTTACCTTTTTTGACTTAGGAAGGTTTATTTCTGTAATATGGCGCACTACGTAAGCAACTCACACGTATCGGACTCGAATATCAAACTCGTGCTTTTTTTTTTTTTTTTTTTGTCTGTCGCACTTCTATTCACCACTAATATAACAAATCCACTGTTTCCTACCTTTATTTTGGATGTTGCCACTCTCGTAGTCCTGGAAAAAGGGGGTGCACAACTTCCTTCACTTTTGATCGTCAAATCCTCGTCGACCAGCGTACGCCTTGCTTGGATTTCCAACGTAGTACAATTTTTGATCGCCAATATTACTCCTGAGTGCAGACTGTCGAAATGGCCTTTTTCACAACCCGCGTGTCCATATGGCAAACGAGTAACGTAATTTAAGAAGTAGTGCTTAGCATCTTTACAACAAATGTTCCGGAATTGTATTTAAAGAAGCACTTGCAATTCATCGCGTGTTATAAGTAACATGGTAGCGAACGTCAAAGTTCAAAGTTTTGTTACCGATGATGCATTATGCAGCGAATCAAAAAAGTAGTCGACGGAACCAAACGCAATACACAACTGTTCCCACTAGCTGCACATGTCTGCCGCTCTTACCTTCCGTTGATTCCAGGGGGCGTGGTTTTACGATTTGATAACTCGAGAGTGATTATGGGAGCTATCTGTCGTAAATCATGAGAATTAAGTCATGAGCGATTCTACATCGCTTATTTTTTTTTGAGCGGAGCATTACTTTTCAACAAAGTTGGAAGTTGTAAGATTTTGCTAAGTAACTTGCAACAAATCGTTACACATCTCAACATTATCAGTCCATCTTCGTCTTGGCCTTCCTACAGGTCTCTTACCATCAGGTTTCCCAAGAAGAATCCTGTAAACTCCTCTTTCCTCTCCCATTCGTGCCACATGGCCTGCCCACCTAAGTCTTCTTGATTTAATCATTCTAATAATATCTGGATATGAATGCAAATTATGGAGTTCTGAATTATGTAACCTTCTCCACTCACATGTCCCCTCATCCCTTTTATGACCAAATATTTTCCTAAGGATTTTATTTTCAAATACTCTCAATTTATGTTCCTCTTTCAATGTAAGAGACCAAGTTCCTCATCCATATAATACTACAGGCAAAACCTACTGCACAAGGAGAAATGGAAAATTCCCCCGTGGCTTACAATTAGGTCTAGGATATTTACCAACGAGGTGGATTTCAAAGGAGCTTGTAACTAGTGTGCAGAGTAAAGATTTTGCGTGTGTATACTGATTACAAACTTACCCTCCATTTGCAATGTGTTTGAATGTTGAGACCTATATAGTCGTGTATGCTTCCTGTTTACAGTCCACATCCTGCCCCGGCCGTGGGCGTTTGTCAAGTGTACTGGGGATTTGCGTTGACTGTAAATTTACATGTCTGCGGCAGTGTACACTGCGTTAACCACGATTGATGCCTTTACTCAGCGACGAAATGCGTTTTCGATTCTAGGGCTGTACTGAAGAAAAATGTAATCTTTACGACTTCTTTTCACTTAATTTCATCAATAAAACAAAACTCTCCCAAAATCGGAACTTAGTCAAGTTTTACACACAGAACCCAAATCGTGTCAGTTGACACATATATTTTGACTCCTATAGCACATAAAATGCAAATGATGCATCTTTTGGTGTGTCAAAATACTCACAAAAATGCATAAAAGGGCACTTTCATCAGTTGATGTTCCGTGTGATGCATTAAAAATGCATCAATTGTGAAGATCAGACAAGATCATTTCAATGATAAAAAATACACATTTAGCAGTGTCAGTTGATGCATTAAAAGTGAAAATTTGTTATTCTTGAAATGATCTTATCTGATCGTCCAAATTGATGCATTTTTGTTCATTGCACAGAGCACCAGCTGATAAAAGTGTTCTTTTATGCATATCTGTGTGAATTTAGTGCATCATTTGCAATGCACGTTAATTTGTTATTGGAGTCAACATATAGGTGCCAATTAACACGTTATGGGTTCTGTGTGTAATTGATTGAGTCCATAAGTTTTTTTACGTCGCTATTTTGTTACATTTTGCTAATCGTGACGATGAAGATAGGTGATGATATGATGAAATCGATGAAGGGACACTCACAAAGAACACCCAGGCCGGGATTCGAACCCGGGACGACTGCCACGAAGGGCCACCGTTAAGTTTAAGCTCATCGGATCAGGGACCAAAATGAGGTAGAGTGTCTGACTGTCCGGTAGAAGAAATACGATTTCGATTCCCGGTGGGGATTTTTCGAACAACGTTCTTGCATAAAGCGACTCTAGATTTTACCCAGCCTCTAGGAATACTTATCACTCTTGAACATGGTGTTACTTGTAATTCTGAAACATAGTTTGCAGTTGTGTCGAAACGTATCGAAGTTTTCATAGTACGTTTTAGTTTGTGCGCTAATTCAATTTTCAGTAAATGTTTCAAACTCCCGAAATGTTACTGATTTACTTGAATGTTGCAGATTTCAAAGCTGTGCAATTGGAGGTCTATATATAGATTTACAAAAATATGAAATGATTGACGGCCCTTTTTAGTCACTTACAACAGAAAATGAAATTATTTTAAAATTAGGTTTCTTCAGAGATGGTTAATTTCACGAGCTATGTTCTCATTACTAAGTGCGGTTGAAGTTTCAAGAGATTTGCTTTACAACACAATGCAGGCAGTTGCTACGATAACACAACTGGCCCATCTGTTGTAAAAAAAAACCTTTCTGATTTACATATTGTGATATGAAATGTCTGGGAAATGAAAGCTATTTTTTAAAGATAGTTGAACAGTCAGATCCTCCATCATTTTTCACCCTTGGTGGAGATCAATCCAATCCAATCTCTGATCCTTTCCATTTACTTTGAATGAAGAAGAAGGTGGCTTTCCCTTGTCAACTGTACTTTCACCTAAAAGGCTACACATATTTACCTGCTAGAATGTTCCAGAACAACTTTCTAATACTCTGGAGGGGAGTAATGTTTTTGTATATATATCGTCCTGTTTTGTACCTTGTTACATTTGTACTTGGTTCAGAGTCTGAAGAAGACCTTGCTAGAAGGTTGAAACGTTACGTTTAGTTTAAGTTCTATAAAAAAATAAATTACTGCCTTGGTCAGCATATTTAGTTTTTCATATCATGGAAACAAGGCTAAATGGTGTTATAATTTGTTAGGAAGTCTGAGCATTGTGTAAAACATCGCTTTTCGTACTATAACCGATCGTTGAGCTTCTTCTATTCCTCAATGTGAGTCGTCTCGCATTAATCTCACGTTATATGGCTTTGACTTTGTTTTTTAATCGGGACTCAATCTACAGTTAAAAGTTGGTCCCGAAGTATTACGTGCCTGAATCTAGTTTCGCACACGGAACACTTTGATAGTGGTAACCAGGGGTGGCCATCCAGTACCCCCCCCCCCCAACCCAGGCCAATGGCGCGTTCCCCATAAAGATCCCCCAATCATGTCATTTTCTCTCCCTCTCTTTCCCTCCCTCCCTCCAATCCCCTCTCTCGCTCTCTCTCTAGAAAAAGAGAAAAGAGAGAAAGAGGTAGTATCTCTCTTTCTCTCCATCCCTCACTCTCTCTCTCTTCTCCTTCCTTCTCTCTCGGAAAAGAGAGGCTCCTAATTAGCACAGTAAGGCTAATCGGAACTGAACCTACAGTTTAAAGTGGGATCCAAACCTTTATGTGCGTCCACCGGGTATCGAACCTGGGACACCTTGATTACAAGACAACGACGCTACCATTGCGCCATCGGGGAGGCCTCTAGGAAAAGGTAAAAATAGAGAGAGAGAGAGAGAGAGAGAGAGAGAGAGAGAAGATATAAAGAGCGAGAGAGAGAGAGAGATTAAGTAATAATTCCAATAAAGTATTTAATTAGGACAACACGTCTACTGAAATGAAATTTATCTTTACTTAATACAATACCATCCCTCTCAAGACCGTGGATGGATTACCCCCCAAATGTTGATCATAATCCCCATAATTAGCCTATTTGTGCATAGAGTGGACTTAAACAAATCCATATAATACAATGTATAACAATCCATATTGTTGTGTTATTTCGTACATGTATACACGTAGAACCTATACTCTATTCCGGGAATCTGTGGAGCAAGGCCGCGCATAAAGGCAGAGTAGGGGAGAAAGAGAATACACGGAGCGAAGCACCCAATCCCGTCCCCTCACACATCCTCATTGGTCGAGCCCTCACGAGTCAGAGATACGCATATTTTATAGCAAGAAACTAAGGCTAAATCCGATACACAACAACTTTCACATAGCTTTTATTCTGTTTTAATGAGGGTATTCGATTGTTAAGCTTGTTTTGGAGACCAGAAATTTAATGCGAGATCACAGAGCTCACTCCCAAAGCTTAAAGAACTTTAAAATCGAAATTCAAACACACAAGGTGGCGCAAAAGTCATCACCTGATATTCTTAGCATATAGCTTGGGTGTAAAATTAAACAAAGTAGTTTTTTTGTTTCAAACTTTTATTGATACTTGTAAGTTTTATGTCCTCAATTTCTAAAGATAACATCCAATAAATGACCACCATTCGAATTTATACAAATTTGGGCTCTTTTTATTGCGTTTTCCATGGCGTTGGAAAGAATCTGCGGGGAAATATTTTAAATGTCATGCTGAATATTGTCCTTTACTTGCTGTAACGTCTCTGGCTTATTCACATAAACCAATGACTTCAAATATCCCCAAAGGAAGCAAGACGTCGAATGGTTTGCGGTGTAGGGGCTGGACGATTGGAAAAATGTCGTCTAAATTCTGGTTTTGTCAAGATTACAGATAGATTATTCCTTAAAAATATTGTCACAATTTTTCCACGTTCTTGTGGGGTATACTTATTAATTTTCGCACACAATAAATTTCGTGAGTATCTTCTATTTAACTGACAAAACACTACTGATATAAACAACAAGATGTCAAAATAAAGGTCAGTTCAAATAGGATGACGACACCCTTTACTTTGAAGATGTCTAAAGGGCGATAGCTACGTCAACCTAAGTTTGAGTAAATACTATTTTATTTTTTCTTAATTTACTGTATATTTTTGTACGTTTGGATTAACTTTATGTTATTGCCAGTTTTCCCATTTTTCATCCCACTCATATACTGTCTAAGATTAAATAGAATTTGTCAGTTTTCCTACTTTGGGCTTTCGCACCTTTGCTGATGGAGTGGTTAGCATAGCGCGCTACGAAGGGAATGCTTCCTGATTCGAATTATGGCCCTGGCATTGGTGCTCATTGTGAGTGTCCCTTCATCAGTTCCATCATATCATCACTCATCCTCATCTTCTCGATTATCCTAAAGTGGTAGAAAAGCAAGTAAAATAAATCCAATCAACCGTACATTTGCATTATTTCTATGTATTTTGTTATTATGTTCTCTATTTTTCATTCCTCTTATATACAGGGTGATTCAATTAGGACTTTACAACTTTGAAAGCATAGATAACTTACAGAGTCGGTTCAGGTCCCATTGCAAAGCAAAACATATCAAATTTTGACTCACGTAGTCCAATAGTACCGAACTCACCCACCAGTAGCGCTGTCAGCATTGTTCTTGAGCGCGCGGAAGGTGCTCTCTGTGTGTTTTGGTTTCACGAGACTAACAATGGTTCAACACATTACGGATGCAGATAAAGTCGCTCGCCAGCAGATAACGAGAAATTCCTAAACAATGTCATTTTTAGTGACGACTCAACGTTTGACATCAGTGGACAGTAAAAGTAGCCATTCTCAAGAACACTGCTGACAGCGCTACTGGTGGGTGAGTTCGGTACTAATGGACTAAGCGAGTCAAAACCTGATGTGTTTTGCTTTGCAAGGGCACCTTAACCGACTCTGTAAGTTATATATATTAATTTTCTTTAACTTTCAAAGTTCGAAATACATTTTGAATTACTCTGTATTATGTAAGACTGATTGTAATATGTGGGCAATATAAATGACGGCTATATCCACTTTTAGACAATCACCTTCTCAAACATGAGTACTATAGCAACTATACACATTTCTGTTCACGTGAATATATTTGGAGTTTTTACTGCAGATCAGATTTCCAGGAAACGCATAATGGATGTGGAAGTATCGGAGCGAAAGGTTTAACCCTTTCAGCCCTTCTGCATCTCCGGTCTATTCGCGACCCAAGAGAAGCCTTGACAGAGCGATATTGAAGAACAGGCCGTGTCACGTGCTTAGGGCTCGTCTGCATCATAGAGATTGCCTCGGGATGTTCCAGCATCATTCTCAGAACTCTCTTTCGAGATAGTTCGTGTGGAAACCAGCCGGTGCATTCCGTAGAAGCGCGTTTTAACTCGGAAACCCTCCACAGACTGTGAGAGTTTTGGTGCAGCAACATGTATGGTGTCTCCGTGTAACACGCACTGTGAGAGAGAAGAATCTTCAAGAAAAGTCGTAGAACAAAGTTTGCCTTAAGTTCAGTTATTCGTAAATGAACCTACATTATCGTATCAATCCATAGGATTATTCTTTATTTTGTTTTAACTTTCTCTAGAAGCTTAAATTCACCAACGTTCATTCACTTGTTTACAACAGCTGTCCACTCCTCTCAGATATTTTAATTATACACAGTCGAGTGTTAAGCAGACTTCCTATACGCTGATGAGTGAGTTTTTACCTTCCTATTATTGTAAACACCTTACTGCTTGTTTACCTGTTGTAAACCTTGCAGCCTCAATATATCAGGAAGTGGAAGTCTGCTTAACACTCGACTGTGCATAATGCAAATACCTGAGAGGGGTGGACAGCTGTTGTAAACAAGTGAATGAACCCTGGTCAATTGAAGCTTCCAGAGAAAGTTAAAATAAAATAAAGAATAATCCTATGGATTGATACGGTTTAAAGAAGTATGCAAACGACCATTCAATGTGCTGCGACTAGATATCGCACTCCGAGCATTGGTTAGATACTGCCTGTCGCTTATATTAAACTTTTGTTAGGTAAAATACACTAATACCTCTCCTAACGTACACTTTTGAATAGCGGTCACCTCTAAATTACGGACATTTTTAAATTCCCCGGCAGAAATACATGTGGTTCAATAGGATTATTACTTCTGAATAACGGACGCTGACACTGAAAACTACCTCCACAACGCAAATACAACTTCTTAATAACGGACAGCCTGAAAGAAAACGGTCGCAATTCCTGAAATTCGACACAACAATGGCCAGTATTTCGAACTAGCGCGCATTGTTTCATGTTACACCGAACGTATTATCTTTTCATAAGTGCAGACAGTAGACAGTATTCTTTGTGGTTATCTTGAGAAGTGTGTCATTTTGAATGCACCAAAGGCGTACCGTACCCAAGGTATTGGCTAGAAATGACAAGTCTTATGTCACTCTTAGCATAGTAGAAAACAGAGATAGGAATGCGGAATAAGCAATCAGGCAAACGTGAGGTTATTGACTTGGGAGGCGAGGAGGCTTGGAGTGTTGGAATTGATATGGAGTGAGATCAGTTGGCGTGAATACGAGACATAGTAAGGACTGCGGATTGTAAAAGAGAAGCGAAGGGGAGAACGATTATTGGACAATGGTGTGTGAGGAGACAGGGAGGTCAGACAAGTGATATTTGAGAGGACAAGTGTGGGAATAATCTTCATCTATTTGTGAGGCAAGTGATATCCTTTTCTAAACCAATCCACATCGGTTCAGTCATGGAGAGTACAAAACCCAAATCTAACTTAATTTAATTTCTATCGCCATTCTTTTAAATGTAACCTCTTGCATATATCACGTTTAGGCCAAGCGAGTGATAAACATCTGAAAGATGAATGATGAATAACTACACTACCCAACTCAATCTAAAGGTTCTTGGTTCGATCCCATCGCAGATGCGATACGAAGGATTACACTACGTGTACTGCATTTTCTTTTTTGAAATTTGTAATGTATGTAGGGATTCCTTAGTAAATTTAAATTCATCGTATGTAGTACAGTATTTTGTTACTTGAATGGAGGAAAAATAAAACATTATGTTCCTAAAGTACGGACTGTAATATGCTTATCCTATTGTGTAACATCCTATACATCTTTCTCAATAGCGGAAACTTCTTAATAACAGACCTTTATTTTTCCTCCAGGCCTGTCCGTTATTGAGAAGTAATAATAATAATAATAATAATAATAATAATAACAATAATAATAATAATAATACATTTTCTTTATTAAGCGGGCGAGGTTGAGCCAAGGGCTGCTCTGCCAAACAACCCTTGTCAATATAATGCAACCAGTGGTGGCGATTGGGTTCCAAAATTGGGGAGGCAAGGTGCCAAAACTGGGGGGACAGAGACAGTATATTTTGTTTCGTAGATAAGTTTTAGCATCGTGCGGGTGCAAAAGTGGCGAAAAGTGGGGGCAACTGCCCCCCCTCGGACCCTAATCGCCGCCACTGAATGCAACGTATATGATAAACTGCGTATGGAGCAGTAAGGTACATGTAAAATAATACATGCACATATACACCGCAATACAATAATACAATTCTATGTAGTGAGTGACTTTGCCATTGTAAAATGAGTAATTCTCTTTAGATGGCAGCACAGGACAACTTAAGACGAAAATTACGGATACAATTTACAGTAAGAAATATATAAAGGAAGTAAGTTAAGAAATGTCGGCATATTTATGAAACGGTAATAAAGGAAATGCAAGAGCATATACCATGAAATAAAACATGCAATGAAATGGCTACATGCAGACGCCGTATTGGACAGAGTTCCAAAATTAATATTTGTTTCATTTTACTCATTAAACTTGGTTCAAAAGTGAGTTAACATTACCCTTCGGTTCATTATTTCTGCACAATCTCCAGTCGCTGCACAAATTCCTGAAGCTACACAATAGTGAGCGAAGATGTGTATTGAATAGCCGGAAATTGACAGCAACATACGAGTCCATCTTGATAACCACGTGTTTTTATCAGTTCCAAACTTTTGTGGATTATCAACTTTACTCCCGAGCCACTCATTTGTGCAAAATAGTAAATGGAGAAACTCGATGCAAGTTCTTTATAAACAAATATAAACTTCTTATATAAATATATATTCTGATGTGATCAGCACCACGCTGCGACCACCTTTACCCACAGGTACACATTTATAAGATGTTGGGTGAACCTTAGAGCCGCTTCATTCATAGACATTGGTGGGAACCCACCTGAAATGGATAACCTCAGGAATCGTAACCGGGTTTTCTGCCTGGAATATATATATGTGTGTATACATACGAGTACATATATACATAGGGTAACTTCGGTGAATAAGGCCATCAATTGGTCATTTCGTTCTAGAACTCATACATTTTTATTGTTAGGAACATCAAACTTACATGTATCGGAGAATGAACTTTCCTCTATTGTGTAATAATAAAATATTGATTGCACTGTTATAATGAAAGCAATAAAATACTAAATTATGTGTTAATGCAAAATGGCATTATTTCCAGACCTGTCGGCCATGTTCTTAATTACAAGTAAAACATTCACATTATCTTCATTACAAGTAAAACATTCACATTTTCTTTACTAAACTGTATTAGGAAAAATAATTACTGTAGTAAGATATTAGAGAAAGCATGAATACTTGGCACGTGCATTTGAGTATGCAAACGTGCGGCACATGCCATCTTCATCCCTTACTTGATGGCCGCCATAGCTTGCCTCAAGCCATCTACTGACAATTTGGCCCGTATATTTCTACATTTCCTCGCCATCTGAAAGAGGTAATTAACCGAGAGTAAATATATGTACGCCTCGAAAGTAACTGAGCAAGGATAAACCATTTTCGAAATCAACATTTCCTTAAATTTCAGTTTAAATTTGTGGCTTTATTCCCAGACACGATGATTGCGTTACTTCCCGAAACAACAGATTGCTGTTTAACCAACTGTTCTAAACTTACGACAATGACCATGAAAACCGTACACACATCATTCACTTAGTTAATAAACGTATTGTGTACGTACAGCATTGTGTTACCATTTAAAATCTAATCATACAATAGAAAAACACTCACCTTTGTCGGCGCGATGGACATGTGGACCATTTTTCCTCGAAACGCAACTCAAACGTCTACACCGTTCAAATTGTTTCTCTTAAATGAAGGCTCGACAATGGCAACCGTTCTTATAAAGCAATGATACCAGGCACCATTCATTGTTTATCGCACAACGGGGAGCCACCCCCTAACTTTACATGCGTCCATGCTTTCAGAGTCGAAACTATTCACCGAAGTTACCCTATATGTGTGTGGAAGGGTTGTATTAGTAGTATTATACACTCATGTATCATGGTCCAAACGAAGGCTATTCATTTGCAACAAGAATGAACATAAATAGCATCGTTTTTGTGTAACTAACCGCAAGTGCACCACTGCAGATGCACAAACGGCGCTAACCAATAATTATTAATTAAAATGTGTTTTCACTGAACTACAAATTCAGGAATTAGCTTCCAAGCGAACGATAAAACTTTTATTTCTGTCAGGCTACAAAGTAATTATGTTTTCCTGGACACAATGGGATGAAGCTACTCCCTGTGGCAGTAATAAGCTAGGTAGAAAATGGTGCACTAGTTCATATAGGAAATAATAGCATTATTTGCAAAATGTATTCAGATTAGAGATTCTCAATATAAATGCAAACAAAATATATTTTCTTTTGTGTTAAGTCCCGTTAGTTGGTTTCCATTTCATAATTATCGTGCTAGGTAATAAAGGGTCACCGCTGTATAAACTGCCAACCGGGAGACCCGGATTCGATTCCCGAGACTGTTGATTCCAGGTGAGATTTTATCAAGCAATATGGAGCGGCTCTGGTGTTCACCCAGCCTCTAATGAATGGGTAGCGGTTGGGTAAAGGTGATCGGTGCGTGGTGCTGATCACATCACCTCCACAATAGCCAAGTTGTGAATGTGTGGAACCCTACTTCCTCATCCCAACACACCACTTCAAGACATTTCGCAATGTGCATGAGGTAGCTGGATGTCTTGCCTATGTACAGGGTGGCCAGAATTAAACTTACCCAACTCAGAGCCCTCTGTAGCCTGTTTGAGGTATCGTAGAACTCTGAAATTTGGTGAATCCACTATGCAAACCATGGGGAAGAGGATTGCGAAAAAAGAGTTCAATGTTCCGCCACCAGGTTGAAATGTGGCGCTGTACGTCCATGATGGGTTGTAATAATAACGTAAACTGCTCCAATTGGTTATGGAATTGCCTTTACCTTGCAATCTTTCAATAAACGAGAGATTATTTTCTCGCAACTTCCGTCCACTAACAAATGTTCTTCTAATTAATAACTCAGCTAAATCATTTAACGTGGTTATTTGTACAGCTCATCATGGCAGTGCAGCGACACATTTCAACCTGGTGGCGGAAAATTGAACTTCTTTTATCGTCATCCTCTTCCCCATGGTCTGAATAGTGGATTCACCAAATTTCAGAGTTCTACGATGCCTCAGACAGGCCATAGAGGGCTCTGAGTTGTGTAACTTTAATTCTGGCCACCCGGTACATATGTATATATAAACGCTGCAAGTTTTGCCTACGTATGATATGTAGGGTACATATGGTACATGATTAACCTCAGGAAGTATTGCGAAAAAGAAGCAAGATATTGATATTACCCTGCGACTGATACCAACTAAATAAAGAATTCTCACATGGAAAATGTCTCCCGAGAACAAATATATTTTTTTCCAAATAAGAATATAAAAAATCGAAAATATTTCAATTATATGTTCAAGAGCAAATTCTAGTGCCAGCTATTTGTACTGGCTTTGCAAACTTTAAGAAGTAAGGAGGTAAAAATATGGTCACAAGACGGCCGTATGTAATACGAATATTTTGAGGACACTTAATATTACAAACAGTATGATTTATTTTTAATGCATATCATGAGAATCACGAACGTATAATTCAAGGTAGCATTCTGTATTTCCGCGTGATGCCATTTAACCATACACTGCGCAGAACGGACGTGATGACGTAATTAGAGCTCGCAACAATTAAACAGAGCGTGGTTTCTTTTGTAGAGTCGCATGTTGCGAGTACGTGATGCCTCAACATTCCTTCGCGTTGCCGTGACCGCTGTAATTTGGGCTCGTTCCAGCGTCATAACTTCTAGACAAATATTCTTCATTTATTACGGCTAAGTTACATTTAATTTTGCCTTCAAGAGTCATAAACGTTAACGATTTTGTCTGCATATATATGCCTTGAAAGGATCTCAAAAACTTGAATAGGTTTTATTTCCACATCTGTAGCAAGATGTTTACAAGTGCTGGAAAATAATTGTATGGACTATTTGATTCTGCCATTTTCATATTTTGCATCACTTTAGATATTTTTGCTTCCTGGTGGAGTGGTTATCAAGGCACGCTACGACGACAGGGACGGGTTCGAATCCCAGTCTGGACATGCGTATTCATTGTAAGTATTCATCATCATTCATACTCATGTTCGTGATGAGCTATAAGTGGCAGAAAAGGGAAGTAAAATGAAGTAAATAATAAAAGCAAAGCTGCTGCAGGAATTCCTTTCAGCTGCCTTTGAGTCACATAAGATGGCAAGTGTTACGTTATATGCACAATTTATCAGTTTGTTGAATAACACCCACCTTCACTGCAATTAGCGTGCCCGGATTTTGATGACATTTCATATTTTTAACTGGTGCAACGTAGACATTGCTAACTAGTACAGAAATCCTGAACACCCTCCTCAGGTTGAAGAAATGTAATATTTTAAAAAATTTGCGTCATTTTTAGGTCAATTTTTAAAATTTTGTGTGATTGCATGCTGAAACATAAGAAGTTCAAAAATTTTTGTTTTGTCTGAATGTTATCTTGCGGTACTTAATCTGTGTTTAACTACCAGCGCAACAAAACCTGTCTGAAAATCGCGAAATGCAACTTTGTCGAGTTCCTTATTCACAGTTCGTACAACACACCAAGGCGAAGAAGCAATTGTTAAATTGTTTGTCTTGGCATATATATATATACTATGTACTTTCAATAAGCAGATTGAGTTTTGTACGAATTTTTGGGTCATTTTTGAAAGATTTTAGGTCATTTTACAGGATTTTTGTTGTCATTTTTCAAAGATATTTAGGTCATCAAAATCCGGGCTTATTCATAAATGTTTAGTTTGTAAAACACAGTACTAAACGATATGTACCATTAACAAACATTGGACAATGAATCTTTTCTTTCGAGCAAGGCCTCATCTTCAGGAAAATATCAACTCGGGGCAAGCCCCGACACCTATTCACCTGTTAGGTGAGATGAATCAAGGCAAAATGGATAATAAAGCTATTCCTGCTCCCTCAAAAATAGGCAATAGTTAGGCTGGAGAGTTCAGTGAACAAACCCATCTCTAACTACGCGCTGGTAATGATCCCATTAACAAGCATTAAATCGCATAATTACAGTAATTCAATATTGAAAACAATGTTCCCATGGATAAAGACATAGACGAAATATTGAACAAAGCACTAAAGGCTCAGAGCCTAATTACTTCTGCAGTTGCTTACACAAAAGGTTATTGCGACATGACGCTGCTTATCACAGAGCAATGGCCACTATCATATCACCCAGGAGCGAATGCGTTGCTTACATGTTCCTTACCACGGCATCTGTTGACGTTATTCAGTACTAGGCCAACAACAAGCTAGCAACGCTGATTAACATTTGAATAGGTTGAATTTCGCCGTATAGGATTACACGCAGGATATAATATTTTTTTATTAGCATCACTGTGATGGATAGATATCCTCGTACAGTGCAACTTTATGAAGACCTTGACACAGCGACACTGTACGAGTTCATGCTCTTAGGGAGGACCACCCCAATCCAACACCGCATTAGTCAGGCCTCCTGCTTAAGCAGGACTCTCATCACATAACAAAACGTGAAGGAGCGCGTTAACCATCCCTATAGGCAAATAGAAGTACATCTTCCAGTACCCCGGTGACTTCAACCTGTCAGAAACATCATACTCCTGGCCACTCCGCCATGTTGAAACCAGTCAGCAGCCTCACCTAGACTTCAATCTGCGACAGTTTTAGTAGAAAACATTCGTCACTAGACAAACCGACAGAACACTCAACGGCGACCGAAGAATATACAGAGGACTAAAACTCCAACAAATATGACCCGACATATCACGGATTAAAAACATTGGTCTCTGGTCAGTAAGTTGAGTACCATCGATCTCTATGGCACTACACCAGTGGCGTATATTGAACCCAAGATCTGGGCTATCTCACTGTCACGTGGTCCTAGGATATGAATAGAAATAAATTTACCAATTCCTAAGAAATCAGGTTGCCAACTCATAAGAAATCAGGTTGCTACTCATAAGAAATCAGGTTACCAACTCATAAGTAATCAGGTTACCAACGTAAAAGAAATCAGGTTGCCAACCCATAAGGAATCAGGTTGCCAACCCATAAGAAATCAGGTTGCCAACTCCAGAATCATCATCATCATCTCACTGATTAGAATAATAATGTTTACAATTTCTGATCGATTTTTCTCCTGAATTTTATTCTCTAGACCTCAGGCTTCGTAGAGAGCCTAGCTAGCCTACAATATACGCTCCTGCACTACACACATGCACTCACATATTTTTACATAGCTCACACATATTAGTACACATTTACATAGATCACAATTCAAATTTTCAACTACGCATAAATTGGGAAACTTATAATCACTGCTACTCTAAATACATGTACTTTATGCAAGCCGATCACACCAAACCACTTCCCCCTCCACAGTGACCACCAGTCGCGAGCGGTCTTTGTTCTTGCCGAACGCCAGAGAAAATGTATGTGGTCGAAGGTTGCGAGAGCATTGTACCCACTTCCCACTAATTCTATCTCCTGCTGAAAGGAGACCATGTTCCGATTCTATCGCTTGAGAGCTTTTCCTGTTTGCGAGTGGCTTAAAGTGTTGCGTGGTTTGTGGAAGTCCAAAACACAGGCGAACAGAAGATTGAACATTTCACCTCCCGTGCCGTTCGGCCTCTCCACAAGGCTTTAACAAAAGGCTTAATGAAGGCTTAAGGACTTGTAGGAAATGAAGCGCAACATAATTGTGGAAAGTATTAAAGCCCCAGTCGATTTATAAACAACAGTTCTTGCTACTGTAACAATACAAGCAAGGAAGAACACTGTGACATTTCCCTGTACAGTCTTTCAGTAGTCAACTCTTAATTGGAATATATTTGTGAGACTGTTACATTATCAATATTTTGTAATTGGAGTAATTAAAATAGTTTCAGTATTAGCTACATTTGCAGACGAATCACTAACATAGCCATCCTTTCTCTTACGAGATTTACAAAGATTTATTTAGCACAGCTGACACTTCTTTTATAAGACTTATTGGTTTAGTACAGGTAAGACTTCTTTCCTACGTATTATTAAAATTATTTTAGTTGTCTACAATTTTTCTGGGTGTCCATAAAATCCCTTTACAACTTCAAAAATTCACTACAAATGCAAATGATGAGATATTTTAGTGATTTTTTATTGTACTCTTTTACTATTAAAGTTTGTACTAATAGTCAATTTCTGTATTTCCGATAACATTGTGAAAAAGAGAGGCCATCGAAAGAAAAATTACTACTCCGCAAGAAAAGGCACAATGTGTGGCGTTGTTCATTGAAACAAAATCTGACACTCAGACTCAGCGAAACTTCAGGACTAGGTATGGGAAAGAACCACCAGCACGTCCATCAATTCGTGAATGGCACAGGAAATTCATGGAGACCGGTACAACTTTGGATAAAGCAAGAAGTGGAAGAAAACGAGTATCAGTGGAACACAAGCCTTTGTTAATTCTCCATAGAAATCCATTCGCACTGCTGCCAGACAGTTACAGCTACCACGATCAACAGTGCACAAGGTCCTACACCACTGCGATTGTATGCGTATAAAGTGCAACTGTTGCGTGCCTTCGAGCCCAATGATAAACCGAAACGCAAAACGTTTGCAGTGGACATGCTTCATCGAATATCGGAGTATGCAATGTTCTTCAACCGAGTGTGTTTTACTGATGAGGCAACATTTCATGTTTCCGGTAAACTGAACAAGTACAATGCGACAATTTGGGTCTCAGAAAACAGTCCAAAGGTGAATGTGTGGGGTGGACTGATGTTCCATCGAATCATTCGTCCATTTTTCTTTGCGGAGCAAACAATTACTGCGAATGTTTACCTTCATCTTTTGACTGAATAAGTGACACCACAATCGGCTGACCTTCAACCAACCATCCTTTACCAACAGGTAGGGAGACAAATTTATGGTAAATAAAAACTGAGGAGAGCGGTAAATTAAATGTTAGATCAGCGGTATATACCAGCGGTGGAAAAAAAATGGCACGCACTTTTTCATCATGAGAGGAAACAACATACAAAAGAGCTATAAATTGATAAACTACTTCATTTTTATATACTGTACACATACACAAGTACTTAGCTGTCCGAAAAAAAAAAAAAAAAAACATCAACACAAAATCACTTCATTTCTAAATTGCATATCTCAAGTCATTTATTCATTGTATGAATTTAAAGGATATCCTTGATGTCCAACAAATAAAATAATCACTACTGCACATACACAAACACATGTTGAAAACCACATGATGATAAACAAAATTCATTCATGACTGAACACAAATGACACCATTGTTTCCCTTGATGTGCGGGAACAGACTAATCTTATCGCTGCTACAGCTAGCACGTTCAATGAAACTGGAAGTTGAGTAGACATTCGGGGTAAGAAAGGAATGCAGCTTGACAGGGAGCGAAGTTTTCGAACTGAGATTATGTGCATGGGAAATCCCAATTTGCAGCATCTTCCTGATGTGATCGAAGATGAAACGTTCTTCAGCTGCAAGTGGTAGGAAATTTTAGGCAAACGTTTCGTTACAAATTGACAGTTTGCGCGCACAACCTCGATTGCCGGTTTTTGCGTGTTTTCTACTTAATTTGATGATGTTTCACGGTTATTTCGCGAAAAAGCGTTCATTTCGTGGAAAAGCACACATTTCGCATTACTTCGCGAATGAAACTCGTGCATATTTCATCATTGGTGTTGTAGTTACGTCCAGAATGTTCAAAATTGCATCTTTTTTTCACATTTCGCGATTTCGCGCATAGCGAAAATTAAATGTCCCTACCAACAGGATGGTGCATCACCACATTGGGGATTAAATGTTCGTGACTTCCTGGACCAAACATTTCCCGGTAGGTTGATTGGACGGGATGGCCCTAGTCCCTGGCCACCTCCTTCACCAGACATAACGCCCGTAGATTTCTTTCTATGGGGCTACGTTAAAGACACTGTGTATCGAACAATGGTACAGAACATTACTGACCTCAAGCAAAGGATCACTGATACCATTGATGAGGCTACGGTAGAGCGGACATGGCTCAAAATCGATTTTCGCCTTGACGTCCTTCGTGCAACTAATGGTGTCCATATTGAGGTTTATTAAGTTATGAAAAAACTTCAATATATACTGCTACTATGTGACAAATCTCATTTAATTGTCTCTTCATATGTGTTTGGAATAAAAGGTTGAAGTTGTAAAGAGATTTCGTAACCAGCAAGTTTCTTATAGCACAGCAAACACTTCTTTTACAAGAATTATCAATATTACTTTAGCACAAAAAAATCTTGCTTCTAAAAATTACCTAGATCTCTTTAGTACAGCTAACACTTATTTTATAAGAATCACCAAAATTATTTTAGCACAGCTAAATCTTTATTAAAATTACCAAGGGCTTCCCCGATTGCATAGTGGTAGCGTCATCGCAGAGTCCTGGTTTTGATACTCGGTGGAACCACATAGTGGTTTGAATCCCACTTCAAACTGTAGGTCCTGTCGAGATTAGTTTTACTGTGCATAAAGTGGACTTAACACACCAAATCAATCAACCAATCAGTAAGAATTACCAAGAATTCTTTAGTATAACTAACATTTCTTTTCTAAGAATTACCAAGATTGTATTAGTACAGCTGAATATTCCTTTGTAAAAATTACAGATTTTCTCTAGCACAGGTATGAATTACTGAGATTATTTTAACAAAGCTAAATCTTTTAAAAAATTCCGAGGTTTCTTTAGCACAGGCAACACTTCTTTCATAAGAATTACCGAGATTGCTGTAGCACAGCTAAAATTTCTTATAAACGCATAATTGGTTTACTGTCATTTCTAAATGAATAAAATAAGTGGGTTTATCCAGTCAATACTTCTTATATGGAAACTAGTAAGATTGCATGAGACAATTAATATTCCTATATGTTTAATGAGAGCTTAATGGCTAAACGCTGTTCCCTTATAATCAAAAAGTTTCGGGTTCAATTCTCAGTGTAGGTACATTACACAGTGTTCGGGTGTTACTTTACACTCTAGTTCCAGTGCCGAGTAACTTATCTGAGCAGAAGACTGACTTGAAAACAAACTTTTGTCTTTATTTTTTGGTGTAGTCGTACCTGGTGCTAAAATTACCTTGAGAAGAAATCCGCACGAGCAGTAACAATTAATTAAATTTTAATTATGTCTTTGTCATGTCTTCATTAATGGCAGAGTAGGGGTTCGCTGCTCGAACCCTGATCGGATCACCTATTCTCGGCAGTTTCATTTAATAAAGTTAATCATTGAGAGAAGCAGGGTCTCGTTTGCTGCGAGACTCAGGTTTCCAATTAAGAGAACAATCTTTTGGTATCCGTCTCCAGCCGGTGTGACCCTGTCATGGCTGCCATCCGTCCCTTCTTTTTTTTATTCCCCCTCTTGAACCCTGGCGTTCACCCACCTTCAACTCTTCCGAAGGGGGAGGCTGCATTTGATTGGGGGGAGGAGTAGAAGCCCATTAGGGCGGGCAAAAGGGCACAGGGTATCGCTTGTCAGGGAGAGCGTCGTTTGCTCTTTCTCCAGCCTCTCTCTCTCTCTCTCTCTCTCACACACTCTCTGCACTTCTGTGGTTCCGAAACCCAATCATACACATCGACGACTGTTGCCAACTTAGCTGTTTTGGAGCAAGATCTGGCTCTTTTGCGTTCTCACTCAGCCCTTGAAATCAGAAAGGGCGATTTCCCTAGGACATAACGAGACGAACAATTCGAACCTCGTGACTCTGGTGAGACCAGTTATTTTACCAAATTTATGAACGCACCAGGCGAAAACGCCAGTAGCAATGATTTTTTTAACGGAATGTTTCAACATGGCTTCCGACAGGATATCACTCTTTCAGACAGAAACAAACTGTATTGCAGATTATATTGAAGCCTATTTCAATCACATTTCAAGAACAGTTAAGAGACCTTATCTTCAGCTTGTGTTTCATAACGCTCTCTGTTCATATTGTATTGTATTTGTGGAACTAGTGCAACTTTGAATCAACTTTGAGCATACTCTCTGCAAATTATCAGGAAGACATTGGCCTTTCACTCCGTGCGCTTCATTCGAGAACGAACTTCACGCATCGCACGAAAATGGAGCAGATATTAACTTTATAATCCTCAGGAGAGGACCGACCAATTACTACAACGTATTTAACCCATTCAACTCGTTCTACTGTACTTTCTGAACGAGCCGAAAAGAGACTAAGGAGCTATGCAGCTCTAGGAGACAAAGTCTAGCCATTTTGATATAACCACAATACATTTCTAGGATTGTTCCAATAAAGAATACGCAAATTCCTTTCACTAGTATAATCTGCGTATAATTTACGAAGGAGTACATTAAAGGATTAAGACAATTACACATGCTCACAGATAGAAAGAGAAAAAATACATATGGTATAGTGTGCGAGGGAGATTTGGTTTGATCTCAGTGTAAAAACTTCCAATTAGCTCCATATTCGTGACAGTAAAGAGATTTCTCTAGGTATCTTCCTTGTTAAATGTTTAGGTCTACGTGAATCAACATGACCTTTCCTATTGGAGCCTGAGAAATAACGAATCAGCGATGTATTCAGTTCTGTTCGGCTCGAATCGTTTAATTTCGTGGCTTAAAAAGCAGAACTTTGCTCGCGGGAGAAACAAATTATAGGTGTTTTCTACTGTTACGGCGGGCTCACTACATGCTGGCAAGGGAAGTGGGGAGCGGGGAATACGCAGCAGACAACAGCGGTGGCACCGAGAGTTACGACGTCTACGTGCACCTCGTGCTACAAGCTGCTGCGTTTCTTATCGCGCTGGATTGGTCGCTTCCCCGCTCCCCTTGCCAGGATATACAGCGTCCGCCGTAAGACTGGAAAAAGAGCTTTAGTGTCGGATATCCCATGTTGCCAAACCTACTACCAGCGCATAGTAGGAAAAAAAAATATAAGGTAACAAACAACGTTTGATTTTGTTATTTATCATCGCTCTTATGCCAATTTTGGCTAATCGATACGATGAGGATGAGTAATGATATGATGAAATTGATGAAGGGACACTCATAAAGAACACCTATGACCAGGTCGGAATTCGAACACGTGGCCCCTGACGTCTTAGCACGCTGTGCTAACCAAGGTTGTTAAAGGTTCAGAAGCCTCTAATGGGTTCTATTGGGATCCGCTGCGGGACCGGAAAATTTTTTCTCGCACAATTTAAATTCGGTCCCAGTTGCGTGTTGTTTCATTGAAAAATAGGTTCCTGGACCGAATTTTAATTGATCCTGAAAAAACGTTCCTGGACCGTATTTAAATTCATCCTGGGAAAAAGGGTCCCTGGACCGAATTGAATGCTTTACACATAAAAAGGTTCTCTACGGTCCAGAACCCATTTACGCTTGCTGATTTTCTCTACTGGACCGGAATTGAATTCATTTAAAATTCCTGCACCTTTAACAACCCTGGTGCTAACAACTCATAACAAAAGAGAAATGAAACAAAGCTCACACTCACAGGTAAGAATTACCGAGATCATTTTAACAAAGCTAAAACTTTTTAAAAATTCCGAGGTTTCTTTAGCACAGGCAACACTTCTTTGATAAGAGTGGCCGAGATTGCTGTAGGACAGCTAACATTTCTTTTACACGCATGCGAGAAATTGAATTACGGTTGGGAACATTGCCTCAGGAGAGCCTATGTTGCTCGTTCAGTTTTTTCTCTGCCTGACGTTGCAGCCCCACCAGCGAAAACAATGGAGTCCATTAGTGGTGACGTCACAAGCAGACGACGAGCTGGAACTGAGTCTACGCAACAAGAGAACATGTTTTCTTCGTATCCAATTCAATGCTATTTTAACTCAGAAGGGGTAGCTTTAATTATTGCGACTGCAGTTATGAAACAAAATTATGATGCGTATCGTACATCAATGTAAAGATGAGATTTCGGAGAAAACTACTATATATTGAACATTCCTTACAGGGAATAAGGTAAAGAATAACCGGAGTAAGAAAACCATGCATTTTCAAAACATTCCACTTCCGAGCACAGCCGAAGTGTACCCAAAGCTCACCGGATCTCAAGTCGGCCACGCTGCCGCTATGGATGATGGGAAAACCGTGGGAAACCAGATGCCTGAGGCGATTGAACCGACGACGCCCATTGGCTGAGATTTCTTTTGAAGCATTCGCTTTACTCGATTTCCTACTCCATTTATTCTTTACATTCTCATCTGTAAGGTATATACTATATATAGACGTATTCTCCGAAATCTCGTCTTTACATTGGTGTACGATACACATCACAATTTTGTTTCTTATCTGTTGTCACAATAATTAAAGCTACCTCTTCCGAAGGAACATAGCATTGAAATGGATAGGAAGAAAATCACGTGTTCATTTGTTTAGACTTAGTCCCAGGGAGTCGTCTGCTGTAACGTCACACTATTGGACTCCATTGGCGGATATTAATAACCATCAAGTTCAACAGCAAGTTTCTGTGGCGTTCATTATAGTTCCTTGAGAGTGAGTTTAGCTCCTTTTTAGTAAAGAAGTATGGCAACACTGACTTCGACCGATCTCCTCCAGTGAGGTGAGATGATATCATGAACCCAGTTTGCGGCCTCATCAGCGCCACTCTGTGAGGAAACTTGGAAGTCAGATCCGCGCGAAAATTATGAGGCCGCAAGTTTAAAATGTTTGTAAGGGAAGGTTTAATTAATGAATCCTGAATTTTAAGGGTGAAACAAGGGGGAGTCCTCTCAAAACTCGAAAATAAGAAGGAAAAAAGGGGTTGATTGCTGGAGAAACAAATCCGACCCAAGGCCAGTTACCCCCAAGGACACTCACGGTGGATTTGACACCAAGTGGTGCTTGTGGGTGAAAAGTCAAGGAAGAGATTTCTTTTGGAAATTGTGGAAGAAAGTCAAGGCTTGAAAATGAGAATTTCGATTATCTAATCATGTAAGTCCTGTAAGTGTAATTAGAATCAAATAAATTACCAGGTCACCTCAAACACAGATATACAGGGTGTACCAAAAGTCCCATTACCCCTCTTTGAATTGCAGACAAATCTGCAAAATGTTATTTTAACAGCATACGTATGATGAGAGGATGGTATACCATTAAATCAGACAAATGACCATCATTTATTCCAGAGGATCTGTGTGCACACCACCATTTTCATGGCACAATATTATTCGCCTCCAGGTGCAATGTGAAATCTTCCGTAACATGACTGGCGTACGGGGAGCAAACGCACTGCAAACAGCTTCTTGAAGTTTCTCAGTTGTCTGATAACGATTTTGGGCGACTTTCTGTTTGATGTGCCCCCATGGCGCATTATCACAAGATAGCAGATCTGGACTTCGGGGTGACCATTTCAGAGGTGCTGGTAAATTTGGGGATTGTCGTAAAATTCATTTGTCTCTGAACACATCATTGAGGTATTCTCTTACACGTGCCAGCACCTCTGAAATGACCACCCCGAAGTCCATATTTGACATCTTGTGATAACGTGCTATGGGGGCACATCAAACAGAAAGTCGCCCAAAATTGTTATCAGACAACTGAGGAACCTCAAGAAGCTGTTCGCAGTGCGTTTGCTCCCCTCACGTCAGTCATGTTACGGAAGATTTCACAACGCACCTGGAGGCGAATAATTTTGTGCCATGAAAATGGCGGTGTACACACAGGTCCTCTGGAATAAATGGTGGTCATTTGTCTGATTTAATGGTATAACCTCCTCTCATCATACGCATGCTATTAAAATAACATTTTGTAGGTTTGTCTACAATTAAAAAGAGGGGTAATGGGACTTTTGGTACACCCTGTAGATTAACCATAGCTTACCCGTGCCATACAAGGAACTTAAGTACCTGAGGGTAGAGGGGAGGATGCCCACACATTTATTATGACTAAAATTCAAGAAATTTTGTTTTTGAATCACTGCTTTTCGATTTCCTCCCCTTCTCTGCCGCTATGAGCGGCCTTGCTCCGGATATTCCTGGGACAGGGTATATCAATGTTGCATCAATGCTTTTTTGCCTTTTATATAGGTGAATTTATATTGGGTCGGTGCATAAGTTCGTAACGTTTTGTTATGGGTTGGCAACTCTGCGTTGCCACTTGTCCATTATTCCATCGTTATGGCTTAGTTTGGAGTTTTGTGTTCGTGAAAACACAGCGTATTCTAATTTTGAGCATATTTGGTCTATTTTGCGGACAAAACAAGATGGAGTGTCAAGTGGACAAAGTTGAACATTTCCAGCACATTCTGCTCTTCGAGTTTAACCGAGTATCAAGTGCTGGAGTAGGAAGTCTGTCCTAATGAAGCTGCTCTTGAAACTTGGCTAACTGATTTCTTCAACTCAAAAACAATTTGTGCTGTGTACGGGGCTAATGCCATATATTGAAAACACAGCAGGCGAGGAATCGAAATTCTCCCCAAAGTTGGCAGATTGTCAATAACAATGGAGGCGACTACATTACTGACTCCGTGAGTGTTGTTGTGACTGTGTATTGTTAGACTACGATAACAATGTTTCATCTTAATATCTACTTGTGTTAATTAATTATTGTATTCCTGTTAACGCATGTTATAAAACGCTACGATCTCATGCACTCACCCAATATAATAATTATAACAATTACACCAATTACCACTGTTACCAATTAATTGTACACTGTTAAAAAAAACGATTATAAACCACAACCCAATGTAATCTACACGTAGATTACGTGTAGACAACGCATGTAGACGTAAACTTATAGTGTACGGCACATCACTGGTTTTAACACTTCAATACAAAGAAAAGCTGACTTCCGTGGCGGAGTGGATATCACAACGCGCTACAACGCCAGAGGTAATGGGTTCGAATCTCGGACTTGGCATTGGTGTTCTTTGTAAGAATACCTTAATCAATTTCATCATATCATCACTCATCTTCATCGTCGCGATTAACTATAAGTAGATATAAAACGGGCATTTAAAAACAAACCGGTTATAACCGGTTATACAAGTGTCATGTGCCATCGGGCACTTAACAAGTGCAATCAGGTGACCCTGTGTCGGGATGTGTCATGTGCCCATCTTGCATCTTGGAACATGCATGTTAGAACATGTTATTTCCCAGTAGGGAACAGTGCATCTTGGGCTAAACTGGTTATAACTGGTTATACAAGTGTAACGGGCATTTAAAAACAAACCGGTTATAACCGATTATACAAGTGTCATGTGCCATCGGGCACTTAACAAGTGCAATCAGGTGACCCTGTGTCGGGATGTGTCATGTGCCCATCTTGCATCTTGGAACATGCATGTTAGAACATGTTATTTCCCAGTAGGGAACAGTGCATCTTGGGCTAAACTGGTTATAACTGGTTATACAAGTGTAACTTGTCATCGGGCACTTAAGAAGTGCAACTTAAGGCTATGCCTACCCCTCTGCAAGAGGCCACCCCTCTGCAAGAGGCCACTTACACTCACTTCCGGTCCACTTCCGGTCCACTTCCGGTCCACTTCCGGTTATACAGTGTAACTTGCCCCTATCGGGCACTTAACATCAAGTGCAATCACGCGACTCTGTGTCAAGGGTGTGTCGCATGATCTTTCTTGCATCTTGGTCCAAGTTTACCCACACCTATTTTTGCATCTTGGGCATAAAGTTCTGATACTTATTTCATGATAATAAATAACCCAATGAAAAATAATGCCAATGAACCTGTTTGGATTTAAGAAACATATTCAACCTGTAGAGAAAACAGCTGTAAACATGGATGTAATTAAAGAAATTCATCGCCAATTAAAAGGAATAATTATCATCCATCTGAATAGTATCTGGTATCAGGTTGATGAGGATACAGGGAAACAATTGCTTGTGTTCAATAATAATCTTGCATCTTACAGAATTCCTGTCACAGGTAAAATTCAAATATCTGTTTCTTTTAGCACGGGGGAAGGGAGGCCCCCTACGGGGGTAAATATACATATAGGTAGAAATCTGTATAGAATTAAACACAATAATATGAACCCCGACACCACATACGATGTAGAGAAAGATGATTATCTCTATGCAGAAATTATTGGCGAGTATGATAAGCTAATCCCCTTCTTCATGGAAATTAAATTAATTTATTCTCTCATGAATATATAAAAATACCGTGAACAAAAAATAAAATTAAATAACACATATTCAAAATTAATATACATAATGGATATATTTGGAAACAGAAGAAGACAAGAAATACCAGATAATTCAAGTGACATTGCCAGACTAGATGAAAGATTAAAAAAGCTTAAAGCTGACTTGTTAATCTTACAGAATTCACTAAGTTTAAACATACAAACAGAGATTACTAATCTCCAAACTCAATTGATTAACCCCATAGTGAAAATTGATAGTGAACTCAAATCCCTACTTGCAAAATATACAAATTTAGCATCCATAGACAACCTTCAAAGCTTGGGGGAGAGTGTAGGCAAATTGAAAATTGAACTTGAGAAATTTAGACAAATACAAACAACTGCTACAGAGCAATTAAAACAAGAATTAAACAATCAAGCGAATACTCTTCGCACAGAACTGCTTTCTATTATTCAAAATATCAAAACTCAGGGGGAATATGAACAGCTCAATGCCAGTATTGCAGAATTACAAGAGCAGTTTCAATCTTTTGAGACCCCTTCACTGGAAAATATTAAAACTGAACTCCAAACAGATCAGTTGCATACAGCTATAGCAGAAGTTCAAGCTAAACTACAAACATTAGAAAATTTTATCGATAATCTTCCTTCATCTTCAGAATTAAATGCTATCGCACGCAGCGTTGCCAATATCAAGCTACAGTTAGAAACTTATGAAGATTTTGGTAAGATACAGGGTACCATAGCTCACATTGAGGATACTTTGACTACTATGAGAAATGAATTAACAAATGTACAAGAAACTCTAGAATTCAAGTTGCCAAGTATAACCGAAACTTTAAACATTATTCAAGAACAAATCACCAAATTGGAAAATCTGAATACCGAAACTGAATTATCGCATTTTCACCATCTCATAGATAACATTCAGAACAAATTGCAAATATTACAGCAATCTACACCAACCCAAGATGACTTAAAGCATCTTCAGGATGCCTTGAGCAGTGTTGCAGATGCCAGCGAGTTAAATATTGTGAAAGAAGCCTTGACCACACTTCAAAACACTGTAGCTAATTTGCCCACTTCCCAAGAGTTAAGATCTGTAAAAAGAGCAGTGAATAGAATTCTCAAGTCAGAGGACATCAAAAACATACAGGAAGAGATTGGTGTAATTCAAAATACTATTAATACTTTACCTACCAACCAGATAATCAATGAACTTCATGCATTATTTGCGGAAATCAAAAATCAAGTGCACGATCTTGCAAGCCAGAGTACCAAATTGAAACTTGTAGAGAGTTTACAAGAGATTATATCAAACATCAAGCTACAGCTTGCTACTCTGGAATCTACTCAAGAATCAGCATTATCTAATTTCACCACACAACTCCACAACCTCAAGGAAGAGTTCAAACGATTGCATGTTGATGTGAGAATCAAACCTAGCTACAGTGAAGTAGTACAAACCATAGAGGAACACCTGGAACAAATATTAAGCAGGTTGGAGGAACAAGAATTAAAACATTTTTTTACTGTTGATATTGTTAGACTACAGAGTATTCCAAATACTAGAGGTCGCTGGACATATGTCAATGCAGGCAATGTTTACAAATTGTACCCTTACAATCAGTCTCATGAATTTTTCCTCGATGGTAATATTAAATTTCTCAAATTTGGTTACTTGAAGAGTGGTAAGCATTTTGAAGTACCACAGTTCACCATACAAAGAAAAGATGGTGTTCATAGAGCACTTCAGATACCTGTTGCATACTGGGATGAATCTGCAAAAAGATATAAAGTACATGAGGATGAACAATTATCTGTTTTTAATGTAGAAGCAGGTGATCAATTATTATTTGAATTGAAACAATTATACCCAGAGGATAATCCATTTTATGTCATATTCTCTTATACCATTAGATGTCAAGACAAGATATAGTTTATGAATTACATAAGCCAGCTCGTCGCAACTACAAGCGATTGAGTGTGGTGACAAAGGGTGTAGACGATCTGTTTCAAGCAGATCTGATAGAAATGTCAACAGGAACTTTGAAAAATTTACATAAGATAAATCATAATTACAAGTACATGCTTACAGTTATCGATACATTTAGTAAGTATGCATGGGCAATTCCCCTAAAATCCAAAACAGGTGCTTGTGTTGTTGAAGCTTTTAAATTGATATTTAGCAAAGGCAGGACACCAAAATATCTACAGACAGATAGAGGAAAATAATTTTATAATTCTACATTTAGCAAGTTAATGGAACAGTATAATATTAAACATTATTCTACATATAGTGATCTCAAAGCAAGTATAGTGGAAAGGTTCAATAGAACATTAAAACATCTAATGTGGAGGCAATTTACTCTACAGGGTAATTACAAGTGGATAGATATTTTACCTAGCCTAGTTCATAATTATAATAACTCAGTACACAGTACTATTCACATGAAACCAGCTGAGGTAACTAAAGCTGATGAGGCAAGATTGATTTCTACTGTTTACTGTAATAAATATAAACATACAATTAAGAAACCAAAATTCAGAATAGGAGAACAAGTAAGAATTAGTAAATTTAAACATTTATTCGAGAAGGGATTTACTAAGAATTGGTCTACAGAGTTATTCACTATAGTTCAAGTTTTGCCAGGGAATAGAAATACCTATATGATAAAAGATAGTAGCAATAAAATACTAAAAGGGAGATTTTATGAAGAGGAGCTCAGTAAAACAAAATATCCAGACACATATCTAATTGAAAAAGTATTACTTAAAAAGAATAATAAACTTTATGTTAAATGGCTTGGATTAGCAGAGAAAAGTTGGATAGATGCAGACAAAGTTATTCTTTGACACCAACATGGAATGTTGTACAGCGATTGCCAGATATAGCAAAAACTACTAAGAGAAATGGTGAGTTGCTGCCTGATCACATAAGATGCCTCATAGTAGGGCCTTCAGGTTGTGGGAAGACTACCTTGCTTGTAGATAATTTTTTGCTGGCCCCTAACTGGTTACACTGGAAAAATAGACACTTGTATGTATTTTCAAGAAGTTTAGAACAACCAAAATACCAGCAACTCATGAAGGTGTATGAGGGACTTAACATATCTACATTTGATTCAAAAGTAAAACCTCTCGATCACTGTTTGAAGAATTCTGTTGTTGTTTTTGATGATGTGATTCTAGAAAATCAGAATGAGATAAGAAATTTCTTTACACAGGGTAGACATAGGGAAATAGATTGCTTTTACTTAGCTCAAACTTACTCCAAGATTCCCAAGCAGTTATTAAGAGATAATACAAATTTAATTTGTTTATTTCGCCAAGATCATACTAATCTGAAACATGTTTACGATGACTATGTTGGGGGAGATTTAAATTATAATCAATTTTCAAAATTCTGCTCTTCATGCTGGAACAGCGATGATTTTGGATTTGCTGCGATCGACATGACAAGAAAACCTAGCAATGGGAAATTTAGAAATAAAATCAACGACTTTTTGAACGTCGAAACATTATAAATAACCATCAATCAAAAAATATAAATATGTCAAAACATAAAATTGAAGATAATTTAAAATTACATGAGTATCTTGCTAAACGCTTCAAGGGGTGGAAGGATGAGAACAGAGGCTTTTATGAGCAGCGCAAGCATCAAGATCAGCCTATTATAGATGCTATCAGTGGTCTTGGTAAGGAAATTAAAAGCATCACAGAGCAAAATAAAGATCTCATCAATGATTTGGTGCCTCTCACTGCTAAAAACTATGCAGACTTCCCTCCTACCCCCTTATCTAGCATTCACACACCTTTAGCACTTAAAGAACCTCCTAGACCAGCTATACAACAAGAATCAGAGAAGAAAATTGAGTTGGGGCCCTTGGCAAGGGATTATTTGAGTACAGGCAAGTTTGAGAAAGATGAGGTCTTTGGACTGTACCCTACTATGAAACCTAATGAAGGAGCAGTTTGGAAAATAGGGAAGTCTAGAGTGACATTCGAGGGGGACAACATAAAAGTCAATTTGGGTGATAAAAACAGTTGGTCAAGGTACCCTGGTACCCCTGGTCTATGGGAGCTCTTAACCAAGAAGCAACCAAAACATTTTACTGAAGAAGACTATCAAAGTTATTCAGATATTCTTATACTATCTGATGCCTTGTATCAAAACAACGATGCTAGTCAGAACAGAGTTAAATCAAGTAGTGGAGACAAGTACAAGAACCTTATCAAGCCCATCTGGAACCAACTCAAGACTGGAAGTGGTATCAAGCAATATAACACTTTAGCTAAAGAGTTTGTGTGGATTAATGATGTAAGAAAACTTATAGACAGGCTGTTGGTGATAGCAGGGGAAGAGAATGCTGGAAACAACAATTTTTACAATGAGAAGATGGGTATTGTAGATATGATTAGTAACAAGCTAGCTACTTTTATTGCAAATGATCCTAAAGGCATAGGATACTTGATTAAAATTATCAATACTCTACCACCTAAATTCTGGAACATGGCAGAGGGTAAAGGCTTAGTTAATGATATTATTAATAAACTGCCATTTGAGGTACATGTTCCTGGCTATCAGTACTGTGGTCCAGGTACCAAACTTGACAAGCGATTGAAGAGGGGAGACAAGGGAGTTAATCCTCTCGATGCAGCCTGCAAGGAACATGACATTGCTTACAATAGACATGCAGATCTTGATACTCGACATGTGGCTGATCAAAAATTAGAAGAAGCAGCATTTGGAAGATTAACCAGCAGAGATGCTTCGTTGGGTGAAAAAATAACTGCATTGGGTACAACAATTGCTATGAATACAAAACAAAAGTTAGGGTGGGGTTTGTAATATAAATATATATAAATACCCTTAAATAATAATAATAAACAACATGAAACCTAAAGGTGTTGTCTGCCAGATTCCATATCATAATCTTAAAAATTTAAAAATTAATCCAATTTTAACTAAAAAACAACAAGAGAAGAAGAGACAATGTATAGCCAAAGGGAATGGAATGAAATTATTACTTAGCTCATCACAATTAAAAAGGTTGCAAAATAGAAGAAAAAAATCACATAGTGGTGGGTTCATATTTAGCATCCCTGCCATCTTAGCTGCTCTAGGGGCTATCGGGAGCTTGGCTGGCGGGAGCGCTGCTATTGCCAAAACTGTAATAGATTCAAAAAAGAATAAAGCAGAACTAGAAGAACAGAAAAGACATAATCTAGCTATGGAGAGCCCCCTACGAGGGGGTAGTGGTGTAAAGTCTAGGGTACTCAGTGGTATGAAATCCAGAGCTCTCAGAAAATTAAAAAAAAAGAAGAAGCACTCACCAACCAAGATATTGAATCTTTAGTTAAAATATTTAAAATTAAGTATTTCAGAGGTGTTTTCATGATTGACGCTCTCCCTAAAAATAGTTCCCACCCCCCCTCTTGGGGGGCTCGAGAATGTGGTGTGGTTAACTTGGATATGTCCAAAAATATTGGTACACACTGGATATGCTATTATAAACAGAATAACAATGCTTACATATTTGACTCCTTTGGTGGGGTGCCCCCTACAGAATTAATTAATTATTTAAAACATGTAAACATTTATTACAATGATGAGCGTATACAAAATTTCAATCAAATTATATGTGGTCATGTTTGTGTTACCATGCTCAGAGTTTTGAATAAAATACATAACATCAAATTAGAAGATTTTCAAAAAGCTGTGTGGTACATTAAGCATGGGAATTTTTCATCTTTCTAGTGAGACATCGATCTTGAAACTACATCTCCATGATGATATCATATATCCAAAATCCATAGCTCTCAGAGCTTTCTACAGCATGTATCTTATTCCAAATGTAACAAATTATAATAATTCTATAGTTGTGGGCAATGAGAAAATTGTTATTCCCCCTGGACAGTATAATTTATCTACTTTACAATCAGAACTTGGCAACAGTGTACTCCTATCTCAGAATTCTGTAACACACAGAGTGGAGATTGTGTCTGCTCAAGAAACGGTAGACCTGTCTAGCATGGGTGAGATTTTAGGATTTCCCAACAACACCAAACTAGAACCAGGTATTAGACACATAGGTAAATTCATACCAAAATTCTTGGCTATAGAGACATTGAACATTCACTGCAACATTGCTAAAGGGATGATTATCAAAGCTGAAGAAAATTCAGTTGGTAGACACAAGGAAACAGGTATCATAGCTACATTCAAACCAAATTCTGAATTCATGGAGCCAATTTTCTATTCCCCCATCCCACCAATCTATTTTCCAGTTTCACATGACAAAGTTAATTACATAGAGATAACAATTACAAATGAGAAGAATGAGATAGTTGATTTTGCTGGTGCCAATACCACTGCAGTAATTGAAATAAATATTTAATAAATAAATATATAAATAAATACCCAAAATGGAAAATATTGAAAGTTATGAATTACAGTCCTTCCCTCCAAACAGGAGGACCTTTGCAAACCTCAATGAACCCAACAAAGAGATCGAGTTTGAAATCACAGCAGGGGATGGGTTTATTCATCCACACAGATCAGATTTGTATATAAAATTTGATATTGTTAAGAAGAGCACTGGTGAAGAATTTCCTCCTACTGCTAATGTGAAACTTATAAATAACTTTGTACCCTTCTTGTTCTCACAAGTTGAAGTCAAGAAGCATGGCACAGTCATAGACAGAATTGATTACCCTGGTATTACATCCACTACAATAGGAACTTTGAAACTATCTAAAGCAGAAAGTGCTTACTACAAAGCTGCTGGATTCGAAGCAGGTACAAAAATTCTAACAAAATCTCACACAGTGTTGTTCCCTATGAGATTGCTATTTGGATTCTTTAGTGATTACAAAGAGATCATGTGGAAAGGAGGTCTTAGCATCATATTTCGTAGAGCACCCAATGATAACAATGCCATCATGAGGTACAAAACTTTAAATGCAGATGGTACAGCAAATGATGCTAGCTTGCCAGAGGCTGTAAAATGTGTTATACAGTCCATGGAACTAAGAATGCCAATTGTTGAATATGAAGCAAATTATTCTCTCAAGTATAAATCCAACATCTTGAAGAATCCAAAAATTCCTTTAGTTTTTTATACTTACCAGTGCATATCTAAAGCTGTAGAAGGCAAGTTTTTTGAATATGATATTACAACACAGTTTCAATCTTTAAGATATGACATGCCAGAGTTTGTAGCTGTACTGTTCCAAACAGCAAGAGATGACAATCAAGAAAAAAACAGCAGCCAGTTTGATGACTGTAAAATTAAAAACATATATTTAAAGAATGGTAGAAATGAAGTGTTCCCCCGTGAAAATTACAATTTGAACATAGCAAATCGAGATTATTTAAAATTGTATGAAGGATACTCTGCTTTTAAGAGAGTTACTGAAGGAAATATGAATATGTATTATGATCCAGATGAATTCATAGCTCAAAGGCCAATGTTTCTAATAAATGCTTCAAAAAGAAAATTAGTAGTTATAAATGATAGAACTAATATTAAAATAGTATGTGAATTTCATGATGCACTACCAGAGAACACTACATGCAGTGCAATTTTAATTGTAGAGAAGTCATACATATATGATGTGAAGAATGAAAGAATAATAGAACAATTTTAATTTCTATATGTTTAACAAGTTATCAACCATCCTCCTAGCTCAATTAGGGATGGAGATATAACAATTTTTAAGTTACATCTATCTATGATGAACATTTGTTGCAAGATTTGCTTGTATTATAGTGTCCATACTCTCTTGTATGAACATTGCAATCTAATATTTGCAATTTATTATCATTGCCATTGAGTGCTATTTTGTTTTTTATAGTGGTATGGACACCATCCAATCTACTAGTAAGATGATGAGCTGACATTAATAAGGTTTCATATTTCAATAGGCACTGTTTGAAATCTTCTATTGTGAGTTTAGCAGTACAGCTTAGACTCACACCCTTGGCCTTTTTTATTTCATTTTTGCCATCTATCTTTAAGAAGTACATTTTTGGCCTGAGGCCAGCAAATTCTGATATTATGGACCCTTCCACCTCATCTTTCATTTTTCCTGGGATCATCTGATTTTCAACACTGTACAGTGGATGATCTTTTGGATAGTTACTAAAATCAAAATGTTCTCTCATAGAAAACAGATCACTGTATAAATCATCTATTTTTATTACATATACAAAAGCATCAGTATCCATGTAGGCTATCTGAATATTATTTTTGGGCCTCATAACATCATAATGGAACTTATACATCTCCAATTTAGCTAATTCTAGAACAGCAACACCCACAGCTATTGGTGCATCACATATTACACTGACAGGGTTCCTCTCAATAAGAGTTAGATCATCAGTGATGCTGTTAAAGCTCTTGTATGTGGGGTCATTAATAAGCTTCTGGATTTTTTTAGGATCAGACACCAAAGAGCATCTCACCCTATTTATTTTATCCTCTAGACATTTCCCATAAATAGAGTTGTTTATTAATTTATACAAATTTTTCTCAACCTTGGAATTTGTCTGTATGCGACGATTTGTATTTTCTTGAATATAAGGGGCTAACCATTTTTGTTGCTCAAATTTCAATCCCTTGTGGATTTTGGTGAGTTTCAAACCATGCTTGACATAATATTGTAACAGTCGATAATGAAGCACATAATTATATTTGTTTTCAAAAGATAACACCAATTTTGTTTCCCCTGTACCCGGAATCTTCTGAGAAACTGGAACCATAGCAAATCCATGGTGTTCATCATGAAGATCAGATGGATATTCTAAATCAACTTCTAATAGACAACCCACTGGATGATCTTCACCCCAATTTAGAAAATCCTGGTTTTCAAGTTCTGCATTAGTCATCCATTGATAGTTCCCAATTGGGAGTGATTGGGTCATGACATAACCATATAAATTGTTCATGTCAATGTATAGTATGTATGTAGAAGATTTGCCAGGATTGTAATCAGCTAGATATTTATTGTTGGCTTTTGCATACCTCAAAGGACACTGTACTATACCACCACGTTTACCAGACTCAATAAACATGAACTGCTCAATATTGTCAACAAGACCAATTTCAACTCCTGTATACTTAAACATAGCCTGCCAGGATAGACCAGGTGTTGTGTAATAATATACAGGATCTAGTTGATATATGTGGAAACACCTACTTCTAAAAGCCTCGAACACATAAGATAATAGGAGGGTATCCAGAATCAAATATTTGTCATGATAATCTCCCATTGTTCTACAATCTAGTGTATTCCAAATTTTCTGGGCATATTGATAATCTTCCTCACTACACTCCTCATCTTGAAGATGATTATAAAATTGTTCTCGTGGTGGTAACTGTGTCTCATTAAATTTATCAAAATTATCCATGTATTGATAAGGGTAGACACCCTTTCTTCTCAGCAATTTCATGTTATCATCACCAAAATATTTCTTCGTGTGAACAAATTCACTATCGGTTAATTGTTTCACCAGAGTTGCCAAGCTACTAGATAGAAATTGGTATGAATCAAGAAACCTGAGAGAAACAATTTTTCCATTTTTTAATCTAATAGTTTTCTCTATGGTGATATATTTGTCTTTACTGCGTGGTATAATATTAATATCCTCTGCATCATATCCCAATTCTGAGATAAACAAGTGTGCATCAAAATTTTGCAAATTGTGAATAAATACTGGAATAAATTTGTATCTCTGTATTTTCAAGTTACATGGATTGCAAATACTGCGAATGAAATCCCCACTATAGTGATTGTGATGTTGAATTTTTGGGCAATGTGAATCAAACTTATTGTTACAGTATGCACACTGTGTTGCATTATTATGTTGGTCTTGTTGCTCTGGTGTAAGATCATTCATCGGTTCTGTGTTATGTAAAATTGGAGCAAGTGTTTGCACCCACTCTCGAAGAGTTTGGATAAATTTTTGGGCTGCATTTTCACCTCGATAAATATAAGGGGGTGGACTGTTTGTGTGATATGTGTTTACCAATTTCAGAGCAAAACCACAAGCGACATGTTTAGCAATATGTGTTGTGTATGATGAATTTGAATCTGGGAGGCATACTGCCATTGGTTTCTGTATTGTCTCAAAATCAGCATAGATCACAAATGGATGCTGCACTAGTGATTTAAAATTTTTGAATTTTATAGTTTTGAGTGGAAACTTATAAGTCACACAGGGGTAGAGGTAACATTTTTCAATATGTTCCTTTAATTGTTCTTCTCTTGTTTTCATACTTGTGCCATGAAATATTGATAGGCAACAATCACATATGGTAATTCTATTATGATGTAATGTTATTTGGTTTCTCACTAATTTTGGGAGATCCTGTATCAAACAATAATGCTTTTGATTTCCCTCAGAAACATACAGCAATCTAATAATATGTGCATCATTAGCTGGTGGATGGTGTCTAAGTACATTAATGTGGAATTTTTCATCATAGCCATAAACAAACACAGCTAATGGTTGATTGTGGTGCTGTTCATATTGTTTTTCAAATTGCTGGATAGCTGAAATACCTACTGGATATTGGATACCAAACATTATTTGTTCAAACTCATCAAAATATTTCATATAGTGAGAGACACGATGTTTATTATTTGGTGCTGGATAAAAATGTGCTATAATACACCAAAGAAAACACATATCATCTTCATTTTGAATATTTAACACAGCATGTTTGTTTCTAATCTTTTTGGGCAGCTCAATATAACTAGACCCACCACCAAGGGGAGTATATCGAGCTAATTTAATTTCAAGTTTATGATCAGTATTACACAATCGCCATCCTGAACCTCTGCCTTCAAATTCTTGTTGTTTTAGTTTAAGTTGTTCACACATTTTATCATAAATATCATTCAAACAAGTGATATCATCACGGTGTAAAATTGACACACGGGTACAATGAGAATATTGTTCTTGTTCACCACGAGGATTTATATACAGTGAGGATAGAGTGAAGTATATTTTGAGGGAACATTTCAAAAGCATGCTTTGAATTGCATCTATAATTTTTTGCTTCAGTTTAGCCAGAAAATTTGGAATATCTGAGAGATCATCATCTATTTCTGTTGTAGTATATTCATTTCTATACAAGATTTCTTGTTTTTGGTTTGATCTAATTATTTTGTTACTCATTTTTTTTTACCTATTGTTTATTTATATACAATTAGAAAAATTTGTTGGAATAACTCACACTTAACTAAAATTGTTATAATTTTATGTTAATAAAAATTATAGAAAAAACAACAAATATCATGAAATAGAGTTTATACTGGGGTATATGTTTATTTTTATAGGTTTCTTTTTCAAATTGTATAATTTCAGGCAATAAATTATTAATATACAATGTTTAAGAACAGAGCTTTATATTCACACACCTTTAGCACTTAAAAAACCTCCTAGACCAGCTATAGAACAACAAGAATCAGAGAAGAAAATTGAGTTGGGGCTCTCGACTATAGTCTACAATGATAGAGCACTTGAGTACCAGGCAGACAAAAAAACTGCATAGCTCTATGTCAATTAGTTCTTGAGATTTTGTATTTAGGAACCACTTTGGCCCCCCTGCCAAAAATTGGCTTTTATTGTATCAGTGTATATTGTTTCTATGACCTTACTTGGGTTATTCCGCCAAATTATATGCTTCAAGTCTCCTATACTTTGGTGGAGCCTGTTCAGGTTCTGCCCCCCACTTGTGGGTTCCACTGCCGATCCAGCAATGGTGAAGAATCTGCACTGTGCCCTGGCTTATATAGATTTACAGAGCCAATAGAAACACTGCTTATTTAAACCAATCAGAATATAACACATAATCACATTATGTCATAAGCAGCCAATCAGAAAACAACACGTATCTAATAATTTATTGGATAATAATTTGTTGCACAGCATGATGCAATATATATAAACCAGAAATAGGCCACAACTTGGCCACAAGTAGACCGGAAGTAGTCAAACCGGAAGTAGACCGGAAGTGGACCGGAAGTGGACCGGAAGTGGACCGGAAGTGAGTGTAAGTGGTCTCTTGCAGAGGGGTGGCCTCTTGCAGAGGGGTAGGCATAGCCTTAAGTTGCACTTCTTAAGTGCCCGATGACAAGTTACACTTGTATAACCAGTTATAACCAGTTTAGCCCAAGATGCACTGTTCCCTACTGGGAAATAACATGTTCTAACATGCATGTTCCAAGATGCAAGATGGGCACATGACACATCCCGACACAGGGTCACCTGATTGCACTTGTTAAGTGCCCGATGGCACATGACACTTGTATAACCGGTTATAACCGGTTTGTTTTTAAATGCCCGTTTTATATCTACTACTATAAGTGGCAGAAAAGCGACGCTAAATAAAAACAATAAAATTGAAATGTATAGCAAAATTGCTTGTAATAAGATATTGATTGATTGATTGATTTGGGGTTGTAAGTTCACTTTATGCACGGTAAGACTAATCGAGACTGGACCTACAGTTTAAAAGGGAATCCGAATCACTATGTACATCCAATATGTTATCAGACCTGGGATCCCTTGATTACAAAGCGACAACGTTAACATACGTTTCTTAAATAAATATAAAAACATGCAAAATTTAAGACCTACACGTTTTTATTACATTTCAATGACTAACACGCATGGCTGTACGGAACAGGTCTGGTTGTGTAAAAACTACGCAGAATTTCTTTATGTTTTTTTTTTTTTAGATAGAACGTTGTTGAAGTTAACAGATAGCGATCAGGACTAAAGAGGCTTTAAAAGCTGGCTGAACTTTTGCAACGTCCGTTGCCATTAGCAACAGAGCTCAGTTTCCCAGATATTTGTTTTCTGCAATCCTTTTTTCATCGACTTGTTCGTCCTGCTTCAGCTTCAGTGAAGAAAAGTGAAACCTGATAGTTTCGGCGAGGTAGTCAAAAGTTAAAAATCTACAGGATAGTTATATCTACAGGGTGTGTAAGAATACTTCAATCGGAATTGCAATCAGCAATTTATCTTCAGGTAAAAGATGGATTATCTATCTCCTAGGGTACGTGGGAAACCAAAGAAATTATTTCTCTCCTTCCAGATGGCGTAGTGGTAACGTCGTTGCCTTTTAATCAAAGAGTCCCGGTTCGATACCAGTTGGAGGTACATAGTGGTTCTGATCCCACTTTAAACTGTAAGTCCAGTCCAAATTAGCCTTTCAGTACATAAAGTGGACTTAAACCTGGATTTGTCAAGTGCAGTACTAACCACTACTTGCGTTGATGGTTGCATTCATGAAGTTGTTGCATGACAAGTAGCGTCGAAATGAGTTCTGAAGAAGAGAAGCATCATTAATAAAAGTTATTAGTTTGTCGGTATTGTATGGAAACACCCTGTGTTATATGTGTGTACAGGGTGTGGTCGTACAATAGTGACAAATTATCACAGAACCTTCTTCACCCTGCTAACTGCAATGTTGCAGGGCAACAAAACTCTAGAGTCTGGGCCTACAGCCAGTATCTCTGTAGGGCTGTGCGTTGCCCTAGGTTTTGTTCTTAGACAGGGTAAGCCAAAAAGAATTAAACGATTTTACACAATTGTTATGACGTAACTAGTTGTGATAGAAATTCAAACAAGGCATCAATACAAATATATACTCGAGGTTTTACTCACGTGATTCACATTACAAAGATTCAATATGAGAAACACGTGAAAAGCAACAAACCTCCAAACGTCAAAGGCAGTAACAAATTCACCGTCGTAACTCCGACCGATCTTTAGGAAGGGAGAAACATATAAATCATTCTCCTGTTTCTCTTTCTATCTTCCTTTTTCTCTATTTCTCTCTCTATTTCCCTCTCTATTTCCCTCTTCTTTTTGTTCCTTTTCCTCTGTCCTTGTTTCTTACTCCCTCTCTATCTCTATTCATTTATCTATTGCTTTCTTTTTCTTCCTCTGTTTCTCTATGTCTATATATTTGCCTTTCCTCCTTCTCTTTTTCTTTTTCCTCAGTTTCTCTACACTATATAATTCTCTCTCTTTTTCTCTCTTCCTCTGTTTATGTATACGTTACTTTCTCCTTACTTCTGTCTTTCATTGCCTTTTTCATTTTCTCTATTTCATCTCCCTTTTTATCCATTGTTTCTCTCTTCCTGCGTGTAATTCTTGCCCTACTCTAAATAATTCTGAAAATTCCTCTTGTAGGCTGTTTGGGTGGGCAAAAGAATGTGGTGAGGCTACTTCAGGATGGGCTAGTTCATCCCCCCCACTTCCCACCACTGGCGACGCTGCTATACCTCTGTTAGAGTTTGAAATATGAAAAAAATAGGATGTTTTTTTTAAAATTTTGGTTGATTGCTTTTTTGTTTTAAGTACACTTTATGCGTAGATGGGCAATCCGGACTGGACCTACAGTTTTAAGAGTGAAATTCGAATCACTATGTGCTTCCACCCGGGACCTGTTGATTACAAGGCTATGACGTTATCACTAGACCATCAGGGAGGCCCTAAACCAGGATATAATTATGATGTTAACTGCCTTGTGTTGCGAGCCAAACTGGAAACGAATGAACGAAATATGTTTCACATACGGATTCATGAATAATGTGAAAAGTTCACATTCTTCAACACATTGATCGTTTCCGTATACAGGCGGCAAGAGCAACACAGTTACGCATTCCTAAATAAATACATTCTATTACGAATCGGCAGGCAGTGCTATTTGGACGCCATGAGAGTGGAATTTCGGGCATTCTTTTCTGCACGTTATGAAATATGACAGTCAATTTAAATGCTTTGGCATTCTGCATTGTTTCAGGAGTCACCGAGTTAATTTGTTAATCCAATGACTTTGCAGAAATGAATGCTTACATTTGCCTAATGGAAACTGCGTCATTGTTGAGCAAAGCACGCTGGTTTCCATCTCTCTGACGCATAATTTCATTGTTGAGTCTATCGCTGTATGAAGACAGCGGAAACGGGATATTCATGCCCACTTTGAATGCTATGGAAGCGAATAATTTTCAGCAGTTTTGTTCATTGTCCATAGCAATATAATATATTAGTGTCGTGACGTAAGTACTCAGAAAGTTGAACATTATTAAACTTATTGGTAAAGTTCCCCTTCCATATTGCACCATTACATGAAAACATACGTCCATTGACTGATTGATTTTTGTTGTTTAGCGTGGCTGTTCTGCTACTTTTGGCTAATCGCAAAGATGAGAATGAGTAATGATATCGTAACATCCCCCCATAAAACTGAGAAACTTTATCAGGCATAAAAAAGGTTTGGTGTGGTTTGATTTGATTTGGTGTTTTAAGTCCACTTTATGCACAGTAAGGCTAATCGGGACTGGACCTACAGTTTAAAGTGGGATCCGAACCACTATGTGCCTCCACCGGGTATCGAACCCGGAACCCCTTGATTACAAGGCATCGACGCTACCACTGCGCCATCGGGGAGGCCCTCATAAAAAAGGAAAAGCGCTCACCTGTGCTATGCAACACGACATGAAGGCGTATAGGGGGTGTGGGGTTAGGGCCGCACACGGTCTTGATCACGGCCGAAGGTGGAGGTAATGTGATCAGCACCACGCCCCTGGCCGCCTTTAACCCCCAGAGTTTCCTCCAGGTGTCCACTTTATAGGACACTGGGTGGGCGCCGTAGCCGATTTAACAGGTGGAAAAAATCCCGGTTCTCCCACGCCGGGAATCAGGCATGAAGTTCATAAACCCGATCACCTGCCGTTGCACTCATAGGCATCTAAGGAATATCATGTCAGAAGTTAACCAACCTTCCTGAATGGTATTGCAACAGATAAATAAGGTGATGACCCAAAATGTATTAGGGCGTAATGACTCGGCATTATGGGGAAAGGCGAGGAAATAAGTATTAGCCCCGTCTAGTTGGCTGCACTTTTTAACACTCGGTGCAGTTCAGGTGTATTCAGTGTCAAGGGTGGTACAAGGAAATTACGTTCAACCAACTTGACGGAAAGCGGTGTTCGAGTCCAGAAGATTCAACAAATGTCTGTCTGCTGCTTTAAACGGTCATTTGATTAGTTAGCACGCACCAGATGACAATACACCATACATACACCGGTCCGGAAGGTAGTGCAGACTTTGCAGACACCAAATACACTACTTGACTCCAAATCAACGAACCAGACGACTCGGTGTTGCACCGTGCAAACAACTAGACGCTTCGGTGCAAACAGAGTCAACTCGAGTCAAGAAGTGCAGCCAACTAGAAGGGGCTAGTGAATGCAACGGGGTCTAGTGAGGGTTTTCTTTCGATCAGGCTGTGGCTTGGAAGTAACAGGAGAATTTTTGGAGAACGGTACAGTCTCACGCCTAAGTACTCTCTCCGCAGTTCAGAGCTATCAGCTAAGACATCACCTAAACGTGTGTGATCCAAACTTGAAAGTGTGAAATGCAAATAGTTGTGTTTTGCAAAACTCAATATGCTGACCAAGGCAGAATTTCATTTTATTATAAAACATAAACTAAACGTAACGTTTCAACCTTCTAGCAAGGTCTTCTTCAGACTCTGCACCCAGTACAAATGTAACAAGGTACAAAACAGGACGATCTATATACACAGACATTACTCCCCTCCAGACTATTAGAAAGTTATTCTGAACATTCTAGCAGGTGGCTTTCAATTGTCAACTGTACTTTCACCTAAAAGGCTAAACATATTTTCTTCCATCTAGAATGTGGTTGGACTCTTTATCTCAGCCCTTTTTCCTTCATTCTTCTTCCTTCTTCTCTCCTCTTTCTCTCTTGTCCTTTCCACTCTTTCTAACACCTTCTTCCATTCTTTGTTTATCTTCAGTCCCCCAATTAAAGTTCATTGTGTCTTCTTCACCTTTCTTCTCTATTTCCTTGGCCTCCTTCTATTTTCTCACTAGCATTCTCTTCTCCCTTCCTATCTGCTTAGCCTCATCCCACTCTATGTCATGTCATGTCCGGACACAATGAACTGGAATGGGGGACTGAAGATAAACAAAGAATGGAGGAAGGTGTTATAAAAAGTGGAAAGGACAAGAGAGGCAGAGGATAGAAGAAGAATGAAGGAAAAAGAGCGTGAGATAAAGAGTCCAACCACATTCTAGATGGAAGAAAATATGTTTAGCCTTTTAGGTGAAAGTACAGTTGACAAGGGGAAGCCACATGCTAGAATGTTCCAGAACAACTTTCTAATAGTCTGGAGGCGAGTAATGTTTTTGTATATATACCGTCCTTTTTTGTACTTTGTTACGTTTGTGCTTGGCGCAGAGTCTGAAGAAGACCTTGCTAGAAGGTTGAAACGTTACGTTTAGTTTCTGTTTTATAATAAAATAAATTACTGCCTTGGTCAGCATATTGAGTTTTTCATATCATGGAAAAGGGGCTTAATGGTGTTATAATTGTGTTTTGTCATCTCTTGAATGTGTGTTCCACCTCTTACCTTACCCCCGAGCTATCAGATAGAGGCGAGTGCTTTTGTCATGAGGTTGAATGGTGATCGAGCTAAGCCACCCATCGGGGCAACTAAACGTCCCTGGTTCAATCCCCGTTCTTAGGAGAACGTTACGATATGATGAAATTGATGAAAAATCTATCAGAATGAACAGCCACGTTCAGGATGGGATTCGAACCCTGGACTCCTAGCGGAGGGCGGTGGAAGCACGGGATATGTGCAGGTAGAACCCCATACTTTCTCGGCCTCGGGAACTTTTAGAGGCCGAACCTGATTCCAACCGAATTTAAATCCCACGATTCCCCCCCAGGTACCCTTTTATTTAAGGCTGGGTGAACTCCTTGGCTGGTCTATACCGGGACAAGGTCGCATTGCAACATCAGATCACACATCCCGGTGATTCGTATCCGGGTCTCCCGAGTGTCACTCAAACGATCTGCCTCATTGAATGTTTTGATTCACTTTTCTGCCCCTTTAGTCTTATCGCGACGATGGGATGGATGAAAGAACAATCACAAACACATGGACAAAACAACACAAACCTCCACATGGCTGTGGATTTAGACGCCATAGCCTCGTCAGCCTGCAAAGATACAGCCCAGACTGTACGAAGGGAAAGGCTGACAATTCAGTGCCTAGAAAAAGTCACTTTCGCGTGGCAATAATGGTTTTATCTATCCTTATGCTTCCATAGTAGTGTGTTTGATACTACGGACAGGACCGGAAAGGAAGAGCTCCCCTCAAACAGCTTTGCTATACTTAAAACTTGCTCAACATGCCCATATGAGCTTTTTGCTCAAGTGTGGAACTCTTGCCTAATCCAAGATTTTTGTAAAAATGCCCTCAAGAATTTTTCGGAAAGGAAGAGCTTTTTCGGAAAGGAAGAGCCTCCTTGTCTATACTTACAAAAAGACACTTCTGTGAGATTGTTGTCCATAAACTTGTCAAAAATATGCCCCTCTTGATATTTTTTTTGACCACACTTAAAATTAAGCCAAGATGCTTATAAAACCCACACCTACACCCACACACACCTACACCCACCCACACCCACCCACGCATATCCACTTCCGGTCCACTTCCGGTCCACTTCCGGTCCACTTCCGGTCCACTTCCGGTCCACTTCCGGTCCACTTCCGGTTTACTTCCGGTTTACTTCCGGTCCACTTCCGGTTTACTTCCGGTCCACTTCCGGTCCACTTCCGGTTCACTTCCGGTTCAAGTTCAATTGGACACCAGGCTCATGCATATCTAGTACTAAGACTCTCTAGAATTGCTCTGTGACTCTCTCATTTCTTACATCATAAACATATGATTTTTCCCCTATGAGAATGACACTACATATGGTGTCATCGGGTAATGCCTCGTGGAATTCACAGATAATTTTAATGTTTGTTCTGTCATTCACCACAACCTGTTTTCTTTTTGAAGTGTTGATTACAAACATGGGTCTCCGTGTTTTGAATTCATCTGGTGTGTAATACATATCCGTATTGCCAGTAGTGACCCTCTTGAAAGCCGAAAAAGCCTCATATAATTTGAGGAAATCACCCTTGGACATGTCTAAATTGTAATTTTCTCTAGGAAAAACCTCATTTCTGCCATTTTTAAGATATATGTTCTTGATGTTGCAGTTATCAAATTTGCTTGAATTTTTTTCCTGATTATTGTGTCTTCCAGTCTGAAACAGCACCACCACAAAATCAGGCATGTCAAATTGTATACTGGAGAATGAATTTGTGGCATCAAACTCATAATATGTACCAGATGCGGGCTTCTGTACGCATTGATATGTGTAAAATTGTAAAGGAATCTGTGGATTTTTTATTATATCTGCTTTGTATTTAAGAGCATAGCTGGCCTCATATTCAACAACCGGGATTCTTAACTCCATAGTCTGAATAATGCATTTGCCCTCATCAGGTAGGGTATTGGGCAGAGCTTCTCCTGTGGGGTTTATCGCACTGTACCTCATCAAAGCATTGTTATCATTGGCAGCTCTTCTAAATGTGATTCTTAACCCGCCCTTCCACATAATATCTTTGTAATCTGAGAAGAATCCTGGCAACAGGCGCATGGGGAACAGCACTGTGTGGTTTTTAGATAATATTTTCTCACCAGCTTCAAATCCACCGATTCTGTAGTATGAAGCCTCGGTTTTGGATAATTTTAATGTGGCCAAAGCCGTGGAGGTAATGCCGGGATAATCAACTCTGTTTATAACAACACCATGCTTTCTGATCTCAATTTCAGAGAACAGATGCGGCACAAAATTATCCACCAATCTTATATTTGAATTTGCCGGATAATCTGTTCCATCGAGCTTTACAACATCAAATTTGATGTATAGATCTGCTCTGTGGGGGTGTATAAAGCCGTCCCCTACATCAAGATCAACCTCGATTTCTGTGTTGGGTTGATTTAAATTTGCAAATGTCCTCCTGTTTGGGGGGAATGATTGTAGCTCATAACTCTCAATATTTTCCATTGTATGTATTTTTATTTAAATGTTAATCTCTATGATTGCAGTTGTTGTGGCTCCAGCAAAATCAACTAATTCTTCTTTTTCATTAGTGACCATCTATTCAATGTAATCTATTCTATTATGGCACACAGGAAAATATAATGTTGGGGATGGATTGTAGATGATTGGCTCCATAAATTCGGAATTAGGTTTGAATGTTGCAATGATGCCAGTTTGTTTGTGAGTGCCTATGCCATTTGATTTGGTGATCATACCCTCGGCCACATTACAGTGAATATTCAGAGTCTCTATGGCTAAGAATTTGGGTATATTAATAGCAGTGTGTTTGATGGCCGGTTCAAGTTTTGTGTTGTTCTCAAAGCCTAACAGCTCTCCTATCGTACCCAGATTCACTGTTTCCGTAGCAGATACAATCTCTACTCTGTGAGTGACAGAATTTTGACTTAATACTATACCTCTGGGTAATTGAGCATTTAGAGTGGACAGATTATATTGCCCTGGAGTGATGACAATTTTTTGATCCCCAACTGCAATTGTGTTGTTGTGGTGAGTAATATTAGGTATCAAGTACATGCCGTAAAATGCTCTGAGAGCTATTGTTTTGGGATACACTATGTCATCATGCAATTTGAGTTTCAATATTGAATTTTGGCTGGTGAGATGGAATACCCCCATGATGTTTCAGATACCACAAGGCTTTTTGAAAATTTTCAATTGATGGTTTATTTATTTGAGACATATATCTGAGAACAGATAAACACAGATGTCCGCAATTAACATCTTTGAAATTTTGAACACGGGCATTATTGTAATAAAGATTAGCTGATTTTAGATATTTTATTAAATTTTCAGGAGGAACACCTCCAAATGAATCAAACACAAATGCCTCATTGTTTAAATATTTAAGATAACAAATCCAGTGAGTGCCCTGATTTTTGTACTTATCCAAATTAACAATGCCACACTCTTTGTTGAGTGGTTGTTCAGGTAAAGAATCAGACATGTACACACCTCTAAAATGTTTGATGCCCAGTGGCTTGATTAAAGCTTCAATATCTTGGTTTGTAAGCGGCTCTTGTTTTTTTTAAACTTATTCATGGCTCTCTTAACACCTTTGCCTTTTTTCTCCATAGCTAGATTATGGCGCCTCTGCTCATCTAATTCTGCCCTATTTTTCTTGGCATCTATTACTGTTTTTGCTATGGCAGCTGATCCCCCAGCCAAGCTCCCCACAGCCCCGAGAGCAGCTAAGATGGCAGGGATGGTAAATATGAATCCCCCTGTATGCAATTTTTTTCTTGATTGCTGTAATTTTTTTAATTGGGGGGTACTAAGCAACAATTTCATACCATGCCCCTTTGCAATACAAGAGCTTTTTTTCTTGCGCTGCTTTTTGGTCAAAAGGCTATCAATAGTTTTAAGAGATTTGAGACCTGCATAAGGTATTTGATACATAACACCCTTGGCCTTCATCGTAGGTTTATTATATACATATTCACAACCCCCACCCCAGTTTTTGTTTGGTGCTCATAGCTATGGTGGTTCCCAATGCTGCTATTTTTTCACTTAAAGAAGCATCTTTGCTTACAAATCTACCAAATGCAGCCTCTTCTAATTTCTTGTCTGCAACATGTCTCTTGTCAAGGTCGGTATGTGTGTTGTATGCTATGTCATGGTCTCTACAAGCAGCATCTAGGGGATTTACACCAGGATCACCCCTGTTTAATCTATGGTCCAATTTTGTGCCTGGACCACAATACTGATAGCCTGGAATGTGTAGTTCAAATGGCAGCTTGTTTATAATGTCATTAACAAGGCCCCGACCCTCAGAAATATTCCAAAATTTGGGGGGTAGAGTATTAATAATTTTTATAAGATATCCAATCCCTTTAGGGTCATTCACTATAAAATTAGACAATTTGGTGCTTATCATGTCCATAATTCCAACTTTTTCATTGTAAAAATTGTGGTTGCCAGCATTTTCCTCCCCAGCTATCACCAATAACTTATCTACAAGTTTCCTGACATCATCAACCCACACAAATTCTTTAGGCAGGGTGTTGTATTGTTTGATTCCACTGCCAGTCTTGATCTGTGACCATATGGGCTTGATTAAATTGTTGTATTTTGCTCCACTGCTAGACTTGACTCTTTTTTGTGTGGGATCATTGTTCTGGTATAGAGCATCTGATTTTATTAATATTTCTTTGTAATCCTCATAATCTTGCTCTGTATAGCTGCCAGGCCTTTTCCTAGTCATCAGTTCCCATAATCCAGGTGTTCCGGTGTACTTAACAAAAGCACCTTTTTCTCCGAGACGAGATTCTGAATATACAATTATATCATCTCCCATAAATGTTACTCTGAAATTGCCAATTCTATGTATGATGCTCCCATCAAGCTCTGTGTCAGCATATAAGCCAAAGACCTCATCTTTGTTGTCTTTAGGTGTGGTTAAATATTTTTGAGCAAGAAGACCCAATTCAATAGGATCCTGAGTAGCTTCAATTCTTCTAGGAGCAACAGGACTAGGTGTATGAATACTGGAAAGTGGGGTGAATGGATAATCTAATATGTTCCTTGCAGCTACAGGTACAAGCTCTGTGATCAAATCTTGATTTTGCTCTGTAACAGTTTTGATATTCTTATCTAAATTATTAATAGCGTCAATTACAGGCTGTTCTGTTTGTTTGTGTTTTTCATAAATTCCACGGTTCTCTGATTTCCATCCCTTAAATCTTTTTACAAGATAATCTCTTAACTTAAGATCATCAATAATTGGTCGTTTCATGGTTATTTATTTATGTCTCAACGTCTAGAAAATCGTTGATTTTATTTCTGTATTTGCCACTATTGGGTGTTCTTGTCATATCAATTGTGACAAACCCATAACTGTCATGGTTCCAGCATCTACTGCAAAACTTGGAAAAATCATTGTAGCTCAAGTCCCCACCTACATATTCATCGTGTATGTGTTTGAGGTTGGTATGATCCTGATGAAACACACATATAAAATTGCTGTTGTCTCGGATCAGCTGCTTCGGTATTTTAGAAAAAGTCTGTGCCAGGTAGAAGCAATCAATGTTTTTGTGCCGGCCCTGTGTAAAAAAGTTTCTAACCTTGTTTTGATTATCCAGTATAATGTCATCAAACACAACAACAGAATTATCGAGACATTCATCAAGTGGCTTAACATCTGGTTCAAAAATGGCTATATCCAATCCATCATATAGCTTCATCAGCTGCTGATATTTTAATTGTTCCAAGCTCTTAGAGAAGATATACAAGTGCCTGTTTTTCCAGTCTAACCAGTTGGGTGCCAATAAAAAATTATCAACCATTAGTGTAGTTTTACCACAAGCAGATGGCCCAACAATAAGACATCTAATATTATCAGGCAGCAAGTTGCCATTTCTCTTATTCTGCTGTTCAGGTTCTGGCAGCCTCTTTATAACATCCCAGGTGCTCATATTATTATTTTGTTTGCATCGATCCAGCTGTGTTCTGGAAGTCCTAGCCATTTGACAAGTAACTTGTTGCCTTTTCTGCGGATGATTTTTTCTATGAGATATGTGTCAGGCTGTTTAGTTTTGCTGAGCTCTTGTTCATAGAATCTGCCTTTGAGAATTTCTCCTCGGTGATCTTTTATTATATATGTGTTAAGGGTCCCGGGTTTAACTTGAACCACTGTAAATAATTCGGTGCTCCAGTTTCTAGTAAAGCCTCTTTTGAATAAGTGCTTATATTTGCTGATTCTTACTTGATCACCCACCCTGTATTTGGCCTTTCTTGTTGTTGGCTGGTATCTAGGATAATAAACAGTCCTGATCAATTTTTGCTCATCAGATGAAGTTACTTCAGAGGGTTTCATGTTGATTGTGGAATGGACCGAGTTGTTATATTTATGTAGAAGTTCTGGAAGAATATTAAGCCATTTATAATTACCTTGAAGTGTAAATTGTTTATACATAAGATTTTTTAAGGTTCTGTTGAATCTCTCTACAATTGAGGCTTTGAGATCACTGTAACTCGAGTAATGTTTTATTGCCTGGCTTTTAATAAATTGTTGAAACACTGAATTATAAAATTCTTTGCCCTTATCTGTTTGCAAATAGCGCGGTGATCTTCCACTCTGATTGATGATTGTCCTGATGGCTTCTGTAACACATTTTCCAGTCTTGGATTTGAGTGGCACAGCCCAGGCAAATTTTGAAAATGTGTCTATCACAGTGAGTAGATACTTGTAGCCCTTGTTGATTTTGTCTAAGTTTTTCAACTGCCCACTTGCTAATTCAATCAAGTCGCTCTGCCATAAATCATCTATGCCCTTTGTGACTACTGGCAGTCTCTTATAATTATGTCTGGCTTGTCTGTGTAATTCATCAACAATAATTTGTCTAGACATAATATGTAAACAAGAATATTGCAACTATGGGGTGTTCAGCAGCTGATACTACAGGATTTTCTAAATATAATTTGTCTCCTATTTGTATATTAAATTCCAGAGAGCCATCATCTTCAGTATAGGCTGTTTCTAATGTATTGGGATCTGTAAAATCCTCCAATTCTACACTGGTGATTTTTGGTTTGTTGTCAGCATTTGTTATTGATAAGGTGGGGTAGTGGTGTGCCTGTGGCTGAAGCCAATATTTGATCTTGATTGGTCTCAGTGTGCCTCCAACAAAAAACTGGTAATAAAATTGTGCAGGGGACAGCATATATATTTTGCCACCTGGTGTAAATGGTGAATCATATTCTTTGTTGGGGATGCTGTACAATTCAAGAATTACTGAATGTTTTGGATTCTCGATTATGCCCGTTATTTCTTTTTCTGCTGTAAGCAATCTGCTTGTTACAGATTCAAGGTGCTCATTGATGGTCCTAACAACATCGTCATGGCCTGGCTTTATTTTTATGTCCACAGCAAGTCTCTTGTATTGTTGCACAATCTCTTGAAGCTGGGTGGCAAAAACAGACAGAGCATTTGCTTGATTGGATTCCATGGTTCCTAGCTGTTGCTTGATATTAGCTACAATTTGTTGCAAATTTTCAACAACTGCCAATTTTGAATTTTGAGCAGTAAGATCATGGACCTGTCTTCTGATATCCTCAAACAGGGCATGCAATTCATTAATATGTTGATTGGTTGGTAGAGTGGCCACTGTCTGAGTAAGTTGTTTGATCTCTGTCTGGATATTCTTGATATCTTCTGATTTCAATATGCGATTCACTGCCCTCTTAATATTTTTAAGTTCCTGTGATGTAGGCAGATTTGACACTGTATTTTGCAAAAATTCAAGTGCCAATTTTACATTGTTTAATTCAGAAGCATCAGCCACATTTTGCATAGCATTTTGGAGCAGGGCTATATCTGCCTGAGTGGGTGTTGATTGTTGTAAAATTTCAAGCTTTGTTTGGATATCATCGATCAAGTGATGAAAATGAGACAGTTCAGATTCAGTGTTGAGGTTTTCAAGCTTTGTGATTTGTTGCTGGACACTAACAAGGGTATCTACAATCCCAGGCAATCTGGATTCTAGTACATTTGCCAAATCACTTTGCACTGCTGCTATTGTACCTTCAAGATGGGTTATGGTACTTTGAATTTTTCCAAAATCTTCATATGTTTCAAGTTGCAGCTTAATGTTGGCAACACTCCGAGTTATTGCATTCAAAGCATCAGAAGATGGCAAGTTGTTCATAAAATTTTCAAGTGTCTCAATTTTTTCTTTAACCTCGGCTATGGCATTGTTCAGAGGGTCCAGATTAGGTATCTGGAGTGATTGAATCTGTTCTTTTAGAGTGGAAATCACTAGATCAAAATCTTCTTGTGACTTTATGCTTTTGACAATTGTTTGGAGCTGTGCCTGGACATTATTTATCTGCTCTTCCAATTGTTGTTTCAATTGCTCGGAGTTGTTAGCCTGGGTCTTAAATTTGGCTTGAAGAGCTGCTACAGCTTCTTCTAAACTTTGAAAATTATCTAATGTTGCCAAATCAGTATATTTCTGAAGCAGCAATTTGAGTTCTGAGTCAATTTTAAGAAGAGGGTCCATGCATTGTGATTGCAAATTTGTAATTTCTAATTGAAGACTGGCATTGAGTGTGGTTTGTAAAGCTTGTAAATCACTTCTCAATTTCTTGACTCTGACATCAAGCATCAGAATCTCATCACTGTGATCTTCATGCCTTGTATGGCCAAATATATCGTTAGGCATTTTTGTTTTAATGGTTATTTATTATAGAGTATCTGATTCTTAATTCTATAAAAAAGGGTATAAGCTTGTCATAGGATCCAGGGACCTCAATATATAAGCAGTCACCAGCAGAAACAGTATATACAGTGCCAGAAACCATGTTTGAGTGCTTAATTCTATAAATATTTCTCCCTACTGAAATTTTAACATCACCCTCGGGAGTTGTAATAAATTGCAATTGACCACCTACAGGTAATTGGTAGTGATTTAAATTATTGTTAAATATGTACAATGTTTTGCCTGTTTCATCATCAACATCTGTAAGTATGCTGTTCAGATGAATAATTAACAAGCCACTCAGTTTAGATATCATATCAGAAGAGGGTTGTGGTGTCGGCAGCTCCATAATAGCCTGTTTTTTGAACCCAAATAAGTTCATAGGCATGTTTATTTATTTCAAATCATGCTCTGTAATTGGGCATTGTTTGCCATTTTTCAAATCACAATGCCCCCAAGGTAAAGTATGTATGTCACATGATAAAATACATCTCTTATCATCATGTGGGTCCAGAGCCACTTTTCTTACAACATTTGAAGTCAACAAGTGATCCTCACTCTGAATTCTATTTTCTGATGTTCTGATTGAACTCTGGGATTTGATGCAATTTTCATAATCTTCAAATTGGAGATCTTTTTTAACAGTTACTTTGCCAATACCCTTGGCCTTTTTGACAACAGCACTACATGTTTTAAAACTGTACACCTTGGCACTTAACCCAGCAAATTCCACAATAACATCACCACATGTCTCATCTTTTAACTTGCCAGGCACCTTTTTGTTGTGGGGTTGAATTCTTGTATGTTCACTGGTATCAAAGTATTGAAACAATTCAGGCTGTGACATATCTTGATAAACATCTTCTGTTTGAATATCAAGAATAAAACTATCCGTGTCCATGTACATCAGTTTTACACGATCACCATAAAAAGGTTTCAGCACATCATAATACAATGTTAACATATGTAATTTGGACAATTCCAATATCGCAGCCCCTACATAAATAGGTTTATCAAACTTAATCTTTGTTTTCATCATGTTGAAAAGTGCCATGTGCTCATCATAAATTCTTCTGTAATTGAAGTTGGGCTTTGCAACCAATTTTTTGCTCAGGCTGGGGTTAGTAATTATTTTAACATCGGTATGTTTCCTGACATTTTCAATAGTTTTGCCATACACTGAATTAACCATCAATTTAAACAAGCCCTTATCAAATTGACTCTTTGCAGATGTTCGAAGCTCTGTGTTTGTATCAATGTATGGTTTCAACCATTCTGAGTGCCTGAACCTCAAGACTTTGCCAACTTTGGTCACTTGAACACCATGTTTCATCAGGAACTGAAGATTTTTGTAATATGTAACATAGCCTTGTTTCGGCTCTAGGGTCATCATGAGCTTCTTCTGTTTAGAGCCAGGTGAACACTGAACCTCGGGTATTGGGGGCAGATCAGAAAATTTATTGTGCAAATCATCAGGAATTATCAGATCAACCTCTAAGAATAGGCCATGGTTACTGTCATCAAAGTACTGAAGATCCTCAATATTAAAATCTTCAACCCATTCAAGCCCTGCATATGGCAATTTATCCATCATAGCGTGACCATAGAGGTTGTTTGCATCTACATACAGTATATAATTTGATGGCCGTGCTGGATCATAATTGGGAATATGCTTGTTATTTGCTCTGGCATATCTCTGGGAACATTGCACCATCCCTCCTCTTATACATTTCTCCATAAACAGATACATATCTTGATCGTGGATCAGATCCAATTGCTTTTTGGTGTTGAAAAATGTTGCGGCCCATGCTAGACCCGGGGCACTGTAAAAATACATTGGATCCAGTTTATAATTTTGCATGGAAGATTTTCTGAATGCCTGCAATATATCAGCTAAGAGGGTGACGTCAAGTTTCAAATATGCCATGTGATAATCACCAAATGTCTTGCATTTTAAATTGTTCCACATCAACTGAGCATGGTGATAATCTTCATCAGTGATTCCAGATCCTCTGATTTTGCTGTAAAACTCTTGTTGTGGTGGCAGAGAACATTCATCAAATTTAGAAAAATCTGTAACATAGTCATATGGATATACACCCTTCCGCCTAATTAATTTCAGGTCCTGATTTGGAAACGAGGCACGTGTGATTTTGAATTGATCATCAGATAATTGAGTGGCCAGTGTATCCAGGCTAGCAGATAAAAATCTGTAAGAATCAAGAAATCTTAATTGAATAGAAACACCATTAACTTTAATTATCTTGCTAATAGATATATATTTCTCATCATTTTCAGCTAAAATATTTAAATTCTGCTTCTCAAACCCCTCGTACCTGATCAGATGATGGAAATCATAATTGGATGCTCCATGGCAAAATATGGGGACAAATCTTGGTCTCTTGATCTTAATATTGCAGCTATTACACAGGGCCTGTTTATATCGACCATCTGTATGAGAATGGTGATGAACCTTGATATTTGTATCTGAAAATTCACAATCACATACCGGGCATTTTTCTGCATTGTTGAAATCTTCAATCTGTTCCTCTGTTAAAGGCAACATGGGTTTTGATTTTAATAAGATGTTATATGCTATGTCACGGCACTCATTTTCTATTCTATGTGCAAATATTTTGATGGCATTTGGTCCCTTGTATGAATATTCTTTAGTAACAATACCATCCTGTACAACCACATAACAAAAGCTGGAAGGTTCATGTTGCTGGTATGGTGTAGCTGAAGATTCTTCGGGATCTGGATTGCAGAATGCAAGAGATTTGAGATTTGATTCGGAATCCCAGACAATATATGCTGGGTGTTCCAACAAGGCTTCAGACTTTTTGAATTTGCAATTTTCACTTGGATTGGGCATCACCATATGAACAGGTTTATGGTTCCCACAGTATTTCAGATGCTCAATTAACTTGTTTTTGGCAATTTCTGCATTTTTTTCACGAACCCCATTTACCATTTTTTGACCATCAAATACAGTTAAGCATCTTCTGCACAACTTGAATATTGTATTGGATTTGTCTAGTTGTGTTCTCACCAAAGCTTCAAGATTATGTATCAGAGTATAATGGTGTGTATCATCCCCTTCAATCAAGAGCAGATCAATCGGAATTGCAGCTTCATCATCAATTGTACTGATTCTGAGAGGTGCTATCGGGCAATTGCCAGTGGAACAAATAAATACATTAATAGATAATTGTTTGCCATCGATATGCCTGGCCCTTTTTTCAAATTTATCAATATTCTGAACAGACATTGGATATTCTAAACCCTCCATTGCATCGTCAAAAAGATGTTCATGCTGTTTGTAATAAGTTACTCTCTCTGGATGCCTTGAAACTGGAAACAAAGCAGCTAATATACACCACAAAAAGCATTTCGCGTCATTATTTTTTATATTGACCACGGCTCTTTTGCTTTTGATATTAGCAGGTAATGGCAGATATGTAGATCCTTGCAATGGGCTGAATTCAGAAATATTAACATATAACTTGTGCGGAGAGCCGCATAGGGTCCATCCGGACTCTTTTGCCGCAAATTCAGAGTGTTTCATGTTCAGTTGATCCATCAATCTGCTTATTATTGTGTCTAAATTTGCGTTTGAATATACCGGTACAGTTTCTGTTACATGGGGGTGTGTAAATTTTGTGTCATTTGGTTTCTTATATTGTACAAACAATTTGAGGGAGAGCTTATAAGAGCCATTTTGTGCATTTAGAATTGCCTGCACTTTAGGATTTACACTGTTCAAGAAATTCTCAATGCCGCATCTTGGCTCTGATACAAACCGGTGATCCCTTAATTGGCCGTTAAAACTGCTACGGATGGGTGCATGGCGTGGCTGCTTTGCTGCTCTGGCATTAAGAGGTGCTTCGTGCCTTCTTTTCAGACCAGATGTGGATGGTTGTGCAGGGCAAGTATCTTTATGTGTATATGTGAAGTATTTCATGCTATATTCTCTATGGCATTTGGGGCAAATTTTTGTGGGAGTTCTGTATTTGTCCGGATTACAAATTTTTTGGTGTCTGGCCCAATTAGAGCTAAATATATTTTTATTGCACTGATTACAATATTTTTGATTCGGCATTTTTGTTGTTGTTTATTATATACAATTTCCTGGGTTTCAATTCAAAACTTTATACTGAATAAAAATATCAGTTGGGTTCAGCTGTGTGATTTGTATGTGTGTATATGTATGTATGTGTATATACACTTAATATTTTTGGTTTTGGTATTTATATACAATTTCTTGGGATTCAAATCAAAACTCTATGTTGGATAAAAAAAGCAGAAATAGGCCACAACTTGGCTACAAGTAGACCGGAAGTAGGCAAACCGGAAGTAGACCGGAAGTAGACCGGAAGTGGACCGGAAGTAGACCGGAAGTGGACCGGAAGTGGACCGGAAGTGGACCGGAAGTGGACCGGAAGTGGACCGGAAGTGGATATGCGTGGGTGGGTGTGGGTGGGTGTAGGTGTGTGTGGGTGTAGGTGTGGGTTTTATAAGCATCTTGGCTTAATTTTAAGTGTGGTCAAAAAAAATATCAAGAGGGGCATATTTTTGACAAGTTTATGGACAACAATCTCACAGAAGTGTCTTTTTGTAAGTATAGACAAGGAGGCTCTTCCTTTCCGAAAAAGCTCTTCCTTTCCGAAAAATTCTTGAGGGCATTTTTACAAAAATCTTGGATTAGGCAAGAGTTCCACACTTGAGCAAAAAGCTCATATGGGCATGTTGAGCAAGTTTTAAGTATAGCAAAGCTGTTTGAGGGGAGCTCTTCCTTTCCGGTCCTGTCCGTAGTATCAAACACACTACTTTCCATATATCTGTGCCATGAAGGAAAATCATTATTCCAGAGTGTAACAAAAATTTTGGCTGACCCATAGACTATTAAGATAAAAGTAATATGAAAAACCTAAATAATTTCGCCTTTATTATCATTTTCATTCATTAGTATTATTCGTTAGAACTTGAATTTGGAGACAAGTTGAAATCAGCCGGCGGAGTGGTTAGCACATCGCGCTAAGGCACCAGGGGTCGTGGGTTCGAAACCCGGTCATGCCATGGATATTTGTGAGTGTCCATTCATCAATTTGTAACGACCCTGCGTGGTCGCCATATTATTTAAAATATTTTGTCAACCAGGTTTGGTTAAAGAATGGATGCTAAATGTCCTGCAAGGCATACGCTTTGCTTTTAAATCCAACTTGGTCTTTAAACGTTAATATTGTGTTTAACATTGTTAAACCCATTGTTAGTAATTCAGAGTTCTGTGCGACTCGTTATTAATTGTATTGTCTAAATGCACACAGTTTAGTTTATAACACGTGCATCTAGTGATTTTCTCACTAGTGTTTTCTCATTATCAAACCATGATAATTCTCAGTACGGAGTTTGTAACATGTAATCAAAAAGTGAGTTGGCAACGCGTACTCTTAGTTAGGATTTTCACCGTCCATGCGCCACCGCGAGAATAAAGCCAGCCCAGCGAGGCCCGGAGCTCAGTTGGCTCCCTGATGTCAACGGGTAAACATCCAGACTAAACCGACCTCCCAGTCAGAAGCCTAGCGAATTTAATCATATCATGACTCATCCCTATTTTCGCAATTAGCCAAAAGTGGCACAGAAGCGAAGTAAAATATAGCAAAAAACACGTTGAAATTATTTGTTATCAGCAGTTAATAACAACTGTAACAACAGTAATTAGATACAACAGTCCTTACGGACATTAAAGGTTGAAGTGCATGTCAATTCTAATTATGCAGTCAGATTCAAATTTTCATTGTTGTAAACTTATTAAAACACATGCTAAATCCTTACAATTTGAGTTTTTAAATGTTTGTTTCAAGTCCACTTTTATGCGGAAATAGGCTAATCGGAACTAGACCTACAGTTTAAATTGGGATCCAAACCACTATGTACCTCTACGGGGTATCGAACCGGGACCCCTTGCTTACAAGGCAACGACGATGTAACTACGCCATCAGGGAGGCCCTCCTTACAATTTTCACCCTATCCTAAAAAATAACCACGCATCGCGTATTGCCTCATGTCTGTCAAAAGGAATATAAAGTACAGGCATTTTAGGGCATCTTTTAATAATTCTACAATAATGGTGATCTTGGTCTGACTATTTAACACTATTTGATATGCTCAATCATATTATTGATTCAAAAAGCTACACATTAGTTTACAAATAGTCTTTTAACGGTTACAGAAAACAGAGTCTTCGAACTTTTGGTTCAAACCCCGCATTATTATTATTATTATTATTATTATTATTATTATTATTATGATGATTATTGCAACTAATGCCTTCTACACACTGAAAGTAGCGAGTACAAGAATGCCGAGAAATAACTATAGAAATTAGGAGAGGTCTCACAGTAGAACCGAGTTGAGGAATTTCACCGTCACCGCACGTTACTCCAAAATGTAAGATTGGTACAAGAACCTCTTTTCCACCCCGAACATCTTTATCTCAGAAGACAGGGGACTGAGAAAGGCTCCCTCCCCGTGCTGAAAGCGTCTGGAGATTGGAATTGTCTTCAACAACTGGTAACGGAAATACGGGCTGCCAGAAGCAGGGAGAATCTAGGTCTTCCAAAAACTGCACCTCAGAAGTGTCACTCGACGCCCGAGAAAATCTTCCCTTATGCAACCCCGAGGCAGCAGCTGCCGTTTTATTCTCTCATATCTTCCATTTGCGCCCCTGTTTGGGCCCCGTATCACAGCTGGCACGGCGTGGGGAGGAAACCAAACGAGAAATAGATTTTCTTTTCCTGTTTAGGAGACGTGAAGGTGGAATAACCCCAAAAAAAGGTAACATTGAATGACACATCGTGACTAATATCAGTGAATCGGAAAAGTACGAAATTATTGAGATATTTGTATTAAGATTGACAAAATAATTGACTACTAGTAGATCGAAAATCCTGATGCAGTGACCCTAAATTGATATCTGGAGAAATCTGTAAGTCCTTCACTGCTGCAGCAATGTCCTTGCGGAATATACAGATAGACCTGTAAGTTCTTCACTGTTGAAGCAATGACTCTTAAGGGATATCTAGAGATACCTGTAAGTCCTTCACTGCTGAAGCAATGAACCTTAAAGATATTTGGATAAACCTGTAAGCCCTGTGCTGTTGATGTAATGATTCTTAAGGGATTATCTGAAGATACCTGTAAGTTCTGCACTGCTAGAGCAATGACCCTTAAGAGATATCTAGAGATACCTGTAAGTCCTTCACTGCTGAAGCAATGATCCTTATGGTATATCTAGAGATACCTGTAAGTCCTTCACTGCTCAAGCAATGACCCTTAAGAGATATCTGGATAAACCTGTAAGCCCTGTGCTGTTGATGTAATGATTATTAAGGGATATCTAGAGATATCTGTAAGTCCTTCACTGCTCAAGCAATGACCCTTAAGAGATATCTAGAGATACCTGTAAGTCCTTCACTGCTGAAGCAATGACCCTTAAGAGATATCTGGATAAACCTGTAAGCCCTGTGCTGTTGATGTAATGATTCTTAAGGGATTATCTGGAGATACTTGTAAGTTCCTCACTGATGTAGCAATGCCCATACGGATTATACAGATATACCTGTAAGTCCTTCACTGTTGAAGCAATGACCCTTAAGGGATATCTAGAGATACCTCTAAGTTCTTCACTGCTGAAGCAATGACCCTTACGGGATATCTAGAGATACCTGTAAGTCCTTCACTGCTGCAGCAATGACCCTTAAGAGATATCTGGATAAACCTGTAAGCCCTGTGCTGTTGATGTAATGATTCTTAAGGGATTATCTGGAGATACTTGTAAGTTCCTCACTGATGTAGCAATGCCCATACGGATTATACAGATATACCTGTAAGTCCTTCACTGTTGAAGCAATGACCCTTAAGGGATATCTAGAGATACCTGTAAGTCCTTCACTGCTGCAGCAATGACCCTTAAGAGATATATGGATAAACCTGTAAGCCCTGTGCTGTTGATGTAATGATTCTTAAGGTATATCTGGAGATACCTGTAAGTCCTCTGACTCACTTGTTAGCTTATGAAGATGATGCAGACTTACTAGAGGATGATACAAATACAACTGAGAATAATGCTAAAATATTTTTTAAAGAAGTTGAAGAGATAGCTTTGGATGTTAGTAAAGACAAAATTAAATATATACTTATAGGCATATTTTACTCAATAATCAAAATATAATTATTGATACCAACTCGTTCGAATCAGTTTGAAAATTCAAGTTCTTAGGAGTAATACTAAGAATTGTTGTCTTAAGTCCACTTTATGCACAGTAAAGGTTCATCGGGACTGGAGTAATACTAAGAAATGAAAATTATTTTAAAGAGGAAATGAAAAGCAAATTTAATTCAGGAAATACGTCTTACCTTTCTCTTCATAAACTTTTATCATCTCCTGTAATATGCAAGGACTTAAAATTTAAAATGTACAAAACAATAATTTGGCCTGTAGTATTATATGGACATGAAACTAAGTCTCTTATGTTAAAAGATGAACAACCTTAATTAAGACAATTTGAAAATAAAATTGTTAGTAGAATATTTGGACCTCAAAGGGATGAGGAGACAGGTGAGTGGAGAAGGTTACATAATCATAATTTATAATTCCATCATTTGTATTCGTGTCCAGATATTATTAGAATCATTAAATCAGGAAGACTTAGATAGGCTGGCCATGTGTTGAGTTGTTGTTGAGTTGAGTTGGTGTTTTAAGTCCACTTTATGCACAGTATGGCTAATCGGGACTGGACCTACAGTTTAAAGTGGGATCCGAACCACTTGTGCCTCCACCGGGTATCGAACCCGGGACGCGTATTTCACATATGCACATTGAAATAGAGATTGCGGGCGTGGCTTGTACTGGAGACGTTTCTGGATGGCTGGTCTATTTTTTCTTTATTGAGTACTTCTATGGCGTGCCTAACAATTGACTGCAGGCTTGAACTTGTTGAATGATGTAAACCACCTACATTTTCCTTTTCCATATATTTTCTACTTTTTATACATTACTTTGATCTTTTCTACATCTTTCTATTGTAGTTCACTTTCACTAAATCCATACTTATCCTCCAGCGATTTATTTATATTCTTTCACCTTGTGCTGCCATCTACTTTTCTTTTTTGAAACTCCTCTCTTTTCATCTTGTGTTGTTTCCAGTATGTAATATCTGGTTTGTAACAACTTTTTACAAAACAAATAGCAGCGCGCTTATATAGTCGAAATTAAGGTTTTGGCCCTACTCAAGGTTTTGACAGATTTTTAAAGTAGCTAGGAATTAAAAATGCTCCTTGTTTGCATCTGACGAAAAGCGGAAAATGACCCAATATATTAAATAATTGTATAAGAATTTTCATCCAACGCAACATTTTAAAAATTATTGCCTCTTTTATTTCCAATAAGAAAGTCTATTCGCTTTTCGAGTATTGATTACTATCCGATTGCGTTGTATTTTTCCCACTAGATGGTTCTGTTTGTAGTCTGTGGTTTACAGAAAGTGTTCGCACAAGTCAATGAAATAAATGCCAGTGTCCTATGCTGTATCATTGAGGCAGTCTGCTAGCCAATAGGGAGCATTCATACACAAAACCACGCCCCCAATCTCTATTTCAATGTGCACATGTGAAATACGCACCCGGGACCCCTTGATTACAAGGGCTGGCCATGTGGCACGAATCGAAGAGGAAAGAAGGGTTTACAGGATTCTTGTTGGGAAACCTGATGGTAAGGGACCAGTAGGAAGGCCAAGACGAAGATGGAGTGATAACGTTAAGATGGACCTAAAGGAAATATATAAGGATCGAAAAGATTGGATTGATCTTTCCCAAGATGTGTTGCTGCAGCCATAAACCTTCGGGTTTAAGAAGGATAGAGAGTTAGTTAGTTAGTTAGAAAATTAACAAGAAATGTGTGGCGTTATGAAGAAGCTCCGGCTATGATAAAAAAAATAAACAGATAAAAGAAACAGAAACGTGTCTTGAGTTCGTTTCTACTCTCACGATAACGTGTCTAGAGGAGATACTCTCAAGGAAGGCTGAATTATTTTTTCCGAATTCGTCGACTGCGGAATGCGACGTTCCTCTCTCGCTGTGACAACACACGAGAAGAAAATATCTCAGAATTTGTTTTTGTCAGTTGGAGTTCATCCGGAAACATGTGGAGAATCCCCGGCTTCAGCTTCAAGAATGTTTTCATTGTCTTTCAAGTCTTGCTTCCAAGGTTTACGTCTCTCTTTGGAATGGAGGGTAAGCGTGTGGATGCCATGCTCAGTACCAGAACAAACATAAATGACATTCTTTTCAAAATATTATGCGAAGGACCAGGGAAAAATTCATCCAGTTCTTTTCAGAGATTAGAAGTACATTGTATTATAGTGTATGTAGAAGAAATCTTACTTGAACTTGCTAAAATGTTAATTTCTGACCTTCCTATCTTTTCATGCGCTAATAATACCTATTCAGGTCATAGATGTTTTCTCTGCATATATTTTCTCACCTTTTTCATCTTCATCTTTGCGATCAACGTATGAGAATGGATCAAAACAGAGTCAGACATATTTATTTACACGCATCACAGAGTTTCTTGAATATGTTTTCGTCGCTCATTACATGTTGGTAACAAATCCAGACAAGATCTATTTTGATATATGAGGGTTGACTGAAAATATTTTAGCCTGACCATGAAGAAGGGGTCTCGGTACTGGGCAACATTCCCAGGAGCAGAGCTCTATGCTGCCGAGCGCATCCGCAGGTTGCGGATAGGGGAACGGCCTACAGATATGTAGGCTAGCTGCGACAAATAAGCAGTTGCGGACAAGGAGCGTCAGTGTCAACAGGATGTGGAGAGAGTTATTTCTGGCAGGATAACTCTCATTTAAAAACCACAAAAATCCAGCGACGTCACTGAGACATGGCGAGTAAGTGCCGCCATTAAATAAACACTGCCCCTGCTGCCTTACAGGTAAGAGAGGGATCTCTAAAGGCTAAGGGAAGGAAAACCCTGACAGAAAACCAAGGGGTAGGAAGAGCCCTTAGGCGTGGTGAAGCCAGTCTTCCTAGGGGTAGGAACCTCGAATACAAATCCCTGGTCCTCCAGGTTGGGGGTTGGGCGTAAGGCCAGCACCCTTACCCCGTAAAACAACCTCCCGCTACGAACTCTCAGACAAGCAAAGCCGGACGGATCTATAAGAGACGACCCACGCAATGTAAAAGGCTAAGGAATGTGGATTTTAATGTGGCAACCTGGAATGTCTGTACCATGCTCCAACCAGGCAAAATGAATGAAATTGCAGATGAATTAATAAAATATAACATGCAAATAACAGCATTACAAGAGATAAGATGGAATGGGGATGGATGGATCAAAAAGAAAGAATTCTCTCTTATGTATAGTGAGCATCCAACAATTAAAGGAAGGAATGGCACAGGTTTTTTAGTTACTGGAAATGCGAGGAAATGTATACTTGGATTTGAACCAATAAATGACCGAATATGTAAATTAAGAATAAAAGGAAAATTCAACAATATGACCTTTATATGTATATATGCACCAACCGAAGACACAAACAAAGAAGATATTGAACATTTCTATAGTGAACTGTCAGATGTATGTGACAGAGTACCAAAACATGATGCATTAATTCTACTGGGGGATTTTAATGCAAGAATAGGTAATGAATCCAGCAGCAGTGGAGTATCAGGCAGATTTTCCCTCCACAAAGAAACAAGTGACAATGGAGAAAGGCTGATACAACTAGCACAATTACAAAACCTTGATATCAGTAGCACCAGATTTAAGCATAAAAAATCCACAAAGGGACTTGGAAAATACCCGGTGAACAACGATGTAATCAAATTGATCATGTACTGATCAATAAGAGGAGAGCTACATTAATAATTGATGTCAAAACATATAGAGGACCTAGTTGTGATACGGATCATTATCTTGTTAGAACTAAAATAAGACAAAGGATTAGCATGGTTAATGATGGAATATACAAGAAAACTAAGAAATGGAACATAGAAAAATTGAAGAAATCTTCTATACAAGACACATACAGACAAGAAATACAAACAAAACTCGATGAAGCAGGAGAAGAAGATGATGTAGAAGTCGAGTGGGATAATTTAAGAAACATCATAGATAGTACTGCTGATCAGGTTTTAGGAACCAAAGCATATGAAAAAAATGAAGATTGGTATGATGAAGAATGTAAAAAGGCGGTTAAAGCAAAAAATGAAGCTAGAAATAGTTGTCTTAATAGAACTACAAGATCAAATAGAGAAAAATCTGAAAATCTGAAAAAGCGTGCTAAGAAAATGTGTAGAGAAAAGAAACGCCAAGCAGTAAAAACACAAATATAAATGTTACAAGAACTAAACACCAAAAAAGAATATAGAAAATTCTATCGAACCCAGAAAGTTATAACACAACAGTATAAACCAAGAACTAGAAACTTAAAATCCAAAGATGGTCAAATCCTAACTGAACAAGCAGAAATAATGAATAGATGGAAAGAACACTTCCAGGGAGTTCAGCACAACCAGGATTTAGAAGTGCCCTACTGGAATACGACGAATCAGCAGGATAATGAAAACATATTAGTTGATGCACCAACATACGAAGAAGTGGAGACAGTAATTAAAAACTTTAAAAAAACGAAAGCACCAGGAAATGACAATATGAACAGTGAACTTATACAAGCAGCTGGAAAGAAATGTATCGTAGAATACATAAACTTATAATTAATATATGGAATCGAGAACAAATGCCAAATGATTGGAACATAGCACTAGTGTGCCCTATACTTAAAAAAGGAGATAAAACAGTCTGTGAAAATTATAGAGGCATTTCACTACTAAATAACCTATATAAAATACTTGCAGCAATAATTAACATCAGACTAACTGATTATGCCGAAGATATTATAGGAGAGTATCAAAGTGGATTTAGGAATAACAGAAGTACAACAGATAACATCCTGATGATGCGTTTGATATTTGAGAAATGCTATGAATATGATATAGATTTGCATGTTTTGTTTATTGATTTCAAACAAGCCTTCGACTCAATATATAGACCAACAATATTACAAAGGTTACAAGAAATTGGAATACCAAATAAATTAGTAAGATTAATCCGAATGACAATTCAAAACACTAGAGCCTCAGTTAAAATTGAAAATTCAAGATCGGACTTTTTCGATGTCATGACAGGAGTCCGCCAAGGAGATCCTCTTTCAGCAACATTATTTAATTTAGTTTTGGACTCAGTGATTAAAAAATTAGATGTGAGAGGAGACATCAGTACTAGACTAAAACAAGTCACAGCATATGCTGACGATGTAGCTATTGTAGCAAGAACTAAGAAAGCTCTTTCAGAAACGTTTATAAGTCTAGTAGAGGAAGCTGCAAGAGTAGGACTCCAAGTCAATGAAAAGAAAACTAAATACATGAATATTAATAGAACAAACATGAATAATAACAGATCAATATTAATAAATAATTACTCTTTTGAATGTGTTAGTAACTTTACATACCTTGGATCTACACTTAACGAAAGCAATAAAATAGAATCTGAAATAGAGGAAAGAATAAAGAAAGGTAATAAGGCCTATTATGCAAATGTATCCCTGCTAAAATCGAAACTTCTGAAACGAAATACAAAAATGAAGATATATCTTACTATGATAAGACCAGTGGTTACATATGCTGCTGAAACCTGGACCCTAACACAGAAGGATAGAAAGAAATTAAGTATATTTGAGAGACAAATTTTAAGGAAGATCTTTGGCCCAGTACAGATAGAAAATGATATATGGAGAATAAGAAATAATGTGGAACTAGAAAAATTAATCAATGGTGCAGACATTATAAGATATATTAAAAGTCAAAGAATTAAGTGGTTAGGCCACATACAAAGAATGGATAACATGAGAACTATAAAACGTATACTAGAATGGAAACCTATGGGAAGGCGACCAATTGGAAGACCTAGGATGAGATGGAATGAAGATGTATGCGAAGATTTAAAGATTCTCAAAGTTACAAATTGGAAAGAAATGGCAAAGAAGAGGAAAGATTGGAATGATTTGTCTGAGAAAGCTAAAACCCACAAAGGGTTGTGATGCTAATGGAAGAAGATGAAGAAGGGGTTGAGGAAGAGTGAAACTTTCTATATATCAACAATAATGTATCTTATGAGTACACCACAAACCACGTGCCCATCAGTTAAATTTTCTTCGTTTTGCAAACAGTTTTTACACAGGCACCTACAATGGCCATGCTGTTTACACTGGGAACAGACATCGCTTCATTTTTGTGGATAGTTGAATTTGAACGTGGCGTAAAGACTTGAAGGTGCCACGTCGGGCGACCTCGCATCTCAACATCCTAGGAGATGTCGTTAATTTCACGACATATTACCAGTTTAATTGTGGAGGATTTTAAGATATCACAGGAATATGTTCAGCACATCCTCTAGGCCTCCCCTCCCTGATAGCGCAGTGATAGCGTTGTTGCCTTGTAATCAAGGGGTTCCCGGTTCGATACCCGGTGGTGGCACATAGTGGTTCGGATCCCACTTAAACTGTAGGTCCAGTCCCGACTAGCTTTACTGTGTATAAAGTGGACTTAAAACACCAACTTAACTGAACTACAGGCCTCCCCGATAGCGTAGTGGTATGTTGTCGCCTTGTAATCAAGGAATCACTGATTTCATCCCCAGTGTAAGCACACGACGGTTCGGATCCCATTTTAAACTGTAGGTCCAGTCTCGATTATCCTATCTGTGCCTAAGATAGCCGGCATGCATGAGATAGGTCTTCAGATGGTTATCAGTTCATCAAAAGCAACAAACACTGAAGGTGTTTACATGTGCTTCATACTTATTCAAATGGATTTGTATCACGATTGGTAACCATGGATGAGACATGGGTCCACCACATTCAGTCAGAGTACAAACAGAGCAAGGAATGGAAAAACCTCAGCTTCCTCACCCAAGGTGGTAGCATTAGCTGTGAAAGTGATGGCATCAATCTTCTGAGATTCGAACCATTCTTGTTTGCTTGACTTTCTGCACAGGAATGACACTGTAACGAGAATGTACAATATCTCACTTTTGGACAAATGGAAGCAATAAAAGAAAATAGGCGAGAGGTGCTTAAGAAAGTGGTGTTGCCCCATGCCCATCTACAATTGCCCTGGACAAAGTGCAAGTTTGTTACTTCCTGCTTGTTCAACACCCACCTTTCTCGCCTGATATGGCTCCCACGGATACTCATCCCTTTCCTAAACCCAAGATACACGTAGCTGAAACCTGATTTGCACAACATAATGACGTCATGAAAGCTGTGGAACTCGATTTACACAATAAATGAACGTCGACTCATGTGGTTTATGGTATATTTGTATGAAGCATTAATTATGATAAATATCATTTTTCATCCCACTGCAGCGGTGATTCGGTGTAGCTGATCATCAAGGTCCTGTGGTGAAGGTGTTAATCTGACAAGAAGAAATCGCATGGGGTCAAATCTGGTGACCTCTGTACAAAGTGCAACAATCAAAACGTTTTCTCCACCTGGTTCGCCGCCATGACTGTGGCAATGGCGCCTCTGAAAGAAAGGCCCTACAACTTAAGCAACTTAGAAAAAGGCCATAGTATTTTCCTTTCTTCCGGTGAAGAATTCATTACATGCAACTGAACCGTTTAATAATACAGATTTTTAAAAGTATTTCACGGATTTTATAATTACTGTGCATACAGTAACATTGAGGATGCAATACAGAGTGTCCAAGAAGTCCTGTCCCTTGAACTTTGAATAGCTGTAAGTTAGTAACGAAATGTCGGACATGAATACGACTTTAACACAAGAGAGCATGGTCCTTTGACATGTTTTTGCGGTTGATAGAAATACACTACGTACCTCAAGAAACGCAGGAGGGGGAGGGGTATCATGCAGGGTGGGGAAAAAAATGAACAAAATCATATTTTTGCCCCAAAACTGCCGTGAAAATGTGCAAAAAGTAGGTATTCCAGCTGACGTCATAAAATTTGATTTCTCTGTCACCCGACACATTGCAACAAAAAAAAAACAACCTCTTACGACATTTATGTGTACGTAAAGACTAAAAGTTCAGATAAAGTTGTTGTAAACCAGGAATTCAGAGAAGTTCAAGGGACAGCACTTTGTGGACACTCGGTATAAAGTATACAGTATGGTCTAATATTAATTTCCTTGTAACATTCAGGAATTTGAAAATAGAACAAAGCACAATCATTTCAAAATTATGAACATTTATAAACACAAAATATGAATGCGATTACAGCGTAGGATTTGCTCGGTAATTAATTAAAATTTAAGACAATATCATTTATTATAAATAAAAAGTAGTCAAGATGAATAAGGTACTACTTCATGCTTATCACAAAGTACTCAAGGCGGTAAATCCAGCACTTTTGAACAGCAGCTACAACGACTTTCATTAACCAGAGCAACCCAATGCTAATTCTGACATGGTTCTCGCGAGTTCTTGTTTACATTTCAGCCCAATTTGCTTTGTAAAATTTAGTTGAAAACCGGAAGTAACAATGGCACCACGAACTTGCGCTAAACGATAACGATATACTTCCATCATGAAATGACCACGTGATACTCGCGCGTTACGAACACGCACTTCGCAACAATGGCTGGTGACGTCAACGGCCTGTGAAGTTTTTCATGCGCTAATTACTTGAAAGCTACCTCGCATGCCAATCCTATTTATGCTGAGATTAGCGTAACCAGTCCTCGTAAAGCTAGTTCAATTCATGCTGCCCTCGCGTTTCAGGATACTGCAAATGCCTCTAGTTTCACTACTCTTCGCACAAAATGGTGATAAATCTGTGAATTGCAGTAGTTTACAAATTCTATCTCTCCGGGCAGGATTACGATGGCGCCAAAGGGATTTGGCATTCTCATTGTATCCAGCCATGATAGAACGCATAAAAAGTAGAGAATATTATAGCTTTAATGGTTGAAGAAAAAAACAACATGGGAACAATAACAATATAAAGGGTGTTTCCGTGACTTTCATTCAAACTTGCAAGGTGGGTGGAGAATGACCAAATTCAGGCCCGGTTTCCCAATAGGCCTCATAGGCCCTGGCCTAGGGCAGCACTTTGGTAGGGGCGGCACGATTGTTTGTTTTAAATTTATAAGGAATAACTAATTCTCGGATTGCCACTTTTTTTCTCCGGACACAAGAATGGAATGACTTAATATACGAGGGTGAATCAAATATGAACGTAACACCTGCTATATGGGGTCTGGCGTTGTCGTGGAGGAACAAGACCTGGCGGATGGAACAGCCTCGTCGTTTGCGTCGATACTGCACCTTAACTTGATCCAGGAGGCCGCAGTAGTAGGGTGCGTTGATGGTCCGACGTTCGTGTAAGAAATCCACCAGTAGGATACCCCTCCAGTCCCAAAACACCGTGGCCCAACACCTTCCCCGCACACAACCGAACTTTGGCCTTCACGGGGTTTCCCTCGCCTTTCCTCCTCCACTCCATGCTGGCACGCTTGGATGCTGGGGTGTAATGATGCACAAATGTCTCGTAACAGGTAACGATGCGATGCAAAACCGCTTCCCCTTCCACGTCAAAACGAGTGTGAAGCTGGCGAGCAATGCGAACTCGGTCATCTTTTTGCGCAACATTCAGCAGCTTGGGAACCCACCGAGCTGCGATTTTGCGGAAGCCCAAGTGCTTTGTGATGATTGATTGGACACTTCCATAGCTCACACTAAGTTCTGCCGCAATTTGCTTCACAGTGACTCGGCGATCCTGTTCGACAAGCTCACGAACACGAGCCATGTTGCCATTCGTCACACTGGTGCGAGGACGACGGGGTGCACTTCATTTGCAACACGTTCACGGCCTTGCTGGAATTCCTTACACCACACCTTCACTCTTGCCCACGAGAGGGTACCATTCCCAAACTGGGCCTGCAGTCTCAGGTAAATTTCGGCCGGTTTGAAGTTTTCCTGGGTGAGGAACTTGATGATTATGCGTTGCGCAACAGACACTGGCACACTCTGCTCACTCATCATGAGAGCTACTAAACGAAGCATGCGACACTCCGGCTGTTCTGGTTCCTGCTTCACGGCTGCCCACCTACCGGCCGCACATGCCCAATCACACCCTGCTACCCATTCCGACGCTTAGCCAATCAAGGCTCGTTCATATTTGATTCACCCTCGTAGTTGTATTGTAAATATAAGTTAACGAAGAATATTTCTCAAGAGAGATAGGGTAGCAGGGCTCTGAACTATACCCCGCGACAGGTTAAGTTTGCAGCAGGTTTTATGTATTAAACCGCGCGAAAACGGCGCTCAGCATCTCCCGTACGACTCTTGCCTCGACCGCCGAGCTGTTCATATCACAGACATTGAGAAAATCGGCAGTATTGCAGCGGAACTATATTCTGCGCGCAAGTTTGGGTCTACATGGGCGAAAAGTTGCTGCAAACTTAACTTGTCGCGGGGCTTAGTTTACTAATTTGTTGTTTTATTACCGACGTTGTTGTTTCGAATGTAGAGTATTGTGCTGAGCCGGGTCGGCGATTGCGGCAAGAACGTTGAGCCTGCCGCTTGCATTTTGAAAGACAACACCGGCTTGGCTGCGTTCCAGGAACGCCGTTCCTTGTTACTGCCGGCATTGGCCACATATCGAAAGCATGTTATTCGCGTTGAATTGTTGAGAATTAAACTGTGGGCCCAAGCATTATTAAAGGGTTTTCGCATTGTACTATTCTACTGTTAGTTGCTCGAGAATATTATTCAAGAAGTAGGCGGTTTGTTGCGTCTCGCGTGTGTCAATGTCTGACGTTCGTTTGTTGAGGTAAGTTTAAAACGTCATTACGCTCATTATGAGTCATCAAAGAGTAAGACTCAGTGGGTGACAATACCAAAAGAGAAAAGTGGAGAAAGATGTAAAGCAGGAAGCATTTCTGAAGAACGTTCCGAAAGTCAGTTCTTTTTTTATACAGAAATGTAAAAATGTAATTTTTATAATTTATGTTATATCGCTTTGTTACATTTTTTGTATGTAACTATCATTTTAATACTGCATGCCGTTAATAGTAAAAATAGTAATACAGAAAATAATGATTTTTTCATTCTTGATAAACGGTATGGTGCGGCAGAGCTTGTTTGGACTAGGGGCGGTAAAGAGGTAAATCCGGCCCTAACCAAATTACCAGTACGAGATAAGAAACCCCCGTCCCGAAACGCCTTGTTAAAAAGTTATAAGCCAAAACTAGTTTGGGTTGCCTATGGCTGTGGAATAAGCACAACTGAAAGATGCGGCCTGTAGATTTAATATGGAATAAAGGTGCACTGCCTATCAGTATCGGTTGACGATTGGGTGCCGAGCCGAGGCACCCCCTTGTAGCCCCTCCTCTCAAGAATCCTTGCTGCCTGTTACATCGTCAGAATGTCTCCAGTGTTATGAAAAACTAAATATGCTGACCAAGGAAGTAATTTATTTTATTAAAAACATAAACTAAACGTAACGTTTCAACCTTCTAGCAAGGTCTTCTTCAGATTCTGCACCAAGTACAAAAGTAACAAGATACAAAAACAGGGCATTATATATACACAAACATTACTCCCTCCAGACTATTTAGAAAGTTGTTAGGAACTTTCTAGCAGGCGACTTTTACTTGCCAACTTTACTTTCACCTAAAAGGCTAAACACAATTACTTCCATATAGAATGTGGTTGGACTTTTAATCTCACGCTCTTTTCCCTTCATTTTTCTTCCTTCTCCTCTCCTCTTTCTCTCTTGTCCTTTCCACTCATTCTAACATCTTCTTCCATTCTTTGTTTAACTTCAGTCCCCCATTCCAGTTCAAAGAAAAACAGAGAAGAGGAAGAGGAAGGGATTATCTACGAAGTGAAATGTAAAGAATGTCAGAGTGTGTACATAGGAGAAACGAAAAAGAGACTGAAAGACAGGTTGAAACAAGATAGGGATGATGTACGACTTAAGAGAGAGAGAAATGCAATATTTAAACACACGAAAGAAACAGGACATGACATAGAGTGGGATGAGGCTAAGCAAATGGGAAGGGAGAAGAGAATGCTAGTGAGAAAATGGAAGGAAGCCAAGGAAATAGAGAAGAAAGGTGAAGAAGACACAATGAACTGGAATGGGGGACTGAAGATAAACAAAGAATGGAAGAAGGTGTTAGAAGGAGTGGAAAGGACAAGAGAGAAAGTGTAGAGGAGAAGGAAGAAAAATGAAGGGAAAAGAGCGTGAGATTAAAAGTCCAACCACATTCTATATGGAAGTAATTGTGTTTAGCCTTTTAGTTGAAAGTAAAGTTGGCAAGTGAAAGTCGCCTGCTAGAAAGTTCCTAACAACTTTCTAAATAGTCTGGAGGGAGTAATGTTTGTGTATATATAATGCCCTGTTTTTGTATCTTGTTACTTTTGTACTTGGTGCAGAGTCTGAAGAAGACCTTGCTAGAAGGTTGAAAGGCTACGTTTAGTTTATGTTTTTAATAAAATAAATTACTGCCTTGTTCAGCATATTGAGTTTTTCATAATCATGGAAACAAGGCTTAATGGTGTTATCTCCAGTGTTGTCAGAGCGGATGCGACAGAGCTTCTTGCGACGCTGTCGTGTCATAATTTTGAACAACTACTGTGAAGTTTTCGTCGTAGGGTGTTACGATATACTGTAGTAATGTCTGTATTACAAATACAATCCGGATCTTTCAGTCACCTTATTTCACTGTCATAGGCAACCCCAAATAGTTTCCGCTTATAACCTTTTAACGATGCGTTTCCCGACCTTATCTCACGTTGGTACTTGGGTCATCCTCTCCCAGTTTGATTCAAAGTCACTGAACCACCCTGTATATTCAAGTAGGCGAGAAACGAATGTAAACATTTCTTTAATTAATAATAAGTAAATTTACATAATTTTAGTCTTTGAAAGGTATTTGACTGAAATGAATTTACGAGCTACTTGCAAGAATGTGTGCCTTCTTTTTCATGATAATCTTGATTTTGAAATGATAGATACAGTGTAATATGGTACAGACTTTATTGTAAAATTTATTTTGCGAGTTAACATTTCTGTAATGCAAATTCTAAGGAAAACACACAATTGTCTCATTTCGTTACAATTGGAATAAGTAAGTTCGTAATGAAAACAGACACCTTTGAATCATACTAAATTATATTTTAATTTACTCGTTTCAATTGGATTGATTTGGTTTATTTTACTTCGCTTTTGTAGTACTTTTGGCTAATTACGAAGATGAGGATTAGTGGTGATATGATGGAATTGATGAAGGGGCATTTATAAAGGATACCAATGCACCGGGATTCGAACCAGAGGTCCCTGACGTCGTTGCGCGCTGTACTAACTACTCCGCCGCGGAGATCTTAGCTACACAGATCCTGTACTAACCTGTCTATTGTAGCTACACAGATCCTGTAGTAACCTGTCTATTGTAGCTATACAGATCCTGTAGTAACCTGTCTATTGTAGCTACACAGATCCTGTAGTAACCTAATGTAGCTACACAGATCTTGTAGTAACCTGTCTATTGTAGCTACACAGATCCTGTAGTAACCTGTCTATTGTAGCTACACAGATCCTGTAGTAACCTAATGTAGCTACACAGATCCTGTAGTAACCTGTCCATTGTAGCTACACAGATCCTGTAGTAAGCTGTCTATTGTAGCTACACAGATCCTGTAG